>NC_052049.1:10393414-10993414 GCF_903992535.2 Arvicola amphibius | reverse complement strand
GAAACTTTCCACTTGTGCTCCTGAGGTCCAGAAATGAAAAGTGTTAGCTCAGCATGCTGGTGCACGTCTGTATCCCCCATCCTTGGGAGGCTGAGGCAAGAGCACAACGATCTCAAGTCAGCCTGATCTACATTGTGAAAATCTCTCTCACAAAGAAAACTTTACTAAACGGCAGCATTAAAATGAACAAATAAATAAATAAATAGCAGCAACATTAGCATAGCTTCAGTTTGATAAAATGCATGTCTTAGTGTTTGTGATCTGTCAGGGTTTATAAATTTACTGCTTCAACAAACCAAAATCATTCCACGTAAATATGCACAGGGCATGTAATTCAAATCTATGACTACTGAAATAGGAAAAATGGATGCACACATAACATACAATCAAAACATAGTAGTATATTCCATTGACATGAGGACTCTCAAAAGGACAGAGTTTTCCTTACTACTCCAAAACCACTAAGCAGTTCACTAATAAACCTTCAAAAGGGCATACAAAATTTCTGCACAGAGTCACATTCCCAGAATACAGGTGTATCTTCAAATACACCAATCCTCCACCCTTCTGCCTCCTAAGGATATCTAGAATTGCCATCATAAAAGGGTAACTTGAACTGTTTCTTAAACGTATCAAGCAATCATTTGTTGTAAAGAAAAACCAATAGAAACAAGGTACATTCTACCTTCCCTTCAATTAAAGCCGATGTGAAGGGTTTCCCCCAAGAGGCAGAACTAGACAGGAACTCAGGCTCAACTGTGTCCAGCTATGAACATGATTTCCTTATCCAAAACTGTATTCCAACAGCTCTTCGGTTCCCTCTCTGACTCTTCCAGTATTCTGGAATAAAGCACTCAGAGCCCATCTACTAAGTTCCTAGAGCAAATTAGGAGAATTCAATGGGAGTACAAGAGGAGGTTGGTTTTGCCTTACCTCCCTACAAACAAGAGCCCTGATGAGGCTGCCTGACAGCAGGGACAAGATTCACACTCAGGCCCTTTTGGTTCCTAAGCTACTTATGGAGCCCCCCAACTTCCCCAAGTGTATCCTTCTCGGGTTTCCTTGGTGGACTAGGGGTTCCAAAAGGACACATTAGTATTTGATTCTTGTAACTCGAATGGATATAACAAAAAGGGCTGACCCATGGAAGGAGTTTAATAAATACCCACTAATTAACTATCAGTTCAGGAATTAGTATCTTAGATAAACAAATGCCCAAGTGCATTAATGTTGAAAAATCCTTTCATCCCATGAGTAGTGCTGGAAGAATCAGAAAGGCATAGGTAACTCATTCACTCAACATTCAACTCAAGAGAAGTTCAGGCCAATCAGAAATGGAGGAAGGTGTAAGAGCTGAAGTGCCCAGCCTTCCAAGTCTTTCCAGAGTCTTCCCAAGTGTTCCTTGCCTCCATAAGTCTACCCTCTGCTCTCATTTCCCTCTGCAAATCCCTGGGAGGGCCTTGATGGGGGTCCTTAATTTCCATTCTTGTCATCCATGCAGATTCAAACAAGGATGTCAGCATGAGTAGAAGTTGGAAAGGAAAAGAAAACATAGATTTATTTTGACTCCAAGAGGAAGATGATGGTGTCAAGGCTACCAGGAATAAGGAACCAGGAATCAGGCACTGAGGGCCAATGTTGTTCCACAATGGCCAGAAGTGCTTCCTGAGAGTTCTTCCCTCCCAAAGAGAGGAAGCTGAAATATTGACTCCCAATCAGGTAAGAACTCCAAGCTCGGAATTAAAATAATTATGGTTATTTTCCATGTGGAAGACAACATAAGCAGTGGAGATAAGTCCTCCCTAAAACATGCAATCTGCATGTTTGTCTTGTAATCTTTCTAACCCATGCGAAGTAGCCCTTATTAAACATGTGCCATCTGTTCTGCTGCCACTCACCTGTCTTTATGCTGTTGTTGATCACATGAGTCTGTCTAATCCTCCCAGTGCAAGACTCACCTCACATCACCTTCCCTTTCCCTTGTGGACTGTACACTGGTTTCTGCTTCGCTGCTGTGCCTGATGTCATCTCTTACTCCCTTCTCAGTCATGCCTGGGAATCTTTTGCTCACCCTCCACAGTCCATCCATAGCCACATCGAACAACAAAGTCCTTGTGAACATCCACAGCCAGGCTGTGATGTGTCCCTATTCTGTACAAATGGAACACTGTGGTGGCTCATAGGGCAGACACAGAAAACACAGAGGGAAAATGCCCAACAGGCTTCCTCAAAGTAAATGGAAAGCTCAAGGATTTTAAGGAAGACTTCATTTAAAAGTGAGCATTTGAGTCCATGTTGACCAGGTCAGAATGCGTAATCACATGGGAAGTACAGCATGACAGAGGCAGGGTCTAGGGAAACAAGATAAGTGTATCTCGAACACCATTTCCCTTGCTCGGCCAGGAAACTGTGTCTGGGGGAGGGTGGAGGCTTCCTGAAAGAAGCCTAAAACACCAACCTGGCTACAGAATACAATGCATATGGCCTTGAGTACTAGCCTAAAAACTATTTAAACAATGGGCAACAAGAATTGAAGAGTATCTCTAAGGCTTTAGAAATTATATAATGTATGGATCTTTGTAGAAGTCATACTAATAAACTAATATTTTTTTCTTTTCAGTTAATTCTAAATTTCTCAGGATCATAATGACTCTGAGTATAAAATAATTTGATAATCTCTGTGGGACATTATTTGAGCATAATAAAATGACTAATAAACTAGAATGAGTATGAGACCTCATATTAATTTATAGAATTTAGAAAAATAGAACATATTTCATCTTTCTAATGAATCTGTACATGCCACATGTCCTTCATGTAACAAGTATTAAATAAATCCCAATTCTCTTAATGACCAGGGATGTAAGATGTTGATTCCAGGCAATAACAACCTTGGTCATCTGCTCCTTCACTAACTCTCCCTGACGAGTGTACTACAAACTATGGTGTGCTCCATAGGTCAGCCTTCAAAGAATGGCACATGACCAGCAAAACAGAGCTACACAGAAGTTCCTGAGCTGTCTGATTTCAGTGTCCAAGCTGAACAAATGGATGAGACAGATGACGGTCTCTAGTCCCATCCGCAGTCAGTTCTGAGACACAGCAGCAAATGAAGTCTATGCTGATTCTAAGGCCCCTCAAAAGGCAAGAGTACTGGCTCGTTTGGCCTCCACTGCCAGTGAGCTACGGCTATTGGTCAAGCCACCTTAGTGAGCAGGGCTTGATGAAAGGATTAAACAGACCCGAGAAGAAAGCCAGCACAAGTCTCTTAACTATCAGCTAAGATTCCTTTCTAAAGAAAGTTGGAATTCCTAGAAATAAGTGGCACATGCTAGAACCTGGCTGACACCAGCCCTGGAACGCCCCAGTTCACATTTTCACATTCTATTTGTTCATAGTTATAAATTTTAGGATTTATAATATAATATCTTTTCCTCATTCCATTTCCTTCATATAACCCCTCCCATTTCTCTCTGTGTCTCTGTCTGTCTCTCCCCCATCTCTCTATCTCACACACACACACACACACACACACACACACATACACACACACTTATCCTGTTCTCTTTTTTATTTTTGACTTTATTTATTTATTTATTTTTTCACTGCCTTTGAGCAGTAGACAGGAAATTCCATAATGCAACATTAACCCAGTGGTGATACATACGGTTATATACAATGTTAATAAATTCCCATGTTCTGTTTAAGCTCATTGAGATGGTGGTTTTGGAACCCAAGCATGTTTGTGCTTTATTTTTTTGAAACAGGATCTAACTAGAAGGCCCCAGCCAGACTGAAACCCAAGGGATCTGCCTGCCTCTGCCTCCTCTGATGTGTACCCACCATGTCTGGGCTTTTTGTGTGTGCATTTTTTCCAGTTTTTTTAACTACTCAACAGGAAAAAAAAAAAGATATCTTCAAATTTGCAGGCAAATGTACAGACTTCTCTAGAAAAAAAAAACCATACTGAGTAAGGTAACCCAGACCAACCTACCCAGGGAACCTAGACAACAAAGAGAATCCTAAGAGAGACACACATGGATCTATCTAGGAAGGGAAAAAAAGACAAGATCTCCAGAGTAAATGGGGAGTGTGGGGGGCAGGGAGAAGAGTGGAAGGGGAGAGGGGCAGAATGAAGGGGAGTGGGGAAAGTGTATGGCTCAATTAAAAACAATAAAATATTTTTTTAGAAAAACAGCCTCTTAAATTACTGTTACACATGTATATGTATAGGTACAGGCACAGGTATGTAAATATATATTTCTAAATACATAAATACAATATCCTCAGTCTGTAAAATGTTGCTTGTATGTATGTTTTTAGGGGCTGTCTTCATTGTCTTGTGTGAATCCACAATAAACAGCCTCCAAGGTGCCTGGAGCACAGGCTTATTGAGTAGTACCATGACAAATGGAAGTCAAGAAAAAAGGCAGATTAGACAAAGAAAGCAACTGATATTTGATACAGTCATGAGGTAGAACTTGGCCACTTCTACGAAGCAGCATGGAACCCGTATTGCCTTTCAGGTTTGCCCCAAACTAGCCCTACTTCAGTGAATCAATGAATATGGCGGTGAGCTACTGGAGACCTATACCTTGTGAGGGCATACAATCATGCCAGTTCTGAAGGACATGGACAGAGAACTAGGGACAGCACTATTAACCCCAACACCAATAAAAAGAAGAACAAAGTGGGAGCATGCTGAGGAAGAGAGAATTGGAGAGAGAGACAGCTGGGCTCAGAATATTTATCTCAGCATGCTCCACTCTGACCCCCTGTGTGACCATGGCATGGCTGTTCGGTTGCTTTCGTGCAACTCTTTAATGTAGCATGCTCTGACTGGCTGTCACTCCAGAGATACCCAGGAGCCTTCCGTATTTCATCTGTGACCCCTGACTGAGACTCTCCCATCACCTACCCATGGCCTTGGTATGCCCAGAAGGGAAAGGACATGGGAAATCTCCTGCAGCATTTGAAATCCACTTTCATTCAGTATGCAGGACCATTTTTCACAGCAGAAAATTCTCATCTCCATCCTGCAATGGACACTCAGCAACCCCATGATTAAATGAGATTTGCAATGAACAATGTGGAGACTTCAACATTTACAATGAATATGATTATTCACTTAGTTGTATCTTTATTACCCATGCTCCCCCTTGTGAGGCAATTTTCCTTATTGGAAGTAAAGCAATCTCAACCAAAGCACTTAAAAATTATCCTTTCCTGTTTTTATTAGCTGGTATCAGAGAAATGACTATTTGAAGCACAACCAACAGGAGGGAATTGGTTTTTTATTGCTCAGTTCACATTGTTACAGCTTTAGGAGGGGAGAAAAGACTCCCCAAGGAAATGCCATCTCTCAAAACACACTCTCAGGGTAATCAACAGGAAAAGTCTTCCAAAAGGAAGGAAACAGAGAAAAATATTAAAACATAATTAAATAAGCAAAGTATAAGAAAAGTAAAACTTAAGAAGCTGTTCAAGACAGAAATGACATTACTTAAAACTGATTGCAGAATAGTGCCCAGAATGTACATTATCGCAAGGAGGTTTTGTCATTCTTTCTGATCAGTTTTAACAACTGTTAATCTTCAAAGTCAAAACCTGAAGGATGAGTGAGCTCAGTGGGTAAAGGTGCCCGCTGCCAAGCCCAAAACCTATCTTATTTTGATTCCCAGAACCCAAAGAGTAGGAAGAGAAAACCTGTTCCAGTAGGTTGTTCACCTCCTCACATACAAGGTAGCACACATGTGCACATGTGTGCATGCGCGCACACACACACACACACACATACACACACATATACAAATGGAAAAAGAATTTTAATCAAGACTGGGTGGGGCAGTAGGGAGTACTTAGTGGGTAAAGTACTTGTTCTGCAATTCTAAGGACCAGAGTTCGGTTCCCCAGCTCACACATCAATGAGAGAAAAGCAAGATGCACCATCTGTAATTAAAAACAGGGCACAGTAGATAGCAACAGAGAGAACTGGCTCAATAGACTAACAAAAGAGATGGGCTCTGAGTTCAAGTGAGAGATCCTGGCTCAACATATAAGGTGGAGAGCTATTGAAGGACATGCCAAAATCAACTTCTAGCCTCCATGAGAGTGCATACAAACGTACCTACACGCATGGGCATCCATACACGTGTAAACAAACGTAGAAAAATGCATTTACATATTACACAATTTTACACAATAGGTAAAACAAAATGCAATGGAGAACAGTAGTGAGCACTGACTATCCCCCCCATGAATATATGTATGTATATATCAGCACTTCAAATATCAGCCAGGCTCAATGCAATGCATAATAAACTCCCCATCCCACTACGGAGACATTCAGAAAACAATCAAAACTCACTGTTCAGATTGATGTCTGGCCTCCAAAGCTCAGAAAATTTCACTAATGCAACAATGCATATCCTTTACCCTAGGTTTCTTTCTTCAAGGTTCATGAGCTGGGCCATTTCATTACTCCTCTGTATCGTTTTGTAATGGCTCTGAAGGGATTCCTCTAATAGATGTCATGTGATTAAAGAAACAAATGGCCATTTTAATTGTAGTGCTCAAATTCCTTGCAGAAGGATAGTGTTTCTTCTGACAGAAAAAAATGGAGTTTGCATAATTTATGGGAAAGAATATATACGCACAAGAATTGTACAAGTCCATGCCAGACAAAATCCCAGCATAAAGAAGGGGAAGAGGGCACAGTGTCCCACCCTCACCAAGAAAGCTATTGGCAATTGAGAGTTTGTGGGAAAGGGAAAGTCAGTTTCCTCCAATAGAGTGTCACTGGGCATGTCAACCACACTCCATGCCAAGAGTGGTTGGTCAGTACAAAAACAAATACCTTGGGGTATTTGTTTGGTTGGTTGGTTGATTGGTTGGTTGGGTTGGTTGGTTGGTTGTTTTATTGGTGTGGTGTTTTTGTTTGTTTTGACCCTTGTTTGTGGGGATTTTGAGAGAGAGAGAGAGAGAGAGAGTAGGGTGGAGGAGAGAGAGAGAAAGACAGGGAAAAGGAGAGAAAGAAATAACATTAAGTTGAGTGGACAGGATCTGGGAGGAGTTGGATGAGGGGAAAGAACATGATCAAACTAAATTGTACATAAAATTTTTAATAAATTTTTAATACTAGGAACACATGGCCCACCAAATCAACTAAGGAGAGCCCATATGGGCTCATAGAAACTGAAGCAGCAATGGGGCCTGCATGGGTCTGCACCAGGCCCTCTGTATTATGTTATGGCCTCTAGCTTGGTATTTCTATGCGACAGCTAACAGTGGGAGCATTTACCTCTGACTCCTTTGCCAGCTCTTGGGACTCTTTTCTTCCTTATTAGGTTGCCTTGTCCAGCTTTGATATGAGGGCTTTCTCTTTGTCTTACTGAGTCTTGCTATAGTCTCTTGGGGGGCTGCTCTTTTCTGAAGAGGAAATAGAGGGGGAGTTGATCTTGGGGAGGAGGAGGGAGCTAGGATGAGTGGAGGAAGGAGAAACTGTGGTTGGGATGTGTTGTATGAGAGACGAATCTATTTTCAGTTTTAAAAAGTAAACTGCAATATTTTCAAAGATAATATCAAAGAAATGTTATGTTGAAAAGAACTCTTTGTGTGGTATGAGGGGAATGAACCAAGAGCCTGGTAAATTCCAAGCAAAGGTTATACTGCTGAACTCCATAGACAGTGCAATTTACTTCTTAAGGGCAAAATGTCTGAGGTGAAGAAATGTTCCCTGGAAGCACGACAGGAGTGCTCATGGTGTTTTGGAACCAACACTGACAGGCTATTGCTCTAGACTGACCCTCATTTATTCACGAACAAACTATAAAGACAACCTGCTTTGCGAGTAGGGATACATTCACCTGTGATTAAGGGCATGATGATGCATGAACAATGGATAAACACGAGACAAAAAAAAAAAAAGAAACAGGAAAACAGAGTTTAAGCTAGAAGACAGCAAGGCAATAACCCTCTGGGTATGGATTCATCCTTATAGCAACTAAAGGAGAACAGTAGGATAAAGGACAGTATACTAAATTTAGCATCAGAATGACCCCATTTAATCTTCATTGTATAATGAAGGCAAAGGATTTCATCTACTAAGGCCTTAGTTTCCTTGCCAGTAACCTAGAGACCATGGTAGACACAGTCCCTGTGATGTAAAATGGTATTAACTTCTGAAATCCTTAATAGTTTACAAAGACATTTCACAGACATAATGATGAAGAAGCCTCCCAGGACTGGGGAAACAGAAGGGCATGCTCTCAAATATATGTCAGGATAAATCCCCATATTAAATGCTGCTTAGAGTCTGTAGTTTTTAAGCCAGAGGGAAATATAAGAGATGAATTCGTCAGTATTTACAGAGGAAAGAAATTATGCACATTTCTTAGTCTTCTGTTGGCTATTATTTTATAAGCAGATACGAAGGTCATCCCAAGTAAAGGGCTATCTCAGAACAAAGCTCAATTAAAATGAATCGTGCTCCAGGGAGGCAGAGGACAGCCTCTCTGCTTTACACTCCGCGGACTCCAAGGAACACGCTAATTATTTTATATGCTAACATTATGAGATACCAGATAGCCTGCCAATCTGTCAGCAGATTGTTACCTAATGAGCAGTTAATCTGCCCTTTGGAGAGCCACACAGTTGGATAACCTCTTCCTTCAGATGTGTCTTTCATTTCTGACCAGTGACTCCACAGACCCATCGCTCTGGTTTCCCCACCCAGCTACTTCTAAGTCACTGAGACTTTGGAACAATAAGTAAAACAAAGCTGAAAAAGAGTTTGGGCGGACACCCAAATGGCAAAAACACAAGCACAGTGAAGTAAACAAGGGCCCTAGAGCAGCCATGGGTTTCAGACATGGCGTCACCAAACTGTCACCTGCTGTGTGCCCAGACTGACAACTTCCAAGCCTCTGTGTTGTAACTATAAATGAGTATCTACTCATCGCCTGTCCTGAGAATAACACAATGGCCGCATAACATGGCTCAAGAGAGTCGTGGGGACTAGGAAGGACTCAATGACTGTGGTCTAGATTACTTAATTATTTATTTCCCTACTTATTTTTTTTTTTTTTTTTTTTTGGTTTTTCGAGACAGGGTTTCTCTGTGGCTTTGGAGCCTGTCCTGGAACTAGCTCTTGTAGACCAGGGCCTCCCGAGTGCTGGGATTAAAGGCGTGCGCCACCACCACCCGGCTATTCCCTACTTATTTTTAAGAAAGCTTCTTGCTCCATAGTCAGTATTAGCCTGCATTTCACCATGCAGTCCAGGCTAGCCTTGAACTCACGTCAGTCCTTCCCTTTTAGCATATCAAGGGCTGGGATTACAGGCTGGCAACACCATGGCCAGATTTTAAATACTATTAATACAAAAACGGAAACTATAATAAATTCAGCAATATCCAAACCTGCCAGATATTTATTAGCAATCATTTTGTTTTGTAAGCGATATTTTTCTAAGTAAGGAAAACTAAGTGAGCACAAATTATATTGTAACATTAGAGGCAATTAATGCTCTGATTTCTCTCAACCTCATTTTTCTGTCTTCTTTGCTCGTTTTTTTAAAATGGGTTTTCTTCTTCTCCATCATTCTTTTCTCTTCTCATCAACTATGAACACAACTGACAGTTGGAATGAGTAAGGCTTTTTCTTGATCATGGACTTGGCCAAACTGTTCCCCAGATATGACCCAAGAATCCAGCTAAACCAAAAGGTTCATGTACATAAGTAAGTCAACTTTCCTGACTTCATCACCTTGCCAAAAAGTGGCATCCATGCAGCAAAAAGGTCAATCCACAAGTATAAGAGAAATGCTTGAGATTTTTTTCTAGATCTTCTGGTTGTCTTTCCACAGCTACATTTGCTTGGAAAATGCAGCACAGGAATTTACCACAGAAAGGGTAGCAAACAAAAAAATGTTTTAATAACATTTCTACACATTGCTCAGGGCTTCTAAAGTTACAATTATGAGTTCACGCAGTGTGAACAACTGTTTTTCATTTGTTCCTGGTTGAAGAATTGAAATAGGAATTGATAGAATGAGCCCGTCACAGGCACCACCTAATAGAGATTTACAGCTTCAGAAACAGTCCACAGTACTCCAACCGTGGAACAGACAAAATGTTGACCATGTGTTTATATTTCATTACCGAGGAAAATTCAGAGATGGTTAGTGATTATTCATGTCAAGACTTTTACAGCTATACCTCTTTGGAGTATTAGCTAGCATATTTTAAAGCCTCCACTATTAGGCTTCCCTCTGCTTTCATTGCAGCACTCGGGCTTGGGAAGCTCCCAGGCTGGCCAGACATCTCTGAATGCCCCTTCACTGAAGCATGTCAAGGTTCTCACTGATACAGAACCCACAGGAATCACTGACATGAACTAACTCATTTGAGAAATAGAACGAGAAGGTTTGGGGGAGACATGAGAGGGAGATCATTCGATGTATAAGAATAGGAGCCGCTATTTCAGAGAACTACAGTTTAGTTCCCAACAGCCATGTCATGCGGCTGAAAACTGTTAGTAACTCTGGCTCCAGAAGATCTAATGCCCTGCTCTGGCATCCAGGAGCACTGTACACACACACACACACACACACACACACACACACACACATACACACAAGCACATGCATGCATACCTTTAATGAAAAAAATTTCTTTGCAAATCATAATGTATCACTCCTCTGAGCAAGCAATATTTTTAATTTATTTTTAGAAAACGTACACATCTTTTAGGCATTTCAGAGACTGCAAACACATGTAAAGGCTGACACAATTAATAGAGTAACTTAATTCCTAAGTGTACATCCAACCTATCAAATATACATCTGGTATATTTGAAAGATGAAGTCCTGTGAATCTGCACTTGCTGGGCTGTTTGGCTACTAGGTTAGAGAAAGGTTAAATGTCCTGTGTCCCCTGAAGGTTTCATGTGTTGAAATTTGATCCTCATTACCAGGCATTAAGAGGGCAGAAGTTTGATCTGACTATGCTGTTTAAAGGGAAGCACAAGAACGGATTAGTTCATACGGTCCCCTATACCTAAGTCTTGGATGCTTTCTGAGAGATGTGAGCATGTTCTCACACCGCATCACTTAGCTCTTGTTAGGAGGTGCTTGGCAGAAGGACCATCATTAGATACATCCCTTTAGACCACAACTGCAAACTCAAATACGCCTCCTCTGCTCACACACACACCTAGCCACAGGTATTTCATTTAATATCAAAACATGAGCCAAAAAAATGACCCCTGTGTGTATCTTCTCAATTAGAACACGAATTTCCTTGGATCAAGTCTTATCCCACTGAGTGATCAGCAAAAGGTTTGAGCTTCTAAACCACACAAGGAAGAACAAGCTACTCCAGGGCAAGTTCCGCCAATGCTGATTGTACTTCCATGCAAGAGGAAGAAGGGCTGCCCTGGTGTCTCCCAGAAGTCACTGAACTGAAGCCTCTCACAGCTTCTGGAAGACCATGACTTCTGCGCACCCTTCTAGCCAGTTGGTAGCTTCTAACTAAATGCAGTAATCACTAATATCGACTTTCAGATCACATCTACAAGGGCAAATACTGACCTGAGATGTTCAACATGAATACAATTAAAAAGCCTGTCTTACATTTAGAGGTTCCCTGTGTCCTGGGGTAATAATTTTGAAAAAGTAACAATAACTTGATAAGGAGAGGGAGTCAGGATCCATGATTGCATTCAGAATAAGAAGTCATTTGTCAAACCTGATTTCCATGTCAGAGGCTAGACTCCAGAGAAGACAGGGGATAAAAACAATCAGTAAACAACCTGAAAATTAATATGTATACATTTTGATAGATATACTTATTGGGTTATATATATATATACATATATATAATGTGTGTTATATTTATTTATGTATATGATACACAGGGGAATGAAAATTTACCCAGAAAAAGGTGAAAGGAATGCTTTTTAAAAAATATGTTAATTTATATAGAATTATATCACTTTCCTCCCTCACTTTCATCCCTCTCGCCCCTCCAACATAGCCCTCTCATGCCCCACAAGTCTTTTATTATTATTTTTTTATTATTATTATTATTCCTATCATTATTATATATACATACATATGTATATATGTGCACAATGTATAGCAATATGACTTCAGGGCTGACCACTCAATAAGGCGGCTCAAACTACTCCTAGCTCCCTCAGACATAAACATGTGGGGCAAAATACTTGCTAAGGAACTGACTCAAAAGTCTCCATACTGAACCCTTCATTGCAATCACCCTGCCAGGTGAAGATCCTCCAGCTCCCTAGGCAGATCAGCCTCAACTATTACACAGGGCTTCTTCCATAAGAGCCAAACCTAACTCCCCGCAACTTGCACACTGTGGTGGATTTGCAATGAGAAGTTTCCATTACTCAAACAGCCAACCAAAACCCAGAGATAACAGCAAATATGGAATAAAGGTGGGGCAACTCTAAATTATGCAGAATAAATGGAAAATTCTTTCTGTTCAAGTGGTAGAGAGAGTTAGAACAGAGCTAATGACTTGGTTCCCAGCATGGAGAGAAAGCTATCTCTCTTTTCATGTCTTTATTTTAAAGTTTCAAAAAAGATCGCCAGTTCTCCAAAATTACTGCTCACCATCAGACCAAACATGGTCTTGCCAGCAGCACGGTACAGATGCTTTTATTTAAACCAAACACTGGAACAGTATCCTTTATCTTCTGATTTGCATCTCGATGGAATTGTTTGCTGCAGGCAAATGATGAAAACCTGCTTCTATCTCAGCATTATGGTGATAGTTACAGTATGTCTGGGCCAATATGCACAATTCTGATAGGCAACCAAAGACAAACAAGACAGAACTTTTGAGGAATGCAAAAGTTCGTGGAACCTATAAAGCCACGAATCTAGACAAATTCTCTATCCAGTGGTCAGAAGGTAGCAACTACTACAGAAGACTGACAATACTGTCCTCTCAATAGACTGAAAGAGACTGATACCCATAGCTCCGCCCCCCAATATATATATGCTGAAACTTTAATTGCAATATGTTAGCATTAGGAAGTGAATCCAGTATGTGTTGTATGAAGGCAAAACCTTCATGGAGGGGATTTGTGTACTTCTAAGAGTCAAGATAGGTAGCTAAGCCTGTTTCTTCAATGGTCTTGCCAGGATACAAGTAGAAACCAGCATCCACAGCCTGGACGAGGGGTTCTCACCAGAATAAGGCATGCAAACACGCCCCTTGCTTTCTGACTTTCAGGATCTAAAATGGTGAAAAATCACTATCTACAGTTTATGATCCACCCGAAATGTGGTGCCTGGTGGGAGTGTTTCAGCTGATGGAGACAAGACAGCAATTTGAAAGAGCAATACATCTACAAAGTTCCATGCCCAGCTTCCTATAAGTCTTAGTATAATCTTCAACTTTTCAATGAGACCACATGATGTCTAACTAAAACTAGGACTTATCTTAGGCTGACAAATTTCTCATTAAGAGACTTTAGCCCCTCATGGCAGACAAGTAAAATAGCTATTATTTGTCAAAATCAATGACTCTGGAAGAGACTAGCTTTTCTCCTCCATCATTTCTTGGCCCTGACTTTCTTTCTTGTTAACATAAGGCACATGAGAGACCCTGCCTGTAAGATTTACTTTGTGTGTAGAGTGAGACAATGCATACCAGGCATATAAAACCATGAACAGATACAGTAGACTTCAGCAAGTGTTAATTGCCATTCTTGTTATTTCAAGATTCATTTCCCCTGTGGTGATGGATTTGTGAGGACTCATGCCTTCAAGCAACCGGCTCTCCTCATTGAGATGGTGAAAAGGCCCTACTAGACCCCCAAAGCTACGAGGGGTCAAGCCCCATGGCTGTGGCCTCTCAGCTCAGATTCAACAAGACCTAGGGCTTTGCAAAGGAGCTGTTAACAGTGTGAGTGCTACTGCCTCTGACCTGGAGAAGTAGAATAAACATAACACTGAAGCCTTAAAAGGCAGAGAAGGCAGCTCCCCTCTTCCTACTTGAACTGAGATTTGTTTATTTTGCTTAACTAAAGTCAAAGCTAATGGTTCTAATGCCTTTGAATCCCCCAACTCATTCTTCATATTTCTTTGTATAGGCTGTAACTTAAACTTTCTGAAACCAGATAAAGACCAAAAATAATGGTCTCTCATGAAAGAATTTACCAGAACATACTAATCATTTAGACATTGGCTTATGTTTCTAGAAAGCTAAAGATTAAGAATGTAAGGTTTTTCCCTGGAGCAACATCCAAGACCAGCATAAGTGGCAGAGTATGAATCTGAACATTCACTAAGAAATTAGGGAAATAAAACACTCCAAAATTACTCACTATAAATTCAAAGATACTTTTGACCTCAAAAGAAGAAAAGATTGAGGTACCAGAATTAGGATGACAAGTGGGGATAAATAAGCATTATAGAGGAGGAAGGGGGTTAGTAATTATTGATTTCTTAGCAGTTAAGTCTTCACTTGCCTGTTAATTATAACAGGTCTTCACAAGGCTAACCTTCTCCAAGTGGTCCATTAGAAGACATTAAGAAAGCAAATTGAAATGAATGGCCATACAGTGAGCAAAGAGATAATGGCAAATCCTGTAACTGAGAACCACTCTCTTCACTTTGGAAAAGAAAGATCCCAGAATGTAAAGTTGGAATTAAATTCCAAATTCCCAAGTGGATGCTCTATTTTCTCACTAGGAGACCTCGAAACTGTAATGCACACAATATATGATGAGTGTGTAGCTCCGGGAGGAACCCAAAACTCCAATTTCTGACAGTCTTCCGAGCAGTGTTAACCCCACCTACCCTTGGGTCACAGCGAGGTGGAAGGTGCTATCCCATGGCACCTGTTAAGGTAGTCTTACAAAGACCTTTTAAAGTTGTATAAAGAGGAAGTAAGATTATCCACAAATTACCCAAAATCAAAATTTTTAATGATTCAACGATCTTTGTAATAATCAGAGGCTGTTCATATGCTGTCAATGGCCAGAATCATAGAAATATACACTTGCAGTTTTGAAGCATCCACAAACACCACTGATATACAGTTGAACAAACTCCTCACAGTCTGTGTATAAACACTGATTGATAAGGCCCCCTTTTGTTTGACATATACTATTTCTAAATCTCACTCCATCCAGAAAACTATCTTGATTCTTGGCCTTGTTTGATAACAGGTAAAAATTAATAGGGACAGCTTTCACTTTTTTTTAATTTGATACTTTGGATGGGGAACATGGCCCATCATATTCTGAGGCATCTCTGTATAGATTTGTATCATGCCACAACACAGATTTATTTACTATACCTAATTATATATAGAAACTTATTTAGAAGGGGACACAGAATAACAGGGAGGAGGACAAGGGAGGGGGAGGTCTGAGGTCACGTTACTTGGGTTTCTCTATTTTCTTTCTCGTCGATCACAGAGGAATCTTGACTCATCTGAAACGGCTTGATGGAAACTAAACACAGTGTGGCTCTCCAGCCAAAACTCACAAACACTCCCATTGGTCTCCCCTGATCAGCTGAGCACAAGAGCCCCCACCCCCTCAGAAGTCTACAGTGTATCTAAATCTGATCCCAGTAAAATCTGACTTGAACCGAAGTGAAAATGCAGAGGTAGCATTTACGGGTAACAGCTGGAGAACATTAGTTTCCCTGTCTCTCCCCACTTTTCTCCCAGGGATTGAAAATTCTGCTGTTCAGACCGGAAGTCGTCATATACCACACACTGTATGCTACGATATGCTGAGATGTAAGAATGCATTACAGAGGATTAGGGGAACCCTATCATGGTTTAGTGGGAGAAGCAGAGGAAAAACTCTTGCACTTCTCAGGCCCTGCTCCCTCCTCCCTATCAAAGCCAGGACTGACAGGCACACTGACAATTAATGAACACCTTCAAAGCTGGCTTCATTGTTCAGACACTTTAAAAACATTAACTTGAATACCTTTGGAGAGCAAAGGGCCAAAATTCTCCAATAATCTCTTCTGACACTTTCACACTTGCTATCTAAAAGACTAACTTTTTTTTCCAAAATATTTCTCTCATGTATCTGCCCAGGACATGTGCATACATATGCACAAGTACATCTGTTTATGTAGGAAACGCACACATACATATGGAATTCTAAACATGATGGTCTGGAAATGGATGGTTTTTTTTAATCGCCTACATTTTTTAGGACTTGCTTTCACTCTAATTTAGCGAAGTTGCTCAGAAATGAACACAGAGACAAACGAACAGGATGATAAAGGGGTGCTTCACACCACATGCAGAGTAGTTAGTTATTCTGCATTCCTACCAGTCTGCAAGGGCTGCCCCCCTTCTTTGTCATTGCCTGTGCTATAGGGGGAGGCTGTAAGTCCAAGACAGTCTCTTGACTCCCTCCAGCCAGGTTCACTAGATACAGTCCTTAACTCTTGAACTGCAGAAAATGTCTTTGCTGTGTGCTATCAGGGATATGCCGTTAATCACTGGAGTTAAAACACTACCGGTATTATGCAAAGCGGGGGAGGCGGGACTGAGAAGGCAACCCACACATCCATCATCCCTTTAGGAGTAGGCGGAGTTTAAAGTTTCCCCAACTTCCAAGTTCTCACTTGACAGGCAATATTTCTGTGCAATTTCCAGCCCCTAGTAACAGATGGTGCTCTGCCTGTCTTGAGCCTCGAGAGAGCCCAGACAAAGCTCCCAACCACTCCGTGCCTCACGGGACCGATAGGTGGTTAGTTTCACGGAGCTGTCAGACCAGGGCAGTTAGCAAAGAATGGAAGCTTAACTTCTTCCAGAAGTTTTTTTTTTTTTTTTTTTTTTTTTTTTTTTTCCTGGTACGAGGAAGTCCTGAGAACTGAAGCACAAAGGCCTGGGAAAGTTTCACTACTTCAATTCTCGGCCAAACCATCACCTACACCAAGGTGCGCAGGGAAGGAAAGCTGAGGCACACGTGTTCAGAAAGAAACACAGCAGAAATGCAACTTGAGCAGTCCTAAAGACAACCTGGAAAATTGCTTAAGAGACCCCGGTGGAGGAAAGACATCCTCGAAGAACCAGAGATTGATCCCGCAGAGCCCAAAGGGAAGACGACAACCCCAAAAGGCACCAAAGTAGGGTGCGCCTGAGCTGTGAACTAGAGGAAAGGGAGGGGGCGCGATCCTGGAGTCGGGGGACGTTCGGCCCACTCACCCTCACTGCCGTACTGTTTGCCATTGTTCGCGCCCATCCTGTCGCCGTCATGCCCGCCGTCTCCTTGGACACTGCATAGCTGGGGCGCACCTCCCAGGCGGCGGGGCAGAGGAAAGCGGGCAGGACCGGACCGTTAGCTGCACATTCCCTTTCTGTGGACCGATCTGGGCGGGGGACTGCCCTGCTCCGCGGAGGGAGGGGGAGTGCTAGGTCCGCTCCTGGCACCCCCGGGGTGGCAGGCTGGGTCCGGGACAGCCACTGGGGAGGGGGGATCTCAGAATCCGTGCTCCAGACGAGAGGGAGCTGCGCGACGCACAGCCCGCGCCCCGGTGCCGCCCCTAGGCTCGCCGCTCCTCCGCCGCGGGGTCCCCATGCGCCTCCGCGGTCCCCAGCCGTGCGCGCTGAGTCGCGCCTGCCCCGGGCTGTCCCGCTTCGCCGCCTCCTCCCTGCACCCCCGTGCGTCCGCGGCTTCCCCGGGGAGGGCGCGGCGGCCACTTGTTGCGGTGCCCCGAGTGAGTGGAGACTTGTGGCCCGGCGCTGCTCGCCTGCGGGCCGGACTTTTGTTAGCGCCAGGCGCCTCCTCTCGCCGCCCAGCGTCAATCACAGCTGGAGCCCCGGGGAGGAAGGCCGGCCTGGAGATGCGCGGCCTTTTAAAGGGGCAGCGCGCCTTTTCCCGTTTACAGCTCCCGGCCCCCGCCAGGGCTCCGGCTCGCTGAGCCACTCGCGAACCCTTGGGCGAAAGAGAACGTGCGGCGCGCTACGTTTTACTATTGTTCTTTTATAGACTATGAGCTTCAAGTTGTCCTTCGAATTCCCGGAGAGTTATCTACAAACACGGCCTATTTGGGGTATGTGGCGTTTAAAATAAACACGCCAGCAGTGTCCGGTCGTGACACACTTCAGGTACCTGTGCTGGCAATCTCCAAAGGCTCCCCGGGTTTGGGGGCTGACGTGAGGAATGGAGGAGGGGTGGGGAAAACTTGAGGCGAACTTAGCTGGGAGTGGTCTCTGGAGAGCAAAGACATTCCCCGCCCTGCGAAGGAGGTTTTCTGGCTCAGAAGTTTTAAAAAGCTTCCGAGCCACTAAGTTTTTTTCTTCCCCTCATTTCTATATTTTTTTTTCTTGTAGTTGATGCCGTCCTTTGTTTGGTCCTTTCTGCCTCCTTTCGAGATTTACGTGGCATTAGTAAAGCTTTTTATTTCAATGCCCCTGTGGTATTCCTTCCATTAAATAGAAAAAGGAAATTCTTCGTGTTCTACTCCTTTTCCATAAGTACCTACAAAGTCCCAGTGAAGAACGGAGCGTTCATCAGGCAGGTTTCTTCGTAGTGAGACAAACGGACAGCAGTTTCTCCTTACAGATGCCTTAAATTAAATTAAAGCTTATTTGGTTTGTATATCTTTACATATACATATGAATTCAATAGAAATTCTTGAAGAGAAACCCGGGGGATTAGTGATCATCTATTTCTTCTAAAGGCTTCCTGTGAGATGAACTGACCTCATGCAAATTCTCTCTGGGTAATTTCTCACAATGTCGTAGAATTTAAAATCTACACTTAACATGCAAGTGCCATGTTTAAAATAAAATAATAAACGTATAAATATTCTAGGGTAGAATGGAGTGGTTCTATATTGTATTGAGAACATTTCTTGTTTCCTACTCCAAAGCCTTGAAAAGGTATTTTAATGACTTTTAAAATATCTAGTATCTGGATAATAATACGTAATCTCCAAATATCTGTTTAACTAAATAAAATTAAAAAACCTATATCATGGGCTTTCCATCGGATCCTCTGAGAAAACATAAAGCCCATCTTAAAGAGAATCAACCTCAGGGTTATCTTCCTGCAAAGAAGCTGGGTCCTCCCAGATTCTCGGAGTGACTTTGAACTTCTGACCAGCCTGCCTCCTCCTGCCAAAGTGGTGGGGTTATAGGCATTGGTCTCCATACCTAGGTTTATGCAGTAGTAGAAATCAAACCCAGAACTTCATTCATGCTAGGGGAGCATTCTACCCACGTGATAATCCCCACTCTCCACTTTGGGTGAATGTCTCCATTTAAGAAACTGTCTGAACTTTATCATTTTTGTAGCTTAGCCGAAGACAGAGCAACAATAACTGAGGAAAGCTAGTAAGGCTTCTGCCATGTTAGGTGCGGAGTTTGTGATTTGTTTTGCTCAGTCGGCTCCCAGATCTTTCCATCCCTCGTTGTAGTGCCTGAAGTACGGAAATGGTGAGAAACAAAACAGAGGCTCCAAAGCTGTAGCTACCCAGTGATGTGGGATGTCCTCCTGTGTGCTGTAAATATGTGTTGTTTTTGTTGGTTGATGAATAAAACTGTTAACCAATGGCTTAGGCTTCTTCCTGGCTACCTCTAGCTATAAATTAGCCCATTTCTTTTAGTTTATATTTTACCACAGGGCTCGTGGTTTGTTACCTCACACCTTGCTTCCCCAAAGGCTACACGGTATCTCCTCAACTCTGCCTACGCTCTCTCTCCCTTTGTATATTTGTTTGGACTTCCTGCGTAGCTAAATTCTGTCTGTCTATTGGCTGAAATAGCTTTATTCACCAACCAATAAAAGCAACACATATACACAAAGGCATCCCACATCAATCAAGAGTCCACAAGGGGTTAAGTGCCAGAAATATTCAGCTTCTGTCCTCCGAACCCCATTGGTTCCTTGACTTCGTCATTAGTCAACTTGGAGTCAATGACCTCGTCTTTGGGTCAGGTCATCTGTCAAGGTCTTTGATATCCAGGTAAAGCTACATGTGACAAGCACATTGTGGTGACAAAATTTATCTAGTTTCTTTGAAATTAAAGTATATGTTCTTAAGTTTCTGCTACCTCCTATAACTGTGTACAGGGTTAACCCCATTCGTAAAATTCCTACTGTACATAAAATAGAAAAACTTGTTTAATGTTCTTCAGAAAATAGAAGTTGACACAAATATATGTTGGCCCTACTCACTGTGAAAGCTTGAGAACAGTAGTTAATCAAAACGAAAAGTCCTAGTCTCGTTAAACATCAAGTTATATTCATATGTGAATACACTCTGTTTTTCAAAATTAAGATATTGTATAAATGTTTGTATGCAACCCGAAATTTCAATGTTTCTGCATAGTTTCCAAACCCCAAATTTTCATCACCAATTTTCAAGCCTCTTGAGACAAGTACAGTGTGCTTTTCACCAACATACTCAACTTTCCAGCCCAGATCCTAACACAAGGACTCACTCACCCATCACTTGAGGAATGGATGAAAGCTGAGCAAAGAAATAACAGTGGCTGGTGTGGCATTCCGTCTTCCCTGTCCATGCCTGTTTAAAGGGGCCGAACCCCTGAAACAAGAGACTAAGTGAACATTCTATGTCACTATAAAATGGAATGAGAAAGCTTGCTCCACAGGAAGGAACATGTATCTGATGCTGTTTACTGGGCCGAAAAACCCAGACTGGCTGGGTCATAGGCCCCAGGGAAAACAGAGTACTGTGGTTCTGCTCAGTAGATATCATATTAAAACCACCCCTAAGTTCTCAGCATTATACCCATAGATTAGTGTGTCTCTTGGCTCTCATCAGAGAAACTTCTCTGTACTCTAGGTGGCAACTAGCACAGAGCCCCGCAAGTGGTCTGTGTACAGAGATTAAGAGACTGTGGAGGGCTCGGCTCTAAATGGGACATCTACATCATCCCTCCTTCCCCAGGACTCAGAGATAACCACAAGATGGACAGAAAGACTGAAGAGCCAATGGTGGTAGATCTGGACATCTGCAATGAAGCCGTATTTGTCGGACCTGGCAGGGCCATCACACACAAGACTCACGGCTGCCGTGACTGCATACACAACACCTACACAAGATTCAGTCTACAGAATTCCAGCATGGACTGAGGAAGCGGCTCACAAAGTCCCACCCCATCTGAGGATCCTTTAACACTTGATAGCTACTGGGAGATGGAAAGTCAGTTAGCTTCAGGGAAGGGTCCCCTGAAAGAATACCTATGCTCTGGTGGGGTCCTATCTCATATACTTAAAAGCAGCACTAACTAGAACTGCTTTGTCCTGAATGAACCTGATACAAAAAAGAAAAACATTCAGGCAGGAGGAAAAAAAAATCTGTTTTGATTGCTATTCTTTGCTTCTGGTTTGGTTTTGGTTTTGTTATGAGACTAAGTCTATTCTAATAATGTTGGCTATTCTAATAAGTCAGCTCTTTAGCTGAAATATGCACTTTCGTAGGAGGTATGCACTATTTATCATGTTGAAGTTAGATGTCAGCTTGATTTATTCTTATTTGGTCCCTATGTTCTCTGAGGGTGAAGCTATGGAGCTTTAGGTTAATCTGAACTTGACATTGGAGATAGGCTGTCAATGCCATCTGAAGGCAGCTGTCACCCCAGGTGCCCAGTTTGTCTCCTCTCTTCTTCTGGTCCTTGGCTTCCAGGTTCATCCACAGACCCTGTAGGTAAGTAGATGCCGATGCACCTTGGAAACCCATTTTGGGGATCACCCAAAGATAGAACCTCTGTTTAAAAGAAACAACTACTGAAAGTCAGCACAGAACATACTAGTTTTTGAGGCTGTGCAGACGACTTAGCTATCAAAATGCAGGAGGCCCCTGTATGAGACCCTGAGTTAGATCCCCGGCACTGATGCACAAACTAGCCCAGTGGTACCTCTGGACTCCAAAGCTGGGGTACAAGGGCTGACATGGGGACACTAGCCCAGAAGCTGAACCATATGGACTATTGAACTCCATGTTCAGTCAGAGACCCCATGTCAAAACATAAAATGTGGGCACTGAGAGTTGACTTAGTGGTTAAGAGCATTTGTTGCTCCTGCAGAAGACCTAGGCTAAGCTCTGTGCACCTACCTAGCAGCTCATGGCCATCTGTAATTCTAGTTCCAGGGGTTCTGATACTCTCTTTTGACCTTTGGCAAGCACCAGACATAAATGGGGTGCACGCTTTGTCCTTTCCAAGCTGCTATGGTCAACTGTTTTGGTGGGAGAGTTTTGGTACCAGAAATCAGCTTTGGTTCATACTTCACTGCAAGTCCTTCTACAGTCTAGGCTAAGAGGCCAGCCCAGATCATGTGTCAGTCGTGATGTTCAGAAGATCCAAAGAAACTGCAGCAAATATCACAAACACACCTAACATCTCCACATGCATCATAAACAAATGTGTGTGACCATTTTTATGCCTTACAAGGTCACATGATGTAAGGGAAGAATAAATTAAGAAAACTGAATTACTGCACCCAGCATGTGAGTAGATCCTTCATAGGTTTGTGAAAATAGATCAAAGGTCAGATTATATAAGGTGTTCTGATCTTAATTACTCTGAATTGTTCTTATAATAAATTGTGGGGGAATTTTTAAGTAAGGGTATGATTTGACCTGATTGATATTTGAAACTGTTATATGCATGGAAAAGGTACAGGCTCTTAGGACAGCAAAGACATGTTCATAGCTCTCTGCACTCGAATAGATGAGTCAAAGTTGGCTTTGATCTGTGCACCATGAATAGCTGAGTAAGGGAAAGCACTCAGACTCCATGTGTATTTTGGAGACAGTTCTAATGAACTCATCAGACTATAGCTTATGAAAAGAGGACAGTTAGGATTGGGAGCCAGGATATACCTGGTCAAGAATATATTGCATGATTAGGAGGGTGAAGGAGAGACATGTGCGGATAACTATTTGAAAGGGGATACTGGCATTCAGAAATCTATGTTGTACACATCAAACTCAGACACATGCCATCATTTGTGTTAATGACTCTGGTATCAGGGAATAAAACAGCACTGGGTATATTGATTTATGAGTCTTTAGCCTATAAGAGATATTAATCACATAGACCTGGATGGTGGAAATTAGGAAGAAAAGTATAAATATTGTAGAATGTGACATATGTCAGCATTTCATTCCACAGAGGAGAAATAACTGCCAAAGGAGACCGAGGAATAAATAATAATGCCGAATGAAAACACACATGATAAGGGTCTGAGGAAAGTTAAGATACAAACACTCCCAGAAGGAGGAAGTGGCTCAGTGTGTCCAATGCTGCTGACTATTTGGCAGGATCTGGCAGCAGGTGATAATTGTTAGCTGTCTGGGAAGCTATAACAAGCCACTTGGGCTGAGTGGCATGGACTAGACAAATGGGGAGGGGACAGGGATTGTTTGTTTTTATGGACTCTGCTCGGCGATGCTTCGAGGTTGATAGGGATAAAACCAACAGAAAGAAAGTACAATAACAACAGAATCACTGAGCTGGAAAAAGGAAGAAGGAAATGGCTTAGAGCGGAAGCAGGAAGAGGTGCTCCATCAAGAGATGCAGCTACACTCTGAGATCTGATGTAGACAGTTGATAATGCCAGGGAAGAGAGGGCTGTTGGTACTCCCTAATTAACTCCCCGAACAGGCAACTACTGTGGTGTTCAAGCTCCGAAGATACAGAGATGGGAGGGCATACTAATCATCTCTGCCTGGTTCTGCCACGGTCCCACCCAACCAGACAGATTGTTCTTGCTGGCCCAGCAAGAAGGTCTAATGAAAAGAGTCACAGTGGGAGTTGTCTTCCATGGCCCAGCTGTTAAAGAGTAGCTTTGCAAACTCCTATAGAAGCCCTAGCCAACTCCTCAGCCAGGGGGAGGGCAAAACATGGCAATTCCAGTCCATTGTGAACTGGAATTCACAATGAATTCACAATGCAACTGGAATGAATTGGCTGCTTAGCAATCTTCAGCTTCAGTAGTGTCTATAGCCCAGGACTGAGTTTGTTTTCTTTCTGACTTTCTCAGTAACTGGTGGATGTAGATGAAAACCGCTGCCTTAGAACCATGGTCTGCCCTTTCAACACCACTGTAACACTTGTCCCCGGTTGACAGAAACACAGGGTGCTGACACTTTCACAGAGAACCATGTCTATTAATCTGTGGATTGCCATGTGGCTCATTGCTTTATCTGTTCCCCAACATGTCTTGCTCCCTCTGTGTCTTTTGGCGACTCCACCAACTCTTTCCTTCTTTCTCCCAGCATTCTCAGTTTGGTGTCCCGCCTATACTTCCTGCCTGGCTACCGGCCAGTCAGCACTCCGCTGTTTACTGTGTGGGGGGAAGACTGATGACAAGGGCCATGAAATGAGTGGCTAGTAGAGATATCCGATCAATGGTGAAGGACGATGGAAAACTGAAGGTGGGCAATCACTAGCTTGTAATGGCACTTCAATTATTTTAATAAATAAAGCTTTCCTGAATATCAGAGAGTAAAACAGCCCCACTGGTCAGCCTTACTACCATGCAGTGGAAACACACACCTGTAATCCTAGTAGCCACACTACCTGCTACAGAAACTGGGCAAGGCGTGCCTTTAATCCCAGTAAGGCATGCCTTTAATTCCAGACCTAGAGAGGATTGTAAGACTGGAGGCGACAGCTCTCACACAGTATCACTCTTAGATTCCTGAAGGCAGGATCACCATTTTGGACTGAGATCAAGGTGAGAGCCAGTGGCTGGCTGTTTTGCTTTTCAGATCTTCAGGTTGAACCCCGATTTCTCTCTCTGAGTTTTTATTAATCATGCCTCATTAGATACTACCATCTTGGGATGGAATAGGAGGACAGAAGCAGCAGTGGAACAGTGTACATCCAGTTTGGTATATGAATGCCTGGTCTTCTTGTCCCAGTTTGGAACACCCCTGGAGATGCATTCCACCTTTATAGCTTGATTTACTTAGGCTCTTACTACTAGAGATAAAGCACATCCAACTCCTTACCAATCATGCTTCTCAGACTTCCATGTAGAATGTCTGTACACACTGAGACTTGTTACTAAGTTTTTACTAAGACAGTGTCCCAACAAGTCTCTTGGTGTACAAATGTCCAGCTTAAATTTCCAAAAATATTCTGTGTCAACTCTCTTATAAATACTTTGGCCAAATATTTTCTTGTACTTCTTGTTCTATTTGGCTTCCTTTCATTAAAAAAAAATCTTTGAGTATGTATTTATATCAATCTTTCCTAAATCTCCTAATTCTCATTTTTGTTACTGTCATTATCTAAGTCACTCTACTGACATAGATATTACTGAGATGACCAAAAGTAGCCATTTTAGAAAACCTTCTGAAGTATTTATTTTGTTCCAGTAGGGCCTCCACATCATCATATGAAAATTCTCCTGTCCTTTCTTGTGGGTAGTTATTTGTAAACACTGGAGATTTTTCCTATAAGTCTATGAAGAGTTCAAGTGCTTAGGTCATTGTGTGCACATACTCTCCAAACTCACACTTGCTCACACCAGTGATTTCAACACATTTCAATAATACTTTCAATTCTCTAATCTCTAAATCCATAACCTCATTCATTTTACCTCCCCCATCTTAGCTGCGTAAGCTCATCAACATCCCCCAGACCTGTCTCTCAAGCCCACCATAAACAACCTGAAGATCACATTGGCAGGGACGACATCCTGTCTTTCTGGTTTACGTCTATTATGACACTTAGATGTTCCCCTCTTCATGAGATCACCCTCTGAGGGCACATAACTGAGTTATCTTAGTCAGGGTCTCACTATCCCAATGTAGCCTCTTATGGTTATTTTTTTCCATGCAAGTTTTAGTTACCAACAATCACTGAAATTCTTCCAAACTCCCGTGATTTACTCTTATGTCAGTGTACGTAATCAGTCAAACCCAGAACACCAGCTCTGTCTGTCAAAGTCCTCAGCTGAACGGGGTTAGGGAAAATGTACCTACTGACTCGATAGAGGCCCTCATTGCCACCTGGTCACTTGCCCCATTTCTCCAGTCCTTTATTTCTCTTTATTCTCCCCTGTCTACAAGAGCTCCATCCTCCAGCTTAGTTGACATCTTTACTTGTATTTCCTTCTATACTATGACCCCCGGATCTTGTTTGTTCAGTTACATTCATGGCTGCTTTTCCATTTTCCATCCCTCCTTGTACTTTCTCTTGCCCTGTCCCAGGTATTCCATACACTGTTCCATACACAGTAGCTTTTCCCACTATCCTCCATGTTTTCGGTGCCTAGCTCAGCTTTCCTCTTCCCCACTCGACCAGGTCCAATCAGCCCAGCGGATCTACCCACTCTTGTGGAGATAGTGTTTCATTTTCCTTCCTAACTCCCCCACTGAGCCCATTCTCCATCTCCTTTGTGTATTCCTCTCATCTCTCTGCCTCTCTATGCTTTGTAGAAATGAGTCCAGGGCTGCTCAGCCGTGGCTTTTCTTCTATGTTCCTGTCCTAGTGATGTCACATGGAGTGTTACAGCGTTAATTTCATCTACAAAATCTCCAGCTCAGATCTCTCCCTTAAATTAAAGATCAATATCTCTTACTCTGTCGCTGCCTGCTCATTGGATTGTAAATGCAAATAGCTTAAGCTTAACAAATCTCAAAATAAACTCATATCATACCCCCTAGTCTTAATAAACAGAGACTTCAACTTCATATTTGCTCAGGCCAAAAATCTTTGTTTTTATCTTCAGCTTTCAAATAAAGAAAAATGGTGTGCTAGCTCTCCCTTCAAAATACATTCAGTTTGTATATGTCATGATTTTCTTTGTTTCTTACACTGGGATTTTTTTTTTTATGAGGTTCCTCTGATACAATTGTTGGTATTTATTTTCCAACATATTCCAGGGTGAGCCTTTCTTAGGAAGTTGAGCTATTGCTTCTTCTATGCTTGGGTCTCCATTGTCTCCCTGTCACAAGGTCACATCTGAAGTCCTGACGGCCATCACGTTGTCACTTTCCTTTGTTTTCTGATATGTTCTCTTTGCCCACCTTGACCCCAGGGTCTCAGCCTGATCCTAGACTCTTATCAGGAAGCCTGGGCTCTGCATTGCCTGCTTGCCCTGAACCCTGATACCTAAGTCTTTTGAGCATTAGACCCTTTCTAGTCTACAGGCACCTCCTTCTATGGGTCCTGAGGGCTTCCAAAGCTGTCTTCATGATTGTCTTTGACCTTTGACATTGTAGAGGTGGCCATCCTATCTGTCTAACTGTCCTGACTTCATCCTCTCCTTTACTGTCACTTTGACTGGTTTTCTTCTTACTTCAATGCTGACTCATCTAGAAGATATGAACCCCAAGTTTTAAGGTGATTTTATTACGAGGCCAGCACAGTAAGTCTCCCTACAGACCTCATGGATCCTAAGGTGATTTTATTAAGGGGCTGGCACAATAAGTCTTCCTATAGACTTCATGGATCCTCGTCTCATTGTTAAGTATGAAAGGGAAAAAATTCTTTCCCAGAAAGCTCTCCTGAGTAATGTGTTTGGGGTTCCAAAGAACTGAAATTACTGCTCCAAGGTCAAGTCTCTCAAAAAATATATTCCTTAATTGTCCTGCCCAATCATGTGCTTCTTTAGGCTTCTTTGGTCAATTACCAAGTCATTCACTTAACATATCAATGGTAATTTACGGAGCCAGACCCTGAAAGTCACACTGTGATTGTGAATGCCTTTGGCTCTTCGGTAGCCGTTCATAAACACTGGCAGTTCACCCATGTTAGTTCTTCCCTTGCTTCTGATAACATATACGATGCCCGTGTGATTGACAAGCTCTTAGTATCTTCAAGGACTCCCAAGTCTCAAAACGTGAGTCTGGCCAGTTTTTAAGCTGCAAAGGCATTCATATTTTCACATCAATTCTAGTCCCACCCATCCCACTGACATTTGTTGCTACTTTTTAAATGTAACACACACTAAACATTTGCTTTTTGTAAACAAAACAAATGCTCTAATAAATGTTTCTGTGTAATAAATTTGGCTCCATTACAGCTGCACGCTTTCCAGTTCAGCCAAACTGTACCATGACAGTGGAGCCACTGTGGTTCTGTTAAAAAGAGTTACTGCTGGCATATTCTTTGGGGAACAGCATCTCTGACTCTTCAGGGAAATGCTATTTTCTATAGTGTGAAAGGACTTTCTTCTTTGTCATGAGCTCAGAATATGCAGAATAAAGACAAATCCCCACGGAGGAATGTTAGGACAGAGTTGTCCCATTAGGAAAACCTCGGCTTTTTTTGCATCTGTTTTCTCCTATTAACATGGTCTAGTGGGTCAGAGAGATGGCTCAGGGGCTAAAGGTGCTTGCTGCCAAGCCTGACAACTTTAAAGTTTAATCCCAAGAAATATCATAAGCATAGTGGAGGGGGAGAAATGACAGTCCCAAGTTGTTCCACATACATGTTGTGGAAGTAAAAGGTACAAGCAGCATAGATCATGATGAAAGGGAAACTGTCTCTGTTCCTTACCTTACTTTTACCCCTTGAATGCATCCCTATCCAAATTTTGGCTTCTCTGTCAATAACACCAGAACTACTGTCTTTGGTAAATTCTCTTCTTGGCTTCTTGGTAAGACTAACAGTCCAGACATGTGTTTCCTTTTGTGGGGTGGGCTTTAATTTTAGCCAAAAAGCAATATGTTGCTCCCATAACATTTGGGACACTATTGTACCCCCACTGCTGTACTTTATCATACTGGTCATTATTATAATTCACAAGATTCAGAGATGGATATGGCCATTGGTGACTCTCTCTCCTCAGTAGCCTGGATGGCACCCTCTGCTACTATGAAAGTTAGCCTTAGTTAGGGAGCAAGCTTCCCAGTGAGTACTAACTTGAGTTCTCTACATCATGTGACCAGTGCATATAGTAGCTTCAGCAATAAGCTTTTTCATCAAGTTCTAATGGGAGGTTAAGCTCAATGACAGTAAGCCTTTGTTATTTGGGGGATACCCTTGATAAACACCAAGTGCTGGGCTTTATATATGGCAACATCACTTCTAAAAGGACATCATTCCTGTGTAGGGCAACCCTAATCCAACTCTTTCATAAGCTTATAAAATAGTAGCCTTCCATTTTTCAATGGAATTTTGACTTTTGAAATGCCCTTAATGCTAGTTAAACCTGTCCCCCGCCTCTTAGCCTCTGTACTCTCAGAGTCCCCTCCCCACGACACCTACCGTTATACCTGTTTCCCACTTCATCTCACTTGTGTTCTTATCTACTCCCTCTCTTAAAGCCACCCATCCCCTTCTAACCAATGGTTCCCTTTGAAGTTTCCTGACTTCTACAAGGACAACAAGCTAATCCCAGAGATCTAAAGACGTAAGGCTAAGATCCACAGAAGAGTGAGACCATGCAATGCTTGTCTTTTTGGATCTGTGATACCACAGTCAGCACAATTTTTTGCTGTTCCATGAATTGACCTACAAATTTAATAATTTCATTTTTTTTCCTTATGTGTGAATAAAATGCCATTGTGTATAGGTAACATAGTTGCATTGTCCATTCATGGTTGATAGACATCTAACTCATTTGTATATTCTATTCTAATATAAATAGAATAGCTATGAACATGTGTCTCTGCAACATGAGAAAGCCTTTTATAAAAATTCTAAGGGTGCTATAGCTGGGGCATATGCCAGATCTTTATCTAGTTCATGGAGCAAACACTAAATTGATTTCCATAGTGATTGTACCAATTTGCACTCCCATCAAAAACACATGAATGGGGTGTAATATGAAATCTCAAAGTGGTTTAATTTGAATGAAATTAAAAGAAAATTCACATTGCAAAAGAAATATGAATGAACTGAAGGGGTTGAACAGGAAACAATTCACAGCACATCTGACAGAAATATCTAGGATATATGAAGGACTCAGAAAACCAGGCAATGGAGTGATGACTCAGTGGTTAAACAAGATTACTATTCACAGAGAGAACCAAGACTTGATTTGCTGCACCCACATGATGGCTCACAGCCATCTCTAACTCCAGTTCAAAGGGATCCAATGCCTCTTCTGACCTCTTTGGGTTCCTACACACACGGTCCGCTAGTATACACATACATGAAATAAATTTTGAACTGAGCATCACTTTAAAAGTGGCTTATGGAACTGAACAAAGAGCTCTCAGAAAAAGAAATAAATGACTAGGAAATAATCATCTTGAGATTTTGAAAATAAATCTTCATTATCAAGGGAATTTTTACTATTGAATTCCCTGGGCTTTCCCTCAATAGCTTGACATTACCCTAAGTGCTCTCAAGATTCATAGCTTCTAAATTATTTCCTCTCTGAACTCATACACTTAGAATAATAATGACCTCCAAGTGATGTTAGTGAAAACTTACCTGGCTTTTATGTCAATAAACTCCAGGCAAGTGTTTCCTCAAATCAGGCGCAATGCTGTGAGATATAGCACAAAGCTGAAACAAAGGGGATCTGTGATGAAGGACTTTCAAAACTTTCGATTACAGAAGACATTGCCCTACAGGATTTCTTAGCCCCTTAATTCGGGCAGTCATTCCCCAAGAATCATTTATACCTCCAACAGTATCAGTGATGGTCATTTGCTTCCATCAACAACAACTAGAAGGTGCCTTCAAATGTCATCTACAAGACCACAGCCCTCACTTAATGGAAATTCATGGAAGTTAACCAACACAACTGCCAAGAATTTATCATCTAATATCAATTTATTGGCAACCTTGAAGCTGATTCTAGCTTCAACTGTTGAGAATAGAGAAGGCAGACAGAAAAGCTAGTTTGTTTTTAAATTATATTTATGTGTATGTTTGTGTTTACACATGCACATGTGCAGTGGATAACATATAGAGTTGGTTCTTCTCCTCCATCACATGGGTCGTTATTGAACTCAGTTCATCAGACTTGGCACCAGATGCCTTTAACTACTGAGCTACCTCATCAGACCTGAGAATAATTGTTATGATAGTTAATTTATTAGAGAGCATGCTAGCAGACCTGACCTTCCTGTGTTCCCATTGGTAGGCTAGCAGTTATATGACTTTGTGATTTTTATCCCCAAAGCATTGTCGTTTTCTCTGCAAAACATGTAAAGAGTGCAAACTCCTACCATCTTTGGAAACAAACCTTCAGATGTCCTTGGGTCCACGTTTAGGTTAGGTAGCTAAAACATCTGACTTTTTGTCAGAGAAAGCCTACAGCAGTTTTCTCCCACCACCTTGGTGCCTTCACTCTTCATACTTCATATATCAGTTGAAGAACTTACACCAGCTAATAAATCTGCTTTCCTAACAATTCAGTCTTAGGACACCATGTTCAGCATAAACTTAGAAACATAAACTTTTAAGATTTCTAAGGCGTTTCATAGTTTATCTTTGCAATCATTTTCTTTCCGAAAATAGGAAGGCTGATGCCCACAGAAGTTAGGAACACGTCCAAGAACACTTAGGAATAAACAATGTTAAAAGTCACTATTCCAGATAATGTATTTTGAAGTGGAACATGTTTAATACCCAAACTTTGAGGGAAAATGTTAGTTTAATTGCATTTTATAATATAACTTTTCTTCTGAACATGAAATTTAATACTAATAGGTACTCTACTGTACATGTACCCCTCAGAAAACTATCTTTGACTTGCAAATTATTTTTATATTTAAGTGTGTTTTACTTAAAATGATACTCTAAATAGAGAATCGGGGCTCTGATGTTAGGTACCATGTAAGTGTTTAAAACTAAGTCAGATATGATTGGTGACATGTTCCCGTCATATAGCACCCAGAAGGCTAAAGCAAAAAAGATCACACTTTGGGGCTAGCCTTGTCTAAAAATAAAGAATATCACTCATAAAATGTTAAAATTAATAACAAAGGTGAAGTTTCCTTTTGTAATGTTCAAAGTATGGAGTTCATAGTTTTAAGAGACAGAGCAAAGCTAAATAGGCCTTATTCTGCCTTCTGAGTCTACCAATTCAAATTGCAACATGAAGTGGGAATTATATTTTCCCAAACAGTAGTTCATAAATATAAAGGTGTCTCTCTGTATAATTTATAATTAATAAGAGGTAGAAAGAGATTATTAAATCTATAATTCTACCATTTTTCTATTCTCTTTCTACTGAAAAACCTGTATTCCCCATTTCTTAAACACTCAATTCTTCTACTTGCTAGTATTTTGATTTAACTGATTGACACATACAAAGAGTCATGCTTGACATGCACAAGAAATCTGAAGCTATTTTTCACAGGCAGAACAGTGAATAACGAGCAAAGAAGTCACTGGGTAGTTTTTCCATGTGAGAGATGTAATGTTGGCCATTAAAATCTTTCCAACAGGCCCGTAAGTTCAGAGAAGGATCAAGGTTGCCTTACAAAAACAAAATCAGTGAAAGGAGAAGGTGCATGTTTTGAGACATACAACTGCCCATAACGCTGACTGACAAGCAAAGAGGGATGAGTCCGCCAGAGTATAACCCAAGTTCTTACCATTCCAGTAACACAGCCTGGCATTTTTAGTTGGATGAATATACAAAAAGCATATTTTACCATTTTGTTGATGCTGACTTGCCAGCAAATTGTGTGTATTGAGTTGTACTCCGAGTTTCCTATGCATCCCTTACTTTTCTTTGTCCTTATAAAATCTGAAATTAAAGGAGCACTGAGGGAACACATAACTGATGCAGGCAAACTTCAAACAATTGTTCTATCTATGGTTCTGATGCCTAGACAGATATACCAGATGCCCATATTGATTCATTTTTCATTTCCATTGCAAAATACCAGAGGCAGGCTAGTTTCAGAAAAGAGAGGTATATTCGCTTACAGCTTTATAGACTGAATTTCCAAGCTATAGCACTTCTGTGATTTGGTCCCTGGTGGAGGTTGTACCACAATGACAGTAACCTTTGGAAAGAAGAGATCACATGCTGGAAGCCAGAAGTCAGTCTCACTCAAAAATAACTCAGTGTCAAAGGAGCTGCCTTAAGTTTTTTGGATGTCAAGAGCCATAATGGTCCAAGGATCTTATGCAGTCCCTCCTTCTCAGCGGCTGCACAGTCTCTCACATTGCATTCCCAGAACCACTGTGTAAACCTCTCTCATATGCCCCTCATTCGTGTCATAGCAGTAACTTCCAAAGCAGTCTCACTGCTGTTGAGGGAACTGAACATTACTTGAGACCATTTATAATTCATTTAATAGTAGATGCTGCAGGTAAAAAAAAGAAAAAGAAAAAGAAAGAAGAAAAATGAAAAGTATCCATTAATCAGCACTGAATACTGATTTTTCTTCTGCAGTCTTTCATCAACTACCTTGAAACATTTGATTTTCTATAATTCCCAGGTGATGGAATATTTCCAAATAACTTTGACTTTTTCCTCTTGAGGACTGAAACTAAGAAGGTTGATGTTTGTGTAGCAGATACACCTTACAATAGTACAGTTCTGTGTGAATATAGAACATTCTAGATTTTAAGCAACACAATCTTTTAATACTAGTCTCCTTCTCTGTCTAAATCCCACTTTAATTTGCCCCTCAAAGTACTTTCTCTGCTTGCATATAAAATTACTTCCATCCCTATTGTAGAACAGGATTTCAGAACTCTTGCTAAAGTGTTTACACTGGGGAATTGTCACCCTTTGTCGGGGAATGTCTTGATAGTTTTCACAATGACTTGAAATCATTTGCAATATAGATCACACAGGAAAAGAGTCTCCTTTAGTTCCTTCCAATCTCCCAAAATTCAACCCCTTCTGAAACTTTCTGTTTGGCTCATTGAAGATCATATTAACAGAGAGATAACAACAGCTAGACCCCATTCTTGACCAGCATCTCTATGCGGCCTTCAATGTTTTTGTAATGGCTAGTTAGGAACAACAGAAGACAAGCTAATGTGTATCCAGCTAATGGCAACACAGTTCTTGAAGGAGTAAACTGGAGAATGAAGAGAGGGTTCTGCAGTTAAGAACACTTGTGCTTGGCCGTGGACCCAAGATTGGTGCATAGCACCCAGATGGCAGCTTACAAGCCTCTGTAACTCAAGTTTTAGGGCATTCAATGCCCTAAATCTTCTGATCTCTGGAGGTGCAGCATACCTGAGATGTCTGCATGCATGTAGGTACACACACATACACATAAATATAAATGCATATTTTAGAAAGTAAGAGAAAAAACAAAATGATTTTTAGACCCAAAGTGAAAAATTGATTTAGCATCATATGGTTTCTAATCATTTATTTTCTGATTCAGTTTTTATTTAAACATAGTTTGTCTTTATTATCTTGTGAAGGAAGCTGTTACTAGCCTACACTGATTTCTACGGTTTTGTGTTTATGTCTATGGCTTCTCTATTAAATAGTCGTTACCAAAAAAAGAATCCCAACGGAATTAGCACTCAACTGTGAAACTCTTTGTTTGTATCATGAATGCTTAAATTATAGAAAACTGTAACTAATCAGGTTCTTCTTGTATTCCATAAATGTTTCCATTGGGACTCACCCTCCAGGACATGTTACTGTGATCATGCGTCCTCTGGTCAGCATTGAGCCATGGCTGAAAAGAATACAATTCACACGCAAGTGTCTGATGTGCTACTCAGTTATAAACCTGAAAGACAGTTGAGCCAGCTTATCTGTCCCTTTTGTACCATTTTTATTTTTAACATTATGAAGGTCTTTTGAAATTCACCCTTCCCTCCTGGAAAGCTCCAAATAAGTAGTGCTGATTCCAAAACTGGCCTTGCCAATATTTTGCTACTTATAGTAAATCCCTGGCTGGTATTTACATTGATAATCAATCTTTGTTTGTTGCTTAATCCATTCAAATTTCCTCTTGATGGACATGATTTCATTGAACAGAGGATATTGCATGCAAATAAGGACACTTCAGCTACAGAAAAGCAGCCGTCAGAACACATTACAGTCTAACAGTAGAGAAGAAATTAATCTCACAGTGGCTTCACTTCAAATTGGTATGATGTCCCAGTAATAAATTCCTGCCCAGATGGAATCATTTTCTATATCATAAATATTTTAAAACACTTGATCTATATTAAAACTCGTCAGGATTGAAACTAACTTTGGATATTTTGAATATTTTTAAATGAAACTTAAGCAGAAAAGTGTTTGGTTACTTTGAATGCACTTCAGAATTATTTCATATTTTCCAAAATTTGTTCTATTGTGTAAACTATTTAACACAAAGAAAAGTTCATCAAATGCTGCCGTTGTCAGACTTGGAGCACCAAAAGAAGGCTAACCTTCTTTTACATTAATACATTAATACATTAACTACCTCTCTATTGTATTTAAAGATATTTATCAGTCTTTTCTAATGAAAAAATTCTGAAAACAATCCTTACTCTTTTCAACTAAGGTCTTAGGTTTGTATTGCCAACTCAATTATTCTTTTTAAAAAGTCCGTTTTCTTTGTAGTGGTGAATGCAGGCTTTTGTAGTGAGGAATCTCTACTGTCACATACAGAAAACATCTCCCACAGCACCGTGTTTAATGATGTCAGAGTACTCAAGATGGTGGCCTTAAGGAGAGCAGACATTGGCTTCATCATGCCAAGGGCAGAAGCCAACTCCAGAGTTGATGTTAATCAGTTAGGAATTGCCAGTTTGCAGGAGGTAAAATTCAATGCTCATTGGCTTACATCAACCGTCAAGACAGTATGCTGTGGGGAGAGCTGGCTTTAGGGTTGCCAACGCTCCAAATCTCACATGCTTTTACAGATTAGCATCAGCCCTTAAATTATATCTGGGAGTAAACTGGAAAGCAGTCTGGTATCTTTAATCTAAGTAGTAGATAACCAAACAAGCAACCCAAAAAGCAATGGGAGATTTAGACATTAGCAGATGTTTTAACATCTCTAAAAAAATAATCAGCCTTATGTGTAAACCAAGGAAATACCTTTAATGACAATGATATGTAGCTCTGTTCTTATATGATAGACTGTGGACAAGTTTCTCCAGAGGTGTGAACCTTCCAGCTTGAAAGACTTCAAAGGCAGGAAGGCATTTGTCCAAGCACGTAGTACATTAGCCATCTCCTACATCATGACTTAAGAGATGCTTATGAAATAAGCAAGCATTCAGTTCAAAAAACTCAGCTTAAGTTTGGGATATCACTATTCATTATTTGAATTAATTTCAAAAGTAGCAAAGTAATAATATGGAAAACAGTTGGTTCAAGGTGGGTATATTAAGCAGGTGCTTTCTAGAGGAGAGAAACTGGAAGAATGAATATACATATAATATATATATGTATGTATGTGTGTGTGCTTTATCATATATGGATATATGGATATATGTATGTGTGTGCTTTATTTTAGTTGATTGCTGATCTAGTGAGCTTGGTAAGATTATTTATTAACATTATTCAGGTGTCAATCATATTCACTTGTCATCTCTCAGTTAAGCCTAGAAATTGATGTGGGATATCATCTTATATGCTGTGAATATGTATTGCTATCATTGGTTGGTAAATAAAGCTGGTTTGGCCTATGACAAGGCAGGATAGGGCCAGGTAGGAAATCCAAACAAAGATAGAGGAGAAGGAAGGAGTCTTGGAGATTCCAACCAACTGTGCAGAATTAAGACATGTCAAAAAAGAGATAACAAGCCACAAACTATGTGGCACAGATAAAAAATATGGGCTAAAATAATATGGGTTAATTTAAATGTAAGAGCTAAAAAGTAATAAGCCTGAGCCATCAGCCAAACTTTTATAACTAAGATAAGCCTCTGAGTATTGATTCAGGAACTGGATGGCAGGAGAGAAACCTCCATTTAAAAGAAATCAGGAAAATCATGTACCTTAGGAAGTACATTTTGTACAAAAGTGAATAGTTTTAAATTAATTCAAATGATTAAGAGTGGTGTCCAAGATTTATAATGATTTATTTTATTAAATTATTGCCTGCTTATTTCTTAAAACTTAGAGTTCCCAGCCTTCAGACACATAGTTTTATAAATGATGTGAAAATATGTGGGGAGAGGAAAAATTGAAAAGGGTTATGTCTTGACCTTGTCTATAGTAATTCATATTTCATCAGTGAAAATAACATGAAATTGCATTCCTTATTTGTTCTAGTGTCAAAGCTCTTCACAAAGGAGGAGATGATCACACTACCCATCAGCATGTCCTTTTTGACATATTTCAAGGATCCTTCTCAGAACATCTGGTCACTCTCCTATAAATAACCTTGGTGTGCTGGTTGATGGTTATCTATTTCACTCGTTAATCATTTGACAATATTTCTCCAGACAGTTAATAATAATATACATACATACACACATATGTATATATGTATATTGCAGTTCTATGAATCAGGACATGTATCAGCTAAGAATGGTATTTTTCTACATTCTGAACTATATGAACTACATGTGGAGATACAACATTTCTCAAGATAAAAACACCTGAATATCCTGGAGATAGTGAGACTATGATTGTATTTAACTTTTAAACCTTAGGTGTAGATATGGAGGCTACCCACAAGAAGCTCCCAGCTTATTGCCTTAAAAGATAGATACTTTGCTTTTCCTAGTAGCCTTGAATGTTACTAGAAATGGTTAGAGGGAGAAGTGGAGCACTGTTATTGATCCATATTCTACTTACTTCTTTGTTGCTTACTACTTCATACTTATGATCATCAATTCTGCTGTCAGCCTACCTGACTTTGGAAATGTCACTCCGTATCTCTGGACTTCAGTTGCCTTTCCACAACTTACCAGTAAAAATCATTTTGCTTAGCATCAACATATACGCATTCTATGATCATGCCTACCTTCCCACCTTTGTCTTTTGTTTCCCTGTCCAACGGGGGAGTTCAGAAATCTCCTTTTAAGTTGTTCTTTGATATCCATGTTTGCCATGTTGCTCTGACATCAAATAAATTTAAGCTCCATAGTTACTGAGGATATACATATATATATATCTATATCTATATATATATATATGTGTGTGTGTGCATATATAATGACTTATGTAATACATATATGGAAATATACATGATTTTCCCCGCCTATACATCCTGCTTGGCTATTGGCCAATCCGTGTTTTATTAATACAATATTATTGTCCCAGAGTACTTAGTCATAAATGGAATATCATATCGTACCACTATTCTTCAATTCTCACGGATCATGACAGAAGAGAAGGAAGGTAGATTTTAAGAGCCAGATATTGGGGAGGACTGCTTGGAAACAGTGTCTTCTGGACACAACTGGACCCAGATTTTGTGAACTCAACAGTAGATATGTTTGCCTGCAGAAGGTCTGCACATGAATAAGTAAGAAACCATTCTACCATGGATGAGGAGGCATTCACAAACTTTCACAACAACCTAAGGAACTGTTGGCAATTGAATGTTGGGAGAGGAAGAGTCATCATTCTCTAAGGGTGCAGCCCCTAGTATATTGATTCTGCTCTAGTGGATGATCCCAAGCTCCTGAATATATAAGCAGCACAAATTTGACTAAGTTGTTTATATAAAAAAGGGGCATCTTAACTTAGGATGGGTATCATGGCGTAGATCTGGAAGGAGCTGTGGGAGGAATGTGAAGGAAATAGAGAGTACATTTTATGCAACTATAAATGTTCAAAGAATTATTAAAAAGCACTTTAAAAAGAAGCTATTTGGACATTAGCCTGGAGTTGAAATGTACTCCTGTACATTTGTAGAGTATTTCACCTGTTGTTAGTCCTCAGTTCCTAGTAATGTTTGAGAAGGCACAATTTGGAGGCACAGACTTGATGGAGAAATTGTGTGGCTGGTACACTTTGAGGATCTGTGGCCTTACTCACTTCCTTCTTGCTCTCTGTGCTCCTTGTGTACAAAGGAAATGCAAACGGCTGTCTTCCTGCTCCAGCTGCCTGATGCCAGGCCATCCAACCACATGAGCTCAACCCTTTGGAATTGTAAGCTAAAACAAACTGTTCCTTCTACAAATTGCTTTTGGTCATGGTCTTTCATCAAAGCAACAAAAAGTAGTTGATACACCTCTCTTATTTGAGCTTTTCAGCCACTGCTGCTTCTCCTTCTACTTAAATACAGCAGCTGTGGTAAAGAAGAGCATACTTGAAGAACTGCAACTCTGAAATAAACGTAAGCCCCCAAGACAACATCCTTGATAATTCCATGCTACGCAAAAGAAGCAAATTGCCAGACTGCGTGGAGATAACAAAATGGATTGTGACCTTTATTACCATGGATTGCAAAGGAACAGACATTTCATTTACTAATTCAGTCGATATTTATTCCTACATCTCAGATTACAGGCTGTTCAACTGCAAACCTTGTGACAGGAATATGCAGCCAATTACAGGACATGATACCGTATTTTTTTTTTAAGATTTGGGTCATCGTTTTACGATTTTCAGACTGTGAACTATTGAGAAACATGTGTTCTGTTGGATAAATGCGCATACGGGAGCATTTGTCTATGTATTGACAGATAAATACACTTAGATCATGTACGCAGGATGTATCACTAGTCATGCTACGTGACTTCCTTGTGATTTTTAATTTCCTTTTCTGGGACAAAAGAGTGCATTCCATTTACTTCATACCGACAATGGGGCAATGGTTGCTTGGTTTCTACAAACTTAAAAGGTATCTGAGGAAAATGAGAAAAGGTTTGCAGGATGGCCTTTTAGACATCTGTGTGTGAGATAAAATTTAATTCTTTGTGTAGACACGATACCTAAATGTTGTTATTTACTATTACAGATGAGGAGAGCAAAACACAGAGAAGTTGAGCAGGTTCAGTGGGGGTAATTCCACTAAGTCAGAGTCAGGGTTTGATCTCCTAACAGTCTCACTAAAAGTCCACAGTCCCATACACTTTTCTCGAAGCACTGTCCCAAAGAGACACAGGTACTGCAATGTATTATAGTTTAAAGGTCAATATGAAACTTAGTTTTTGAGAGAGGAGAAATTTGTGCTTCTGATTTTATCCTTTGAATTACCTTTTGTGCACCCAAAAGATACCAGGGCTGCATTTTAATACAGATTTGCCCAAAAATGAGTGTGGTTCATACAAATACCAATAAGGAGAACATTACAATAAACCTCATAACATTTCCCCCAAGAGCAAAGGTTTATATTTCCAAGGTCAAACATCAAGGCAGATTTCCACTCGACAATGAGTATCTGAAAAAAAAAAAAAAAAACTCTGCACAGCTATATTTGAAATGAAGCCAAGTCCATGGAAAAAATGCCCACTTCAAAACCTTAATGAAGGCAATTTGTCAACAATTTCACACATCATTTGCCCACAACCTTTGAAGAAATGGTTTCCCCATTTACCTTTTCCCCTGTGAACTTCAGAGCACATGCATTTTAATGAACCATTAATCATCATCGTGCCCAGAAACTAAGACAGAGGGGCAAACAATCTGAGAGATCCATGGAAGTGTGTTCTATGTTCTTCCTTTTTTACATAATGTCAGAGAAATGTGTGCAAGATCCTATGAGACCATCATATCTGCTGCTCAGACCTGGAGTGAATTTGTCAGGCAAAGGGTTAGAAAATCAGAATAGATTTTGCAGTGTTTAGAACTTAGGTGTCTAAAACGTTTCTAGAGAAGTTAGAAAAGACAACGACGGAGGAAGAATCATGGACAAATGGATACGTGTTTCTCTAATGATCAAGAACACCTTTCCATGGCATGGAGTCTTTAAGTAATTACTTTAACGTTTTGCAAAGGATTTGCTTTTCAAACTAACTTAAACCATTACTGCTGATCACGGTTTCTTAACCAAAGTGCCTGAGGGAAAAGTTGGTGGAAAGTAATTAATAAGACCAAAAAATGAGGTTTGCTGCATGTAACGGATACTGTTTGTAAATCTGGGACTCATAAAGTGCTGTGCTCATGGAGGGGGGAGACACAGATGTTTCTGCTATTTTAGTTAAGGGGAAAAGTGTAAGAACACTTGGAACTACAGTGTTTACCGCAGAAACTATTGTCTGTCACTCTTCAACATAGAGTACAACTTCACTGCGGCATACATGTTTAGACCACATACGAGAATCAAGCAGGGTATTGATACAGCCAAATATCTGTGGCTTTGTATGACAGGGTGAAAAGTGTCATTGACCCAGCGTGTGGGGCTTTTCCAGAGGGGCAGAACTAAATGGCTGTTTATTTACCACCTATTTTTCTATCTCTGCATAAATTTAGTATGGTAATTATCTGAACTCTTTTAGGAGGCTGAGAAAAATCTACAATATTCTTGAGACCCTGTTCCCAGTGGTTATCAGACCCAGAGTCTAAAGAGTAAAGAACCATGCACCCCGGTGTTCATAGGGGTCCGAGTACAAGAAGAGCAAGTGAAAGAAGCAGAGGAGAGAAAAAGAGAACAAGGGGGTAATGGGAGGAGAAAGAAAGTAAAGGAAAATCTCGAGGAGAGAGAAGAAGAGGAGAATCTATCTTTTAATCTTTACAACTGTCAGCAACTTAGTTGATACCAATCTTAATGCTGGTGAGGAAACGTCATCACAGAAAAATCCAGAAACAATGTTTTCTCAGTTCTCACAGTCAAGATGACCTATAAAGTTATCCCTGATACTCCATTAGTGAGGCAGATGAGTATAAAGTGGGGGCAATAAGGAGAAGGAGGAAGACTCGGGAAAGCTGACGTGTTTTCTCTGAAATTATCTAGGTAATGTAAAATAATGGATAACTCTGAGTGTAAACATGACTGAGTAAGGACATGCTCTGAAAACTGATAGAGCATTTTATTCTGGATAGACTATGATGATGGGAACATTTTAGCCATTGTTCCATTTTCTCGGATTGTGTTTATTACACTATTCAAGCTGTAATCACTCACAATGCTAGCAGCATAATTTTTGTGCATATGGCATGAGTAGATGTATGTTTTGTGAAATACAGCTCAGAAAAAAAGCCTGTTTGAATGTGACATAATGGAAAACCTGTATATAGTATTTATATCAAAACTGAGGAGAATAAAATACATCTGTGACACTGGTCTGTTGTTATCTCAGTCTGGCTGACTTCACTTCCAATATAAGGAGGTATAGTGAGCAGTGGAAACACTGCATATTAACTAATCAACAACTGTGAGGTATCTGTTTAGACGTGGGTTAATGAAAGCAGGTGATGATAGCTCATAGGGGTCTTTTGTCTGAAAATGTCTCAATCCAAGTGTTTGTAATTGGTAGCCAACTTCCAGGATAAATACACCAATTCCCCTGGGTCACACAGAATAGGCAGAGACGTGGATAAATATCACCAAGCTCTGAGATGAAGATAAGATCCCGAGAAGTAATTCTGAGTAACCACGAATAATCAAAAACCACCTCCTTTGATTTGGCTGCTCAGTTTTATTCATCACAGCAATTTAACCCAAGAAATGTATGTGTCTCCCAGGCACACATGAGCTGCACTGAGAGCTGTTCCAGTTTTTCCTCATTTTGAAAATAAATATGCAAACCTAAAATATAAGAGAAGGGATCTCATGTGGTCTACATGGTGACATAGTTTAAGGTATATTGCTACTCCCCCATAAATGTTCAGTTTTTAAAAAGACAATAGCAAACGTGGTGGAGGGGCACTTAGAACCGTTTCTGTTCTCTCTTATTTCCATGTGTGTGACATCTGTTCATTGTGGGGATCACTCAGTACTGGGGATATCACAGCAGAGCTCTAAAGCACCCTTGCTCATAGCTTCTTGATCTCAGTGTCCTTGTGTTATTCTAGTACGCTAAAGTGAAGTCACACTGATAAGATGCCAGAGTTTGCTTTGCTGTGACATCACACCACAGTCTTACAGGGAAAAATCAATATGTCTGTCAGCCCATAAAGTACTATCAGGTAGACAATTTTAATGTTGCAACACTTTTCTAATTAATCTTTGTGCACATATAAAGTCATCTAGAAAACTTAGTGCCTTATAATTTTTCTCACTATTGTGACAAAATATACTCAATACAAGTGATTTGCTGAAGGAAGGGATTGCTATGACTCACAGTTTGAGGGTGCTGTCTATCACAACAGGGAAGACATCAAGATGGGAGCTTGAGGCAGATGGCCACAGTGTATCAGTAGTCTGGAAACAGAGATGGAAGTTAAGGCAATGTTTGCTTTTGCCTTTCTATCCAGTATGGGTGGGATCCCAGTCCACAGGATGGTGGTGCCTGCATTCAAGGTTGTTCTTAATTATTATTATGTATAATTACATATTCTTATTACTTGTGTGAGAACAGTAAATTTATGCCACAAATTCTCCACTGTCTTGATCTACAGCAAAATGAATATGTAACTTTTAAGTTGTAGAACTCTTCAGGGAGCTTAGATGAGACTCAAGGGCTTTTGAAGATACTGCTCCAAGTTGGTATTTGGGTTATACTCTACCTTACCTTGTATGGTAAAGTATCTTTTTATTTAATTATGTCACCTCATTTACTCAATCACACAATGTTTCATCACGAATTCCATACGCCCTAGAATATTTGAGAAATTACCCAAACTCAGAATGTATAAAAGACTACGAATTTCCCTATGTTATTAGCCCTATTGATAAACCATTTCTGAATAGAGAAATGACAGATAGCAATGGTAAATTTGGTTTATACACAAGACCTACAAGCCCAGATGGTTAAAATCGAGCTTGGGAGATCAGAGGGTAAAATAGGCACCCTTTTTTACATAGTATCATAGAAACTAAGACATATGCATAGTGTGCCTATTTCCTCATTTTGAACAATTTTACATCCAATGAAAACTTATGTTACAAGAACCCCACTGGAGACAATCATTAAGGCATAGTTTATATCCAGTTGAAAGTATTTATTCCAGCCAACTGGGATGACACTCAGGTATTTTGAATCTAAGCAGAGTCCCATGCATTTATACTAAGGGGCTTTCAAAGGCAAAAACCATATCCTGCGATCTTGCTCTACAGCAACAAGAATAGGCTTTCCTCAAGCAAGCAGTATAACAGAAGTTAAGATAAGCAGTTAGCTACAGGGGGTTCTGCACAAGCAGACAGTTTAACAGACGTTCAAGTAAGTTAGAGGGGGGTATCTTGAACTCGGGTTCATCAAATAGAGTTGAACAATTTTCCAGGAGATCCTCCATCAAGGAGATTAAATTCTAGTTAAATCCAAAGTAAGAGTTGGAGGAACCTCTGCACTGTCTTGCCCTGTCACACTAGTATACATTAACAGTAAACCAAGAAAAGAAACTGTATCATTCTGATTAACACACATTTAAATTAACTTAGCATTATAGGAAAGAAGGCATACTGTCCTAATGTGTACTTAACTCATTAGTGATCATGGTAATAGAGTATTCATTTGACTCACTGTCTTCCAAGATTTCTGTTTCCACACAGAAAGTCTTGCAGCACATGAATCTGAGGACCAAGTTACTGACTGATATTCCTTAAGTCTGCCATTTGTGTACAGTCTCTTGAAACTGCTGAAGGGAGGAAATACTCTGCTGCCTATAAAAGCTTTTAGGAGATTTGAACCAACTGTTATTTTCATCGTTTTAAAATAACATCACACACTTATGCCCAAACTATCTTGGTTCAAAGTCATCACAAAAACATTCAAATGAAAATATGGCTTCAAAAACAGTCTAGTAAAGGGGCGACAGTCCTCTGGGTTTATCAGCATTCCGGAGCACACAGCACTCAACCACAAAGTATTAGAAGAAGGAACACCATCCATGGATTTATAATGACATTAATATGATATTTCTGTGGTTAATGATGGGCAGATGTCATGACAGAAGGCCAAGCAGCAGTTCAAAAAACTTCAAGCTATGCAAACAAGTTTGCAGGGTTGCAGAATTAGAACAAAAGAAGTAGCTATTTTAGACTGTGTTTATCAAGATGTTGCTATTGAGTTTCAGATTTTTGCCCCTGTCTATTGTTTGTGGTGTTTCTAATTGCCATTTTCCCTTGCCAGAACCGTTCTCTCAGCTTTTAAAAATTTCCAGTCTCCCAAACGTGATGCTTCCAAGTAAGACTCATTCTGTTTCAAGTTGAGAAGTTTAACTAATTTGAGGACTGTAAGGATTCGTTTTTTAAAAATTAACTGGTCCAATTTTCTCATTTTAAGTAATGTGGTCAATGTGCTGTAGTACTCTAGGACATAAGTCTGTCTTCCTTCCACGTCTTCTGTTCTGGGACGAACTATTAGAATGTGGTCTCCAGCACATGGATAATTGTTAGAAAATATATAAAACAAAATCACTTGTTTTCATCAACAAATTTCTGAGTAATTTTCTTCATTTAAGAACATCACATCTTCACTATATATTGTTACAAAGGATTGAACCATTTGGGGAAAAATTTTAAAAACAAAAATAATGTAATGCAATTAGGTCTACCTGTTTAACAAGAAAAATAGCATACTTAGCATGCTTCTCCAGATGACAGCAGCCTGGAGGAAAAACAATCTGGAAAGAACTGCCACAAGATGTTTTCTTGTGATTCAGGCCGTGCCCACAGAATTGTCTCCTTCCATTCTGCTCAATTAGCTCACTGCCTCATTAGCTAGGGGTGTTTTATAGGAGCGCCTATTCCTGTTCCTCTTGTGTCCACAATAAATGGAAAAATTTTTACTCTAAATTCTGTCACTTCTCCAGATGGCTGTCAGAAACATCTCCTGTCTTCTATTGGGAAGTAAAGATGAGGATAAGAACGCATCTACAGAAAGTGATGTAATCATGTAACTCCTCCAGTACTTTTCCTGTTATCCCAGTACTTTGGAGACTGAGACAGGAGGATTAATATGAGTTCCAGGCCAACCTGGAATACTAGCAAGATCTTAAATTGCCTTAGAAAGAGAGAGGAGACAGTGTTGGCAAGGTTTTCATGATTCTATGCGAAAGCAGGGCTCAGAAATCATGACAAGGTGTCACCATCCTTCTTACGTAGGATACCTTAGTGGTATTTTATGTGAGGGAGAAGGTTCGAAGTTTGTAATTGGAAGAATTTGTCCCATACAGCTCAGCTCAAGTGCTCATTAGGAGAAAAAAAAATCTTAAGGCAGAGTATTTTATTCATTGATCACCTGGGAGCTATCTGACATAATTCTGGCTGTCAATGAGATAAAGTGGGTACAAAGAGCCCACCTTAACACACAGTGCCATAAATGTGAGAACTTGAGAGCTAGTTCCAGAAGAACAGAAGCTACTTCCTGCAGAATGAGCTCACAAACCCCAGCAGGGGAGGCAGCCAGGACTCCTTTTGGAGGTAGTTGTCATGAGGCTGAGGACAATGAGTCTGAAAGGGAGAGAGACTGAGGACAAGGAGGGTGACTGAGGACAGGGATCTTTTAAAGCACTTGCTGTAGACACACTGTGAGAAGTCTCCCTCTTTGGGGTGTATTGAACTGGTCAGACAAAGTTCCTGGTCTTGTCTTCCAACCTGGCATGCTTCTTTCTGTATTTCCTAGACCTACTTGAGTTGGAATGCATCTATGCTGGAGAGAAAGTTGTAGGACTTGGAAGGAGCCAATACCTGCCCCCTGATGTTTAGCAGGGGAAGAAGCCTTGATGCCTTACAGTGATGGATGGAAGACAAGGGAGAAAATCTAGGAGCATTTCTCTGCCATTTTATATTTTTCTGCATTTCCCTAGTCTTTCTTTCTCTTGGAGGTCACATGTAGACTCCACTATGCTATTTTAGGGAGTGATTTAGACAACAAATCCACGCAGGTGGTATCCATAGACAGCATAAGTAGATTAATTTGTAATGCTTTATAGCAGATCATTGCTGAAAAATTAGTGATTGTAAATAATGTGAATTTATTCTAGAAGAAGGAAGTCTAAGATCGTTCTCACTAGGCTAATATCAGAGTGTTAGAAAGCCTGTGTTCCTTGTTAGGGAGGACTCTATCTCCTTGCCTTAATCAGCTTTAGGGCTCTCTGCCCAGTGGCCAATCCTACCTTCTCTCTTCTCACCACTGCTACAACCCTTAGAGCTTTTCTCTCAGTGTTTCACCCACCCGTCTCTGTCTTAAAAAGTCGCTTGTGATCCACCCACATAATCTTGGGGACACACTCCACATTTGGAATCCTTAATTACTACGATTCAGTCTTTTACTGTAGAAAGTATCATTTTCATGTTCATAAGATTGTTTTCTCTGGTATCCTTGGCAAAACTATGATTTACAGTCTTTGCAGTTATGTGTAGAGATCCTAGGTAAGGACCCCTTGAATACCAAGGTTTTACGTTGTAAAGGTGACTAGGTGGTAACACAGGGGTTACTTCCATGAAACAAAAACCCAGTGTTATTTATTCAGAGTTCTCATCAAAAAGAAAGGCATAGAACACAGGTATAAAAGAAAGCATTTTATTGGACTTGAGGTTTTAGAGGGTTAGAGTTCATGATGGCCAACCAAAGGCATGGCAGCAGGAACCGCTGATAGATTAACATCTTGAATCTTAAGCAGGAGGCAGAGAGCATACTGGGAATGACACCAGCTGTCTTAGTTAGAGTTCTTATTGCTATGATGAAACACCATAACCAAAAGGAAGTTGGAGAAGAAAGGGTTTATTTGGTTTACACTTCGACAACATAGTCCAACGTTGAAGGAAGTCAGGACAAGAATGCCAACAGGCCAGAAACCTGGAGGTAGGAGCTGATGCTGAGGCCTTACAGGGGTGCTGCTTACTGGCTTGCTCATCATGGCTTGCTCAACCTGCTTTCTTATAGAACTCTGGATGGTTCACAATATGATAGACCCTATCATATCAATCACTAATTAGGAAAACACTCTACAGGCTTCCCTACATCCAGATCTTATAGAGAGTGCCTCCTCTCACATGACTGTTGCGGGGAGCTGCTTGTTGGTCCCAGCCACTCAGAACCAAAATAACCACATAGAAACTGTATTAATTAAATCACTGCTTGGCTCATTAGCTCTAACTTCTTATTGGCTAACTCTTACATCTTAGTTTAACCCATTTCTAATAATCTGTATATCACCACGAGGTCGTGGCCTACCAGCAAAGTTTTAGCATGTCTGTCTTTAGTGGTAGTGGTTTCATGGCATCCCTTGACTCTGCCTTCCTTCTCCTAGCATTCAGTCCAGTTTCCCCCCCACCTACCTAAGCTCTGCCCTATCAACAGGCCAAGGCAGTTTCTTTATTTATTAATGGTAGTCACAGCACACAGAGGGACTCCCACATCACATGACTCTAGTTTGGGTCAACTTGACATAAAGCCAGCCAGCACACCAGTCTTTGGAAACCTCAAGCCTGCCCCCAGTGATTCACCTCTTCCAATAAGACCACAACTGATTCCTCCTAAACATTTCCACCAACTGGGTGTCAAATACTCAAAACATATGAGCTTATAATGCCATTCTTAGTCAAACCACCATATTATACTTCCTGGTCTCCATAGGCTGTGACTATATCATAGTGTAAAGCGTAATTAGTTCAAATTCCAAGTTATAATCATCTTTTACTCTCAATGCCATTTAAAAGTCCAATATCCAAAATTTCTTTAGAAACTCAAGGAAATTATAACCCCCTATGAAATCAAAAGCCAATTATAGACTAAAACTATCCAGTGACATAAAACATACATTACCCTTCCTAAAGGGAGGAATCAGAGACTAGGGAAGAAAAAACTAAGGAAGATCAAAGCCAGCAGGGTAAACTAAAAATGCTCAAGTTCCATATCCAAGGTCAAAGGTTTAAATGGCTCTGTCCCTCCAGCTTTCAAGACCTCTCTCTCTCTCTCTCTCTCTCTCTCTCTCTCTCTCTCTCTCTCTCTCTCTCTCTCTCTCTCTCGTGCTCATTCCACTCCCATGTATAGCTCTCCGTGGTGACATTCCATGTCTCTAGCATCTCGAACTTCTCAGAGTATTCAACACCATCCACACTCCAGTTTACATCTCCGCCAAAGAGTGATTACTGACAATCATGCCATGGCATCAGTAGGTCTCTCCAGCCCTTGCACTGTTGCTGTCTTACCATCATATTGAGACTCTGTCAGCAAACTTTTCAAATTTCTAACTTACAAGTTAAAAATTGGTATTAGACAGTTACTATAAAAAAATACAGTAGACAATTATACTACCACTATTTGGATCAGTCATCCTTAGCCAGCAGTTAGGGAAGCTCTTTAAGACAAATGAAAGACAGAGACCCTCAGCAAAAAGACACTTTTTATGAAAGTAGAGCCAAGGGCTGGAGAGATGGCTCAGATGTTAAGAGCACAGGCTGCTTGTCTAGAAGTTCTGAGTTCTGAGTTCAATACCCAGCAACTACATGGTGACTCACAACCATCTGTAATGAGATCTGGTGCCCCTTCTGGCACACAAGCATACATGTAGGCAGAACACTGTATACATAATAAATAAATAAAATCTAAAAAAAGAAAATAGAACCAAACAAAATGAATGAGTTAAAAAAATACAGCAACAAATTATAAACTTAAGGGCAGGCTTTGAAGAACAGATTAGAGAAAAAGGAATCAGTCAATAGAAACTAGAACAACTAGAATTATTCCATCCAGACAATCCAGACAAAATACATTGACCTGTATCTGTATCTTTGGAACCAACAGAAGCACAGTGATTAATTTTATTTGTTTAGACAACACATTCTGATATCTGATCAAAAACTATGCTAGATGTTTCTATAAAAGTACTTTTAGAAGAGACTAAGATGTACATTGCTAGACTTTGAATAATATAGATTGTTTTCCAGAATGCGGTTAGCCTCATCTAATCAGTAGAAGACTGGCCTCACTGCAAGGATTTCTCTCAATCCAAATCTTCCCTGAGTCTCTAGTCTGCTGGGCCAAGGGTAACCTACTTTGGTCTTGTCAATCATCTATAATTGCTTAAGCTGATTCCTTGAATATCTTATATATCCTGTTGGTTTTATATCCTTGTATATTGTCAGGTTATGCACAGAAATGATAAAGTCAACCCTTATGTCTCAGTCTCAAATTGATAGAAAAAAAAACAAGCAGAGCTGGAAGAGAAGTAACGGAGAAAAAACACTGGGAAAAATGGTTTAAAAAGTGATCCAGGAAGTTGAGTGAAACTCTGAGTAAACTCATGGTCAATTCAAAGACATACCACTGGCAGAGTTATGAATTAAGATCAAGAAAGAACCTGTAAAGTAATGAGCAGAGAATGCCTTATCTTTAGAAATAGAGTTCAAATGGCAATAGGTAGCTGAGATAGCAAGAAGATCTGGAAGAAGCCATGCAAGGTTTTCAAGAGCTGAACATAAGGAAAAGTAAAACTAGAGCTCAAGATCTAGCAAAATCGAAGGAGGAACAAGACCATCTCAAATGTCAGCGAGCACAAAGATGCAGAATACAGGATAAACTCAGAAGTGCAGTTGTGTTTATGTGTAATAACAATGAGCATATGGAATCATAATTAGCTAAAATATGGTGCCATATTTAGATACTTTAAAACAAAATTACTAGCTACCAGGTTTATAAAGTACAAATGGAATTTTTATGTTTAAAACTACATTGATGAACTCCGAGTTGAAATGAATGAGAAATAAATGAGATTCATAGATTGAAATACTCATAAAAGAATGTCAGTTCTCCTTGACTGCCATACAAGTGCAGTATGATTTCTACTAAAATACTATGACAGCTTCTTGAAGACATAAATGTACTTTTGTAAAACATGATAATATGGGAAAGGAAGATCTCTCCTTCTCTCTCTCTCTCCTTCTCTCTCTTTCTCTCTCGCTCACTCTTTCTCTCTCTCCCTTTTCTCTTCACACTGCTTAATCTGTGTTAAAACTTTTCCTAATAAAACCAACTTTATTTCATAAAAAGTAAAAGATGTTAGAGTGCTGAAAGGAAGAAAGACCAGACCCAACCTGAGACTTGTAACATTACGGCATCAGTCATGATTGTTGTGATAACAGAGAAATGGAGGCATAGTTAGTGGAACAAAACAGACAACCAGAAATGGAGCTATACACATTCATCCAGCTTCTTTTGAGAGAGGAAAGGAAGGGAGGGTGGGAGGGAGGGAGGGAGGGAGGGAGGGAGGGAGGGAGGGAGGGAAGAAAGAAAGAAAGAAAGAAAGGAAGGAAGGAAGGAAGGAAACAAGGGGAAGAAGAGAAAGATAAAAGCAAAGATTTGGGGGAAAGAACCGCTTTTTTAACTAATGGAGCATGGAGAATTATGTGCTCATAAGCACAAGAAGTATGTACAAATAAACCTTATGTAAGTCTCACCGAAATTTAACTCAACGCCCCCCCCCACAAACTTAAATATAAGACATGAAATAGAAAAGGTTTAGAAAGTGAAAAAGTCTTATAAGCTGGGGTTATAAACCAATCTTAGACTTGAAAACAAAAGCCTGAATTGGGTAAGAAGATAATTTTAAGTTATATTGCACTTAAATTAACAGCGTGGAAGCATGTAAAAGGATGGACAAGGGGAGAATGTGTTTGAAAACCACAGAACTGACAACAAACTGTTATCTCTGTTATATGATTGTTTGGGTCTTTTTATAAAATCCTAAACCTCTAATAAAAGCAATCAAATTAGTCAATGGATAGAACATATAGAACATGAAAGCTACTGCACTGGAGAGGATCTACCAACAGTCAACAAACACAAAAATATGCCAACGTTATTAGCCACTATGTGAGTTCAAATTAAACCACAACAAGTCATGAATAACACCAATCACAATATTCCAAATTTATCTATAATCTTCATTCCATTAAATCAAGTTGTGTTCATGATTGCACAATATTAGGCGTGATAATAGTAATTTATGTCATATGTCCATGTTACATCAGAAACAGAGAGAATATAAAAGAAAGATAATCCAGGTCAAGAACATGGTGGCCAACAGCTTTTATATGGCCCATAGTTCCTTTCCTAGGGTATCATCTATTCCTCTCTCCTAAAGACTGCTGACCTGTCCACTACTCAACCTCATGTACATCATACCCAAAGAATCAGTCTTCCTAACCATGAGAGATCTCATACTGCTTAACAAATATTTTGTGGCCTCTGCATGCTCAAAATGTGATGCTGGGTAAACGGGGAAACTGCATGAAAAACTCCTGGAGGGAAGCTGTGTCTGCAGAGACACACAGATTAGAACTGCAGTTCTGCAGAGGGACAGGAACGTTGCAGGTCCAGAGGTCAGTCCCTTTATTTTCGGCTAACTGTAGCCCTCCATAACAGCCATTCCGTGCCCTCCTCTGTATCAGAACTAACATAATGTGATTAATCATGGAATTTATTAACTTTGTAGACCACTAGCTTCCACCAATGTAAGAGCTATTATTGCCATCAGACAGCATCTCGGGCCAATAGAAAACCTTCCCTCATAGTGCTGTAACTGTGCCTCTATTGTACTCCCTATATATTTTAGAATTGCCTTGAGTTCTGACTTTCTTTGTTCTGTAAAAACCATAAAACTTCATGGCACTGCTTCCACATTGGAACCTGGAATTTTGGGTAACCAAAATCTGTGTTCCCGGGTCCCGGGCCATGGCCATTCAAATGCCTCCAGAATAAACTACTTCTTATTCCTTTAAAATAACAGTAACTCAAATTTTAAAAAAAAAAATGGAAGAAAAAATATCAAATGATGAAAGAGAATGAAAACAAAGTAGATCTTACAGTTTAGCAGTGTTCTGTTTTTAAGAAACCAAGCTTGTAGTTATTGTGTGATCCAGTAATTATATGCTTAGACATTTATTCCATAAAAGTAGATACTTATGTCTGTACAAAAGCATATATGGATTTTATAGCAGCTTTACTGCAATAGCCATGAAATAGAAGCCACGTAGAAGTCTTTCAGTGAAGGGATGGTTGAACAAACTGTGGCATGTCCCCAGTGACCCATGCAACCTGGGAGACTACTCCTAGATCATATGAGCCAAAAGCACAGTTCTAAACATCAGCCACATGGATTCGTTTTGTACCCGTTACCCTTCTCATTGCCGTGATAGAACACCTGACACAATCGACTTCATGGAGGACTGGTCTATTTGGATTATGGGTGGGGCACACGACCCATCACAGCAGGAAAAGGCACAGTTGCACAGGAGCACGTGCCTGGGATGCCTCACTTCACATCCTCAGTAGAACAGGAAGCAAGTGGACAGGAAGTGGAATTGGACTGTGAACCTCAAGTCCAGCCCCAGAAACCCGTTTCTTCTAGCAGAACTCTACATTCAAGTGATCTCATGACTTCTCCAAATAATGCCATAATTTAGAAAACAGTACAGAAAACATGATCTGTTGGGGGTGCTTCACAACAAATCTGTAATTGTATACATTTATGTAACATTTCTAAAGTGAAAAAGTTATAGATTGAGAGCTGACTAGGGGTTTCAGGTGCTGAGGTTTGGGAAGTGGTGCGGGAAGGAGATGGCTTTGTTCTAAAAGGATAGTGTAGCCCCTTGTGAAGATGGAATTATTCTGTCTTGACTATATCCCAGTTGTGATGTTTTAGTATTAATCAATGTCACCATTGGAAGTGCTATGGATTGAGTCAGCGTCTTATCCCTCCATTCACATTTCAAAATTATATCATCTCCACCCTTTGCTGCTGTCAATGTAATAGTATTAGGCAGGGATCCTTTAGGGGAATGCTTGTTTACATGAGATCATGAAGGTGTAGCCCTCAGAATACACTTAGTGCTGTTATAGGAAGAAAAAGCTGAGTTGTTCTCTTTCTCTCTACTATGTGAGGACCTAGGAAGAAGGGAGAGCAGGAAATCCTACCAGAAACAATCTACATTGCTACATTGACCTCAGACTTTCAACGTCCAGGACTTAACATTTATTCTCTACTGTTTAAGCCACCAAGTCCATGGAATTTGGTTATGGTGGGTGGAGTGGACTAAGTCAGGGAGAAATTGGATTAGGTATGCTGGGCCCAAGTACACTATGTCTTTCCTCTTGTGAAAAACAAATATTCTAAAATGTCTCAGCCTTGATACAGTGGGCAGGGACTTAGTTCTGTCTCAATTTGGTATGCCAGTGTTGTAAAAGGAGCGGTGGGCAGCTTCCTGCAGTCTGGCTCCCAGCCGCCTGGCTAGCTAGCTTATACCCCAAAATAACAACACACAAATTATATTCATTTAAACACTACCTGGTCCATTAGCTCTAGCCTCTTACTGGCTAACTCTCACATCTTGATTAACCCATTTCTATTAATGTGTATCACTACTTGACTGTGGCTTACTGGCATGAGTCTAACCACCATCTTTCTTGGGTAGGAGAAGCATGGCGTCTGCCTGACTCCACTTTCTTTCTCCCAGAATTCTGTTCTGTCTACTCCACCCACCTAAGGGCTGACCTATCAAAGGGCCAAGGCAGTTTCTTTATTAACCAATGAAAGTAACACATAGACAGATGACCCTCCTACACCATGCCAGACTTTGTTCACTTTCCAGGGGAGGCCTTACCCCCTCTGAGGAGTGAATGGGGGTAGGATGCAGGACTGAGGGAGAAGGAGAAGGGGGGACAGGGTGAACTGGGGCTGGTATGTAAAATGAAAAAGAAATTTAAATAAAAATATTTCTTTTTTTGTTTATTTATTTTTTTATTTTTTTATTAAAGATTTCCATCTCCTCCCCCTTCCCTCCCCTCCCTTCCACCCATACCCCCACCACTCCACCCCTCTCCAAGACAAAGAGCCATCAGGGTTCCCTTCACTATGTTAAGTCCAAGGTCCTCCCAGCTCCCCCTAAGTCCAGGAAGGTGAGCAACCAAACTGACAAGGCTCACAGTGAGCCCATCCATGCTGTAGAGGTCATGTTCATTGCCATTGTCCTTGGTTTCTCAGTCTTCCTCCACCGTCAGACACATTCAGAGAGTCCGGTTTGGTCCCCTGTTCCATCAGTCCCATTCCAACTGGACTTGGTGGTCTCCCGTTAGATCTGTCCCACCGTCTCAATGGGTAAACGCACTCTTCACGGTCCTGACTTCCTTGATCATAATCTCCCTCCTTTTGCTCCTCATTGGGACCTTGGGATCTCAGTCCGGATCTCAGTCCGGTGCTCCTATGTGGGGGCTCTGTCATTTTCTCCATCCAATGCCAGGTGAAGGTTCTATGGTGATATGCAAGATATTCATGAGTATGGCAATAGGATCTGTACATTTCTGGCACCCTCTCCTCAGCTGCCCAAGGACCTAGCTGGGGGCGTCTTCCTGGACACATGGGAACCCCTCTAGAGTCAAGTCTCTGCCAACCCTAGAATGGCTCCCTTAATTAAGATATATAATTCCTTGTTCCCGTATCTACTTTTCCTATATCCCAACCATCCTATTCCCCCAAGCTCTTCCCATCCTCCACTTCATACTTTTCTCTTCCCATTCACCCCTCCCCCATCCCAACCCACCCCCATGTTCCCAATTTTTGTCCGGCAATCTTGTCTACTTCCAGTATCCAGGAGGATAACTATATGTTTTTCTTTGGGTTCACCTTCTTATATAGCTTCTCTAGGATTTTTATGAATTATAGGCTCGATGTCCTTTATTTATGGCTAGAAACCAATTATGAGTGAGTACATCCCATGATCATCTTTTTGGGCCTGGGTTACCTCACTCAGGATGGTGTTTTCTATTTGCATCCATTTGCATGCAAAATTCAAGATGTCATTGTTTTTTACCGCCGAGTAGTACTCTAATATGTATATATTCCACACTTTCTTCATCCATTCTTCCACTGAAGGGCATCTAGGTTGTTTCCAGGTTCTGGCTATTACAAATAATGCTGCTATAAACATAGTTGAACAAATGCTTTTGTAATATGATTGGGCATCTCTTGGGTAAATTCCCAAGAGTGGGATTGCTGGGTCCTGGGGTAGGTTGATCCCAAATTTCCTGAGAAACCTCCACACTGCTTTCCAAAGCAGTTGTACAAGTTTGCATTCCCACCAGCAATGGATGAGTGTACCCCTTACTCCACATCCTCTCCAGCAAAGGCTATCATTGGTGTTTTTGATTTTAGCCATTCTGACAGGTGTAAGATGGTATCTCAACATTGAAAAGAAATGTTCTTTTGTTTTCAGAAATGTTTCTAGTTTGGAAGAATCTTTGAGATGTACTGGTAGGGCATAAGGCAAGAGGCCTCACTCACGTGGTGCACCACACAAACACACACACACGCACACACACACACATATACACAAACACACACACACATATATACATACATATATACACACATACACATATGTGCATAAGTACAAACACAAACACACATACTTATATATAAAAACACATACACACGCATAGAAATATACACATACATACACACATATGTATGCATACACAGACACACACACATATATACAAACATATTCACATGCACACACATATAAACATACACACACACACACATACTATGAATTTCTGTGTAGCTTTGTCATGTGTTGGGAAGTCACTACTGCTCTCCTGGCAGTTAAAAAACTGGACCAGCTGGAAGTAAGCTGGTCTGAATAGAGTTGGACAACAAATGTTACTGAAGCTTTCTTGGAGACTTCTATTTCAAATAGCATTCTTGGAAATGAATGAGTTTACATGACTGTAGAAGAAGATGGATTAGCTTTGTATTCCCAGGGTCACTAGAGAAACTGCATCCCCACAGATTAGAGATTAAGAGACCAGGAGTAAGGTGACTTCATATCCCCAGAGAAGCAAAGCAAATATAAGTAGCTGATAACTGAAGGTGCACCTGGACACGAAGCCACCTAGAAAGCAGAGGAGCTGAAGGATCAAAGACAAGAAGTGGTCAGAATGAATTTCCTGTTGGCTCTTCTATCTCCAGCCCTCGGATAAGGTTTTCCTATGTGTTTCCTGAGAACGTAAAGTGTGCAGGGGAAAAAAGTCTCTATAGACTCCATTCAAATACAAGTATGCAAAGAATGCACGGGGGAAGCAGAGATCCTCTGTTTGCTTTGCATTAGGGATGGATTCCTGATATTCAAGGTCCCAAGCAGAAACTCCAAGGCCAGTTCCTAGAAACCAACTGTCTTGCTTTGACAGACCCGTAGAAAGCATTATCTGCTGCATAAATAGAAGAGCTGGGCTTCACGTTCCCTCACTCCAGCCACTTTGCCTAAGTTGGGAATTGAATGGCAGATTCCACCTTTTAGCCAAGAGCTCAAGATATTATTAGACTTTGAGAATTCAGAACATAAAGAACTTCCTGAGCAGTTATTTTGTGAAAACACACAGTAAGCTGAATTCACTGGAATGAGATTCCACTTGAATCTGAGACCGGTATGGGACCCTTCCTTTGGGTATTCGTTATGTCTTTAATTTCTTTTCTTAAGCTACAAACAGTTCATAAGACAAAGGGCTTAAAAATGTAGACTGGAACTTACTCATTCACTGTGGTAAGTTCACCTATGAAAAAGCAAAAGAAGACCATGAAGGGTTCATCCACTGAAACAGTTTACCTGAGCTAATGGAAGCTTACCAACTCCAGCTGGTCTGGGAAGGAACAAGCATAGGACCAAACCAGTCCCTCTGAATGTGGGTGACAGTTGTATGGCTGGGCCAGACTGAGGGGCCACTGGCAGTGACACCGGGATTTATCTCTACTGCATATACTGGCTTTTTGGGATCCTATTCCCTTTGGGTGTATACCTTGCTCAGCATAGATGTAGTAGGGAGGGCCTTGGACCTTCCACAAAGCAATGTACCTTACCCTCTCTTAGGATTAGATGGGGGTGGAGTGGGAGGGTGTGTGGAGGGAACTGGAGGAGGGAAGGGAGTAGGAATTTGGATTGGTAGTTTTTTTTAAGAATCTAATAAATTTAAAACAAAATAAAGAAAAAGCAAAAGTTAGCGTTCAGGCAGTATGATGCCCGACTTGTAACCAGAGGACTGAGTAATCAGGTAATCCCTGATGGGCACCTGAGCTACCGTTTTAACCAATAAAAGTGCCGCAGACTGCATCCAACATGCTGCTGAACTTCCAGTTCATTATAGGCTGCCACCGTGTTATCTCACTTATTCCATCAAGACCTTCCTACCTAGTTTCCTCAGGGCTAGACTTGAGAAGGCACCTTGGCTACAGAAGAGTAAGTGTTCAGGGCACTCATTGTCTAACCCATAATAATATCAGATGGCATTTATTGAATTACAACTAGGTAACAGCCACTGTGCCTGGTTCCATACATGTATTATGTCATTCAGTGCTCACTGGGGAGAGAGAGAGATTGTATCTATATCCTGTGACCTACTGGTAAATGGGCAGGTACATGCCTGCCCAGAGACTGCATCCATGCTAAATGTTTCATTTTGCTTTTTTAATACTCATGCTCATTCCCCAACTGAACCCACATCACCAAAGAGTTAAATCCTCAGGCAACTCAGGGAATGTTGCTTTAGAACAGTGTGAGGATGCTGAATTCTGACTATTAGTGCTTGTACATTTTAAGCCCTCTGAAACTGTCCTCATATACTACCTTATACAGCCTATAAGGTGAATCCACCCAAAGGCATGGATTTCCACACAGTGCCTCACACAGCAAATAAGGTAAAACCATCCATCTGATGGCATGGGTTTCTTTGTTCCCTGTTCAGGACATTCTTTATCGGTTGGTGACATTTGATAATCCCTTCTGTATTTTAAGCCTCAATCATTTCATTTGTCTGGCCACACATGGTGTCTTTAGAACAAAATATGTTCTGGAAACAGAAGCAAGGAAATTCATGTCACAGGCATTTTGGGGGGCAATTTTATCCAATAGAAGTATCACACACTATAGCCAACATGTCATTGAGCTCCTAGTATATCATGAGCCACCACAGTTGAAAGTCTTTTTCCATTTCTGTGAAGACATTCTAAACTAATGTCAATATGGCTACCCTTCAGCAGTGGGCATGCTCATACATCCATCGGCATTCACCTTCTCTGCTCACGACTCCTATACCCCTGGCTCTATTGATTAAACGTTTCTCCACCAGATCTCTTCTGCTTCTGCTGTCATGTCACCCTTTGTGACACCTTCCCCTCTTTCCTCTTCTCCCTCCTAAGATCTCCTCCTCCTCCCTTAGGTCCTTGTTCCCATTTAACGATATGCACAGAGACATACCTATATTTTAGCACATATACAATTTAAACCTAGACTCTGAATATGACAGACAGTATGACATTTGTCTTTCTGAATGTAGATTACTTCACTTAATGTTCTGCAGTCCCGTCCATTTTCTTGTAAATGTGGTTAATTCTGATTTTCTTTGATGGAACTAAATACCATTCCAATGTGTATAAGTAGCATATTTTCTCTAATTCTTCATCTGGTGATAGACATTTAGACTCATTCTATTTCTTAGCTATTGCCAATAGTGTTCCCCTTAATCTTAATCTGGTAAGAAAATCACATTTCTTAGAAAGCTCACCTCCCTTTGCAACCTTATTATCTAAATCTAGTTTCCTTGGCATCTACACATAACTTAAGACAGCAAATAAGAGTCCTAGTTTTCAGTCTCAATATGAATGGGATAAAGGGAGGAATGGGTTCATAATGGCTTTTGAAAGCAGTCATTGATATCTTCTATGTTCAACATTGCAAGAAATGCATTCTATTCAAGATTTTCTTACTTTCCCCCTCTCTCCATCCTAAATAACTAAACCATTACCTTAAGCATCCACCATACCTACCCATGTTTTCCTACATACTTGCTGTCTTATGCAAGTGCAGGTACCAGGGGCAGAGAAGACACAGCAGATATTCATCAGCGAATCATTTCGATGCAGAGCAATAACGAGCTTCTGTCAGATAGTGCTGTGTACTCTTATTGTGTCATAAGAAGTCACCACACAGACTCGTGTTTCCATCCTGTTTCGATGTTGAGCAAATCAGACACAAGATATGTGTAAATAATGCTGAAACATCTGGATGAAAAGGAAGAAAACCAATTTTCTGGATGTTTTGTCTACACAACATCAAAACATGTAAGCCCTGTGTAGACAAAACATCCACATGATTGAACACTGCACTTTTCATCCAGACACTTCACTGTCATGTGGATGAAAACCACTGCCAAGTTAAAGACAAAAGAAAAAACAATTTAAAAAATTTAAAACACACAACAGAGCAAAGCTTGTCTGATTGGTAGAATGTGAGGGAATTGTCCCTAAGCTTGATATGGAAAAGAGAGACAAAATAGTGTGTCAAATCAATTTTTGAAAACTCTAATCCATACTACAAAAACCATATTACAATGAACCACAGGCTCATAGTTATCTTAATAAATCATGGACACATTAAGTAGGTCTTAGTATAAACATACAGCCACATTTTACTTAAGGCTGTGTTTACAGATGAGATGATGCACTCACAGAAAAGGACAGTTGTTACTCCATGCCAATTTGTCTTCTGGAAAGACAAAAGTAATTTTAGTTGTCTAACAACAAGTCAGCTTACCAGTACAAATTCAGTAGTCAGTCACTGTCAGAGGGCCAGGAGCTGCATGGGTTTCCTTTTAATAGTCAGCCTGTTTGTTTACCTACCCAAACTATGCTTAGTAGTCCTGGCTATTCCTATTTTATACATAACAGAAGCGGGTCATGAAGGCAAATGAAGAAACTGACCAAGCTCTCACAAAATGATCTTTTCTACAAGTTGGATGGTGCTTAACAGAATTTTTTATTTAATACATCTTATTTTGAATGGAATATCTTTGAACAATAGATTTCAGAAAGTGGATGTAACTGATTCTAAGACATCTGGGAATTACAGTTTAACATACAACCATTCATTCTGTCTATAGTTTTCCTTCACATTATCAGTAGTCTTCCATTTCCTAAACCAAATATACCTAAGTGAGAGCAACCTGCAGGGATGGAGCTGTTAGCACCAGCAGCTATTGTTATCACGAAGAACGCAACAGGAGTGTCCTTGCTGGCCATCTGATATCGTTCAGTGATAAAACATGGTAAGTTTCATGATTTACTGTCACTATTCCTTCTTTGGTGGACAGTTCCAAAGGCTGTACACAGAGGCCATCGGGGACACTCTGCCTTCAGAGTCAGTTTTATTCACTTTCGTTATCTGGCAGTGGCTTGCTTGGATGGGAGAGAAAGGATGAGGGGAACTTTTCCTGCCAAAACTTGTGTAATCAGGACTCAGTGGACTCAGATTTTCCAGGTCAAAAAACTGTCAAAAATGTCATCAGGAGGAGAATGGGATGCTCCACTTGGGCCATAGAAATGCATCACAGCAAAGATGCTTGTTCTTGTGATAATCCCTGAGCATTAGTCTGCAGCCACGCCAATGGATTGAAAATTGCTGTGATTTATGACTGTGGCATCAGGGCTGGAGTAAGCCTATGTTTCACAGTACAAACTCATATGCATTCCCAAGCAGGAGCATCAAGAATTTGATGCTGAAATTGCATGGTGCCAATGCTATAACTCTGGGAAGATTCTGAAAAGTGTTGAATTTTACTTTAAAATGGGGAGGGGGAGTTTTGCAGTATGTAACTTACATAGCAGTCTAAAGAGAACTTCATCAGACTAATTCAAATGGGTTCCTGGACATCAAGTATACAAAGTGGTATTTTGGGGATTTAATGTAAATGAAACAGAAACATATGGAGTAAATTGTTGCAAAATTACTCACGATTTCTAAAATTAAGGGGGAAACTTTCTTGGCAAAACATAGTTGTATTTTATCTAATCCAAAAATATTTGAAAAATAAATCGAGACATTTCATAAACCAAGATACAGCTGGTTTTTCCATCCATTAAGTGTTTGTTTTGTACAGTCATTAAATGCACTTATCCTCGTGTTGGAAGGAACAGTCAGGTACCTGGGTACAGAGCCACAAACACTTAGGACATTCTAGAACACAAAGCAAGGTCATATTATGGAAAAGCAGCTGCAGCATATTAAACATTATTTTCAGGGAAATAATATTCATGGCAACCAAGGAGAACGCTTTTCACAACAGCCCCCTTGTTGAGTTTAAGAGCATGAAAGTCATTAAAGGTGAGTTTGATCATCGTAAGCATCTGTCCATCTCTGTTACCTGTTAACATCTCTGGGTGCTCAAGAGTCATTGCTACTGGACAGTAATCCTTCTGCACGACTCAATCAAATGAGCTTATAAGTGACAGATGTTTCCATATCTATCACAAATCTGGAATGATCATTTAAAGCCACACCCATGGTCTTGTTTTCCTTTCTCTTGCTAAGTCCTAGATGGCAAGTCCTCAAATAATGTTACCCAATGTCCTTCCTACAGTGAATTGACAGTGTCTATGGGTCCTTTATACCTGTGAAGGTGGAAGAGGTTTTAACTTCCTACACATCTGCTCACTGTTTTTTCCTCAAGATAGTTTCCTGGACTACAAGGTCCCAACCCAGAAAGAGCAATGTCTAAATAGCTTTAATTTAGGCCTAGGAAAAGGAGTGTTAAGCACAGTTCAAACACATCGACAGATCTACTTAGAACTGGATGTTTAAGGCCTTGGAAATCTGCTCTGCTCCTAGGTCCAATGAAACATGGTGGGTTTCTCATATGATGGCAACTCCCCCTTCTTCCTTTCATGTCATGTGTCTTAACAATGTTGATTCTGGTGCTCTGTGTCAGGATCAAAGATGTACAGGAGCAAAAGATGGCAGACCACACATGTATAGATTCTATCCTCTGCTACCACATATATCCGCAGCAGCTACATAGGTAAGCTGGTACCAAACAATCAAAGAGAAAGAAGGACAAACCCAGTGATCATACCCCCCTAGGAAGAGTGTTCTGGAGACCAACGTTTCATGCAGCCTTCCTGGGGAGATTCCATGTGTCTATATAAAGAGCTGAGTCTTCCAGTGGAGCCGTCATCAGCTTGGTAACATAAACACTTGGAGTTCCTTTCTCCCCCAGGCAGACTTGACTCTTCCTCCTAGTTTTACTACACTAATCCAGATTGTAAAGTTTGTTGTAAAGAAATTCTAGGCCCCTTGGATGAGATAATCAAAATAGAAGGCATCCTTTGGAGTAGCATGTTTGGAGACAATAGGGATGACAGGTGTGAGAGCAACTGTCACCAAAGCTCTCTTCTTTTGAAAATGGAGATACCATACAGTTGGAGATCATGGACCCCAGGAAGTAAACTGACTATTATTACTGACAGATGTAAAGTACATGGTGACCTCAAAGATGCTGGAGAGAATGGGATACTTCTGCTGTGGGAACTCCTTCAGCCAATACCCTTTAAAATACTGGCCCACTTTGGACATGGTCTCATGTACTATAAATGCAGACAAAAGGTATGCACAGGCCTCTTGGCTGCTAGATTTGGTTCCAGATCCCAGTGCATGCAGAGGACTGTGGGTTGTTACTCTTTCTGTGAGTTTATCCCAAGGTAAATTAACCTTTGTTATACTCCATTTGGGGCTATTGTGGAACTCTTTTATATGCCAACACATTGGTGCCAATGGGGTCAGAATCCATGCTACTGCTGGGCCTTGTCCAGGCTCCCATGGACTTCTCACACCCCACACAGCTGGATGACCCCACTGGGGAGCTGTGAAAAGTTTGGCTCAACTGGCCTGACATGGTGATTTGGCAATTTCCCACTAACCCATGCCCATGTGGCTTGGTCCTACCTACTGCCACCCACAGCCTGTGGTTCATGGCCATGTGGCTTTGTCCTGCCTGCTACTACCTCCTGTTGCTTTCTGCCACAATTCCTTCGTGGTTTCTCTGGCTTCTGTCAGGCCTGTTCTGATCAGGCCGAGCTGTGATTCTGGGAGCAGGGGCTCTAATCCTGTACCTGGAACACAGGTTTGCATTCCCAGTTTGGATCTGCAAATGCCTGGCCCAAGCTCTGGCCAGTATCCTTGTGGTTCATGGCTGCCGGAAGACTCTGAGTTCCTTGGTATTCTACCCAACTCAAACCTTCTCCATATACAGATGTAATTAACTAAATCTGTTAGTATTTCTAAGTCTCAGGTAATTCAGGTACAGATCTAAGACCTGCCTTATTGCCACAACTGTGACACCTACTGGTCAATCTAGATTATTATACCCTTAACAACTTTCTGAAAATTATAATGGAGGTAAGCTAATTTGATTAATAAATGCATAAATTTGAAAATTGTAAATGAACCCCAAGATAATTACGGACAATATCGCCATCCAGGAATCTAACAACCTTTTTTATTACTATGGATAGAATTTTGCCAGAACTATATGAGCTACCCTGAACATATAGTTTTGTGATCATGGCAGCTATTGCCTTTGTTCTTCATATTATATCCTTAAAGAAATTTTTTGATAAAAGAGTCAAGAATGAGAATCTCCTAGTAAGGATACAATCTTTAGCTGAAAAGATTCATACTATTGAAAATAATAACCTTAATTTGCCCAGCAAGATTTAATCTATGTCAATGTGTTATGAAACCTTACAAAAGGGTATTGAGAGATTATCTGAAAGGATTCATACTGTTGAAATTGATAATAGAAATCTGTTAAAAAGTTATAATAATCTAGCATATAGAACATCCCTCCAGGAAGACAATTTATACACCATCCAAATAATATCTAAGGATGAGAAGATATCATTAATGGAAAATTTTAAGAACTTGGAATTACATGGACAAAATGAGAACCAAAAATAAATTGATTTGATGAAGTCATTAGAAATATTCACAGGTCAAGAGATTCAGTCTTTACAAAAACAATGACAAAAAGATTTAAATTGATTGAGAAACTTGTCAGAACTGATAAGCAAGGAGAGGAGGTACAAGCAAAGGATTTAGTAATACCAGTACCTGTCAGAGTTAGAGATAACTTACTAAGAGTTTTAGCTGCTTATCCTGTTATTACCTCTGAAGAGCCAGCAAATATTAAATACCCCAAAGGATACAAAGAATGTAAATGGAAACCTATAGGCATGAAAGATCTAAAAGAAATTAATCAAGCAATAGTATATTATGGCATGCATTTACCATTTGTTAGGGTGATTGATGTTAGGGTGATGGGCATCAAGCAATAGGGTTACTCCACATGATTGGCTTCAATTAGTATCAGTGGTACTAGAAGCTGGGCCACAGTTACAGAGGAAGTGCTATTGCAGAGAGGAGATTAAAGCCCTAGAACAGCAAGGTAGAGTCAAAGGATTTGAGGCTTTCTAAGATCAATTTCTTGGTGAGGGCCATTATCCTGATCCACATAGTCCAACTACTTACAATAAACACATCTTGTCTCTATGCTATACAGCAGCCTTGAATGCTTGGGAAAGGATTCAAGAACTATGAAGAATTGAATTATATACTAAAGTCATATATAGCCCAAGAGAACCTTTTAGTGAACTTTTACCAAAGATTACCTAAAGTTGCAGAAATAGGGGTAACAGATTCAGAAGCTAGATGAGTACTTATCAAATCTCTGATTTTTGAAAACTTAGAATGCAAAAAGATACTTGGGCCTTTAAAGGTCAGATCAGTACCAATGATGAATGGATCCTGCATACAGTTAATGGTGAGTCATTTGACTATAATAGTGAGACTTGGGTAGGAGAAAACAATTTCCAAAGGTATGAAGATATCAAAATACCAAATGTTTTAATTGTGGTAGAATAGGACATCTGAGAAGGGATTGTAGACAAGGCATTCCTAGAAATAATGTTTCCTCTGGAAATGACAAATTAAAAGGTCTCAACCTTCTGGATTATATAGAAGATGTGGCAAATTCCAACACTGGACCAATGAATGTAGACCAACAAGAGACAAACAAGGCAACCAGTTACCATTGAGAAACTCCTTGAGGGTCTGTCGCAGGCCCCAGGTCAAATGTGGTCCAGTCATTCTCAGTCACTGTGAAGGACACACCTTCCCCCCAAAATTAAAAAATCCAGTGCCTGTTGTAAAAAACCACACTTCTCTGGATTATAGAATAATCATGGAGAATGAATCAAAAATTCCAATAGAAAACAAGAAACGTATATTTTTGGCAGATTTCTATAAATAATCAAAGACCAAAGCTGAGAGTACAAATAGGTAACATTGTAATTAAAGGATTAATGGACATGGGTATGGATATGACTATTATTACTCCATACTCTTGGCATCTGAATTGGCCTCTTCTTGAGGCAGATGTTCAATTCCTAGGAATTAAAACAGTATCTCAAATAAAACAAAGCATGAAACTGGTTGAATGCATAGGGCCAAAAGAACAGAGAGGAAGGCTAATACAGCACTGAATCTATGGGGTTGTGATCTGTTGCAGTAATGGAATATCCAGATTAACATTCCTGCAGTCTCAAAAATAGGACATAAACCAACTCGTGTTTCTGGGAAGGATATTATAAGGCACCATAAAAAAACAGTCACCAGCCATTCAGGCTGTACAAAAACACAAAACAACTAGTAAACCTTCAGAGGTATCAACGCCCTACCTTTATGGAACCAATATGGCTTAAATAATAGTCTTTAACAATAGAGAAACAGGAGGTTTTAGAACAGCTTGTATAGGAGCAACTAGATGCTCAGCATATTGAAGAATCAACTAGCCTTTGGAATTCTCCTGCATTTGTTGTTGAAAGGAAATATGAAAAATGGAAAATGGTGACAGATCTAAGAGCTGTTAATAAGGTGGTACAAACAATGGACCCTCTGCAATGGGGAATTCTTTGACTTCCCTATTGCCTAAAGGATAATTTATTGATAGTTATATATTTGACTATATAGTTATTGATTTGAAAAATTGTTAATTCACTATATCTTTACAAAAAATATAGAGAAAAATTTGCCTTCACAGTGCCTACTTATAATTCTTAGCCTACTAAGAGATATCAATGGAGGATCCTCCCATAGGAAATGTTAAATAGCCCCACCTGTGCCAATATTTTGTTAGTCAGCCATTGGAAATAATATGTAAAAATTTTTCTAAGTCTATACTTTACCATTACACAGATAACATTTTGCTATCTAATTCAAATGTAGACACTTTAGAAAGAATGTTTGAAGAAGAAAGTTTTGCCTAGTTGGGGATTACAAATTGCTCCTGAAAAAGGACAAAGAAGAGATTCTACCAATTATCTAGGTTATAAAATAGGTTTACAGAAAATTAGAACACAAAAAGTACAAATGAGAGATTGGGTGGAGACTCTTAATGATTTTCAAAGATTGTTAGGAGAAATTTCCAATCTATGGTCCATTTCTGGTATAACACCTGATCTAACAATTCATTTAAACAAAACCTTGGATGATGAAAAAGACTTAAATTGTACCAGAGAATTAATAGCTAAAGCTGAGGAAGAATTGACTTTATTTGAAGAGAAATTACAGAAGGCACATATGGATCATAACTGCATTCTGGTCATATTACCCTCCAAATAGTCCCCTATAGGAATTTTAATGCAGAGGGAAGATATTATCTTAGAATTGATATTTTACCACATAAACTGAATTAATAAATTAAAATCTTATGTGGAAAATGTCTCTAAATTGATTTTAAAAGGACAATTGAGACTTCTTCAGTTAGCAGGAATAGATCCAATAGAGATTATAATAACTTTTACAGGGCTGGAGAGATGGCTCAGAGGTTAAGAGCATTGCCTGCTCTTCCAAAGATCCTGAGTTCAATTCCCAGCAACCACATGGTGGCTCACAACCATCTGTAATGGGGTCTGGTGCCCTCTTCTGGCCTACAGGCATACACACAGACAGAATATTGTATACATAATAAATAAATAAATAAATAAATATAAAAAAAAACTTTTACAAATGATGAAATTTAAAAAAAAATATATGGGAAGACAGCAAACCATGCAGGAAAGCCACAGCCACTTGGCAATGCGCAGATTAATATAAATAGATTAATTTAAGGTACAAGAATTAGCCAGAAATATGCTTAAGCTATTGGCCAAGCAGTGATTCAAATAATATAGCTTCTGAGTGATTATTTCACGATCCAAGTAGCCAGGAACCAAGAAGTCTCCTACTACATCAAAGAACTGTAGATTATGGCATTTAAATAACTTAGGATTCTGTTGACATGAGACACAATTGCTCTTGGCAGTACTGATCTATTTCTGAGACAATGTTGGGCACCAAAGACTTCCCACTTGGAGCTTGCTTTCTTCTTGGCAAAACTGGCTTTTAGGCAAAGAACTGCCCCTGCCTTGACCACTGAAAAAAATGCACTGTGTCCAGACTGAACAAGCAGATATAAGGAAAAAGACTGTTAAACCTTGCCAAGACAGGGTAAGACAATCTTTCAAATTTTCCTGCCTGTTACTCTAGGCCTTATCCAAAGTTGACTGCCCCAATGTTGCAAATGAGACTTTGGGTAATTACACAGGTAGCCAATTGTCTCTGTCATTTCTTGCACCTTTTGGAATTTGCTTGATTGTACTTCCTGTTTACTCAAGTAATATTATTTCCCTTTTCAGGTCTTTGATGGGATTAAAGACTAGATAGTCATAACTACTTTTCTTTCATGACTTAGCCAAGCCATTTTTAATATAAGACTTAGACTCCTTAGGATAGGATAACTACTGAAATATTTAGCATGTGTTTCTTGTTTGATGTTGTTCATTCTGGTTGCAATTTTAATTTTTATGTATGTTTTGCCTCTTCTTTTCCCTGGGCAATACTTAATATTTGTTCTTATTGTATATAGTTTTGTATTATGCTTAGAACTCTCTTATTTAGACAAAAGGGGGAGACGCTGTGGAAGTTCCTTCAGTCAATAACCTTTAAGATACGAGCCCATTTTGGTAACGGTCTCATGTACTATAAATGCAGATAAAAGTATGCATGGGCCTCTTGGCTGCTGGATTAGGTTCCAGTTCCCAGTGCACACAGAGATCTCTTTCTGTGAGTTTATCCCCAGATAAATAAACCTTTGTTAAACTCCATTTCAGGCTATTGTGGAACTCTTGTACACCAACATACTTCCTTCTTAACAGCAAGTACTTGTAGGAAGAAATGAGACTTAAATAAGAATTTTACAGCATAGAGCCTCTATGATGTCTTAAAGAGAAATGTTCTCTTTCTTCAGACATAAAATACACTATATTGAAAATCATGTCTAGTATTTGATTATTGGGATGATAAAGTTGCTGAGGTAATATGTGGAACTTGTACAAGTAAGTTCAAATCTAACAGGAATAATCAAGGAAAGGAGCTTGACAATCTCCCTCCCTCAGATCACAGAATTATGCTGACTAGCAAAGGAATTTCCTTCTCAAAGTAATAAGAGAGAAAATCTTACTTTGCCTGAAAATTGTACGAGGACCTGAGTGGAGGTGCCTCTCAACATGACTTACCAATTTTTTTCTGGGGTTTCTGCTTACAGAATCCCACTGTAACTCAACTTTGCTGAAGCAAAGGACTTAACTATCCAGGGAAAACATGATCTACTCGTGGGCAGAAATGGCAAAGCAGGAACAGGAGTGGGATCAGTGGGATCAGTGTTTGATCTATAGAAATCTATGATAATTGTGTGTGGAGAGAATAGGCAACCTTAAATGGTTGTAATTTTGCTAGTTAGTACAGTAAAACATCAAAGTACAAGGAGCTGTGAGATAGTGCCAACACAGAGAAAGAAAATCTAGTGTCTAGATCTAAGTCCATGCATAAATCAGGAGACTTGTGATCTAAGGGATACTTGACAGGTAGAATGAAGTAAACAAAAACCACACTTCTTAAATTCTTCCTCAAATTAAGGTCTTGGCCAACATCCAGAACCACTATGCACTAGAGAAGAACAGTACCCAAACATTTGAAAGCTGCATGAAATCTTACCATGATTTGGTCAAAAATTTCTGGCCTAGTCTTCTGCTTAGGATAGACACTTTAAAGATATTTGAGAGAAAAAGAGATGGAGAAATCTTTCCCAAGTGTGCTTAGAGAGAGTATCGAAGGCATGGAGTTAATTTAGACATTAAGCGGTAAGGTAGGTGAAGACACCAGTTGCATGTATTTAGGGAAGTTAGCTAAGGAAACAGAAGAGGACAAGTTGGAAGCTTAGAGAGTAAAGAATTTAGATTAGGAATGTGTCGGGCAACATCCTGTGTATAATTTTCATTTGTCCTCAGGATCATCTTCTGAGTATTTGTTGCACTTGTAGAAGAACCAAATACGTTTTGCTCACGGCTATTCATGAGAAAAGGGGAATTCCTTTTGTCTTGCTTAGTTTTTAATTAATTTCAAAAAAAAAGAACCTTCATGAAGCAAGACTAAGACAGGCGAAAATAGATGCCTGGCGTAAGTCTCTGGTTAATGGGAATGTGGTGATCGTGGAAAGAGATTTGTTTGGCCAAGTTTCACTCTGTTCTTGTGATCTGGCCTTGGGCTAGTGGATTGGAATTGAAAAGGGTCTGGGGAGACATTAAACAGAAAAGAACTGTTGGAGACTGTTTCAGCTGAAGCTGCAGGAAAGGAGCTTAGGATAGGGCTTACATGCTCACACTTTCTCAAATTTTGCAACAAGAAAAGATTTGAAACAAAAGAAAAAAGGCAAAGTATAATTATGAGGTGAAACATTACCTAGATGACCACATTTTTCAAAGGAACACTATTATTGTTGCAATATAAATATAGTCTTGTGGGTTGAAGGCTTGAAGCAGTGTTCAGAGATGTGGCTTTGGGGGAAGTGGTTGGATCAAAAGGACTCTTACTTCATCAATGAGTTAATCCATTTGATTAACAATTTGACTGTAGAAATGTCAGGCATCAATAATTAGCTTTGATTCAAGTTCCAGGGGATACAAGACCCTCTTCCTGATGCTGCTGGTACCTGTCCATATGCACATACCCACAAAGAGACAACCACATGCACACATAATTCAATTGTTAAATAAATCTTTAAAATTATTTGTTAAAGCTTGGCAATGTTATCAGAACATTGAGCCTAGTGAGAGGAAATAGGTCCCTGGGACATGACTTTGAAGAGCACATCTTGTCCCCTTCCCCACCCCACCCCCCCCCCCGCATTTTCCGGTTTCCAGGAGCTGGGCAGCCTTATCTGCCACACAGTATTGTTGCCGTGATTTTCTGTCTTGCCTCAGGCCAAAGCAGAGAGTCAAGTCAAGCAGACTGGAGGTTCTAAAGCTGGAAAAATCTCTTCTCCTTGAGTTAATTTTTTCAGGCATTTTGTGAGAGTGATAAGAAATTGGCAGGGACACAAAGGCCAAATATGAAATTGATTATTCACTAAAATGAGAAAGCTATTTTAATTAATATGAAAATAAATCATACCTACTGACAATAAACAAGTTATAAAATAATTGATGGGAATGAAAGTACAAGTTATATACGTTATCGGGTTAGAATAGTGTACTTCCTAACTGCTTCTGAAGAGAGACTAGAGTACATATTTTCAGTTATGTCTGACATTCTTGTTACCTAGAAATATCACCAATTTACTTAAAACAATTATTTATTTTATTTTTGAGATTATAATATAATTATATCATTTTCCCCTTCCCATTCTTCCCTTCAGACTCTCCAAAATACTCCTCTTTGTTGCCCTTCAAATTCATGGTCTTTTTCACTAATTATTGTTACATAATATATGTTTATGCATTTGCATACATATTCTTACATAAATACAACCTGCTCAATCTGTATAATGCTGCCTGTATGTATGCTTTCAGGTCTGGCCACTCGTGACTGTGGTCTTCCCTGGGGAAGACTATTTCTCATGTTCTCAGCATTCCCTAGTAGCCGATAGTTTTCTGTGAAGGGTTGAAGCCTTTGGGGCTTAAGAAAATTCCCCAATAAAAAACAATAATGGTGGCAAAGAATCTGGTGTGACTATTTATAGATCCTTCATAATTTTACTGATGTTTAATAACTGTTTTTAAGAAAATAGATAACTTTCTAGAGAAGCAACAAAGCCTCTTCAGAGTCAGTGGGCCTTTTTCCAAAGTATCATTCTGGTGGATAGAGACATTCTAGTGATGGACCCAAGTGAAGCTCAATGTTTCTTAGTTCTTTCCAGGTGGCACCTGTACTATTCAACCTCTTCCTTCCTTTCTTTCTGTGTGTGATGTGTTGTGTATGATATGTAAGTGTTTATATGTATGTGAATAGGTGTGTGTACATCTGTGTGAGTGTGCATGGGGAGGCCACAGCTTGGCATGAGTGTTTCCTTTCATGGTCCAATTTGTTCTTGGAGACAGCATCTCTCATTGAAACTTGAAATCACAGGCTGTCTACGATGACTGGCTGGCACCTCCTAGAATCTGCCTGCCTTGACCAACTCCATGTGCTAGCATTACAGATGGACATTGATTCAGTTGGCTTCTATGTGAATTCTAAGACTCAGGTTATCACACTTGAACTTTGCTCTGATCAGGGCCACTTATAATAGAAGAAGCACTTTTTTCCACTGGGCCATCACCCCACCCCTGTCTAGCCCTTCTCTGGGTATTTGTCTCAGCCCCGTGACTCCTCAAGGTTTTACAGAGTTTCATCTAACATAACGTCTGTTATCTTAAAGATACACACATGGAATCAAGTCACTGGTATAGATCATACATGTTTAATCACCACTAAAATTAATACCTCATTTAACTACTGTTGATAAAACTATTTTCCTGAAAGACATGATAAATGTTTGAGGTGACAGATATGCTAGCAGGGTTTACTTATTACACCTTTGTTTTAGTTACTTTCCTATTGCTGTGCTAAAACACCATGACCACGGAAACTTATAAAAGAAAATGTTTTTAGTTGTCTGACCCTTTCAGGGGGTTAGAATTTGTGAGTATCATGGTGGAAAGCATGGCAGCAGGTAGTCAGGCATGGTGATGTACCAGAAGCTAAAAGCTTACATCTTTATCTACAACAACCATGTGAGAGGAGAGAGTGAGAGATGATAGATAGATAGATAGATAGATAGATAGATAGATAGATAGATAGATAGATAGATAGATAGATAGATAGATGATAGACAGACAGACAGACAGACAGACAGAACTGGGAATGGCCTCCCTTTTGAATGTTCAAAGCCTGCACTCAGTCATACATCTCCTTCATAAAGATTACACCCTCTAATCCTCCCAAACCGTTCCACAAACTGGGGGACCAAGTATTCAAATATATGGAAGCCATTCTCACTCAAACCACCACAACAAAGTATGCATGTATTCCAACACTATACTGTGTCACTCAACATAAAGAATGATTATAAGTCATTTACATATAAGCTTTTTAAACTGTCTCTAAGTCGACTCTAAAAGTGGTCCCCAGTATAAGGTCTCACCTTCTGATTCTTTCTAAGAAACGGATGGATTCTCTGCACACATACGAACGCTTTTCTAGAGGATCTACTTTTGAGGGCTCCAGGACACTGAATTGGCAATGTATTTTGGTTTACAAATACTCTTTCTACAGCCTGATAGTCACAAAGCCTTTTCTTACCCAAATCATGTAGCACTGAAACCTCAAGAACATCAGCTTAGACAGTGTGTGGAAATGCTGAGATCTCAAAATGGGGTATTTGAGGATCCTTCAAATAATATGTACCACCTTTCACCTATCTGTATGCAAAATTAGGGTACTGAATTACACACATGTTCATAATAAACACACTAAGATATTTAGAGTTATCTAAACTCTTTCTTTGCTTTTTTTTCTTAGCTTAATATAATGGAGCGCAAAAATTATTTGTTCAGTGAAAATGTCACATTTTGTGAGTCATTCATTCGGCAATGTTTGGTTAATTTGATTTTGTTGGGCATTTTTATATATCTGATATATTTACCCAGAGGACTTTTGGCACTAGCAGCATATTAAAGTTAGAAAAAATAACCATGTAGCCTAGAATTGGGAAGACTCAATTGCATCCAGATGAGGGCCAAATCCACTTCAGATTTCTAAAGCAAACAAAATTAATTGTGTCAAAAATTAATCCTTTGGAGACCACTGGAATGTGTATTTATCCCTATCCTAATTACTGTGGCATTCTGGTGACCCTATTTTGTATTATTTCACATCCCCCATCCTGCTTTTTGTCTTCCCTTTGGTTCCTTATCCTTCCTATTTCTGATTCACATTGTTTTTCTGAATCCATAATCAAAAGGAGGAATTGAGACAGGTATATGGAGAGCATTTGAGCTTTTTAAATGTTTTCCAAGTTTTTACCTCACTCTGGTTCAATATAACAGTGGCTTATCTAATTTCCTTGGCTTCCCATGCCCTCCTTTACCCAGCATGCCTTAACAGTCAATCATCCTTAGATGTGTTGGTGTCTTATCTGTTTAAGGTTAAGTTGGCAGTTTTGAATGGCAGTTTGGGGACACATGAAAAGAATATTATCAGTGGAAATGGGGGAATAGACAGAACAAGACAATTTGGATTTCTGTATGAGGTTGTATGACTTATGTATCATGGTTCCTGGATAATTAATGTCAGTGTGTCATAGATTTTAATATCTCCCATTTAATGTGGCTTTATTAATGGTATGGAAAGCAGAGCAATAAAACCTTTGACCAATGACCAGCATGCATAGACCAGCATGCATAGTGTCCACTTACTGATGATGTGACCTACCTCATTCCTTTGGTTTTCCCAGATTTGTTCTGTCCCTAGAGCTCTTATTCTTATATATGAAAAATTAAACTCAAATTTGCCTCTAAAGAACTCATTTTCAATCAACATCACCCACTCCCCTGTAACTCCTCTGCATTCATCCACATGTTTTGTGAGAAAATGGGGACTCACAGTAAAGTAAGAATCTGTGCTTTAACATATATAACTACAAAATTTTTTCTTTATTATTATTATTATTACAGATTTTCACCTCCTCCCATTTCCCTCCCCCTCCCCCATTCTGCCTCCTCCTCCCTCTCCAGGCTACTGCCTCTCTCTTTCTATCCCACCCCAGCTTGCACCCAGAAATGACTATAAAATTGTAAGCAGAAAATTTGATGTCATGTCATGTGGTTATTATAGACTGAATCCTTGTGTCCACTCACCATGAAAATTCATAAGCTGAAATCATATCCCTAATGCAATGATAACTAGTATGTGAGGTCTTTGAATGGTATGGGGTGGGGGGCAGCTAAACCAGGAAAGGTGGAGTTCACCTAAATTAGGAACAAATATAAGACTTCTATCTCCACTATATAATCAAGGAGCTGATCTAAACTCTGAGAAACATCCAGAATGGTCAGTGGTTTCATCGTGTTGATTGGTCAGTGCTTTGAACATCAGATTCAATTATTTCTGCATCAAATATTCAACACAGACCTGATCCACTGCAATTACATGATACTATATGAAGCAAAAGAATGAGCTGGTTTTTGAGCCAGCCCAGAAAAAAGGTAAATTATACATCAGCTATTAACTACTCTAGGTCATAGGCATTACTTCTACAGCTGATTTTATTCCTCATTCTGACACTTCGCAAAGTTAAACACAGGGACAGATGATGTGCATATGAAAAGAATGTGAACCAAGTCGTGAGAAAGAGCTGAGAAAGAAGATGACTGGAAGAAGCAGAGCTTTGGAGACCGACAAAGCCTCCCTTTATCTCTCAGCAAACCAGGGGGGCCGTCCTGATAATACAGCAGAGTCAGCTTTTCTATGCAGAGCGACCTGGCTCTCTCAATTCATATGCATGAGTTTGACTTCCTGACTCTTCCGCAGTCAAATTTTCTAGCATTTTCTTAATCTCTCATGAATTCAAGGTGGTTCTAAGAATATAATCAGATTGCTTGATTTCTACGCTGAAAAGGCCTTTTTTGGTATTTATTTTAAGACCAAGTAAAATACATTTCTTAAAAAAGTAAATGCAAAATTTTCACCTGTTTTCTCTCAATTAAGCATTTTTTATTCAAAAACAAACACATTTTTACCAGGTATACGAACTCAAAAAACGACTGATTTAAAAAATCAATATCGATTATTCTTAAAGCAGAGTGAAAACTGTAGACACAATTCATTGTCTAGAGTCTACCTATGTCTTTAGGAATCTCCAGCCACTTTGATTTACAATATTATAAGCTATTTTAATGTCCCAAAGTAGGATGATATGCTTATGTAAATGACATTCATATTCTTCAATGTATTTCAGATGGCCTGCTAAGTACAAATATGCTAATGTTTATAATGCCAGATACAAAATGGAGGTAAAATCTTTGTAGCCTGACTTTGTACACTCGTAAAAGAAACTTGAAAACTGTCACTATAAATGTTAAAATGGAATAACTAAATGCTTCTGGAATAAAAAAATGATGTGTGATGTTATATATTTCAGACATATAAATTGTAGTCAGCCGACTGTGGTGGTGCACACCTTTTATAGTCCCCGAACTCAGGAGGCAGAGGCAGGCCAATCTCTGTGAGGTCGAGGCCAACCTGGTCTACAAAGTGAGTTCCAGGACTGCTAAGGCTCTTACACAGAGAAACCCTGTCTCAAATAAACAAATAAATCAACACCAACCAAAAACAAAACAACAAAAATTTAAAAAAAAAACAAATTTGTAGTTAAACCAAAGTTTTCTAATTTCATTAAAATGTTGAATATTAGACTTAGCATCATGTACGTAGACTTTTTCCCTTGGGAACAAACCCAATGGAGACTTGATAGCCATCTTCATACCTTTGTAATATTCAATTTGCAAAACCAAATCTACAGGGCCTAGGGCAATTTAATGAAAGCTCTCTCAGACTACTAGAATGAATCATCTCTAGTATCATCTAGGAGTCTATGGCTTGAGATTATCCCTAAGCAAAATAAAACCATCACAAAGACTTAGTTCAAACACTGTAAATAAACAATTGTGGGCATTTACTTTGTATCACGTTTAATGCTTACAACTGGCTAAAGTGCCGGATTTTTGTGGATTCTGTGGGCCATGCACAGGTGACCTTTGGGACTAAGATTTGCTCCTCAACCCACTAGGGCAATTATTTATCCCTAGAACTTGATATTTACCAAAGGATCTCACCTCACCTCACATCTTCCTTCTAGTGTAACTTTATTCAATAGCCAAAGACCTGCCTGTATTGTCTCAGGTTATGATAGTAGTGACTGATCACCCAGCTTCTAAGGCATTCTTTGTGGGACCTTCTGAATCCTCTCGTCCATCCCACTTCACTGTCTCCCTTTGAGGCATGCTGTTTTCTTCATTTTCATTCAGACTTGTTGCTGGTGTATACTCCAGTCAGCATCCTCCTCATGCACAAAACCATCTCTCTTGGTTAGGGTTTCTATTGCTGTGAAGAGACACGGTAGCCATGGCGACTCTGATAAAGGAAAAACATTTTATTGTGGTAGCTTGTATTTTCAGAGGGTTAGTCCATTATGATCCTGGTGGGACATGGTGGTGTGCACGAAGACATGGTACTGGCTACATCTTGATCAGAAGGCAACAGGAAGTGAACTGTCTCATTGGAGGTCGCTTGAGCATATATAAGATCCTGAAGCACACCTCTATAGTGACACACTTCCTCCATCAAGACCACATCTACTCCAACAAGGCCACACCTCCTATTAGTATCATCCCCTTTGGGGACCATTTTCTTTCAAACCACTATATCATCTTTCATCTTACTACCAAGAAAATTGATCAGGCAACCTTATTAAATATTTAATGTCTGTTGAAAGTGAAACATATTCTTAAAGTAGTTGACAAGAAGCTAATAGTTTACCAGGAAAATCTTTTGAGATTTTCCAATAATTAAAAGAAGAAAATTTGTGAGAAGTTGCACGGGAGAAGTTGGAAGGGGAAAAGAGAGGCCAAAAAATGTATGCATACACATATATACATAAACATGAGCATGCACAAATACATATAAACAGAACCCACTAAGTACAATAAGTGCAATACAAAAGAACAAAATTATCCAAAACCTTTTAAACTTAAAAATCCCAATGAAAATTTAACATGACTCTATTAAAAGCAGGACCCTTCCCATGTATAGGCAGGGCTGTCCAGAACATGATATAATGCCAGATGGTTTCCCATTTGGTGTGAATAGGGTTGAAAGAAAGTGTTTCTACAAAAATGAATAGAGACCAATAGAATACTCACATCTTCAAAATAATAAGAGTCAACAGGTTTAAAGGAGAGAAACATCACAGCTCCTGCATTTATGACTTATGGTAACACAGCAGAAGAAAGATCAGAAAGATTGCAAGACCTAGAGGATCAAAAGATCCTCTTTTGAAACAATCTCTCCTAGAAAGAGCTGCATAAACAAAAGTGGAACAGTAGCAATATCAATGGGCAAGTTTACATGGAAGGATGGAAACACTGCAGGGTTTGATCCCTAGAGAAGTAACTATGGGCAACTATCGACTGCGGCGAGAGGGAGAATTTAGCTTCTCCAAGGGATGAGCCCTTTTATGGGTTATTCAATGAAGAATATTCAGTCTTGAAATCATAGATTCACAGATAACCAAAGCAGACTCGGCAGTTTCTATTTATATACATAAAGGTATTTGGAAACTTGTGTGTGTGTGTGTGTGTGTGTGTGTGTGTGTGTGTGTGTGTGTGTGTAATAAATATAACCAAAGAAAAAGAGGCTATCAACTTGAGAGTGGGAAGGTATGGAATGGGTCCAAGGGAGGGGAGTTGAGAAAGGCTAGAGTTAGGAAAAGGGGGAGTGCTGTAATTCTATTTTTTTAAAGAAATAAAGAAGCCAGGTGTGGTGTCACATGGGAAGCAGAGACAGACAGGAGGATCACTATGAGTTCAAGACCAGCCTGGTCAACATAGTGAGTTCCAGCACAGTCAGAGTTACATAGAGAGACCTTGTATCAATCCTCCGCCCCCTCCCTGCAAAAAACAATAAAAGAAAGAAAGAGAACATGGTGTTAATTTTAGCTGATATATGCAGGACTATTGAATGAGAAGGCGCTGAAAACCATGTCTAGATAGAGTTCAGAGGCTGGTTCTTTGTAGGGGCTGTACCTCAAGAGCATCATGGGAGCTCCAGGTATTTTCTTAACACAGATTTTTTGGCAGCTGCACAGGGAGAGACTTCAAAGAGAACAGTTAGCCAGGAGAAGAAGACCTTAATATTTAAAGTAAATTAGACAACCTGTCTAACCCATACTATGATAGTTTCTCTACTTCATGGAGAAATGGTTGAAATTAATACTAGAAAGACCACATGAACACACACACACACACACACACAAACATATCTACTAGACAATGGGTTATTATTTATATTGGGGTTTCCAGTTCATTGTGCTATCATTTATAAAGTCCCATGTTGAAAAACCGAGCCTCCCTTTGATAGAAAGAGGTATGTGCAGCATTACAAACATCACCAAGATTCTGGAACATCAAGACAGTCAGTCAGTGGCATCAGGTGACATGAAATGATGTCATCTCAATGGAGGTGACCTCACGATCTGTGCCATGTTCTTGGAGCTTTGTTGGCTTACTGTCTCCTATGGTGTGTCAGACAACAGGAGGCAGAACTAAGCTCTGCACCTGGTGCTGGTCCACGACTTAAATCGAGAAATGCCTCAAAGTCTCGGCTTTCATTTTCTTTTTGATCTGGCATCACAATCTATAGCATAACTAGCCAATAAAACTCTAACAAGAATGGAAAGTTTCATGTTCTATGCTGACTAATATAGTAGTTATATACATCCATTCAGCACTTAAAACACCAGAAAACACAAAGTTTATATAACTTTATTTGATTTTATGTTTAAATGTACACTGCTACCCAGGGTTACCTTATTGGAGAGTATAGACACAGGCTGCCATGTAGGTGCTAAAACCCTGTACTGTCATTTTTCCAAGAAGTAAGAAAACTCTGCCCCTTGTATAAATAATTGTGACATTTCCTGATTTCACTGAAGGTAAATACTCATTATCATACTTGATCTGCCTTGGATAACATTTCTGCTTGCTACGACTTGAAACTAAAGTTGGCAATCTGTAGTCTGGAGGTAGTTTTTGTAAAAGAATGGGAAAGCAGTAACAGTGGCATTGGAACACAGCATGCCCACTTGTTTAGAAAGTCCTCTACAGCAGCTCTACATGCTGCATGGCACAGCCAGATCATTTTGGCAGAGACTATTCAGGAAAGCAGAAAGTATTTCCTCTAGATTTTATAAAATAAACCTGCCCATCCCTGAAGCAGAATAAGGCTAAAAACAAAGTCCAAATATTGTCTTTGTAGATTTAAAATCTTTTTCATCAGATCAGACTTTCACATAAGCATGTTGAATGCTTTTCAACTTCTTCATTTGACACCAATGAAATGTTATTGGTTGTGTGAGTTCAACCTTCGCCTAGCCTCAATGCAAATTTTAACAGACAGATGCTTTCTTTGAGAGCCTGTGTCTGAATAAATGACCAGATCCCGTGCTTGCCTGCTGGTGATTTCACAATGCTTCCCAAGACCTTTGCAATTCTTGCATAGGATTTTTTCCCTCATTATTTTAAAAGAATGTAAAGTTTAACTATGGGCTGCCATCCCATTTCACTGGTTTTCCAAACTTATGGGATGGATTTATCCACATAGCAAAATATGCAAACTATCACTCATTCAGTGTGGAAATACTAGCTCAATTTCTCGTTTTAAGCCAGATCTAAATTTGTATGAGAATGTCCACTACATCCTTGGCTTCTTTGACTTATCAATTGAAAACTCATGATGTGTCTCAATCTGAAGTCATAAAGGCAGATGTTCAAGATGTGTGAATGGTTATCCATGTATTAATAGATAAGCTAGCAACTAGTCTATTATTTTGGTTGTTATTTTTACATGTGCATATATGTGCAGTGGATTTAGGTACATATATGCATGTTCTCACAAGTGTTGACACAAGTATGTGTGTGTGTATGTATATGTGTCTATGTGTATGCATATGGAAGCCAACTGATGCCATTGGGTGTCTTTCTTGACTTCCCTCTACTTTATGTGTTGGGCAGGGTCTCTTAATCGAATCCCGAGTTGGATGATTCACCTAGTCTAGCTAGTTAGCTTGCTGGTGTGTCTGTGTATGTGGGGGTGGTAATCCCGGTATCTCCCTTTTAAGTGCTTAGGAAAAGATTGTCCTAGCTTCTCAGTTTCACATGTGACCACTTATTCAAAGAGTGGTAAAAAACCAATAACCATCCCTTTGTGAGAGAAAAAATGAACCAATACGATATGTAGTTGGGTTTGTTTATACTACCAAGCATGGCCTGGTCCTAATAGACACATTTCCCATCAAAGAAAAGGAATGAAACTACCAAACACCACGAATTAAGTAACTGACCTCATAAAGAATCCTCTAAGTAATGAACGCTAATGGCATCACCTTCACACTGATTACTGTAATTCTTGTACCATTACTGAAAATCAGTTTCTCATGTGAAATATAAAGTAGCCCTTCAAGCAAAGGAACAAACCCTTCTCTTGGTTGTTTTTTCACAGACTTCATGCCTTGATGAAGTTTGATTTTTCAGCGTAAAATGTTTTGGCAAGAATCAAATGTCTGTATACACACACACATATATACACACATACACGCATGCACACATATATATGCATTGAAACCTGAATTAAAATATATTGATATTATTAAAGGACTTCAATATTATTTTACATATATATGTATATATTTTACATGCACGCACACACACACATATATATATATACATATAGTTTTGACTACATGTACAGTTATGCTATGCTACCTGTTAGGTGTTAATTTGTCAACTGACTTACTGAACAAAATAGTCTGGAATGAAGTTGTGACATTACAGGAACAGAACAATTCTTGTGCTACTATAACATCTACACAGACATTTGTTTCTAACCCTGAGTCTAGAGCATGCTGATAATTTTTTAATTATACATTTTTTACTTTTTGCTTGATATGTAATACATTAATACAATGATTATCTTGTGGTTTCTCTTTTATTATTATACTTCATTTTTCTGATCATGATTTTCTTTTAAATACTTCTTTCTTGCTGGTTGCTCTGAAGTGTTTGGGAGGGCAGTAATGGAAGAAGCTGCAGAGACTATGTGTTAATTTACCCATCCCTTAAACCAGTAGATCTCATGGCACTGTTTGACAGTCAGAAAAAGCAGGTCAACAGCAGACCCTTCTGAATCCTGCAGAGTGACTTTACTGAACTGTATTTTAGCGTCATAACATAGGACATTATAAATTAAGATAGCATTAATAATTCTGTTTATCGTGGTGATACAGAATGTTTTACAAAGACTTTCATGTCTTCTTGATGTGCCCCCCCTCCACCATCTTTCCTCCTAATCACCTTGAAGAGAAATTGCCTTTATCTAGCAGTGTTCCAGCAGTCCAGCACTGCTTGTATTACATGCTGAGAAGTTGGGACCAATACAAAATATAGGGGAGGGGGATTAACTTTGTCCCTAGTTTCTGGGCCTTTCCTTTCCCCCAGTCCTCTGATTTCTCCTTACATAGTTTGTCACGTCTAACTTTGTGCACCATCCTGAATAATATCTGCAACGATGTAGAGAAGACGAGAAGGTAGAGGTTGTATTCCACTGATGCCACCAAGAGATGGGAGAGTCAGAGAGACAGAGAAAGAGGAGGAGAGAAGGAGGAGGGGAAGGACAGAGAGGAGGAGAGGAGAGTGGAGGGGAGAAGAGAGAAGGAAATAGATGGGGAGAGGAGAGGAGAGGAGAGGAGAGGAGAGGAGAGGAGAGGAGAGGAGAGGAGAGGAGAGGAGAGAAGAGAAGAGAAGAGAAGAGAAGAGAAGAGAAGAGAAGAGAAGAGAAGAGAAGAGAAGAGAAGAGAAGAGAAGAGAAGAGAAGAAGAGAAAAGGGCAGGAATTTGACATTCTCTCTCCTGTCCCAGAGTGTGCTTGTTAGTCATGGTTGTGGACTAGATCTGTAAGGGATTTTCCTGCTCAGTTTCATTAAAGAGGGACGATCTACTCTAAAAGTGAGCAGCACTTTCTAGTGGCAGCCAGACAGAAAAGAAGTTAGAGAAAGAAATACTTTTCACCTGTTTGCTTTCACTTCGTGATCATTAAGTTCACCTGCACTATTGGGAACCATGAGTGTAGTACGCAGGAGGGAGGAGAGTTGATCTTCGGAGGTCATAGTAAACTGGATGAGATTGGGGGACTCGTTTGCAAACATTTCTTCTGTTAATAAACTCACTTTCTGAAAATGGAAAGAACTCTCCAAATCGAACTTTAGGAAATGCCATCATTCAATAAAAATGCAAGCATTTGAAGAGTCGTTTCAGTAAAGATAAGGAGTAAGGATTAACATGTCAGATAACACATGTTAATGATGAGCAACTTAATTAACTAATGAAATGCAAATCAAGACCACACTGTGATATCACGGCAAACTCACTAATATTAGCAATTATGTATGAGCCGTGAGTTTCAAACAAGCTGGTATAAATGTTAACTTTTACGAGTACTTTGGGAAACAACTCTGTAGTTCTTTTAAAGAATAATAATGCATTGTTTCATTTGACTGGTATATTCTACTCACTAGTATTTAAGAGAATCAAAAGCTTATAGGTTGATAAAGACTTGCCCATACATGACTTAAAGTAATCAAAACCCAGAAACAACTCAAACATTCATTAATGACTGAATATAAATAAATATGTTGCAGCTCTGCAGTGGAATGCCACTCAACAACAAAAATGAATTATTATTGCTATACTCGCTCAGGTGAATCTCAAAATAAGTATGTTAAATAAGAAAAGCCAGAGAGAGAATAGGGGATAATATGCGGTCAGACTTAAATAGAATTCTGGGACATTCAGACCAATGTAAAGCAACAGAAAGAAAACCAGCAGTCACCTGAGGATGAGATTGGTGGGGTCAAAGCCTGCCAACAAAGAGGTTACAAGGCTCATGAAAAGAACTTTTAGGGATTGTGAATGTGCTAATTATTGTGACTGTGTTTCAAAACATACCAATTACACAGTTCAAGAACATTCAGGAGCCGGGCGGTGGTGGCGCACGCCTTTAATCCCAGCACTCGGGAGGCAGAGGCAGGCGGATCTCTGAATTCGAGGCCAGCCTGGTCTACAAGAGCTAGTTCCAGAACAGGCTCTAGAAACTACAGGGAAACCCTGTCTCGAAAAACCAAAAAAAAAAAAAAAAAAAAAAAAAGAACATTCAGGAAAAATATAACATTTAGTTTATTTTGTATAAACCATATCTCAATAAAATTTTCTTATGTAAAAAATTGCCACAGGAAGAAAGAGCTAAGAAGAGGAGCACAGACATGAGCAAATGCCAGCAAGAACTGTGCACTTGGATCAAGAAACAGAAATGTTTATTCATCATAATATGTCAAATAAAAACCAATTTTAGACATATTAGAGGTTAAAAAATAAAAGAATGCACACTTTTGCTTTTGGAGACTTTCTTACATTTATTCTGAAATATTATGTATTGGGTTTGTGTGTGCGCATTCTTATAAAATAGAAGAAAATGAAAAAGTTATAAGAAAAATTGTTAGAAGTTAGAAAACAGATTAAGGTGAGGAGAATGAGCTAAGTGTGTGCACACCTGTAATTCCAGCACTTAGGAGGTGTGGCAGGAGTTCAAAGTCATCCTTAGCTATATAGCCAATTTGAAACCCACCTTGGCTCAGTCCTTATCTCAAAATAAGAAAGGAAAATGAGGATGATGTCAAATCCATAAAGATAAATGACAGAGCCCCACATTGGAGCACCGGACTGAGCTCCCAAGGCCCTGATGAGGAGCAAAAGGAGGGAGATCATGAGCAAGGAAGTCAGGACCATGAGGGAACCTCCACCTGGCGATGGATGAAGAAAATGACTGAGCCCCACATTGGAGCATCGGACTGAGCTCCCAAGGTCCTGATGAGGAGCAGAAGGAGGGAGAACTTGAGAAAGAAAGTCAGGACCGTGGGGGGTGCGTTCACCCATGGAGACGGTGGGACAGAACTAACGGGAGATCACCAACTCCAGTTGGAATGGGACTGATGGAACATGCGACCAAACCAGACTCTCTGAATGTGGCCGACGGTGGAGGCTGACTGAGAAGCCAAGGACAATGGCGCTGGGCTTTGATTCTTCTGCATGGACGGGCTCTGTGGGAGCCTTCTCAGCTTGGTTGATCACCTTCCTGGACCTGGGGGGAGTTGGAAGGACCTTGGACTTAACATAGAGTAGGGAACCCTGATGGCTCCTTGGCCTGGAGAGGGAGGGAGGGGGGGTATGAGTGGAGGGGAGGGGAGAGAAGGGGGAGGAGGAGAGGAGGAGATGGAAATTTTTAAATAATAATAATATAATAATAATATAATAATAATAATAATAAGGCAAAAAAGATAAATCATGTTTCAAGATGAAGGGCAAATTGGCTCCATAAAGGTACATGCTACATGAGAATAGCAACCTAAGTTTATTATTCAGAAACCATATAAAGGTGGAAGGAAGTTAGGAAATGGCTCTAAATAATTGTCCCCTAAATAAGCCATGATGCTCATGGCCCCACAAACATCACACACACACACACACACACACACACACACACACACACACACACTCATACACATATCAGCTAAGTCACTATGGTATGAGAAACTAGACAGGCAAAACATCATAAGAAATGAGACTAGAACTTGGATTAAGTGAGCCAAAGATGTCTGTGCTTTGTGAGTATTTGTGTGCAGACATCTTTCTCTAGTATGAAAGTGGAGGGTCTTGCTCTGCACAGTAATAATACACACATGTTCTGATGATACTAAATTGAGTTATCCCTAAACAAAAAGCCATGGAGCCTGTGAATCTGTCCTCAAGCAACTTATCTACAAAAATACTTATAAAAGCCACTGCTCTGCATGCTGAGGGTGGTCATATCAGCAAACAGACTGGATTAAGTGCTTTCTCAGATGAAATTTATTTTATTAATAAATACCAAGCTGATTAAATCAGATGCAAATATGCTTTAAACCATACCTTTCTTCTTTGTCCACAAGACAGTAAATTTTTCTAGCATGCAGTTTTAAAAAGCCTTTCTTGGTGGTAGCTAAGTATAGTACAATCTGTTGAAGGATTGAGAGCTATTTTAGTTCTTTGGTTTGAATAGCGTAGATAGAGGTGGCTCCCTTTATCTGTGCTGTCTTGTGAGTGCAAATATCAAATAAATACCTCCTAAAAATAACATGTCAAATCCATCCTCTCACCCTTTCTGACACTGCTGTACTCTCTGCCACTATCTTAGGTTTTCTGGGATGAGAAGTGAATTAGAAACCATCTTCCAGATGCATGGTTCAAAAGTCAGGATTGTAATATTGTTGCCTAAAGAATTCCCAGCACCAGGGACTCTCCCAAAGAATGCTAAAGTTATGTTTATCCTCAGCTCCTGCAGTCCTGAACTGCCTGTAGCCCCTCTGAGCTCAGGCTGCCAAGAGAAACACAAAAGTGAGAAGCTATCTCTAAGAAACGGCACAAGAACGCTCACGGGCACCTCTCCTCTTGTTTTTCTTTTTCTTTTCTTCCTTTTCTTCTGTTTCTTTCGTTCTTTTTCAAAAAGTCAGGAAAATCAGGTCAGTTAAACATTTTTAAAAGTACGTCATTTTCCTTCATTGATTGTAGATTTGCCTGGCTGGAAGTTTGGCTAAACAACCAAGAAAAATAGCCTTTAAGAAAAGGCACAGGAAAAGCGTGCTACAGAAACACAGTAATGGAAACATTCAGTGTTGATTCTTTTAGTATAAAATGTTTCAGCTCTTCAAGGAGTGTTGCCTCTAAGGGAGTTGGCTCTGCCCCGGCAGGAAACTGCAATAAAAGAGACCCTGGTATTTAGAGAAAGAGAGAAGTATGTTATTCTAAGATACTCAGTCCTTCTCTAAATCCACACCTGGTTCATCAAGGGTAAAATAGCATGACGTCTGGCCCCTGGCTTCTCCTTTTCCAAAATGATTCACTCAGTCAAGTGAAAGTTCATTGCATTTTCCACTCAGCTAAAATTGCTAAAAATTATGATCACATACATGAAAATAGACAATAGAATATTCTACCTTATAATCAGGAAGAATCTTCTAGTTCCGTTCTAATAGAATACACTTAAGTGTTGGTAATGTTAGATAGGGATTTATTATATTTATTTAAAGAATGCTTCAATCCCATCTGTCCATTTACACCTCACCTCGGAATGCAAAAAAAAAAAAAAAAAACAAAAAAAAAACAAAAAAACAACTCTGTGGGGAATGAGAAATTCCCCATAGGTTCATAGATTTGAAGACCTGGTCTCCAGTTGCCAGTGCTGTCTAGTAAAGTCATAGAGCCTTCAGGAGGTGCAGACTTGAGAGAATAATATCCCTAGTTTCCCAGTTTTGAGGATTTATAGTCTCACTCCACTTCCAGTTCACTCTCTTTGGTTCTTTTGTGTGGTTGAAATGGGATCCGCCAGCTTGCTGCTGCTCTGGCCTCTTGCTGTCATGCCTTCCTGACAATTACGGATTCCCACTCCCAAACAATAAGCCAAAACAAACTCTTCTGTGAGTGGCTTTTAGTCATAGCATTCTAACGTAGCAGCGGAAAAGCAACTAATAGATGCAAATTCTGAGAGCACATCTGGATACCTCTTTATTTCCACTTACGTTAATTGACCCCCAAATGAAAACTGCTCTCCACGCTGTGATTTATATTCATTTTAAACATGTATTTTTTATTTGTGTGTTGTGAGTGGTGACTGAGAATACTGGGAGATGGCTTCAAATCCACTGGTGCTAAAATTACCCACAGTTATAGGCAGCCCTATGTGGCTGCTAAGAACTGAACTTAGGGCCTCTGGAAGAGCAATAAGGGCTGGGAACTCCTAAGTCATCTCTCCGGATTCAATTTTATGGCTTCTTTAGTCAAGGAAGATTATAACATGGGGATCTGTATGACGTGCAAAAAGTTGAAGTTCTGCGGCTGTTTAACTCTGTGCTCCAAGTCGGTCAGCTGTACCTGAAGGCAGAGGGTGTGCCTATCACATCAGAAGAAGTTTCCCAGGAGTACTGAACACAAAGCAGTAGACTGCATAAGCAGGAACTCATGAATGAGAAAAATAAAAACAAAAACAAAAACAGGAGACAGTGTAAAGTCCCAGAAAGAAGACCGTAGGATACACAGGCTATCACGTTTTATGAAGTGTTAACAAAGAAAAGGGTTAAACTATACAAAGGCCACTTCTTAGATGTCTTACTGCTTAATTTTTTTGGCATGAGACTATGGACTATGAATGCTCTTGAACAAATCTTTTAATAAGTATAACCTACATACTTCCTTTTTTAAAAAATTATTGATTTTCCTCATGGAAGAGAATTTCAAAACCAAAATCATCTGACGTCTTACTTAGCGTGGACTAAAACGCAAATCCTGTAGGCAGGAACGTGTAATGCTCACCAAACTATCTCCTCTACCAGAAAAAAACACATGCTGGGCTTGTATTCCAGGACCAGGAAAGCACAAACCCAAGCCATTTGTCAAAATCAAGTTGCATTTTCCCACCAAGAAATCATCTGTCCCAAGGTCTAAGACTAGATTCTCAGTTTAACCGAAGTGACTACTCTTCTCCAAGAAGAGGGCTTCTAGGCAGAGATACTTAGACCCCTGGATTCTGATGTGGGATTCCCCTCTGTATGCTGTGAATATCATTGGTAATAAATGAACTGCTTTGGGTCTATAGCAGGGCTATAGGGGAACAGAGCTAGGCAGGGAAAACTAAATGAAGAAAAGGAGGAAAGGAGGTGGAGTCAGAGAGAAGCCATGTAGCCCTGCCAGAGATAGACCCCAGAATTTTTCCTGGTAAGCCACAGCCTAGTGGTGATATACAAATTAATAGAAATGGGTTAAATTAAGTTTTAAGAGTTAGCCAATAAGAAGCTAAAGCTAATGAGCCAAACAGTGATTTAAATAATAGAGTTTCTGTGTGGTTATTTCGGGTCTGAGCTGCTGAACAGCCAGGAACAAGCAAGAGATCTCTTACAACAGGATTCCACTCTGTCCTTTATACTCAGAGAAAACTCACAATCCTGAGTTTAGGTTGCATTCACCTTAATTTGCTCCCATAGTCAACAAATCTTTTCCAAAAGCATAAGAAAAGCCAGGTGTGATGGTATTCATCTGTAATCTCAGTATTTAGGATACGGAGAAAGGAACATCAGGAGTTCAAGGCTAGCTTAACAACAAGAAACCTTTCCTCTCAAACCACACAGAAGAAAATACAAAATATAGTGGTACATTTTCTCTTCTGTTTACTGAGATGCTTGGTAAATGGGGTCTGATATGATGTTGCATGTGGAAAATTCAGTCCAGTTACCACTTCCTTCCTTCTGCCATACTCCCTTTTACTCTCTAGCTGCAGCCAAACTGCCTGGGGTTGGCAGGCTGTGTCAAGTTTTAAATCACCTATCACAGACATTTCGGAGTGGGAATTCTATGCCTGTGATGGCCTCTCTATCTGCTATTAAAGTAAGACCAAAAACCAGTTGATTACAAGAATGACGCACCAGTGGGTCTTTCCTTTGAAGTCACATATAGTGACTCTTTTATGCTTTAATAAATAAAAGCTTGCCTAAAGGTCAGAAGGGCAAAGATAAGCCACTAGAAGTCAGGCAGTAGTGGTATACACTTTTAATCCCAGGATTTGGGAAACAGAGGCAGTTGTATCTCTGTGAATTCAAGGCCACCCTGGGCTACACTAGATCAATACAGAAATCCAGGCGGTGGTGGCCTATACCTTTAATCCCAGTACTAGAAGGAATATAAGATGAGAGGAGAGAGAGGCTTAGTCCACTAACTCTAAGTCTATGATCGCCTAGCCTTGGTAGAGGTAGAACTTCTCTAGTAGCTTGACTGCTTTGATTTTCTGTTTTTCAGGTTGAACCTCAATTTCTGTCCCTGCGTTTTTATTATTTGTGCTATAGGCAAATACCTGTAAAAGCAGTGGTTCTCAATCTTCCTAATATTGTGACCTTTTAATACAGTTCCTCATGTTGTGGTGACACCCGAACCATAAAATTATCTTATTGCTACCTTATAACTGTAATGTTGCAGCTGTTATGAACCATAATGTAAATATCTGATATGTGGGATGTCTGCTGTGTGACCCCAGTGTAAAGGTCACTTGATCCCCCCAAAGGGGCACAACCCACAGGTTGAGAACTGCAAAGTTAAAGGAACGCGTTCAGGAATTGTTTGGATAATGAGCTAATAGGAGTGAACAATTCTAAACTCATCCCGTGCCTTCCATGTTTATTTCTTTCCCTGGTGCGAAACACGTTTTATCTTAAAGCTTCCACTTTCTCCTAAATATGGGGGTAGACTTCATTTATGACCTGAAATCAATCCAAATGGAAAGGATTCACAAAAGGCATCTTAAAGCTCAACATAATCACAAACACCCTGAACTGTGAGACTAAAGAAGAAAACAGAATCCCCAGCGGTCCTCTGCTCTGTCAACTCTATTCGTTTGACGTGTTACTTCCTCTTCCTGCGCTGGTCAATTCAGAAGTAATAGCTCTTGAGCAGAACTGAAGGCGGGCCGGTGGGCGGACGCGCGCTCCAGGAGCTTGCCCTGAACTGTAAACAGACCTAGCTTTTCTAGGTTTATGTGTGCTGTTCCCAAACCGACCACATCTGCCTAACCTGAAATGAACATGAACTTCTCTGGCTACAACTGACTTCAACGTGCACAGCAAATATGATGGATTTTCTCCTGTGTGAATGCCAGATGCACACCAGATGTGGATGCGCTGCAGCCCATTGGCCTCTTAGGGGCCGTCTGGACATTTACACTGTAGACTGTCTCTGTTTTAGGATCGCTTTGAGAAAATTCACTGAAAACAGGAATCACCAAATGTGATTGCTGTCACTTGAAAACAACTACACGGTGGCATGTCATCACCACTTCTTCCTTCTTCATCTCTCCAGACTGTGGCACGGCTTCCCATCTGTGAATGGATGCACCCTCTGAGCACCTCGGAGTACCCAGCCACCCATCAGAAGCTCCAGGAAGCCTCACTTCTTCTAAGAGTGAATACCATACTGCCTCTGTGTAAGTTTTACCTCGCTCTACATGCATTCTCATGATTTTCCCTATTAGACAGTCCTCTGCAGTCTTCTGGAATGCCATGCCTGCAGCAAGTCAAGGTCATTCTTAAATGGGGGTTTTATTTTGTATTTCTTATAAGGAATAGAATCCTGTGGGCAGGCACGTTGGCTTGGTCTTCCATTCCTTGCAAGCCCATGCACAATATTTAGAAAATTTTCTGCATTCCTTTCAACATCTATACCAGGAGACACAGACACCACACAACCACACAACACACACACACATACACACACACACACACACGCACACAGATACAAGCTATGGCCCAAGAGCCAAAGCTAGTCCTCTGTTTGTTTTTGTATAGCATGCCAGCTTGTTGTAGGGCAATGGTCTTGCGCCCTGTCACTTGTATTGCCTTAATAAAACACTGATTTGTCAGTAGCCAGGCAGGAAGTATAAGTGGGGTGACCAGGCAGGAAGTAGAGGCAGGGCAACAAGAACAGGAGAATTCTTGGAAGAGGGAAGACTCAGCCTTCAGTCATAACCCAGACAAAGAGGAAGCAAGATGAGAATGCCTTGCTGATAAAAGGTACCAAGTCATGTAACTTAACAGAGATGGGAATAATGGGCTAATTTAAGATGTAAGAATTAGATAATAAGAAGTCCGAGCTAATAGGCCAACCAGTTTATAATTAATGTAGACCTCTGTGTGTTTTTTTGGGGGGGGGACTGAATGGCTGTGGAAACAGGCAGGACAGAAAACTCTGTCAACATGAGCTTATAATAATTTTCACATTTTAGCCGGGCGGTGGTGGCGCACGCCTTTAATCCCAGCACTCGGGAGGCAGAGTCAGGCGGATCTCTGAGTTCGAGGCCATCCTGGTCTACAAGAGCTAGTTCCAGGACAGGCTCTAGAAACTACAGGGAAACCCTGTCTCGAAAAACCAAAATAATAATAATAATAATAATAATTTTCACATTTTTTAATAACTGAAAAGAAAAAAGGGAATTCTTCCCAGATTTAAAATATTTATTCTCTAGCCTTTTATAGGTCTGCTGGTCTATGATTTAAGCAACTTCCCCTTCTCCTTTTCACAAAACAGAGAGGTCTCACCCTGACCCCTGAAGAAACTGAACTTTCTGCACCTGTCCCTTCTCCACACCACAGCTCTGCAGAACTGACCTTTGAACCCCCAGGGCCTGGCTTGGTCCCTTTGCAGCAGAGCCTGTCAGCTCCCACTGTATGCTTCATTCCTACCTTCCTGTGCACTCACTCTCTCGTTCCCTTGTCTGCACAAGTTAGATTCCCCATGGAGTCAGCAGCCTTCCCCACCTATCTCCCTTCTCTTATTAGGGTACCTTCTCTCTAGCTGTGACATTAAGCTCTTTAACCAGGTGGCTCATGTAAGAGTAGGGGTTACCTCTGTGAATGACTCTCTCCATGGCTTCCTAAGGATAGAAATGACATAAGTGAGGAATATAGAGGAGCCCTACAGACAAACCACAGTCAACCTCACCCACATGGCCATGAAAGTACCTGAGAGCCTTGTCTTGTCTGTCTCTACGCAGTGGAGCAGTGATAGGAACAAATGTTAAGGGGAGAGAGACGGAGATATACAGAGGCAGACAGAGACAAGAGAGAGACCGGAGCACACCCCCAAAGAGAGGGGGAAAGAGAGAAAAAGATCACTGAATCACTGGCATGGGATTAGCTGATCCCGATTAAGTGGAATGATAAAACAAATTGATAAAACTTGAAAAAAAAAATAAATGAACAAAGACAGATTAAAATGGGGACATTTAAAACATAGTTTTAAAAACCTGAATGATCAAGCCTACTTTGATCAACACCTCAGGTACTTAACATCCAGCTTCTAGAACAAGATGCTGTCCAATGCAGGGATGGTATTGCATCCAGAATCCGAGCCACAGATTGGCTCCTTGTAAAATCACATACAGAAGCTCAAATATAATATAGCTTCTCCCAGGGAGCAATGAACAAACATCTATTAAAAGGGAGGGGGTTGTGAGTCTCAGGTTCTTGCATTTCTGGCTGGCTGGATCTTTTCAGGTTCCCTCCTCCCTGCAGTGGGTAATACTTCAATTTAGAAAACGTAACTACACAACAAGTCATTAGAACTGAATACAACCACCCTGAGTGTTGTTTCTAACTACAATGAACTCTCATAGTTTTGGTCTCAAGAATCTTTTAAAATGCACATGTGGCTGCCACAGATGTGAGCATTTTCCACCTTGACTAAAGGTCAGAGACTTTGAGCTTATTCTTGCTCTCTCAAAGTTGTTGATAACAGGTGTGGCTGCAAACAAGAGATTCTGACCTAGCGTGTGGTTAATTAGTATTTTGAGTATAGAGGTAGATCTGCTCTACCTTAGGTTCCAGAGAGCGTCTGCCTTCAGGATACTTGGCCTATTCCTCTGCCTTCAGGATACTTGGCCTATTCCTTATATTATGTTAATGAAGTCTGTTGCCTCCCTCTCCCTTTTAGGAATGAACTATATAAGGATGTGGAAAATAAACATGGGTTAATTCAGTATTCCCTCCTGGTGATGTTCTGTGTTTCGGTCTTTAATTTCTCTCACATCTCTATTCCTTTTCCTTAATAATTCTCACCCTCATGCTCCTACCCTGGAATGTGCGGATTTTGACGAGGCTGGGCCCTGACAGATGTCACCCCAACATGTGGCTTATGACATGCACTTATACAAAGAAGAGGTGAGTATTAGGGGAATTGTCTGGGAAGAAGAATGCCAACAAGAGTGGGAAGGGAATGAAAGACTGTAATAGTTGTGTGCATATGAGGTCAACATTGCATACATGTATCCAACTGACAAAAGTAAAGAGGAAATGATTAACAGTGAATGAATAGAAAAATGAAACATACTGGACATCTCAGCTAGTTGTTAAAGAGTATAAAATTGCATGTCTGATGATAAGGTGATTGATTTGTTACAAAATGTATCAAATAAATTTTAAAACTAAAAAATTTAAGAGTCAAAATAAATGTGTTTTGAGAAATTATTGAACCGTTTTATAATTATTTTGCCTATGTATGAATAAACAAAACCTTCACACTTAGCAAAGGATAATTATCAACATTTATCTTAGTAAAAATTTTAAAACATATGTAATATGAAGGTGTAAGGGGAAAGGCTAGAGGAGCAAAGGTTTAAAGGGAGATGGAAAGGGTAGACAGAGAAGGTCAACGAATTATAAGGATGTATGAAAAATCCATGTAGAAACACACTACTTTATAAGTATGGAATAAAATATCATTTTAGAAAGGGAACTTGAACAGAAATACTCTGTACAGCATTAACTCTTCTTCTAGATGTCACGGGTTTCCAAACATGCCAGTCCTGCGTGCTGAGTAGCTTTCTCCAAGTCATTACCCATGCAACTTCCAGATGTTTCCAAAACAAAAGCATCTATTGTTATTGTTCCGAATTCTCCACTATAACTGAACTAAGACACAATTACTGAACATCACATAGTCTGGATTCAGGACATAGAGATACCAAACAGGAATTGATCTGGAATTTTTTCCTTCTGGCTAGGGTTTGTAAGAGCTAGAAGGTGTCATGCAGGCTGATGGGGAAGAGCCCTCATCAACAACCACTCCCCAGTGTAAACCCTGTACATAATCATACTGAACTACCTGACAAGACATAATCACGGTTGCAATAGAGGCATGAGTGTTCTGGGGGTAACTAACAGCTTCTTGATTGTATCTGAAGCTTGCTCCATCAGAGGAAACTCATGCCTGACTCTGTAGAAATGGTCGAAAGCCTACGGCTCTGGATGCACAGGGTCTTTGCAGGAAGCCTACTACTGACATTTTGCTACATAACATATAATTAAACTGACTTCTAAACATTTATGTTTATACCCTTGGACTAGGAAAGCTCTCCTGCTTGGTCAAAGAAGCTTCCTTTGACAGTGGGTAACAGTCACAGTAGGACCCTTAACAGATAAAAATGCTGAATGATACACGATGGCTGTGTGCTTGTCCCTAACTAGGACGTCTATGCCACCCCTGCGGAGCCCAGGTAACATTGTGGAAAATGAAAAAGAACTGTGGGAAGTAAAGATGTGTATGTAGGAGGGTAAGACATTGCTGTCTCATGAATACGACACGGTCAGTGTAGTCATGAGCATATAACATCTATGACTGCCTACAGTGAGTTCCAAAACCAAAAATAAAGAAACTTCATACAGACTAGCAGGTTGCATTTATGTGTACACACATAATGAAAAAAAAAGGTCATGGATTTGAAAGAGAGCAAGAAGGGGTATATGGGAGGGTTTGGGAAGCAGAAAGGGAAGGGAAAATGATATAATTATAGTATCAAAAGAATATTTTTAATTAAAAGAGGGATGGAGGAAGGAAGGGATCTGATGCCAGCAGGAGCAGGAAGGGGTCAGAGAAGGTAATGAAGGTGAATGCCATGGCCCTGTATACATGGAAGTACATAATTGTCCATGTAAGGAAAAGCTATAGGATGTGTTAGTGGATTTTATTTCTCACCTGAATAGATGAAGCATGTTTAGCTGTTAGAGAGTGCATAGATACACTTGAACTAGTCCATTCCTTTTTCTTTAAAGTCTAAATGGCTGTACTCAAAATGACGGTACCCCTTCCATGTTACCGAAAGGCAAGTTAAGAAGTGCTGTCGTGCTGCTCTCAGTAAGATTCATTACTGACATCTGTAGAACTGAGAGGAAACATAGCTTGGGGAAACATTCATTTCTTTTAGCAGTTTTGCCCAGCAGTTTTGGAAAACATTCTTCTGACTCATGCGTCAGGAAACCCTTGACAAGCCCGTTAGAATTTAGAGGTTGTAGCTGATGGTTGAAAAAGTGAGTCTTCTGTTTGTTTCCTCTCCTCTGTCTCCTCTTCTCTTTTCCTTTCTTTTTAGCCAGAATCTTGTCAGAAACAATCTGGTTATACGTGATGAGAGACTTTACTAAAAAAGATGGCTATAATGGGTGAGAGAGGCTATTCAACATTGAGAATTCTGAAACATAAAATCTTGGAAACTCTGGAAGTCAGAAAAAAAAATGATGCCTCAGTTCTAGAACTAAAGTCAATGAGTATTTGCCTGCATATACTAAAACCATAGAAATAGAATATACAAGAGTGTGTGTGTGTGTGTGTGTGTGTGTGATAGGATGGTAGAATTTCAAAGAAAGAACGCTGTCAACTTGTGCTGCATGGGTATATCACGCTAAGTGAAACAAGTGAAGCATGGTAGGGGACATGTTTCACACTGTCTGTTCTAAGTACAAAAGCCACCCCTAAAGACATAAGCTGAAAGTTGAGGCATAGGAACACAAGCAAGGGGAAGTGGAAGAGGCTGGCCAAAAAGCACAGTATTTCAGTCAGATAAGAGAAACTTATTTTAGTCTCCTCTTCCTCAGTATTCTATTGATAGCATATATCTCAGAGTTACTGGAAATCTACAATATAAATGTGCTCAACACAGAAGTGATACCAGCAAGCTGATATGAGCATGATCTTGGTTTAATAATTAGTCCCACCATTTGACATACAGCAAAGCATCACACCGAATTCCATAAATGTATATAGTTATTGCTAGCTAGCTGGAAATAAAAATTGTAACACTTCTCTTTCCCGCCACTAAGGAATGTACTTATTCCTGAAAGAAGAAGATACATCTTTCTCCCACACGTTTAAGCTATCACAGGCTGTTGGGCACACCATTACCAGGGAAAGCAATACACCAACTAAGCCCTTTGTAAGCCAGTGTTCCACCCAGGACTGGAAAGGCAGAAGCGATACCTGGAGTGTCTGAAGCCAGAAATATCAAAACTTGACCACTGGGAACCAGTTCAAAGAATTTCCTAATAAAAGTGACTCCTTCCCTACTGAGTTGGAATGATGAGAACATTCCACAATGGGGACAAGGTTTGCCCCATCACACCTAAACATACCTTGACTGATTCATATAGACCAGTATGCATTATATAAGATGTATTCTGCTTTATAACAACCCCATCATCCTTTTCCCTGGGCCTCTTTATTCTCAGCTCTCTCGAACCTCCAGCAAGCCCACTGAAAATGGAGAAAACATTCTCTTACAGAAAGTGGAGAGATCACTTCCAATGCTGCTATGCTACTGTTAAGTACCACCTTCACCCGAACTGTGGTATTTGTCATCCATTTTAAAAATATGAATAAGCATCTTCTTTGTTCTTTTGATGGGTGCTGAACATTTGTCAGTTGTAAACATTGTTTTATGTGCAGTAATTCTTACAACACCCTTGTTCTACAGAAGCCAGACTATCAAGTGCAGGTTGAGTCAGACTCTTTGGCAAGGTCTGACCTAACGAACTTAAAACTAACACTGTCTACTCCCTCTAAGTCAGCTACTTTTAAGACATTAGTTATGTTAATAATCCAAATCCATTGACTACAAATCACACATTAGTTCAACATATATATGGAAATATTTTAAATCCTGGTTCTACTGTGAGGGGTCCCACAGACCAAGCTACTTTACTGTCACCCACATTCAGAGGGCCTAGTTCAGTCCCATGCAGGCTCACCAGCTTTCATTGCCCTAGGAAGGAGAAATAGATAAGATCTCCCAGGTAAACTGGAGGGGGAGAAGGGAGGGGATGGTTGAGTTGGGGAAGGAATGGAGAAGGAGATCAATGAAAAAACATCTTGATAGAGGGAGTCATTATGGGGTTATTGAGGAAACTGGTGCTAGGTAAATTCCCAGGAACCCACAATGTCTGTCTCACAAAAGAAAAAGAAATCAGAAATAAAGAGTAAAATAAAGACTTAACTGGTGTGTGTGTGTGCGCGCACACGCGTGCATGAATGTGTGTTTGTGTGTACCATCTTTCCTCTTCCCAGCAAGAATATTGTGAAAACTACAGTACCTCTTGGAATCTAGGAAGAGGAAAGGACCCAGAGATCACAGGTGCAAAGTTGGTATTCAAAACATTAGGACTTGTTATGAGATTAACCATTGGTCAGACAGAATGGGTACTGGCTACAAGAAAAGAGTAGATTCCAGATACTTCCATGCTTCAGTCAATACCATAATTCAAGGAATGACAATAGTGACTTGAACTTAGAAGAACAAACAAATTTTCCCTCTCTAGAACCTCTGGGGGCATAACACCATCTTGACTTGAGACTTCTAGTATATAAAATAGGGAAAGAGTAAATTTCTTGTTTCAAACCACTGAGTTTGTCGAATACATCATAGCATCCAAGAAAACTTACACACTTGTATTTCTGCTGCCGCCCCTACCCAATATCTATTTAGAAAAAAAATGACCTCCATATTCACAATGGTTTACATGCATGGACAACACAATTGCATCTGGAAACATCTCATCCTGACATTATGACTGTGGATCCACCAACCCTCCTAAATTTTATAGGTGAGAGAAAATCTTGTCTATAAAGTCTCATTAAAGTAGATAAATATGTAATCATAGATATTTTCTGATTCAGGAAATAATTTTCAGACTACATTTCTGTTTCTCAGACTTCAAGAGAATAAAAACTCAGGAAGTAAACAGGACCTGTGACAGAAAGGTCCCTCTCTCAGAAATGAAGTTATTTACTTCTACAAAATGAATATTATCTCCTAATTAAGTGCTTACTCCTAATCCTAACTTGGATTAACTGTGAAGATTCAAGTTATGCTATATGAGATCATTTCAAGGTGCACAAGACAGTCTAGATTGCATCTGGTACTTGGGACAGTGCCTCGAAGACAGTATGTCTTGTTAAACTGAAATTGACTGCACATCTCAAATCAAATAATCTACATTTTACAGTCCCCGAGGAAAAGGCATTACCTTCATCCTCTGATGTGCTGTCCATTGCTATTTTTCTCACTTCTAAATCAAAGTGACCCAGAAAGGCACAAAGTTCCATGAGAATTTAGAAGATAAATTAATTTTATCTAGGAAAATAGGGTATTTGGTTCTGTGGTTCTTGTAACAAATGTGTGTGTGTACACACAACCATATGTTTAAGTAAATTTCTCATAAATCACTCTGTCTTTTAATCTCCCCTCTCTCACTCAGACCATCCACCCACCAAAGTCCATTTCATGCAGAAAAGGCTGAAATATAAACCACCCAGGAAAGCTTCCAGGCTGTCCTGAATCCTCACATCTAGAGGTATTGCAGACTTCATCTTGCATTGTATATGGTGGCCTTGATGTACAAATGAGTAAAGAAGCAAATGGCCATGGTCACTCATGGGACACATTTCTGTCTGTCTTAAACTTTCTATTTCTGTCAGCATTCACAAGGGAATTTCTCCTCTTCCAGGGTTACAAAGTCAGATGCAGCTGCTTTACTTGGGCAGCCACTTGCATCATTTGAGGTGTCCCTCAAGAACAAATTGGAATTCTCTACATTTGTCAGTGGAGTCCAAAGCATAATTTATTTAAGCCCAGCCTTTTGTCGTTAGAAACCTCAACTGGTCCATTCCGTGCACTTCAGACCCCCACGTGTTTTTGCTCATTTTTGGTTTCTTGTGCAAGTAAGTTTTGCAATTAGATTTATCATTCTGTAAACTTGAGTTCTGCCAATGTCAGGAGCCAAGATTTCTAGTTATGACTTGAATCCATTGCTATGAGAACTTAGGGAGAATGGCAGAGTTCTACTATGGTTATTTTTATATTGGTTTTTACCTCCGGGATGCTGAAGTAGTTATGTCAGTTCTGGGGCTAAGAAAAGGAGGAGTGATTTGGATTTTGAATTTCCTTCCTTCTTGGATTTTTTTCTCATCATACTTTTGTTTTGGAATTTTTCTTAATTTGCTTTATTAATTTTCCTTGGGGAGTAACTCTGCCATTCTTCATCTCTCATAAAAATGAAAACAGTTTGGTGGTGATAAATGTTAAGATGTTGTTAGTTGAGGGGATGCTGGTGTCTGGACAAGTTGCAAAGTTTATACACCACACACAGTGTGGCTTCTATTTCACGTATCAGTCCTTCTCATGGCAAATGTTTCATTCAGTTATTAGCATAGGTGTGAGCACTGAAGTTTGAAAATAGGAATGTCTGGCAAGACCAAGAAGTTCACATGTGCAACAAGAAACAATAAGCGACTTTGACCTAAGCATTGGCTTCTCAGTGTTAAATTAACGTTAGCCCCATAAGGAAACAGAACTGCACAGGAAATTGTACTATGCTTGTGTAACCTCACTAAGATCAGTTTAAAACAAATCTAGAGATTCTGGGTTTTTTTTTTTTTTAAACTTCCTGAGTGCCGAATACTTGTTCAATTCAGTTAAATAAGTAAAGACTTGGGGATTTACATATTACTATTTTCAACCTTATTGCACTGTAATTGGCAAGTGAAAGTGGTATTTATTTAAAGTGCACACAATTGTGATTTCTACATGTATACAGGGTGCACTGATTACCGTAATCAAGTTAACCAACACATTCATCGCCAAGTGAGATAGCATGAGGTTAGAAGAAAAACAAACTTAACATCTCCTTTGTTGAGTTTCAAGTAAATTACATGGTTTTATCTATAGTCACTATGCCATAAATTTGTGTGTGTGTGTGTATATGTGTGTGGAGGGTATGGGTACCTGCACGTATGCATGCTCATACATGTGCACTGAGACCCAAATTGATGTTAGGTGTCTTCATTAACACCCTCTGTTGCATGAATAATAAAAACCTAGAGACAGATACAAGAGTTCAAACTGAAGATCAGAAAAGCAAAACAGCCGACCACCCGAGAGACCCTGAGCTCTGCCAAATCTTCAGACCGAAAGGGCAGGATCCTGTCTCCAAGAATCCTCAGAATCCTCACTCCAGTGAGTTCCTATCTCTTCCCCTTTATATTCCTCTCTCTATATAGCCGTGTAGCTCTTGTCTCCACTTCCCTAGTACTGGGATTAAAAGTGTGTGACCCCAAAACACTAGGATTAAAGATGTGACCCACCACTACCTGGATCTGTTTCTAGATCAATCTTGTGTAGCCTTGAACTCACACATCTACGTCTGCCTCTATCTCCCAAGTCCTAGGATTAAGGGTGTGTGCCACCACTCCCTGGTCTGTATGGCTGACTAATATGACTGCTTTGCCGTCTGATTTTCAGGCAAACTCTTTTTCTTAAAACACAAATCATATACCACTGCTGTAGGAAATCCTTCAGCCAGTAGCCTTTAAGTTACCTGCCTACTTGGGCATGGCCTCTTATACTATAAATGCCAATGTAAAGTGCATGTGCCCTCTCTCTTCTGGCTGCTGGATTTGGTTGCTGTTCCCCCCTTCAAGCAGAGGACTGTATTCTGTGAGTTTACCCCTAAATGAATAACCCTTTAGTATACTCGGTTCTGAGCTAGTGTAGGATTTCTTTTTAGCGTTCGTCTTCATGTGGCCTCCTCCCACGTGGATCCCAGCTCCATACCTACTGGGTGGACTGGTCCAAAACGCCCAAACGGTCCACAGCCCAGAAGGTTTCCCACCCCTGCCTGGCTTGCTTTTACCTACTAAGCAATTTTTTGTAAAGCCCTGCTCTATGTGTGTGTTCCCTGCTGCCGTGTTCCCTGCCATGCGGCAACTTGTGCAGCTACCGGTTTGTGCTCCCTGCTCATGAGTCCTGGGCTTCTTGCTCTGTATACGGAATTGATTTAATTGCTTTTATTTGTCAAGCAAAGCATATTCGTTAGTATTTAGCCAGGCACTAAGGCAGAAAACCAAAGCAGCGCAGGACTGTGTGCAATACCAATAGTTGCGTGACCAACAATTGAGCCACCAGTCGCAACTCTTTGCCACGTGGCTGCAACTGGCTGCAACTGCGACACCTGCTGGACAATAAAGATTATACACCTAAAACAATTTACCAAAACTCATAAAAATGTTAACTATTTGATTAATAAATAAATCAATAAACTTCAAAATTATATAATTTCAGACAATATTACAATGCAAAATTTTAATAACCTTTTTGCTGATACTATGAATTGTATTCTGCAAGGCTTATATAATTATTGTGATACATCCATTTATTGGATATTGGGACTCAGCTTTCTTCTGTATATTATATCCTTAAGAAAAATGGTTTAATAACAGAGCCAAGAATGAGACACTTTTAGAAATGATACAGTCTTTACAGACTAATAATGAACAGCTAGCAGACAGCTTAATACCATCAAAAATCAAAAGTCACCTGAAAAAATTAATACTATTGAAAAAGATAGCATTAATTTTACAGATAAAATTCAATCCATTTCAAAGGGTATTGAGAAATTATCTGAAAGAATTTATATTATTGAATTTGACAATCAAAATCTGTTAAAAAATTGTGATAAGTTAGCTGATAGAGTATCTCTCCAGAAAAGCAATATGCATGCTATCCAAATAATATCCAAAGTTGAGATGTTTCCTTTAAAGGTAAAGTTTTAGACCTTGGAATCACATGTACATAATGATGACCAGAGGCAAGATGCCTCAATGAAATCACTAGGAATATATACAGGCCAGGATATTCAGGCTTTACAAAAGACAGTAGTAAAAATATTTGAAACTATTGAGGAAATTATTAGAACTGATGAACAGAGAAAGAAGGTACAAGGACAGGAATTAATACCTTCAGTACCTGTCAGAGATGACCTACTCAAGGTTTTATCTTTCTACCCTGTAATCTACTCTGACAAAAGCAGAGTATCTTAAGCAGTAGTATCTTATGGCTTGCATTCTGCATTTGTTAGGGAGATGGTAAATGCATGGGTTTCTAGCAATAAGGCTATCACATACTACTGGCTTCAGTTAGTTTCAACAGTCCTGGATGATAGGCCACAACTTCTGTGGAAATGTTATTTGCGAGAAGAGGCAAAAATTTTCAAACAACAGGGAAAAGCAATGGATGTTTAAATGTTATTTCGGGGAAGAAGGTAAAATTTTAGAACAACAGTGAAAACCAAAAGGACTTGAGACTTACTAAGATCAAATTCTTAGTGAGGGTACTTATGGTGACCCACAGGCTCAAGCTCTTTACGATGAAGAAATCTTATCCTTATGCCATAAAACAGCCTTAAATGTTTGGGACAGAATTCAAAAACTAGGAAAATTAATTGAATCATATGCCAAGGTTAAATAGGACCAAATAGAATACTTTAATGACTTATTACAAAGATTAACTAAGGCTGTATAAATAGAAATAACAAACAGAGAAGCTAGATGAGTATGTATTGAATCTCTGGCTTTTGAAAATGCAAAAAGATACTTGGGCCTTTAAAGGTTAGATCAGCACCAATGAATGAATGGATCCAGCATACAACGAACACTGAGACATTTGACTATACTACTGAATCTTGGGTAGGAGAAGCAATTTTCAAAGGAATGAGAAGACATCAAAGTGCCAAATGTTTTAATTGTGGTAGACTAGGACATCTGAGAAGGGATTGTAGACAAGGAATTTTTAGAAATAATGCCTCATCTGGGAATGGCAAAAATAAATGATATCAACCTTCTAGGATTATATAGAAGATGTGTCAAAGGCCGACCTTGGACCAATAAATAAAGAGCAAAAAAAAGACAGACAAGGCAACCATTGGGAAAATCCTTGGGGGGCCTCTCACAGACCCCCAAGTCAAAAGTGGTCCAGTCATTCCCAGTCACTGTGGAGGACATGTCTCACCAGGAAAATTAAAAAAAATCCAGAGCCTTCTGTAAAAAACCATACTGTTCTGGATAATGAAATAAACATGGATGATGAATCAAAAATTCTAATAGGAAATAGGAAACATATATTCTGGCGGACTTCTATAAATGATCAAAAACTAAAGCTAAGAGTGTGGATAAATGACATTATAATTGTGGGCTTGATAGAGATGAGTGCAGGCATAAATATCATTACTCCAGAATCTTGGCATCCAAATTGACCTCTTCAAGAGGCAGATGTTCAATTCCTAGGAATTGGAACCCTATCTTAAGTGAAACAATGCATGAGATGGGTTGAATGCATGGGGTCAAAAGGACAGAGAGGTAAGCTAAGGCCAAATGTTGCTAATATTGCAGTGAATTGATGGGATTGTGACCTGCTGCAGCAAGGGAATACCCAGATTAACATTCTGGCAGTCTCAGGAACTCATAATTCTGGGAAGGATATTATAAGGTAATATTAATAAAAGTCAACAGCCATTCAGGCTGTACAAGAACACAAAGCAACTAGCAAACCTTTAGAGGTACGAATGGCCCTACCTTTAAATGGTTAACTGAGAAACCAATATGTATTAAACAATGGCCTTTGAATGAAGAAAAATTGCAGGCTTTAGAACAGCTGGTACAGGAGCAAATAGATGCTCACCATGTTGAAGAATCAACCAGCCCTTAGAATTAGCCTGTATTTGTTGTTTAAAGAAATCTGCTCAATGGAGAATGATGAAAGATCTAAGAGCTGTCAACAAGGTAATTCAACATATTGACCCTCTGCAATCTGGAATTCCCCTGCCTTCTCTATTACCAAAATGATGACCTTTTATAGTTTTTTTTTTTTCTTTTTTCTTTTTTTGGTTTTTCGAGACAGGGTTTCTCTGCAGCTTTCTGTCAGAGCCTGTCCTGGAACTAGCTCTTGTAGACCAGGCTGGCCTCGAACTCACAGAGATCCGCCTGCCTCTGCCTCCCGAGTGCTGGGATTAAAGGCGTGCGCCACCACCGCCCGGCCTATAGTTTTTGATGTAAAAGAATGTTTCTTCACTATGCCTTTACAAGAAAAGAACAGGAAAAAATTGCCTTCACAGTGACTACTTATACTAATTTTCCGCCTACTAGGAGGTACCAGTGGACCATCCTCCCACAGGGATTTCTCAATAGATGCACCCTGTTCCTGTAAGTCAGCTATTGGAAAAAAATGCATAAACAATTTCCTAAATCTAGAGTTAGCCATTCCATGGATTACATTTTGCGATCTGATTCAAACGTAAATACTTTAAAAAGAATCTTTGAGAACATAAAGAAAGCCTTGCCCAAATGTGGATTACAAATTGTTCCTAAAAAAAAATACAGAGAGGAGATTCTGTCAACTACCTAGGTTATAAAACAGATTTCCAGAAAATTAGATCACAAAAGGCACAAATTAGGAGAGACCAGTTATGGACTCTTAATGACTTTCAAAGATTGTTAGGGGACATTTCAGTCTACAACCAGCTATTGGAATAACACCAGATCTAATAGTTCATTTAAACAATACCTTAGATGGTGGCAAAGACTTAAATAGTACCAGGAAATTAACAGCTAAAGCTGAAAAGGTATTGATTGTCATTTAAGAAAAATTACAGGATGCACATGTGGATTGGGTGAAACTAAATCTTAATTGCATTCTAGGCATATTGCTTTCCAGAATTTCCCCTACAGGTATTTTAATGAAAATGGAAGATATTATCTTAGAATGGATCTTTTTACCACATAAACCAAGTAAAAAATTAAAAACTTATGTGGAAAAGGTCTCTGAATTAATTATAAAAGGAAAATTGAGACTTCGTCAACTAGCAGGAATAGACCCAGCAGAGAATATAGTGCCTTTTACTACTGATGAAATTAAATAAATTATGGAAAGACAATGAATTTTGGCAAAGAGCTTGTATTAGTATTTTAGAAGAGATTAATAGCAATTATCCCCAAAGTGATAAAATTAACCTTATAAAGAGAACTACTTCCTCGAAGTGTACATGACACACCAATAACTGGAGCCCGTATATTCTATACTGATGCAAATAAATTAGGAAAGGCAGGTTACAAATCAGAAGATTTAAGTAAGGTGGAACAAAGCCCTTATAATTCTGTCCAAGAGGCAGAATTATATGCTATTCTCAAGCTATTAAGGGATTTTAAAAAACCTCTCAATATAGTTACTGATTCACAATATTCAGAAAGTTGTCTTGCATATCAAAACCACTGAATCTATACCAGATGATACAGAATTAACTTCATTATTCATACAAGTTCAAGATATAATCAGGAGTAGGCTTTGTCCCATATACACATAACACACATCCGATCCCATATGGGTCTGCCAGGTCCTCTAGCACAAGGTAATGCAGAAATTGATTGGTTATAGACTGGAAGTGTGTTGAAGGCCTCAGAATTTTATAAGAAACATTATGTCAATAGCAAAGATTTAAAGAAAGAGTTTTTATTACATGGCAACAAGCTAAGGAGATTATAAAAGGATGTCCTACTTGTTTTTTTTTTATAACCAAACACCACTACCTGCAGGGTCTAACCTAAAGGGTACTCAAAGGAATGAAATCTGGCAAATGGATGTGTTCCACTTTACAGAATTTGGAAAATCAAAATATGTACACCACACCATTGACAGTTATTCAGGTTTTCAGTGGGCAACTGCTTTAAACTCAGAAAAGGCTAATTCAGTAATCACAGTTTTTAGAAGTTATGGCATCATGGGTATACCTGCACAAATAAAGACATAATGATCCAGCATATGTCTCTAAGAAAATCAAACAGGTTTTTTGCTTATTATAATATAAAGCATTGTTACAGGTATACCACACAATCCCACGAGTCAGGCAGTTATAGAAAAATCAAATCGAACTATAAAGGCTATGTTAAACAAACAGAAAGGGGTGAAAAATAACACCAGAAATAGATTACATGCTTTATTAACTTTTAATTTTCTTAACGCTAATGAGAAAGGAACAACAGCAGCAGGGAGACATTGGATAATAGAAAATCATCTGAATTAAATCAGCCAGTGTATTTCATGGATATGTTGACCTCATAATGGAAACCAGGAGATGTGCTACATTGGGGAATGGGTTTTACTCTTGTTTCCACAGGAGAAGAAAAGCTATGGATACCATAAAAATTAATAAAGATTCAGTTTGGAAAAGAGAAACCTCTTGAGAAAGAGAAATGATGGCTCATCCACAGAGGTAACAACCATACAGGTGGTAAAGAAACCTCATAAGGGTTGGGACAGGGTTCTTTATTGTCTTAGCAGAAAAACACTCATCTTCAAAAAGTCAAAAGACACTGCACATCTAGATGCCTAAAGAGGAAAAGATAATTATCCAGATAGAATCACCAAGCAAAGAGAATTATTACTTGTGAGGACAGGTCATCTGAGGGTAAGAATCTCTGATCATAAACTAGAATAATAGTCATGACTCACTTAAAAATAAAAGCTGGATTTTGAGTTGGACACTGGCTCTGTCTTTCTCTAAATCCAAGCATGTTGTTAAAAGAAAAATTCAGCGTTTCTGTCTCATGCCAGGAGCCATGGTATGGCACAGAAGGAAGACAGACTATAGAAAAAAGTTACTTTTCTTCATACCTATTTTTGTCTCTATCATAACTTTCACTGAATATATGTCTGTATAAATAATGTTTAAGTTTTCCAAAATGAACAATGAATTTTCCTGCAGTAATCTTTGAAGTTTCCAGAAAGAAGATGGGGCTGCACAACAACAACTCCACCTGGTTGATATGACGTCATGATGTTGATAGTGTTACTATAAGACCTGTTTTAGGTACCAGCTGCTCAAGACGGTTTCAATTTGGTCAGTTGGAATGGTGCACCTTTTTCCAATATCCTGGCCATAACTCCAAATAGGATCCTCATAAAAATCATACTGAATACTCAGAGATTGTTTGCAATTATATCAGAGAGTAATCTTGAAACTTAACCATTATTTTACTTTCACAAGATCCCATAGAAAGAACATCACCCCCATGACAGTTGCAAGTAATTCTAGAAGACAACCTCCCCTCTCCCAACAAAGTTTGTCCTCATGGTTAGGGACATCAATTAAAGGTTGATTATAATTGGTATAGGATTGGGCATTGGGGTGGAAGTTATTTAAACTCAGGATCTCTTTGAAAAAATAGGAAGTTGGATAGGATAACAGATAGAATAGTGTGAGATTACTCACACTAATAATAGTGAGTAATAGAGTGAATACTTGTGAGCTATTATTCATAGGCAATTTACATTGGTATAGATTCTTGTACATTGATAGAAATTCAAATTATATTGAATATGTACCTGCTTTGTCTATAATATTTGTACACCTCAGCAAAGTTATTTTGTCATATTGGATGCATGCATGCTTCTACCTCTGCTTAAGACATTTGTATATTGATACAATTTTAAGATGTATTTATCATATTGCAATATACAATTTTGCCTCTGATCAAGATACTTATACATTGTTTACATTTTGAGGCCATTGTCCTCATTTGTTGCATAGTTGTTTAAAGATTGTTTAATATTATAATATGAAGTCTTATTCTTTAAGCTATATAGGTATTAAGAATTACAGGTCAATAATCATCCATGTTTGTCATACTTATAATTAGACTAATCAGGTTCTTTAGATACATAGAGACTGTAGTCTGCATAGATAGGTAGTCTTTAACCACTTCAAAGAGATATAGAATATAGCATTAAAATAACTTAGGGTTCTGTTGTTGTGAGACACAATTGCTCCTGGCAGCTCTGATCTATTCCCAGGAGAATGTCAAGCACCAAAGCACTTGAAGCTTGTTTTCTTCTTGGTAAAACTGACCTTTGGGCAAGGAACTGCCCATGCTTCGATCACTGACAAAATGCACGATGTCTGGATAGCACAAGTAGGATACAAAAAAAAAAAGACTGTCAAATTTTGCCAAGACAGGATAAGACAGTTTTAAAAACTTTCCTGCCTCTGAAAATTGTCTGTCAGTTACTCTAGGCCTAAGCCAAAGTTGGTTGCTCCAACGTTGTAAATGAGACTTTTGGTGATTGCCCAGGAAGCCAGTTGTTTCTGTCATTTGTTGTACATTTTGGAAGTGCTTACTCAATATTATTTACCTTCTGGGGTCTATGATGGAGCTGAAGACTAAATAGTAATAGTTACTTTCCTTTCATGACTTGACCGAGTTATTTATAATACAAGACTTAGACTCCTTAGGATAGGATAATTATTGAAACATTTATCACATGTTTCTTGCTTGATACTGTTTATGCTGGTTGTAATTCTAATTTTATACTTGATATTTGTTTTTAGTGTATATAATTTTGTATTAGGCTTAGAACTTTCTTATTTAAACAAAAGGGGGAGGTGCTGTAGAAAATTCTTCAGCCAGTAGCCTTTAAGTTACCTGCCCACTTGGGTGTGGTCTCTTCTACTACAAATGCCAATATAAAGTGCATATGCCCTCCTCTCTCTTCTGGGTGCTGTATTTGGTTGCTATTCCCTGTCAAGCAGAGGACTGTGTTATGTGAGTCTACCTTTAAATAAATATCTCTTTATTATACTCAATTCTGAGCTAGTATGGAATTTCTTTTAAGCACCTGTCTTCAATACCACTAAAACTTTCCACACTGTTTACATTAAGATGTAAGTGTTAGCCAATAAGAAGCTAGAGATAATGAGCCAAGCAGTGTTTTAAATAATGTATTTTTATGTGATTATTTCTGGACTGAGTAGCTGGTAACAAACAAGAGTCCTCCTCACAATACTGGGGGAAATGGGTGGTGCTGTTTGGTGAGGATTTCTGTGTTTGGCAGGGTAGAGTAAATACACTATAACCTAAAACTGGGCTTTGGATACATGGAGCTGATTCTGAAGATTATTTTGAAAGGTGAAAAGTTTGGCTTTGGGATAAACTTGGAGGACTATGCATAGCTCTTCCAGAATCCTGTCTCAATGTACACTTTTTTTTATATGACCATGTTGTTTGCAAAGTAGGAAATCTTCGGCTACATCTCCTGAGAACTTTCCACAAATGCAGCAGCAGTATCTGACCTCACTTCTGGAATCACCTAGACACCTTTGCTAGTAATCACAGTGTTAGGCAGCTCTCCAGGGTGACAGCCTCCCAGGCATCTTCCCAAGCTCAGCTCTGCCTCCTTCTCTTCCTTCTCTCTATCTTTCCCCTTCCCTTTCTCTCCTACTCCCCACTTTCACCCTCCTCCCCATCATAGTCATTCTCCTTTTCCCATTCTTCTCTCCTTTCCTCCTTTTCTATCTCCTCATAACATCCTCTTCTATTGTCTTTTTCTCTTCATCCTTTGTTTCTTCATTATTCTTTGCCCTCTCTCCTCCTCCCCCAACATCACTTTCTTTTCTTTTTTCTCTTCCTCCTTTTCATTCCCCATTACTGAAAGGCCTAGTTCTTTCCTCAATTTCTCTGATACTGTAAAAGATTTTGGTAAGCTAAGGATGATCTGAGGGATGATTTAAAGCTACCACTGCCCAACATCTAACATGGAGACATAGAATAATGCCACGTGTGGCTAGCCTAGGGAAAGATCAGAATTCTGAACATATTCTAAATGGGCAATGCTTTTCAACCTTAAAAATGCTGGGGAAAGCCGGGCGGTGGTGGCGCACGCCTTTAATCCCAGCACTCGGGAGGCAGAGGCAGGCGGATCTCTGAGTTCGAGACCAGCCTGGTCTACAAGAGCTAGATCCAGGACAGGCTCTAGAAACTACAGGGAAACCCTGTCTTGAAAAACCAAAAAAAAAAAAAATGCTGGGGAAAAGCTTAAGCCAAACCAAAGGAAAGCAGGGACCAGATCCACTGAAGAGCCAAATCATTTGCTGAAGCAAGACATATTTGCTTGTTTCTCTAAAGTTTTAGGCTTTGGACTAGTCCACCATTAATAACACATTCTCCCCAGAGTAGGTTATAGGGAAAGCAGCCACCTTCCTCAGAAGTGTGACAATATAATGAACTCTCTTAGTTCCCAAGTCCCCAGCAGTCATCATAAATACTTCTCTTTGTGGTAGGACAGGGAATCTGCTAACGATTAAGGAAGGACCTCTTCAAATTTCCGAACTGAGCCAATGCTCAGAATTGCTAAGTCACAGTCCAGTTCCTGCCCAAGGCCTATAGCTTCCCTTCAGCTATGGGGAGCTTAGGAAAGGTTCTTGGTGGTGGTTTTGCTCTTTAGTCATTTGCTGAGGGTACTCCAACAACAATGAATCTTCTACTCGTTGTGTAAGAGGATCTTTTTCTAAAACATTGAGAGTTGCCTTCTCTTTTTCTGTGATAATTCTTAACACACTTGGCGAGCATGGCATGTGGCTGACCCACAGGCTATCTCAGGAAGCCGGGTGACCTAGGGAGCAAGCTTCCTCCACCCCACTAATAGTCCCATTCCATTCATTGCCAAGCTTGCAGATTGCTGTGAGATGGGTCGGCCAAGGTTCAGATGTCTTTTCCTGGGGCAGATGTTCTCTTACTTGGAAATACCTTGAGCTGGTGGTGTGTCATTATTTCCTGTGCAGATAATATGCTGTTACCTATCTCCTGTCTCATGTAAGCCATGTGCATAATGGACATTTCAGGCTACAGGATGACAGTCTAAGATAAGAGCGTTAAAAATAACCTTTAGCATCCTCCTTTGTTTTTTTATTAATTAATTTATTTAAATTTTTTGCACAATATATTTTGATTATATTCTTTCCCCTCCTCTTATTCCTCCCAGCTCCTTCCCACCTCCTTCCACACTCAGGTTCATGTTTTTTCCCTCCTCCTCCTCCTTCCCAAAATGCCCACAAATAAAAATCAAAATGGATAAACTTAAGAAACAACAAAAATAATACAAAAAAAAAATGACCAAACAAAACATAAAAAAAAAATCCTCATTAGAGCCAATTTTCTATTGGCCAGCTACACTTCGACAAAGGCTTTCCTGGAAGTGCAGTTGATATACACAGTAACACTCCGCTTAAGAAAACTGATTTTCTCTTTCCCAGGAGGTATTGTTGCAACAAGCTTCTTGTTACTGGTAGGAGTCTGTGTCTATGTCCCCTTCTCAGGCCTGGAATTTTGTCTGGCTTGAACCTATGCAGGTCGCTTGTGTGCCGTCAGTCTCTGTGACTTCATAGGTGCATTAGCCCTGCCTGCTGTGTTGGGAAGACACTGCTCCTTGAGGTCATTCACTGCCGCTGACTCTCGCAGTCTTTACACATCTTCTGTGAATGGTTTGATGAAGACATCTCATTTACGACTGCATGCTGCCAACTCTCTCATCCTCTGAACATTGTCTAGTTGTGGATCTCTGTGGAGCTTACGACATTTTGCAAAGATCGGCTTCTCTGATGAAGTTGAGCAATGCTCTGATTTATGGGTAGAGCAATAAGTCATTAGGAGTCGCTTTATTGCTATGCTCCTTTAGCAGAATAAGAGAAGTTTTTCCCCTAGGTACTTCATCAGTGTCAGGGAAGGATTCTATCTCATATAGTGAAATTAAATCCAACCAAAGAGTGGTTTATAACATGTATGTCACTACCCCACCAGTCTCTCTTACAGGCAGACCAACACTCTGGTTTCAGCATTTCTATCTGTGTGATACTAATGATTACTTTCTCTTACGGTTGCATGTGACATACTTTTCAGGACAGGAAGGCTAGTCAGTAGGGGTGAAGTTGCTGGCTGGACACCAGCTCAGTTTCTCCATCTTCAATGACTTAAATAAGTTGTGTTTGCTGCAATGCAGCCTTACTGTCAGGTTATGTCAAGTAACGAACAGCCTTGGCAACAGCTTGCGATATTTGAGAGGTCTGTGGGACTCATTTGGTTAATGACTCCAACAAGATACAACCCTTTCTTGGCACTGAGATTTTACTCTGTGGCATAAGATGTCCAGATGGGGCATTGTCTCCCAAATTATCTGGTGACTCCATTTAGATTCCTTTTATAATTCATGCAATATTTTAGGAAGTTTCCAGAATAGTAGGTTTCCATACAACTTTTCATAAGGACTTTAGTGTTAATTATCAACCCCCACATTGCCTTTTCCTCTGCTCTCCCCTTGGCCTCACTGTTGACTCCTCTTCTCCACTGTGCCATTTATCTCTTTATGACTCTATATTCTATTTACCCTTCCTTGCTTAGCGCTACTTGGAGTGTGGTTAATTGTCTTAGTCTTTTTTTATGTTTCCAAGATTCCTCTATGACTTCCAAATTGAAAAAGAATATTCTTTTTTTTTAAGACAGGATTTCTCTGGCTGTCCTAGAACTCACTTTGTAGACCAGTCTGGCCTCAAACTCACAGAGATCTGTCTGCCTCTGCTTCTTGAATGCTGGGATTAAAGGCATGCACCACCATAGCCTGGTAAATATTCTTATACTTTATTTCTAACTTAAGTTTATTCATTAAAATATAGACATTCAGTCCAATTAGATTTGTTTTTCTGGTTTTTGTAAGCAAGGTATTGAATTATGTTTACTCTAACAATGTTTAAAGACTCGGTGAAAGTCTGAGTCATTTGAAAAATTGTAATATTGACAAAATTGTTTGCATATTTATATTTCTGAACACTGTGGTAGTTTGAATAGGAAGAGTCCCCCTAAACTCATGTGTTTGAATGATTGGCCTAATAGGGAGTAGCATTATTAATCTTGTGGCCTTGTTGGAATAGGTGTAGCCTTGTTGGAGGAAATGTGTCACTGTGGGGGCCAGCTTTAAGGTCTTATAGCTATGCTCAAGCTATGCTGAGTATGGCATACAGCCTCCTTCTGCTGCCTTCAGATCAAGATGGAGAACGCTCAGCTATCTCTCCAGCAACATGTCTGCCTCCATGCCACCATGCATCTTGCCATGATGATAGTGGACTAAACCTCTGAAACTGTAAGCCAGCCCCAATCAAATATTTTCCTTTGTAAGAGTTGCTGTGGTCACGGTGTCTCTTTGTAGCAATAAAAATCCTAACTAAGACAAACACTATATCAGATGTGCCTGACATGCAAGAAGAACAAACAGTGACGTTATTGGAGGACATGTGACATGAGCATGATCAGGAATTGTGGGTTTTGAGAATCCCTCTGTTATGGGTATAGTCCTTTAGCTTTCTCCTTCAGTAAAGAGGATGTGGTCCTGTATCACATGGAGGGATAGGGAAATTAAATTTACAGAATAAAATAATGCCTCCGGTCAGCATGGCTTCTGTTTCCTTGTATAGGAACGAGTGCAGAGCTATGTTTGTCAAACAAGTGGATCACATGAAAGCATTCCAATATTTACAACAGAAGAGACAGATGTTATACCACATGCTTGCGAGATTTTATAAAATCCATGCTATTGAGTGGCTTCCCTGGGGGAGGGGAGGCTTTGTAACCTTGACTATAAAATGAATCATATAGCTCAAAACATATATCTTGGCAGAGAATAAACCTTGGGTTTCACATACTTTGTTAAAGAATGTTGCCAGCATTCCAGTGACTGCATTTTTTAAAATTCCATTAATGAGCATACCTCAAGTTATAAATAAGCATTAAGCATTATTTCCAACAGCTCTCTTCCTTCAAAGAGCTATTGCTAGCTACAGAAACAGAGCACTTGTTTATAAAATGTGAAGAGGCTATACAAGAGACTGAGTCCTATAGTCGTGAGGGGTTATAAAGTGTGAAGAGGCTATACAAGAGACTGAGTCCTATAGTCGTGAGGGGTTATAAAGTGTGAAGAGGCTATACAAGAGACTGAGTCCTATAGTCGTGAGGGGTTATAAAGTGTGAAGAGGCTATACAAGAGACTGAGTCCTATAGTTGTGAGGGGTTATAAAGTGTGAAGAGGCTATACAAGAGACTGAGTCCTATAGTCGTGAGGGGTTATAAAGTGTGAAGCGGCTATACAAGAGACTGTGTCCTACAGTCACCAGGGACTGTTGCGACGAGACATCTTGAAGAAATTTTCTTCGATGAGGAGAGCAGTTGAAGTGCTAAGAATCAAGGTGGTGTGTAGGAAATGGAGGGAAGGAGTTCTCAGGAAGGAAGGCACAAGTGAGAAATTTATAAGTGCTGCCTTTTTGAAATTTTGTTCCTCACAAGTTTAATAAGCACCCATGAATATTCTCTACCCTGTGTGCTTAAGGCATGCTTGGTCTCCAAACAGAGCCTCTCTAATTTCATGATCAGCCTATTTGATTCCATGCTTTATTTTTATGCTCCATAGCTTTGCTGAGAATAAAAACTATTTTGAAAACACACAACATACAATCCAAGAGACATCTTTCCTAGAAGTAAAAAGAGAGTGTTGTTTCATTCCAAACAACAGGATGCCTCTGAGCACACTGTTTGACAGACAAGTCCACGAAGCATCAGGCCTTAGTTAAACCAGCTTGCAGAGAAAGCACAGAGGTGAGATGTCAGAAAGTCATTGTAGAGCCAGGAGTTGATAAAAAGAGACTCCTTGCCTATTTACCATGCACAATCTCTCTTTGAATGGGTACCAGGGTGGTTTCTACACCTCAATCTGCATCCCAGTAGTTTTGCATGGCATATGCTCTTTGCTCTTAGTGTGCAGTGAATTTGTTTTTAAACGTGAGACGCATCCCTTTCTCGCTCATAGAGCACCCAGCAACTCACTGAACTCTTTGCAAACGCTCCGGCTTTTATACTTTCCTTTCCTTCTTCCCCCTCCCAGCCTGGCCTCTCCCCACCTACTCTTTGTGTCCTGCAACACTCTTTGCCTGCATGCCGGTTCTCATTCTTGGAACCATTTCACAATTAATAGACAACAACGTTGCTACCCACAGACCGCCTTAAAGGGTGTTTTGGGTCGGGGAAGCTCTGTGAAGCTTTCTAGGCCAACAGCATTGCGTGGTAACTCTTCCTTCTAATTGTTTATACTGTTCAGCTGAAATGGTCAGCGAGGCATGAATAACGCTTTTTCTCTCACGCCTTAGGGACACTTAAGGTGCCGTGTAATTCATGCAAAATTACCATGGGAGAATTCTCTCTCCTGAGTTGCTTTGTCCTGTACCCCTGGGGACATGTCAGTTCCAAGAATGGTCCTATAAGCACATCAATTTTCTCTTTAGAAGTACCTGCTTTATTGACTTTTCTAAAACTAGCAGGCTCTTATTATTTTTCCTCTCAAGTGAAATACCCAAGCACAAAGGTTAATGGTAGGAGCTTCTCATTGATTTCATACGGTTTGTGGCTGAGACAGAAGCATAAGCAGAGTTCATGGGCAGTAATAAGAAGACTTTAAGTCTGGTCCTTTATTCCAAGATTTAAATCTTTTCTGAGAGTTTGGTTTACTAGATTTTGGGTCTTATAATTCATTCTCCAAATCTGGTTGGATTCACACTGTGATGGTAATTATCACAGTATCTTTCCACTTTGTCAGAAAGGCTCTGGGGAGAAAAAATGTATATTAAAAGCTCTAGTGTCTTAATTAGAAATATAGTCCACTCTTGTTCTTCTTACTCAGGCTGACTACAAGTATGGGCAAGTATTTGTTTTAGTCTGCAATGCAGAAAAAATTCAGTTTCAGCTATCTGCAAACCACACAATGATCTTGTGGTAAGTCTTTTCTGTGAGCCTGAAATGCTTTGTAAATAGATTCCAAAAAAAAAAAAAAAATGATAAACGAGGTGTTCCTGTTTTCTACTTGGCCATCCTTCCTTCCTGAACAAGGATACATCTCTATGCAGAAAGCACAATTGTAGAAGGAGAGAGACGTGAGAGCCACCCCATCTCTACTATTATTATAATAATATCTCCTCATTATTACTGACGGTCTTCTGAGTTGGTTTTCTGTGGCAATGACAAAGTACTTAAGACTGGGTAATTTATAAATAATAGAGATTTATTAGTAATGAATTTTAAAGGCAAAGCGTATGGTACACCACCTGATGAAGTCCTCTTGCTGTATCCTACCAAAGCAGAGAGCATCACATAGTGAGACAGAATATGTTAACTGGGGTCCCTTTCTTTTCCTCTAAAGCCATAAATGTCACCATAGGAAGTCTCAGTCTGAAGACTGCACTGAATCTTAGCTATCTCCTATGCTGGCTAATTTTATGTCAACTTAACATAAGCTGGAGTCGTCTGAGAGAAAGAAACCTCAACTGAGGAAATGTTTCCATAAGATTGGGCTGTAGGCAAACCTATAAACATTTTCTTAATTAATGATGGATGTGGAAGGCTCCAGCCCATTGTGGGTGGTGTCACCATTTGTCTTGTGGTTCTGGGTGCTAGAAGAAAGCAGGCTGAACCAGGCATAGAGAACAGGGCAGTAAGCAGCACTCCTCCGTATCCTTTGCATTAACTCCTGCTTCCACATTCTTGCCAGCTTTAAATTCCTGTCCCGGTTTCCCTAAATGTGAGATTTAGCATATATAAGTCAAATGACCATTTCCTCCCACAAGCTGCTTTTGGCCATAATTGTTGCATCATAGCAAGAGTAGCTCTACGACACCTCTGAAAAACCCAATTTTCTCACTGTCCACCTAAGACCTTTGGGATTAAGTGTCCAACATAAGAATCAAGCATACATCCAAACCACAGCAGTCTCGCTTCATTCAAGAGTTCTGCTCCTCTAAATCCCTGGACATCTAGGAAGAACCACACAATCTAGGGTCCTGTGACACAGTTACCTATTGACTTCGGGTCAGCTCTATCTGTGCATTTAAGAACTATTTCGTCATCTCTCTCTCTCTCTCTCTCTCTCTCTCTCTCTCTCTCTCTCTCTCTCTCTCTCCTTCCTATCTAATCTCTAATGTCAATGCCGGTATAAAGGAGGAATTTAGAACTCAGAGCCCACATAAAAAAGGGCATTAAGAACTCTTGCTCTAACACCTTGTTTCCTCAAGTCTAATAACCTTCCTCTCTAAATTATATTCTCTATATTGGTCTAGATCATGTTATTATAAATCAAAAACATTTGCTCCAATATTTCCCTCCTCTTAAGAATAAAATACCTCCTTTGATTTTCTAGGTATTGATCAAACACTGCTTGAATCCAAAGCACTCCTTATGGTGTTCTATCCTTTCTATGCCCCCTCTATCATCTTCCTTCATCCTTAGCCCCAGTGTGATATGGCATCTACTTCTATGCTGTAAATGTTCTCACTGATTAATCTTTTGTCCCAATTCACAATCCTAGTAGACTTGGGTACTGGATAGTCTAATGGACGTCACATCACAGAGCTTGTCATGCATCTTGAAGTAACTGACAGGATGTCTGTGTGTCTCCCTAGAGTTGGTAACTTTTCCTGTTTCTTTTATGATTACCTCTATGATTGCTTATCTCTGAGTTTTACCTTAGGCTTCTTTCATTTTTTCTACCATGCTTATATGATTAACCTATTCTAATTCCAATTTTTTAGTCGACTCACATTTATATACTAGTTACTTTCAAACTGATTCCTCAGACTCCTCAAGTTTTAGCTTATTAAACCAATCTGTTACACAGCCCCATGCAATTGTCTCAATAAAGCCTCATACTCAACACACTCATAAAGCAATTCACAATTTTCCTAAAATTGCTCTCATATCCAATGTGCCTGATGAATGAGTAACAATAGCCATTAAAAAGGTATTAGTGTAGTGCCTAGTTCAAGGTAAATGCACAATAAAATTTAACAACTGATATCTAAATAACTTGTAATCTGAAAGGCTAATAAAGACAAGATTGCCTTGCAATAATCTAAGCCTAAACACATAGCACGATAGACTGTTAATTAAATGGTAAATATACCTATAGCAAATAGCAAACAATACATGCAATCTGTTATTGATTCAAAGCATCTTTCTTTAGGAAAGGGAGGGAATAATAAAATCATAAGGCTGTCTTCCTTCACCAAGTGCTCTCTGTAAAATGCCTCCTTGGTCTATAACTCATTACTGATTGTGCTGCCTCGTTTTGCATCAACTTGACACAGGATGCAGTCATCTGAGAGGAGGGAACCTTAACTGAGAGGACGGCTCATAAGATCAGGTTATCACCTGTAGAACCTGTAGAGCCTGTAGAACATTTTCTTAATTAGTGTTTAATGTGAGTGGGCGAAGTCTATCGTCACACCTGTGCTGGTGGTCCTGGGTTCTATAAGAAAATGAACTGAGCAAGTCACGGGAAGCAAGCACTCCTCTGTGGTCTCTGCATCAGCTCACGCCTCCAGGCTCCTGTCCTGTTTGAGTTCCTGCCCTGACTTCCTTCAGTGATGAACAGCGATGTGAAGTGAGAGCCAGATAAACCCTGTCCTCAGCATGTTGGCCATGGTGTTCCGTCACAGCAATAGTGACCTTAAGACTCTATCTTTGCTGTGCCATGTTCACATCATTCTCTTATCTCTGTTTAATAAGGCCTGACAGCCTGCGGAGGTGTTAGAAGTGGTTCCACACACTGATGAGTTTTCTCCCTGGAAAGCTTTTTAGGTTAAGTATGGTTGTTTATAAACAGCAAAAGTCTCATTCCGAATGAAGAGGTTATAAAGTCTAGACATCTGTGGGATCAGAGAAGAAGAGAAAATTCCTAATGGAACCAGCAGTCGGGCAGTGGGTTCTCCATCAACAGATGTAAACAGGAGCCAAGTAGTGAAGAAAGAAAAGGCAGAGATCTACCAAGAACTGAAGGTAGACGAGGCTTCAAGAATAAACAAATAAGAACTAGGAAATCTAGAGCTAGAGATGATGCTTAAGAGTGCGTAAGTAACCATCGGTCACCAGTACCTTAGTTCAGATAGCAGGACAAAAATATATCCCCCTGCATGTAATATGAGTGTAAAAAATAAGATATTCCTGAAGGACTATTGAATTCCCTGGTGCATCTGAGTTAGGGCAAGGAGATAGCACGGTGACACACGCAGACCCGTTTCCACACAGCATTCCTCTGTAGAGACTGGCAAATTCCAAACTTCCCAACAAGTTTCCCCAACACATGGGGCTTATTAGGGGCCTCCATTTTCTTTGGCAGTGGGACAAGTTGCATTTAAATACTAACACGAGCTGCTTTTCATAATGTATGCTGAGTGGGCTTCACCCATGTGCTGGAATGACATCAGCCATCCCCAGCTCCATGCTACAAAGGTTCCAAATTACTGTATGCCAGAAAGATGAAAAGAGTGAGATAGATGTACACAGGGAAACGTGGACAAATTCACTGTCTCCAGCTAGCAGATGACTTGTGTATTGGCCTCCAATTAAGTGATATTTTTTTTCTAACTCTCCAAAACTAAGCTGGAGAATTTATTGGTTATTTTCCATCAATAGGAAGATAAAGCGCCGGGGAACAAGTGGGTCATTTTCTCTCTCTGTTTGGTTCCTGAGCAACGTTGCGCTGATCTCTTCTCCTTTCTGCATTTGTTCAGTGACCCCTGAAGTGTGCACCACACAGGAAATAAGATGAGAGCCAAACACCTTCTTCTGGGCTCTTGCCAAACACAAAACTTTCACAGATCCTAATCTTCCAGCAAATTCAAAGATACGTGGTTTATTGAAAAGAAAGATTAACACTGTGACATCTCAACATTCAATGACGTGATTTTTTAAAAAGAGTTTATTTAATATAATGCCTCCCCCACCCCAGTTTTTTCCCACTGACAGAATTTGGCTGCTTTCTTGCCCTTGAATGTAATGGCAGTTCTGGTGCCTGCCGATAGGCAGTGGGAAGCCAAAACTCTGAATGTGTTGCTAACAGGTAGGAAGATAAATTCACCAGCCTGCAGCCATGGCTATCTATGAGAAATAGCCATTTCGAAAAAACACCATGTTTTGATGAAGTGCAAAGGTTCCCTCTTTCCCACATGCCAATAGAAGAGAAAGAATCTCACAGGGGTTCTAGTGAGAAAGGAAGATGTAGAATTTTTTAAAAAATGTTTTCTGTCTGGAAATAAAAGTACATTTAAGGTTACAAAGTCAGCTTCAAAGTATAGTCTCAGCTTTGAGCTCAGTGATCCGCAAAGTTCTTAGCTTCCCAAGTATAAATTCTCTCTACCCAGTGTGGCAGGCTGGGGCACTGGATCATCTTTTTTGGCCCATTTTGCACTACCAAGTCTCTGAATCCTGACAGTAGTGTTAGTTTTCCTCATTGTAAGAAAGTGTCCCAACAAGAGCAACTTAACTAAGGGGTTGTGTTGACTCACACTTACAGGGCACAGCCATCACGGTGAAGAAGTCATGGTGACGAGAGCTTGAAGCAGCTGGTCACATTTTAGCCACAGTGAAGGAGAAAGCAATGTGTTCACGATCTTCAGGCTCATCTTTTCTTTTTTTATTGTTTTTATTGAGCTATGTATTTTTCTCTGCTCCCTGCCATTTCTCCCTTCTCCTTCAATCCTTTCCCATGATCCCCACTCTCCCAATTTACTCAGGAGATCTTGTCTTTTTCTACTTCCCATGTAGATTAGATCAATGTATGTCTCTCTTAGGGTCCTCTGGGGTTGTGAATTGTAGGCTGGGTTTTCTTTGCTTTATGTCTAAAAGACACGTATGAGTGAGTACATATTATATTTGTCTTTCTGGGTCTGGGTTGCCTCACTCAATATGATGTTGTCTAGCTCCATTCATTTCAGGCTCATCATTTTTATGCAGTTTGGGTGGATATTCCAGAATGGTCACCTTCCCACTCACTTAACCTAATTTAGATAATCCCTCTTAAGTATGCTCAAAGGCTTTTCTACTTCTTGATTTGGGACCTTATCGATTTAATAATAAATGTTAGCCATCACACAATGTATTTTGTACTACTGGGCAAAGTCAGTTCTTGCATTGCTAAAATAAAGACACACAAAGGTGCAGAGCAGTAACACATCTTACTTTGTTATGGACCGAGGGCTACACCTTCCAAATTCTTAGTTCAATGTCAGTGTCCACACTGTCACTCTCTTGAGAATAAACCCCTGAGGTTAGTAACGCCAAATGAAATGACTAAGAATTAGCAATACTGACCCTGATATGCTAGGCACCTTTGCAGTAAGAGGAAGAGACAACAGCAGCAGAGTCTCACTCTCTCTGAAGAGAAATATCAAGGAGAGGGCTCTCCTCAGACACAGATCCTGCCAGCACTTTGATCTTAGAAGTCTAGTCTCTAGGAGTATTTTTAAAAGCAGACTTCCGTTGTTGAAGTCACCTAGTTAATGTATTTTGTTATGACAGCCTGAGCATATTAACATATATTTACATTTTTTAGAAACTATTAAAACTCAGCCCCTACTCTTATAACCTTGATTCAAATATTATTAGATCCAGGGTCTGCCTGAACTCACGCCAGTTCTATATGACTAACACTTTGGATTTAATCTTTTGGGAAAATGTATAAAACCTAGACTTTTCTTTGCTTCTGAGAAACAATACACTTTTCTAGTGAGCTGTAGTACTCAACCGATTTTCAGTTAAGGTTACCAAGCCATTCATTGTGGGGAAAGGCTGGACTTCTTTACAAATCTTTATCAGAAAGAAGAGATAATCCACAGAATGGGAGAAAATATTTGCGAGCTACACATCTGGAAAAAGGTTAACATCTGAAATAGGCAAGCAACTCAAACAACTCAAGAGCTTAGAAAATCAAAACGTCATATTTAGAAAATGGGAAAGGAACTGACTAGACATTCCTCAAAGGAAGACATACACATGGACAGCAGGTGTATGAATAGTGCCCAACATCCCTGATAATTGGGGAAATATTGATTAAAACACAATGAAACGCCACTTCATACATGCTAGAATGGCTCATCTCAAAAGGGAATTTGGGCCAAAATGTAGAGAAATGGTGAACCTCGTTCAAATTTGATGGAAATGAAAATTAATACAGCCATAAGGGAAATCAGATAGATTCCTTTAAAAATTAACAGTAGAATTACCATATGATCTAGCAATTCCACACTGATTGCATATTTTAAAATTAATATGTAATCTTGTATGCATAGACAAATGCAGCTTCTAACCTTAGTCAAAGAAGCCTTGTTTTAAAATGAATGGTGGGAAATGGAGAGAGACTGTGACTGCCCATCATGCAGAAAATAACAGTTGTGTGCCCATCCCTAAACAAATTTATACTACCCCTTCTGTGGCTTAGGGAACATTTTAGAGGAGCTAGAAGATGGGGTGAAAGGCTACAAAATACCATTTTCTAGACTCAATATAACCCACATCTGACTATTGTTAACCTGCACTGGGCTCTCATGAGACCTGCCCTATCAACTATAAGTCATGGAAGTGGGAGGGACTCATGGGTTCCTACCCTTTGCCTATGAACTATTGGGTATTGAAAGACTCTGGGAGAGAATACTATTTTTATTATTCTTACTGCTGGGTCTACCAGACTCCAACTGTTAGTTCCAAACCAGTGATCACACAGATGGCCCTGGTTAATCTCAGTGGGTCACAAAGCAAAAGTAGTATACCTAAACATGGAGAGAATTCTAGGATGGAAGGAGGTAAGGGGGTTGCAATATCCCCTGATATGCAATAAGTACATCAGTAAAACTGTCCAAAAACAAATTTGATTGGTAAAAATGAAATCAGTATACATGATCACAGGAGCATGACATACTGGCTAAGATCTGGAACCAATCTAATGTCTAGCAATAGATGAATATATAAGGAAAGTGGCATATTGACACAGTGGAATATTGCCATAAAAGTGAAAGCCTGACATTTTTGACTATAGGGAAGAATTTTTAAAAGGAATTAAGTCAGACACAGAAAGACAAATACAGTATGATCTCACTCACATGTGAAATAAAGAAAAGATTAATTTCTGTAAAGGTGAATAATGAACGAAGGTTTTGAGGGGGGAAGGGAATGAGAGGAAGAAAACTGGAGGGATGTTGGTCAAATATACAAATTTCAGTTAAAAATAAGTTCATGAGCACTGGTGTCATGGTTTATGACAACATATTTTGTTCTTTCAAAACACAAGAGCAGTTTTCACCAAAAGGTGATAATAAGGTAAAGTAATGTATATAGTTTAGTTCAGTAGCTAGGTTTAGTAAATGTACTATGTCTGCATATATACACAAATATTAAAATACTGTACATGATAAATTCTTAAAATCTTTTCAATTTACATATGAAAACAGAATTTTAAAAATTTGAAATAGTACTTACAAAATACATATTTACCAGGCTTTCTTTAGAGAGTAAATCCCCTGAGAGTAGAGGCTTTGTTTTCATTTCTGCATCTATACAGCATATGCCCAGTAGGTTATCAGGTACATTAAGTATTCCCATGTGACCTAAGACCATCCATCTCCTATGACTACAATAAACAAGATGAAGCCCCAGAGTCAGGAACAAGGGAACTCACCTTCATCAGTTCTACAACTAAGCTACTGAACATCAACTGAAAAACAATTACATGGGTGCAGAGAGTCTCCCAATAGTTTCAACTTTTATACCCAGCAAGAGAGAAAACTTCAAAACTAAAGCAAAACATTCAAAGCTATCAGTTGGGAAAGCCTAACCACTAATTTAGTAAACTTTCTAGACTGTGATCTGGAAAAAAAAATGAAAGGACTTTTTTTCCTTGAAAAAGTATTTTTTATTTTTTGAGAATTTTCTACAAAATATTTTGATCAAATTCATTTATCTTCCTCAATTTCTCCCAGATCCTCCTCCACTTCTCTACTCATAAAACTTTATTTGCCCTTTCGCCTTCCCTCTCTCCCTCCCTCCCTGTCTTCCTTTCCTTCTCTCAAAAAAATTAATCAATTGACAAACTAGTCTATGGCATAGGGCTTACATCTGAATGTCGTCAATATGCCAGGTATGATTCCATTAAGGAAAACTCGCTTTCCTTTTCCAGCCACAATCAAATGCCAAATGATACTTAGGTAGGGGTGGAATTTTATGCCCAGGAATAATAGAATTTCTAGAACTAAATAAAGACGAGAGCTTTTGTTCACCAAGGTCACTTCAATGTCAAAGAAAATAAATGGCTGTTACCTCAGCTATAAACACCTCTCACAAAAACAAATTTAGAGGAATAATCACAAGACAGGGGGCCAGAAACCAAACTCCTCAGACCTAAGGTGAGACACGATGCCAGGGGGCAGTTGTAAAGAATAGGAGGACTGGATGTTGACCCTGTCTACCATGAAGGGCGCTGCTATGTTGATAAGAACATTGGCACTCCAGCAGACACCTTGGCATCCACAACTGTAACCCTGAAGCAAACTGCACAATGTTTAGTTAGCTTTGAAAGTACAGAGTGGGTCTGTCTGCCTAGCTCTCAGTGCTGTGATTGTTTCCCCAACTCCCAGGGCACTGTGGAATGTTCACAGCCGGGACATCAGTCACCCCAGGATGTAAAAACTGAGGGTCCAGCAGGGTAGGAGAACTTGCCTGACCCACACACTGTAAAGTGAAATATGGCCAGCAGAGATACCAATAAGCAAAGGAAGTGAGCTACTCAAGACAGCAATGGAGGACATCTGACATTTGTCCAGCACGGGGTCCCTCCTGTCATGGATCATCAGAAAGATGCACCTACAAGGCGAGCTGGCAGCCCTCACCCCCACACACTTCAAGAAGACTTGTTTCTCTAGTGTTTCCCTTTTCATCCCTGTGTTTTCCCCTTTCCCATCTCTTCTTGACCTAATCTTTTGATGTCTCTGGTGCGCCTTCCTAACAGCCCCACCCATGTGGTCTTACTTTTCCATTATTTTATCCAGCCTGGCTTCTTTCTCACTGTCTGCCATCTAGCCCCTTCCTTTACCTTCTTTAAATTGACCATTCCCACATTTACTCCAGATACTTTAAAATGTTATAGCATATTCCACTTTAGTTTTGACAGTCTCTGTTTTGGGGGCATTGACCATGTATCAATGGCAGCGTTGAAGCTGCAGCATTCTGTTTTTGTCCTATTTAGTTAGTCTAAAGATTGAGCCCTCAAAGACAATCTTCTCACCAAGACCCCTTGCATGAAAAGGGTGGCGCTATCCAAACAAATGATGTGAGGGCTGCTACATATATGAACGAGAAACATGAGAGAGCAAGGTGGCATGTCCCCTCCAAGTCCTGACTCTTCGGATACTGAATTGAAAGATATTGAAATACAGAGTGCTCTTGTAGAGGACTGGAATGCAGTTCTAAGAAGCCACATTGGGTGGCTCACAACTACCTGTAAGCTGCAGGGGGTCTAATACTCTCTTCTGAGCTCTGAGGGCACCTGTATATGTGCGCATACACCCACCCACCCCCTCACACACACACACACATTCACGCACAACTAAATATTTTTAAAGTTATAAAAGTATACATTTAGAGTTATACAGGAGTTATACAGGAGATCAGCAAAATAAGACCAGAAACAGATTCTTAAAAAATGATGAAAAATAGGCCTATGTAAGCATATACATTTCAAGAATTAGGATTTTAAAAGAACTTTACATATTTCATAGTATAATTAAGTCACTATGAACAGGTGCAGTGTTAGATCTGAGACTAGAACCACAAACAGCACAGAAACTTTTCCTTGCAGAAGCTCACATTCTAATGCTATAACTTACAGGGTGTTATTTGCATTAGACGTGGACATTCATAGGACTTAAGAGTCCATTGGACATGGGTATAATTTTGATCCTAGAGTTTTTTAAATGTGTGTGTGCCTCATTTTCTCAAAAACATAGAAAAGATGTTACTGCTCTGCTTAATGTCTCCTGAAGATATCAATAAATATCAATAATATTTCTAAAATGTCGAATGCTATAAACAGGGTGCTCACAGTTACATGTCTGGGTCAGCCCACTCTCATGCTCTATTCCTAGTTAAAATTGTTCCTTTCAGTGTTCCAACTTGGTGATTCCACTTTATCCTTATCAAGATGGCAGCTAATAAAGACGTGAAGCTAATGGAGAGGGCGAAGAATATATGTGAGTGTGGCAAGATGGTGAACTAAGCATAGAAGTTCTAAGTTCTTGTCCTGACTTAACCTCTATATACCTTGAATAAGTCATGACTCATAACTCTCTCTGAGTCTTGATACAATACATGAATGAATTTTGTCATGTATAAAAATGGCATCTAAGCACCTACATAATTAAGAGTTTAATCACATTAGAAGACTATTTAATTACTGATTGTTTTATTTTTTTTCCCCAATATTATTTACCTTTTAGCAGGGCTTTGGGTTTTTTTAAGGTGACATAAGTACTTAGAGAAAAGAGTGCTTATAAAGCTATAATATCAAGCATAGGAGTTTGGCAGCCCAAGGGTATTTTGGGCATAGAGTTATCATTGCAGGTCCTTAACCCCACACTGATAACAGCTCGTGCCTGGTCTGGGTTTCTCTGGAAACATACTAAAGAAGACTCAAAGCAAGATACATTAACAGTTTGCTGATGGTTACACATACTCCCTTCCAAACGCTAGTATTCAATAAAATTCCAGATGTGTCTGGCCTGAGCAATATTTGTTTTCAAACCCATGCATGTTTTAGTGAAAATTCTGCTGATATGTTTTTGATTAGTTATGTGTCAGTCATTGAAAATTAGTTTATGTCATAGTTATCTAATATCCAGAAGGTTTTATGAGTATTTAAAAGCTCTTTTCTTTAAAAAAAAAAATAACAGCTGTTCTAGTAACAGGCCCAATAACAGGCATCTGTAGCTTGCCAAAAGTAAATAAAATTTATACACCTAAAGTTTCCATTTTGAGTCAAAACTCCAAATCCATCATCTCTGTGTTGCATCTAAAGAAACCTTAACAAAACAAGTTCTTTCCAAAACAAGCAGAATACTGCCAGCCAAAAAAGAGACTTAAAGTAACAAAACATGATGCCCATACCCACAAGTACAAGCCAGGATTAGCTGTTTGGTGTGGAGATACTGAATACACAACATAGAACCAAATGAAGAAGTTAAGACCTCCATTTGTTGAGGAACTTCAATGAGTCATTTTCTGTAATCTTAGCTTACTTCCTGTTGGTGACTATGGAGTCACTGAGGCTACCCTACTTGTTTCAAGAGGCAAAGATAAGACACATACAGGGTATCATGGCCCTCAAAAGGTGCATAAAGCAGTGGGAAATTGCATTGTATTTAAAGAAGAGAAAGGTGTAAAAGCATAACCCCCATGAAGGCACGATGAGTTGTACAAAATGGCAACCTGTTAATTTCAAGGGAAGGCTACTGATGAAAAGGTAACATAAAAAAAATTGAATCCTGGCATTTCTTCAATATTTAACCATCAGATTAAGGTTGCTCTCACATTAATTCAGCACTTGAGTGTTATTTGGGCCAAAGACAGTCAAGTTTTCAGAATTTTTCAATGTAGAACCCAAATAAGCGTGTAAACGTCCTAGCCCCATTGATAACATTATCTTATTCAATTCTCACTAATTCTATTAAGTAGATAGCATGATCCTCAATTTATAGGGAAGGAGGCTGAAAAAAATATTTCAACTGTATGTAATAGTGGGTAACAGTACTAAACCAAATGATGTCTTTGGGCTCTGTATTTGCCATGGTCATGGTGTCTCTTCACAATAGTAGAAACCCTAAGACAGCAGGTATTAGGAACTTTATTTTCTCCAAATTTATAATGGGCCTTAGTGCTGTTTGTTTTTTTTCTTAAAATGTATACTAAGAAAGTCAGTCACAATATTTCCTAGAGTAGATAGGTCCCTTGGGGAAATACATTTAATGAAGTCTAGAGGATGGACCATGATCAACATATTTACCCAATGGCTACATGCTTGTGTCTGCATTTTACCATCTGACAGGATGGTCCACACATCTTCATGCAGTTGTCTCTTTCCAGGTTTCCAAAGAGGAAGGTGAACCCTGAGGTATTGGCTTTGGATGTGTATAGTGTCACCACCACTGCATTTCATTGGCATGGCAAGGCATTGTTGGGAACTAGATTAAGGCTGACTGAAATTGATTACACATCTTGCTGGGAGAAGCTAAAAAATGATATTAGGTCTTCTCATCTATTTCTTAATTCTATTGCCAGCATCCACTGCTCTGATACAACCATATATATCTCTAAAACAATAAAAAAGGAGGCAGACTATAGCTGTCCTGTGGACTCTGTCTATTTTTGAAGTGTCTATCTTGCATTGCCTTTTGGAAACACATAATATTTTCATTTCCCAGGCTCACAGCTGGGGGGGGGGGAATTTATATTGGGTGAACCCTACCTTGAATTTCATACAGAATTACTTTAAGTGAGATTTTTGACTTTTGACAGTTGAACTGAAGACGGAATGGGTTTAGACATGTGGAGGCTGTTAGGAATTGCATGATAGAAGAACATTCAGTTTGGAGACCAAGGTTGGAACTCTATGGTTTGAATATGAACCCTGGAGTTCATGTGTTAGAGACCCAGTCTCTATTGCCATGTAATTGCCTTGTGATGAGTTCTTTAGAAGGTAATTGGGTCACACATGCTCTACCCATGGGACTAGATTAAAGCTGTTATCCAAGCATAAGTTCCTCTTGAGGATGAGTTGAGTGTCCCACCAAATGTCTCACCAGCATTATGTTGTCCCTCTTGATACTCACAGCATGAAGATCTCACTAGTTTCTGTCACCTTGAACTTAATGAATACAGGACAAATCATCTTGTACACCTTACCTAAGATCTTACCTTGTTTTTTATTGAACATGCACATGGAATACTAGCACATTCAGCATGTGTCTATTTAGAAAATTCTTTAAAAAGTCTCTTCCATAGGCTTTGCAGCTCTCACCTAATTGTCTTCCTTCTAAGTTCCTGACCATGCATGGAAATTTTTAGCCACTATTTAAGAATGAATAAAGATCCAAAGTTCTGGACTCTTATTCCAATAAAAATAAACAGATACTGCCCACAGTCCCACTTCCTGGGAGGGGTTTCCTTTACTTAAATTTTCAAGTGACATGTCAGCCATCCAGGGCCAGTATTCTGTTGGAAGCAGTTCTGCGTGTCTGGCTTACATTGGCATTTCTGAGCTTCTGCTGAACATAATTACTGATGACCTATTTATTTATATTATATCTACACTATATTTATATGACATGCAAATACAAATGACTCTGGGTGTCAGAGGTTTTGTTTCTATGTAAAGAGGAAGTCATATTTTGACTACTGATGCCTGTGAAGACTCTAAGGCTTGATTCTTCTTATACACTAGTTTTATGTAAAGACAGAGGTCACTGGGACAGGTTAACTTAATTCTTTAATATTCTATTTCCACTTGACAAATGAGTTTAATTTTGTCCTGCCCTCCTAACTAGGACTTTGTAACTAAGTCCTGTTTAGCTCTTCCCAAGTGGGAATATCATGCTGGAAGGTTAAAATGTTTTTAGGGGTCAGTAGTTTGATGGTAAATAAAGGACAGCCGTGAGATCACTACTCTTTAGAGAGAGGTATGGTAGCCATGTCAAGAAGATGTAGAGTTTGGTTTTCTAAGCAGTCCCTGTGGGTAGACATTGCCCTATGCCAGATGGTACAATCATCAGTTACAGAGACTTACAGTTCAAAGAGGTCACTGGGGTCATGGGGTCCCAGAGGCACCAGCAGCATGCCACAGTCTTCTGGATCACTTCTCCCTTAGTCTGTTGGTTTGGCTGACACTCAGCCATGCTGATTTATGGGTTGGCTGATATGCATAAACAAATAGAATGCCAAGGGAATCACACATGTTCCAATACCTAAAGAATCCTATAAGGTATAGAGCATCCTTTTAATGTTGTGAAGACTGATTTTGCAGCAGATTTTCCTTGACTTCAAAATGTATAAAGCATTGCGAATTTATCCACATAGACAAAAAAACCTGGCAAGCGGGACCCTAGATTTTTGTCTGTTCTATTTTTTTCAGTGCCCACTAGCTAGTAGATTTATGATCCCATTATAATGATGCAATTTAGAGCAAAGCTCCTGCCCTGCTAACCAACAGGACAGATCCAAGAAAATCTATGAAGGTCAGAAGAAAAAAGACTCATTTTAAGCCCTTAACTCCACCCCTGACCTTCATGATAATGGCAGGTGGCCTGGACCTACCCTTCACTAACATTTTCCTACCTGTATGTTGTATGACTGTTTCCTCCAAATTTAAACAGTCCCTCAAACTAGAAGCAGGGATGGGAGCAGGCTCATCATGCTCAAAAAGAAAAGGAAACATACAAGTTAAAAGATTTCAAAGGAAACTGTTTCCCAAGCACAACAAGACTGATGCATCTATGAGCTCAGAGAGACTATGGCAGCACACACACGACCTACACAGGGTCAAAACAGATAAAAATCCAGCACCGAGAAGGCAAAGTGAACCCAAAGTTCTACCCCTAACAAAGAATCTATTTGCAATTGATATTTTCTGGGGAAGGGAAAATCCGTTTTCTCAAAAGGAGTGTTTCTAGATATTCCAACCACACATCAGGGCAGGCCCCATGTTGAGGTGTCTTTCTTGATTTCTGTATGTTTTTTTTCTGTTGCCTTGGTGTTGGATTTTTGCTGTTGATTTTTGAGACAGAGAGAAATAGGAGAGAACACTGAGTTGATAGATAAAAAGGGGTTAGTTTCTGGGAGTATTGGGGAAGGAGAAAGAATATGAACAAAATATATTGCATGAAAAAATTAATTAAAAAATAAATGAAATATACAAAGCTCAAGATGCTCCTTAAATTTACAAGACTCACAAGGCCCCAAAACTTGCCCAGAAGAAGAGACTCTGAGAGTGGCTAAGCTGCCTACAAGTTGTGCAGTGGGCTCCAGGAGTGCAGTTTTCATGAGTATTTGTTCCTTCCAGGGTGAGCTTTATCAGGATGTGTCGGCATGCTCCTGTAAGTAGCTGCTTCTGCATACTCTTATAACGGACCCTCTAAGAGCTTCACTATTTGATTCTCCTGGGCTTGAGTGGAATAATTTCTTTTGTCTGGTATCAGTGCCATATCTGGGAGTGAATGTGTGTTTGCTCAGGTCCCCTGAGAAGACATTACACAATTGGGTTGCTTCCTGGTTGGGATAGTTGCTTGTTGTGGAGCATACCAGCACAATAACTGTCATTGTACCTACAGGTATAGACACAGTAACAACAGCATCATGAGTTAAGAAAAGAGGCTCTGTACACAGTGTCCTAGCTCTTTTCATAATTTTCCTTTGTATTTCAGTGGTGGCATGTGGTATTTAGAGGTTTTTCAAAACTAGGAGTCCTCGGCTCATCTTGGTTAAGATACTTTCAAAAACCACGAAACTGTATAAAAAGAATACAAAGGGTCAAATGTCACGGGAAGAGACAGAACTCTGAACTGTTCTGCTTTGTGATCTAGAGGATGCTCATGACTAGATCATGGTTTCTGCTCCACCCCAAACATCTAGACTTTCATGGCCCACTAGTTTCATTTCTGCTTTGGAGAACCTTTGCTCATCAGGGTATGACAGAATAGCTACAGGCATGTTAGCTTGGCTCTCGAGACTCATTGCCCCTTTGTCATGATAATGCTTGAGCTTTAAAGAATATTTTTAAAAAGCTATAGCAACATCCAAGAGGACTATTTTAATTGTATCACTTGAACTCAGGGTCTAAACAGTCTTCAACAGGACTCCAGCTGCTCCTCGGATAAAGAACTTTGTTACTGTATCTTCTAAGAGTCTGCAACAACTTTATAAGAGCCACCTTCCCATTTTTTTTCTTCCAAAAAATGTCAAATCTCCATTCCCCACCTCTTTTTCATTATCAAAACCTTTTAGCAGCTATGAAGGATCTGAGATCATAGCATATTTGAAAAGAAGTAAATCATCTTACCATGGGCTCTGGCAGAAGACATGAGTCTCATGGGTCATTGGTAAAATACTTACAGAGCACAGCAGAGAGAATGTTACACCCTGTCTGTGTCAGCTTCCTTTGACTCTGGGCTGGAGGGAACATTTTAAAGTGTCCCAGACAAATATTGTCCATGTGATGAGTTTGCATCACTGTTGAGAATTACACATTGAGAGACCCCAATTATTTAATAATGGGCTTCAAACAAACCGGCCTATCTTTGCCTGAAAAGTTAATACTACTTTTTATTTTATTGGATGGTGTTAGGGTAATTCTATTCCCTTTCTAAGCACATTAGACACAATAGAGATTCCACGGACCACAGATAGATTAGCAGAAAAGTATTCAGGAAAACTTGGATATTTCAGATACTATCATTCTGGTTCCACTTCAATTTTGTACCTTTTTTGACTCCATACTTAACAGGCCAGAGATATATGCTAAGGATGTTTGCATGAGCCATCAGGAATCATATTTTTATTTATCTAAAATTACTTGTAGGGGCTGGAGAGATGGCTCAGAGGTTAAGAGCATTGCCTGCTCTTCCAAAGGTCTTGAGTTCAATTCCCAGTAACCACATGGTGGCTCACAACCATCTGTAATGAGGTCTGGTGCTCTCTTCTGGCCAGCAGGCATACACACAGACAGAATATTGTATACATAATAAATAAATATTTTTAAAAATTACTTGTAAAAATACATATACATACAGAGTTTAAATGACTTGAGCTCTCAATACCACCCCTAAGAGCTATAGAGTATGAAACAAAACCCTAATGCCCAACATGAGAAAGCCCCTTTCCTGTTTTTAAACAAGGGAGTCCAAGAGAGTCCCAAAACAATGTAGGATATTACTGTTGCTCTTAGCCACCAGAAGTTGAAGGTGAATCCCTATTTCTGAAGACACCATGTATTTTGGACACAGGATTTGAAGAATCTGAACTGGATCTGGCTAAAAGCCTCCTCCTGGGGACTACCAGGCATTGTTACAGAAGCAGCCTCAAGAGGAAAGTAACCACCCAGCTGGGATGCTAATTAACTGCAATGACCAGCATAGCAAGATACCCCTAAGGGTGCAATAGTGGCATTCATATCTTAGCTATATAGTTAGAAGTAAGAGCTTATTAACCAGAGAGAAACCTAGCCAATTACTTGGAACTAGCCACATCATGGATCTTAGGGGAAAAAATGTACTACTACCATGCTACTAGATCAGCATAATTCTTAATTGCATTCTTAACACTACCTCACCTTATACCCACTGGAAACTGTAGCTGTCAACCCTTTGCAACAGACAAAGAGCATTATAGAAAACCACAACTGTACAAAATTCAGAGAACAGGTGACTGTGGGGTTCCTAGACCAAGCGGATACATCTATAACTCGGCTTCTCTATGTAAGGCTCTGGGAACATCAAGGAAAAAGGAGCAGAAAGATTTTAAGTTCAGATGCCTAGAAAAGGAAATTGTGTCTCCTAGAAATGACAGGGAAGCTTCAGCCATGATGCTTCACGCATATTGCTGCCTAAGTAACACGTGAACAAGTAGAACAATAGCCAGGCTAACAGAGACGGGGAAACTCCACCCCTTCACAAAGAACTATGGACAACTAGATAATGATGAGAGTGGGAGAATTAGTATTCCCAAGGGACGAGTCCCTTGCTTGGCTATCTAATACCAAATGTCCATCCTTGAAATGACTTCCATACAAACAACACCAAATTGACTCAGCAGGTTGTATTTATATAGGGGCATGTGTGTGTGTGTGTGTGTGTGTGTGTGTGTGTGTAATAACAATTAAAAAAAAGGTCATGAATTTGAAAAGTGAGTAGAGGATGAGAGGAGTTAAGAGAATGAGGGAATGGTGCAATTACATTTTAAATTTAAAAATTAAATATAATTCTTAGGCTTCTTTCTCCTTCCTCCCTTTTATATACTTAAGTAGTTCAACACAACCCTATCTTAGTATACTGTCAGCTAATTTGATAGCTGCATATTAATAGATAAATACTGATGGAAAATCCTATTATCTGAATGCACTGTAAATCTGTGAGCATGTTCTCAAGTAGGAGTTGTGTTCCATTATGGGTTCATCACACTGGAATCTCACGAACACTGGACATTATTGATCTCTGGCCCTGGAGTCAGATTGATGACTATCTTAAATGTCACCAAAGAAACAAATTCTTGTAAATAAGCACTTCACAGACAATATTTCTACTTGAATATTTGAATATATGTGAAAGTTAATGTGTCCAATAAGCCTCCCCTTCCACCTACTTGGGCTACCTTTTCCTAGGCTACTCTTCACCCAGTTAATGCAGAGCCCTCTGCCCATTCAGCTCTTGCAGCCCTACATCTACGGATCATTCTTAACTAATCACTTTCCCAAACACCATTATGAGTAGTTCAACAAATTACGTCATTCGGCCCATAACATATGTTTCAACTTTTGTCATCTCTCCCTTACATATGTCCTGGTCTCATAAAACTTCCATCTTTTCTTCTGTGACCTCTTGATGTGAGGCCTGACGACCATTTCTCTAGTAAAACAGTGAGTTTTAGTTCTAAAAGCCAGGATTCTAGATGTATTTTTGTTGCCTTTCCTACGATAATAGAAACCTTGACCCACCGAGCAACAAGATCCTTGAAGACATTATAGTTATTGTTGACTTCCTGTTATCAATTTCATCTAACTCCTTTCTGGTTTTTCATTTATCAAGTTCATAACATCAAATGCAAAATTCCATGATCTTAAATAATTGGAAACATGTATAAAATAATTTTACCTGTAATTTAGAGCCTTAGATTATTCTCTGGGGCTCAGAGCATTTGGGAAATACTTTTATGGCACAGAGTGAGTTACACCTACTGCTCACACTAGAGACATGTATCGGGACCTTCTGTTTAGTGTTCTGTGTACTCCAAAAAGCAGCACTGCCAGGCTCAGGGGATGGATCAGTCTTCAGAGTGCTAACTCCACAAGCATGAGTACCTATGTTTGAATCCCCAGCCCAAACATAAAAGATCAGGCATGGGGGCATATATACAGCTATTACCCAGTGCTGGGGAGATGGAACTGCTAGACAGTGGTGACTTTTAGGTAGACGTTCTAGCTGAAATGGTAAGATCCAGGGCAGGCAGAGGCTTTGTCTACAGAGATCAAGTAGAGAGCAATATTAGGGAAAGACTCCTATTGGTGGCTTCTGGCTTCTAAATGCACATATACATGGTGGAGAACCTCCTTCCACCAGGTGGGGCATGGCCTTGGGTACCAAAAAGCCACAGTCCCTCCTGCCCGACCCCTCTTCTTCCCACACATCACACCTGGGTGTTGGATCCTGTTCCTGTTTTCTCATTGTGATCCATGAGCTTCCCTTTTAATAAAGAAAAACTCTAGGATACCCTATTTAGAGCTAGTGTGGGATTATTTGATTTGCATTTCCCCCATCTGACACGTTTTACTTCACATACATATACCACTAGACCCCCCCAAAAAAATAAATAAATAATAAGTTATGTGTATAACTACAAATGTATATATAACCACATGATATCATAGCAGTCGTATAACCATCTTTGGCTAATTGTTACAGTCCTTAACTTGGTTTGTGAGAAAGACACGCATGTCTTCATGCCCTACTTAGCTTCAGCTGTCAGCCTGGCACAGCCTGGAGTCTCAGTTAAGGGACAGTATACATAAGGTTGGCCCGTGGCTATGTCTGTGAGGGGCTCTCTTGACTGTACATAGTGCCATCCCAAGGTAGGAGGTCCTGTGATCTATAAGAAAGCTCGCTGAGTACGATCCTGTAGATCCTGTAAGCCAGCCAGTGAAGATTCCACAAGCAGCCTTCCTCCATGGTTTCTGCTTGGGTTCTTCCCCTGGCTGCCTGTAATAATGGACTGCCAACCAGACGAGTAAAATAAATAAAGCTTTGCTCCACCAAGTGGCTTTTGGTTGAATATTTTATCACAACAGAAAACAAAAAACTGGGCTAGGAAGTGATATCAGGACAGTGGGGGTTGCTGTGACGGACCTGACCATGTGACACTTTTATAACTTTGGACCATTTTGTTGGAAGATTGTAGGGATTTGGGAATCTTGGACTGGAATCAAACACTCAGAATTTAATGAGCCTTTTTTGTGGAAGTTTGAAAGATAAAAATATTGAGGAAAATGTAGCAATGGTGACCTGGCTTGTGGCATGTCAAAGGGAAACAGACATTATCAGGGTCATTTATGTGATATTTTGGAGTAGAGTCTGTGTTTTCTGGTCACTTTGTGATTAGCTTTGATTAACAAGAGACAAACTCCACTAAAATGAAAACTTCTGTTCATCATTGGGTAGTGGGAATAGCACAAATAGCACACCAAAGCTTGTGGTCCCAGGAAACCAAGGATGCATCTGAAGCCTGCAGTCAAACATATCACTGTGTAAGCACACCAAAGCTTGTGGTCCAAGAACACCAAGGATGCATCGTAAGCTTGCAGCCAAATGTATCACTGTGTAAGAGTCACCCATGCATTACTGGTTTTGAAGACATAAAGCTCAAGATTGAGGGGGTCAAGGAGAGCACCTGAGGCTTGTTACTCTGGCAGGGTTGGAGTTCCTGACTGTGAGGGATTGTGTAGCCTCAATTGCAGTAGAGACCTCAGGGTATTGCAGCGCAAGAGCAGGGGATCATCTGCCAAGGAAAGCAAAAGGTGTAAAGTGGAGTCACCTGAAGCCTGAGACAAGCTAGGGGTGTCCAAGATGGCGGAGCTGTAGAGTTGGGACTGCCCAAACCCTTAGGAACCTAGAAATCATGTGTCCTAAAAATTGAGCAACAGTATTTTATTACATAGTTAGACTTTTAGTATTGCTTTGATCTGACTTCCTAAGCTCTGCTCTCTTCTTTTTGAACTAAGAAATGTTTCAGTTGTTTTTCCTAATTGTCTAGGAGGCCACAGTTAAGTGACTATGAATTTTTAAAATGACCTTGACTTTTAAATATTTTTAAATTTCAAAAGATTACTGTAGGACTCTTAATGTTGGACATAATGGACTGTGTTTTATATTATGATATCAGCATGAGCTCTTGGGGACATGAAATGAAAAGTTATGGCTTAAAGTACTGTGTTTGTGTGTTGAGTTGACAAAAGATGGGTGTTCTAATCCTCTTCAGCGGTCCAGATGATATAGCCTAGAGCCCACATCAGATTGGCTTTAGCTGTGTCTGCAAACTCTCTTGAATGTTGATAGATATGGATGGTTGAGGTTACAGCAGGCAGTGCCAGCCCTATTCAGATGGTCCTATGGTAGGATGATTAAATACTTCTCTTTGTCCCTCTAATGTATAAAAGTACACACGGACACACACACACACACACACACACAGACACACACGAATATGAAAAACAAATCATTTGATTAAAGCTTACAAATATTTTAAGGTACAAAATTACAGAACTAATTTACAATCCTGCCCGTAGAAAACTCCCAATACTTCTTTGGTTAGTCTCTCCCATTTTTCATTTCAAGTTTTCTAACTCAGTATTAAAAGGCAAACTTTAATTTTTAATTTTTAACCTTTCAGTCAGCTTTTTGCATCTTTGACAATTCCATGTTTATATCCAATATATTATGTTCGCATTCACCCCCCCTTTCTGCTCTTACCCCATCCCACACTTGTTGACACTCCACTCCTTCCCAATTAGTACCCCAGTCTTCTTCCTGTTTCTAAGACTTTTGTGATCATAGATCTTGTGATTACAGCTTCCATGAATTCACAGTTACACAGTTTTGCCGCACTTGGGAGACAGTATCTTAAAAAGGACTCCTCATCCTCATATTCTACACTTAATATGTGAGGAGGCCTATTTCCAGGTTCCCTTCCCCACAAAGGATGGGAGCGATATCCCTGGTCCTCCACTAGGTGATACAGATGTCCCCATTAGGGATGAGCACTCAGCTATCCCTTATTCTCGGCACTTGAGGCATTATGAGTCTCAACTTTGACCATTGCCTTTTACCAAAAGAAGCTTGCTTCTCTAATTGAAGCTGAGAGCTATGTCCTTCTATGGGTATATGCCGCGCACCGCGCCCCCGTGTCTGCGTTCGGTGCGCTTGAACTCTGTTACCGAGCTTCGGGCAAGGGGCAGGAGGTTAAAATACACAAACACATACAGACAGACAGACAACAACACGGGTCATCCTTGAATTCCCCAAGAATGCCCCCTTTATTGTGTTCAGGGGCAGATTATATAGAGATAGCCACGCCCCAGCCAAACCCACCAGAAACCACTCTCCTGCCATCAGGATCTCCTGAAGGTCTTGTGCTCAGAGCAGCTGTAGGCACTCAGATCAGGGGATTACAAGAAATTCAGGATCTGGGGTCTCACTGCTTTCAACAGGTATAAACAAATATTTAGAAGGCAGAGATGTAATAATGTTGATTTAGCAAAACATGAATATGAGGATCCTTCTAGTGACAGTGACTTCACTGGCCGTAGACTTTTCAACAGGTCCACAGTTCCAGCATTTTCTTCCCATGAACTTGGCCTCAAATCCAACTGGAAAGCAGTTGGATGTCCCTCAAACTGTCATGCCACTAATGTACCCGTGGGCATATCTCCTCTGGGAGTTTCACACTGAGGCACACAGGATGAACAGTTAGTTGATACCATTGGTGACTTTCTTCCCTAACGCATACATAGTACATCTGGGACTTAGGAACACTAGTCATCAGGAAGGAAGCTTCCATCTCAGTTTCTAATTTTTCATATTCCTCTCTGTTCTTGACAATGAATGTGATTAAGCCAGTTGCTTCCATTTCCTAACCCCTCAGCTTTCCATAATAAAGGACTATAACATGGAACTGTAAAGCATAAAACCTTTGTCCAAGAAGGTAGCTTTGCCAGGATAGCCATTAGAGTAACAGAAGAGAAACCCATGACAAAAGGGATTGGGTGTCTACAGTCAAATTTTCATTTGAAGAAAACAGTAGTGACAAAAACTTGAGTTTCCTTGCTCTCTGTTGATGATGATTTAATCATCCCCAATATTCTGAGTTCCCATATGTGAGCCCTGTTGCTGTTTGCTTCTCTATAAATCAGTCAGGCATTTCAGAATGACTGTTTATAAGATTATTTTTACTTCACCGTGTTTCCATGGACATGTGAGAAAGATGGTACAAACAAAATCACACACTCTCACAACCAAAAATCAGTTTATTTTTAATTATACTTCCCTTTTCCCACATTATCTGTGCCATTTGTCTCAGTGTGTGGGGAAAGCATTGTTCTTTGGAAACTCATTTTGAAATAGGCGATTGCTTCAGCATTTCTGGTAATGTCCTTGTCTTGTCATTTCTTTTGTTCATCCTTATGATTCTAATGACTTGGCTTGTTTTCTTGCATGTTATCATTTAAAAGAGTAATTTTTTGTCTTCTAACTGTAAAATGGATTTTGCTGTTGCATTGAGATACTTTATTTCAGAAAGATAAAGACCCTACTATGTGAAATAAAAGTTCATAAAACTGTGACATGAGGTTTTGCTTCACACTACAGCATATTAGACTGGACCAATGGTCAAATTAGTCCTAATACTGGTTTCCCTTTAGACAACTGTTTGTTGCATTTTTTGAAGTTATTAAAAGAGACTGAAACGTATCTGGTGCATTTCCCTCTATGACATATGAATACTCCAGAGCGAACAAAAGCAGAGGGTTTTGTTAGTGTCTGTATTCTATAAGCCCAGAGGTATCTTCTTCAAACTTTGTTCTCTATACAAATTCCCTATATGATTGAGAGGGGCATTTTAATGTTGAAAATTTGGCCAATCCTTAAGGAGCATCTGTGGTACACAGGGATATGGTGGATGAATAAGAAAGTCTTTTCCACATGGGTCTTCTATTCTCTACCTTACAACAGAGTAGGGGGGCTCTGGCAACAGGGTCAGCAGGTAGAAGTGCTGGCCATCAAGTCTGACAGCCTGCTCTTGATCCCTAATACCACATGATGGAAGGAAAGAACTAACTCTTGAGCACTGGCCTCTGTATGTGTACATGCCACCCCCTCCACATATACATGCACAGAGATAAATAAACAGAAGAGTGTATAAAGAAATATTTTAAAGTGTGTCTGAGGAAGGCAGCACTTGGTGCTTCTATAGTCTTCTCTTCTATCTTTTTTTTAAGTTTCTGTTAGAAAGTTTTCAAATTTCATGGCAGGACTCACAGCTGTGACTAACTCTTGAAGTAACTCTCCAGATATGCCCCATAGTCAGTTCTGATTTTCATGGAGAGAAACCATGACAGCACAAATGCAGGTGAAGCACAGAGCACGTAAACAATAATGTACAGGTAAGAGACAGGACAAAACAGAATTATATAAAGTCCTTAACAAGCCCCGTTTCACACCACTCTACATAGATTTTTTTGTTTGTTTTTTGTTTTTTGTTTTTATTGTGACTATTTATTTATTAAAAATTTCCACCTCCTCCCATCCTCCCATTTCCCTCCCACTCCCCCCACTGCCCCTCCCCCTCCCTCTCCAGTCCTAAGAGAAGTCAGGGTGCCATGCCCTGTGGGAAGTCCAAGACCCTCCCCCCTCCATCCAGGTCTAGGAAGGTGTGCATCCAAACAGACTAGGCTCCCAATAAGCCAGTACATGCAGTAGAATCAAAATCCGGTGTCATTATTATTAGCTTCTCAGTCAGCCCCCATTGACAGCCATGTTCGGAGAGTCTGGTTTGATAACATGCTCATTCAGTCCCAGTCCAGCTGGCCTTGGTGAGCTCCCATTAGATCAGTCACACTGTCTGCATGGGTGGATGCAACCCTCGTGGTCCTGACTTTCTTGCTCATGTTCTCCCTCTTTCTGCTCTTCATCTGGGCCTTGGGAGCTCAGTCCTGTGCTCCAATGTGGGCCTGTGTCTCTTATCTTCATCCATTGCCAGATGAAGGGTAAGGCTCACAGTGAGCCCGTCCATGCTGAAGAGTCCAAGCCCATCGCCGTTGTCCTTGGTTTCTCAGTCCTCCTCCACCGTCAGCCACATTCAGAGAGTCCAGTTTGGTCGCCTATTCCATCAGTCCCATCCCAACTGGACTTGGTGGTCTCCCGTTAGTTCTGTCCCACCGTCTCAATGGGTGAACGCACCCCAAAAGTGTGAAGTGGAGGATAGAGAGAGCTTGGGGGAATAGGATGGTTGGGATATAGGAAGGGTAGATATGGGGACAAGGAATTACGTAGATTTTTGAAAATATCTATTGCCTTGGGTCACAGATGTGAATGACTCTTGTTTCTTTTCCAAGCCTAGGAGTCTACATTTCTGTAGAGTGGAGGAAGAGGAGCATGGGTCAGAGGAAGATATGAATGACTATGCTCAGTATTTTATAACTGACATTGCACAATATGGATCACACAGCTTTGCATCACAAAACAGCAAGTTTAGTATCATTTACTAGCTTTCACCCATGTAGATCATTTGTACTTTCCAATAACCTAGGAGTTCAATATGATGATCCACATTCTACTAATAAGTAAATACAGACTGAACGGGTTATATTAAGGAATACGTGTGTGTGTGTGTGTGTGTGTGTGTGTGTGTGTGTGTGTACAGAGAGAGAGAGATAATGATAGAGATGATAAATGATAAATAGATATAGATAGATGATAGATAGATATATGATTGATAGATAGATAGATGATAGATAGATAGATAGATAGATAGATAGATAGATAGATAGATGATAGATAGATAGATGATAGATAGATAGATAGATATATAGATGATAGATAGATAGATAGATAGATAGATAGATAGATAGATAGATAGATAGATAGATAGATAGATAGATAGATAAACATGCCATCAATAACAATTAATGATAAAAGAGGCCATGAATTTGAAGGAGAACAAAGAAGGGGATTTGAGGGTTTAGAGAGAGGAAAGAGAATGGAGAAATGTTGTAATTAAATTATAATCTCAAAAGTTTAAAAAATGCTTTTTTAAAAGGCAAAATTAAGGCTCAAAAGAACAGGTGGCTTATTCAAAACTTAATTTGGAAGCATCAGACTTGAACCCAGTTTTTTTTTAACTTGATGAGTTGCTTTTCTTACAGTCTTAAATGTCCACATGAAATGAGCTAAATCATTCTTTGGCCTTTGATTCATCTGATACATGAATAAGCAAATAAAACCCATGCTACTCATTGTCTTTAAAAGGAAGAAAATTCAACCCTTTGGCAGAGATTCATATTTCCTCAGGAACCAAATTAAAACAAAATATGGATTTCTTTTTAAGGGATACCAAATGGCATATTAAAAAGAAGCTAAATATCTGTAAAACATGTAGAAAACTCACCAAATGCATACTTTATTATGTGACAGACATTTCACAGACTGCACATATAATTAATTCACTTCTACTCAGTAAAAATCTACATTATGAATCCAAGACAATATAGTCTACATCCTACCTACGAAAGGCACTTGAACAATCTTTAAATAACTTTCCAAATATTAAGCACATTATATGAGCAATTTGTAGCTGTTGCTGTCATATGTCAGATGGATTTCCTAGTTTTGCATGATAGTATCTAGTAGCTTAAAGTGAAAACGTTCTATGTTGTAGGTAACGTGAGTAGAAAGTAAAGATTTTCACAGCTCTGAAATTATTAATGTGAGATTTGTATTGTTTTTATTGAGCTATACATTTTTTCTCCACTCTCTTCCCTTCCTCCCCTCTCTTCTTCTCCCCTCTCCCATTGTCCCCATGCTCCCAGTTTACTCAGGAGACTTTATCTTTTTCTCCTTCCAATCTAGATCCATGTATGTCTCTATTAGGGTCCTATTTGTTGTCTAGGTTCTCTGAGGTTGTGAGCTGTAGGCTAGTTTTTCATTGCATGATGTCTAAAAATCACTTATGAGTGAGTACATAGAATATTTGCCTTTCTGTATCTGGATTACCTCTTTCTCTTCTATCAGGTTCTGTGTGGTTGGTTTTAAGGTGAAGTCTTTGATCCATTTGGACTTAAGTTTTGTGCATGGTGATAGATATGAATATATTTGCATTCTTCTACTAATGTGAGATTTTTTTTCACTGTGTGTAGGTGTATCCAACCTACATGAACACCTGATATAATCTGTAAACCAGGAGAAATTCAGAATCATGGCCAGAACTCTGAACCTATGGGCTCATGGCAAAATTATTTTTTTCACAGAAGAAATGTGGTGCTGAAATTCCAAACTGAGAGTAGATATTTCTGCTTTCTCTTACAAAGAGACACATTCCTCCAGTCCATTTTAGTTGCAGAGATACCACAGATAAAATCCTCTTTTCAACGGTGAATTCATTTGACAGTCTTTCCCTTTCATTCAAATTAGGTATCTGTATGGGGCAATATTACTCATGTGGAAATATTCTCTAAACATGAAGTGTGATCATAATGAGTTACCATCTTCTCAGCAGTATGTATAACATATGTATAAGTGAGCGCATTTTTAAAAGTTAATTCACGTAAGCTATAACACTACTAAGATTTTTTTCAGCATTTAGCATGTCTGGAGAGTATCAGTTCTAATATAATTTGACAACTAAAGTAATAAGGCTTACCCCACTCTGATGCCACACTATGTACTTTGACCATTCTTGTTTATACTACATTAAACTTATTGTTCTATAGATCTGAATACACTCATCACACACTCACATACACACATACACTCATACACACACATACATATAGACTCACAGACCCTCACACAGACACACACACATACACATACATAGACTCACAAACCCTCACACAGACAGACACACACTCACTCATATACACATGCATACATAGACTCACAGACCCACAAATACACACAGACTCACAGACCTGCACACAGACACACACACACACACATACACACACACTCATACACAAACACAAACACACATGCGCATGAACACACACACACACACAAATACACACCGTCCAACTTTGGTTGCAGGATTTGGTTAGATAATTTTAATGTCTCTTTACTTTAAACTTTCCAACTTCCTGACTTGACGTTTCAACCTTCAAAATTCTCATAAACATATGTGTTCCTCAGGCATCTCCGTTTAGGCTCAACAGTGTGACAGGCTTTGCCTATCCCTTGATCTTTTTATACAAAGACTAAGAATTAGTTTCAAATTCAGTGATACCATCTATGGAAATATCTTTATAAATTTCAGCATCTCGTCACAAACTGCTCTGTTTTGTGGTAGGACTTGGCCAGTGACAGCTAACCAGCTCTAATAGTGCCTATTTCTATGATCCAAGTTAGATCTCGACATATGCAAATGAAATATGCCTATATAAAGTAATTCATAAATAAATTTGGAGGTTATGTTTTTTAAAAAGGTCATATAACAAGGGGAGGCATGGATTCTGCTTCTGGTTAGTAACAAACTATCGTTAAGATTTGCCCACTCACATGAACAACAACAGTGCTGACCAAAGTACATTGTGATTATTTTCTGATACTGGACACTGGTATGCAATTATAATGATACCGACACATGTAAATAAGGGATGTGAATCCAACACTTGCTCCAGCATTCAGAAGAGTGATGCTCATTCACACCAAGCGGTAAAGGAGGTCCCACATGCTTATGAGAAAGGAAGCATCTTTTGTTGCTAACTCAGATGAAGTCTTGTAGGATGTCTAGCAAGAAGGTCATGGAGAGTGCTACACGTGGAAAGGCTTCACACAGATTTTCAGCTGGGACTGAACCACTCTTTCCCATAGCAAGACACTTGGTGCCTAAGTGAGAGTAGGCTAAACTACACAGGGATGCTAAGAGCACACATTGCTCAAAGCTGAATTCCAATCCAGCCTCAGGTAGTCTCAGAAATACTACTAAGTAACTGACACACTCAATGTGGACCCAAGACAGATAATATTGTGGAAATCGGAAGCAAGCCCTAGAGAAAGAAATCAGGTCTATAGAAAGGGATAATCAAATACATTTCTGATGAAAAAACAACAATAAACCAAATCTGACCAAGACAATGCTACAATAATATCTTTGCTTTCCAAAGAACATTTACCTCTAATGGAAGATGACAGTCAACAGACACGCTACAAAACATCCTGTTATTCTGCATGCATATACACGTGTGTGTGTGTGTGTGTGTGTGTGTGTGTGTGTGCGTGCGCACATGCACACACAGTAAATGTTTTAATGAAAATTAGAATAACACATCAAGGTGGGAGAAGATACAAAACAAACAACAGAAACAGCCAATGATGTCAGAATTAACAGATAAAATGCTAAAATCAATTAGCGTGTATGAAGACTTGAAATATGAACATAATGAGAGAAGACAAAGAATGTCACCAGAGCAATGATTTAGAGACAATGGAAACTCTACAAATTGATGTAGGTATGTCTTCTATCTATCTGATGATTTCATTGGATAATCAATAAAGAAACTGCCTGGCCCATCTGATAGACCGGCCCTTAGGTGGGTGGAATAGACAGAACAGGAAGAAGGAAGTGAGGTAGATGGCTCAGTCAGATGCCACGCCTCTCCTAAGTTAGTCAGACCACCGTGCCTCTCCTCAGAGAGAAGCCAGATGCGATGAAGCTCCAGCCCAAGATGGACGTACGCTAGAATCTACCTGGTAAGGCACCACTTTGTGGTGCTACACAGATTATTAGATATGGGTTAGTCAAGATGTGAGAAAGAGGCTGAAATTAATGGGCCAGGCAGTATTTAAAAGAATACAATTTGTGTGATGTTATTTCAGGTGTAAAGCTAACCATGCAGGAGCCGGGTAGGATGAAAAGCAGGCCTGCCCGCAGCCCCTCACTACAACAAATTACCAAAGTATAGATTGTATTCAGAGTGAATTGTGAGGGTCTTGGTTCCAGCTGGTAGCCTGCAGAGCACTGTAGAACCGCTCATCAAAGGAAAAAATATAGCCATTGACGATAACTGGAAAAATCAAACCACTTTAATGTTTTGGAGAATTGCTCTAAAGGAATGCGGCAAACACAAGTTTGAGAAAGATCTACTGAAACACCACAGAGCACTGAATATACTTGTCATTGGAGCCACTACCCAGTCTTGCTGTCACTCTAACCACCTGAGAAGGAAACAGCATTCCGCACAGATACAGTTTCACGTGTTCTCGTGAAAGTCAGAGGTCAGTTTGGATGTCTTTCTTGATGGCTTTCCATCTCATCATTTTGGGTCTCTCGTTGAGTTTGGTGCTCACTGATTGACTATTGGTCTTACCAGCAAGCTCTGAAGCTCTTCCTAGATCTCTTAGTCCCGGTTCCCACACCATCCCTATGCTAAGGTTAAAAGTGCACACAACCATGTCCAACTTTGAATGTAGATGCTTAGGATCCACACTCAGGTCCTGGTGCAACAGGCCCTAAACCATCTCCACACCCCCTAAAATAAACTTCAAAAACATATGTGGTAGAACATGAACTAGAGACTCAAACCGCTTGTTCATTTCAAAGAACTAAAAATGAATAAAATTCACCAACATGTGTTGATACATACTCTGAGTATGCTATTATTTTAAAGAATTTATATATTTAAATTTAAAGAATATATATATATAATAAATTTAAAGAATATATATATATTATAATATATTATTATATATTTCTGCAGAAATATATAATAGATGACATGCTATGACTGTTTTAATTTTACGACATGCAAGAAAATGTGACCATTTTTTCCATTTGACAGTTTCCTTTTTTTCAAAAATTTTACTCCACACTCAGTATTCTCTACAAATACATTAGTTTAGTACTTTTCTGATTTTCATATATTATTTGCCTCCAAAGTGCCTTTTAATCTTAACTGAATATTAAGGAGATTGCAAAGTCAAGCATTGGTTATTAAATATTAAACTACAAGAACATGTTTAGAATATAGATGATATATATTTCTAGGTCAGTGTATACTCAAATGCAAATGACTTTTATTTAGTCTAATATTACTTGGGGCATTACTGTTGACTCAATCAGATACATTACTAATATATATAAACTACATAAATTTTAGCTAATACATAAATTTTCAGCATATTAATAGCATACATATAAATTTCTTAATTCACCTATATATTTTTTAATGTTATGATGGCTTTCTTATGCTAAATACTACTGCTATAAAATATTTGCATGATAAGATGCAGTAGACAGAGTCAGCACAGATTTCTTTAAAAGAAAAATATTAAACGTGAAATGTTTCTGAAGATGAGCCATACATTACTAAGGTTATCCCAGGCTTTGTCTGCAATGATTACTGCCCTCTGAGAAACTCAAAATGTAGAAACACGGACTAAGGCAAAACTCCAAACTAGAAATGAAAAATGAGAAACTGACTGTGAGCGATGATAGGAAATTCTGATGTCAAGGTGATTGGCATTCTTCGAACCCCCATTTCAGTAGACACACTAGAGGTGCAGAAGCATGTTTCAGGGCCATTCAAACACAGCTACTAAAAAACTCTATTTTTTAAAGATGGCAGAGCAAAAATCCAAGCAAGTGTACTTTGCATTTTGAAAACCCTTCTCTCCCTAGAGCAACTGCCATGAACAAGCATGGTGGAAAGATGCAGCCCAAGATGCGCAGATGGTGGAAAGTGATGGGCATCTTCTGGTCTTCCGCATTCTTCCTATAAAAAGTTCCATTCTCATTTAGCACTCATTGTCACCAGAACAATTTTTATTTCCTTTGATCGTATGTACAAACTACTTCATTCCACATCTGCCCTTTCTCTTCCACCCTTCTCTACAGTTTTCTCCAAAGGAGATCATGAGGGAGTCTCTTCAGTCCTTAAAAGGCTTGTCTGCTTTGTGCCTTCTTATCTTATTTTCCTGTTGTTTTGAAATAGCTGAGACATTGTTTTCAAACCACTTTTCTTAAAAAATAAAGTGTCCATCCACTTTGGAATCCATTCCCATAAAGAGACCCAGGAGTAATATTTCCCTGAGCAAACATTTCAAGCCACAAATGCTGAGGAAGTCTGAAAGCACCTCACTAAGGAGTGGAAACGTCTCCTTAACTCGGTGGCACTCCTTGGGGTTCAGTGGTGAGAAGCAATGTTTCCTTTTCTCGAGTGGGAGAAGAAGTCAACATAGTCCTGGCAAAAATTAGAAACGTCATTCTTCTAAACACGAGCTTACTTTTAAAATGCGTGGGTGCGTTCCCAAATGAACTCTTCAGAATACAGTGGAAAGCTGTTACCCTATTTCTTAACCAAAAAGGGGAGCAAACTCCCCAGAAACAGTTCTGGTAGGACCTTATCTGAAGAATCTCCCAAATCATGCCTTTAGTGAAGTAGGAACTCTGAAACAGTCCATTTCACTTACAGAGGGTCCTGGTGATATTGATCTCTAGGGAAATGGCGTCGATTGGATAAGGCAGCTGTGCAGACAATAGCATTGAACATATGCACCATTGATGAGATGTTTTAGGATAGGAATTGCATTGATTAATTGCTTGTTTGATTAAAAGCAGGAAGCAACATTGATATTGCCCACCTTGACGAACTGCAAGCCTGAGTTCTAGCTGCCAGGTTGGAAGTTCCTGCTGCCTTTTTCTCCTGGATGTCTGCTCTGGTTCCTCTTACAAGTGTGTCATAGTCATGGAACTTTAAATGGAGATATACCTGCCTGACTGCAAACTCTATTGTCACCAATAACACCGTTTTTCAGTTACATATCCTGTGATGGGCCTAATTAAACAACATGTACTTAGTCAATAAGTCTGTGTTAGCGTTAAATAACATGGTTCATCCTAAATTTAATACAAGATCAGGAAACTTTTCAATAGCAATGCTTATTATTTTATGTGAATGATTTGTTTTACTTAAGTCGTAACTGTTTTTGGTAGTCTAAATGAATAACACTCATTCTATAATAGTATAATTACATACTAAGATTCAAACATTGTCCAACTATTAAACTTTTCATATTGCTTACTGAAATGAAACTAGAACTTGGCAATCTTGACATGAAATAGGATTTTATCTTTTCAATAAAAAAATAATTAAACAAAATATAATAGAAAAAGATGTAACAAGATGCGCAACCTCTCTAATGAAAGCAGCAAAGCATCACTGAGAGAAATGGAGATGGCTTAAATGACTGGAGAGGAAAATCCATGATTCTGGATTAAAAAATAATATTCCTGAGATGCCCTTGACCCCAAAACCGATCTAGAGACTCACTAAATTGCATACTATAACTTTACAAGCTAATTCTAAAATTTTTATGGAAATTTAAAGATTTGTAATAGTAAGATAATCTTAAAAGAAAGGAACACAATATAAGACCCATGTCCTCTGATTTGAAGATCTTTGAGAAAGTTAAAACAATAACAAAAGAATGGGCATTGAGAGCTGGGCGGTGGTGGTGCACGCCTTTAATCCCAGCACTCCGGGGGGCAAAGGCAGATGGATCTCTGTGAGTTCAAGGCCAGCCTGGTCTACAAAACCCAGTTCCAGTACCAGTACCAAAGCTACAGAGAAAACTTGTCTCAAAAATAACCAAAAAAAAAGAAAAAAGAAAGAAAAAAAGATTAGGCATTGAAAAATGATAACTCAGAGCATAAACTATAGAAGTGAATTCATAATATAATATTATATAGCATATATATATATTATATATATATGATGAATTTTCAAGAAAGGTGTTAAGTCTGCTAAGAGGAGAAAGACAAATAATCTTGGTGCACCTGATATAACAAGCGTAGCGTGTGAAGATCACACCCTGGCTTATGGTATTTCAAAAACTAATTTAAGGTGAATCCAGAGGCCCAAATGTGTAAGGATAAAAATTCTGACAAAAAAACAACAGAGATCACTTCATGGTCATTAGACAGCAAAGACTTCTTATGAATGGAGAATGGAAGAACCAAAAATGAAAAAGGTAAATAAGCAGATCCCATCCAATTTTAATAGTTCTACTCTTCATAATACTAGGAAAGATAATAGAAAGGTAAGACATATTCTGAGAGGAAATTACCTACCTTTCAATCATCTAGATATCAATATTTATCTATCATCTATCATTTACCAATCTATTTATCTTTCACCTATTATCATTTATTACTATGACAAAGGACTTATATGCAAAAAGTTATTTAAAAGAAAGCCCTATAATTCAATAATAAAATGTCAAATATGGAGCCTGTACCCAATTGGGGTCTACAGTATTTTTAAGTAGTGGTCACATGGAACATCTGATATACGAAAGAATTGGAATAAAAAGTGTTCAAAGAGCCATCTAAGAATCTAGAAGTTTATTGCTGGTATTTGACATCTAAAAAGATGAATAAAAGCTACAAATGCTTTTCTTCAATTATTCTAAAAACTTGCATGTTATCATAATAGTACTATGAAGAAAATATTGAGAAGATAAATCCAATTTTCCAAGTTGATTTCCAAGTCATCCAGGAGTCAAGCAGCAGAGAGCATCTAAGTGGAAAGCAGAGATCCTGTGTTTTTTTACCTTACTTCCCTTAATTCTACCCTTCAGCCTTACTGCTGTAAACCAGAACAATCAATACCTTCACCATGCTATAACCAGAACAATCCACACCTTCACCATGCTGTAAACCAGAACAGTCGACACCTTCACCATGCTGCAGACCAGAATAATCCATACCTTCACCAGGCATTCAATTTCTTTTATAAAAACAAAAGTCGGAAGGCAGAGCCTCAAACATTCTTTCTAGAAGCCAACTGCAATTGACTTACGCATTCATATATTTTATTTATTAAACATTTATTGATAACATTCATCTTATCTTTTCCAAATACAACTGATAAACAGATAAATAAAACAGTTATCTATAGTTATTAAACAATTCTAGTAGAAAAGATACACAATGAAGGTAGAATAGTTCTAACTATTAATGGAATTCACAGCGAAGTATTGTCCAAGTGGTAATTCAAGTCCTTGGTGTATTCCAGAATATCTTAGTTAGGGTGTCTATTGCTGTGCTGGAAACACCATGACCAAAAGCAACATGGAAGAAAAATGTTTATTTGGCCAATGCTTTTCTAAGGCAGGACCCTGGAGGCATGAGCTGATGCAGAGGCCACGAAGGAGTACTGCTTACTGGATTCCTACATATGGCATGCTCAGCCTGCTTTTTTTTTTTTTTTTTTTTTTTTTTTTTTTTTTTTTTTTTTTTTTGGTTTTTCGAGACAGGGTTTCATAGCACCCAGATCACTTGCCAAGTGGTGGTGCCACCTGCAGTGAGCTGGGCCCTCCCACATTAATCATCAATCAACAGAGGAGGAGAGAAGAAAAGAAGAGAAGGAGGGAGAAAGGAAGGCAGGAAGGCAGGAAAGAAGAAAAGAAGGAGGGAAGAAAAGAAGGAAGAAGGAAGGAAAGAAGGAAGGAAGATGTAACACAGATTTGCCTGTAGCCTCATATGGAAGCATTTCCTCAGCTGAGGTTCCCTCCTCTCAGATGAGTCTAGCTTGTGTTTGACAGAAAATCTGCCAGCATCACTGACCCCTTGTCAAATCGACACACAAACACATTACTGTTAAGCCACAACCTTCTATTTTTTCTTCATCTCCAAGATCATACATTAAATATAAACATTCCAGATTTCAAAAGTTCCAAAGTCTTTAAAAATTCAACCTCTTAAGAATTTAATCTCTTTAAGATATTCAGTCTCTTTTAAAAGCCAAAGCCTTTGTCAAATTGTAAATCTCTTTAAAAATTCAACATTTCTCAATGGTGGGATCCTATAAAAGAAAACTTAAATTAAAGACTTTACTTCAAGAGGGAAGAACCAGGGCACAAATTACAATCTGAACAAAGCAAAACAAAACGCCAACAATTTAAAGAACTCAATGTCCAGTATGTGGGATTCACTTACCATCTTCTGGACTCCTTTAAAGGGTTTGGGTCATGTCTGTGGTTCTGTCCTCTGCAGGACACACATCTTGTCTTCTAGGCTCTGACTGGCTCAACTTCACTACTACTGATGATCTTCGTGGTTCTCACATAGTATTGACACCTGTAAAATCTTGATGTCTCTTGGTGCAACTGGGCTGCACGTTTACCAATAGCCTCCTGGGACTCTTTGCAAGGATTCCAGGCCTGCCACACAGGGCCAAGCCACAGCTGCTCTCCATGACCCCTTCATGCCTTCAAAAGCAGTACCACCTGGGTGACTCTTACACTACCAAGTTCAACTGCCAGCAAAAGAAAGAACTATTTGATGACTCTCAGGAAACACTTCCCATTCACCTCAGTGATGCTGATCTCTTCTTAATCACCACTAATTTCTCAGCTCCAGTTGACCAGCCACAACTGATCCAGTGGAATAAAGGTTTTACTTACATGATGCTGGTCTCTTGTTAATAACAACTGACTCTTCAGCCCTAGCTGACCTGAACCACAAACACTTAATTCAAAATATGTAATGGGCATGATGAAGTCTTTAAGTGACTCTCAAAGTTCTCTCTGGAACTTCACAAACCAAGCCTCACTGTCTGAATTTCTCCCAACATTATTTTCCCCGTTTCTATAGAAGTGCTCTCCAAGCTTTAAACACTCAATGGCTTTTCTAGCTCAGAGTTCCAAATTCCTTCCACAGGCCTCCAAAATCCTTGTAGCAATATCCCACAATCCTGGTACCAACTTCTGTATTCACTAGGGTTGTTATTGCTATATGGAAACACCAGCCACCACACAGAACAACAGATAGTTATGTACAGAAGCAAACAGTGGTGTTTTCCTATATCAGGTGGATGCAGTAGGAGAAGGGGTGTGCAAATACGTCTCCTATGCCAAGAAGTCTGAACTTTATTCCATACAGTCTGTTAGCAAAGGCTGCTATTTGTTTCCTGGCTGCTCAGACCCAAATAATCACAAAGAAACTGTATTAATTAAAACACTGCTTGACCTATTAGCTTATGCATATATTTAGCTAGCTCTTTCATCTTAAATTAACCCATTTCAACTATTTCATATTTTACCAAGAGGCTCGTGGTCTACCAATAAAGTTCCCGGGCATCTGTCTCCTTTGGCCATGGCTACATGATGTCTCTATGACTCCACCTACTCCCTTCCGTTACCTCTTCCAGCCTGGCTATATTCTGCTAAGCCATTAGCCCAAACAGCTTCTTTATTACCCAATGGTAATAAAACATATTCACAGCGTACAAAGGGGAATCCCACTTCAATGGTTAGAATTATCTATATTTCTTTGCATCTTTCCAAACATACCTGTTTTAGGAAAACTCAATCTGGGAATGTATTCATTATAAATTATTTTCTTTTTAAGCAGTATGTTCTTTAAAAAGCATCAATTTTACAATCCAATATGAGTCTCTCTCATTCTGAGACATAATTGGTCTGCATATTTGTGAGTTCTGCAGTTGTGGTTCAACTATCTGAAGATAAAAATACATGTAAGAAAACGTGATCTGTGTGGACACACACTGACATTTTTCTTGTCATTGTTCATTAAATAATACAGTGTCTAACTATCTACCCCTCAAATTTCATTCATTCAGTATAACAGGTAGAGTATAAGGGGTGCTGTACAGATAAAGGCTAATACTAGAGTATTTTACTAAGGATAATGAGTATCCTTTAATTTCGGCCTACAAGGGGTCTGGACCTAATCCCCAAAGTCAGAAAGGAATGATTGCATTTTGTTTCTACCCAGAAAACAATGTCTTTCTACTTCTTTAAATATGCACACCATTCAAACTTCACTGTCAGAAATGCAAGACTTTCCCAGGCAGCTCAACTAAAAAATGTCAAAGAATTTGGTTTATCTAACCAGAAGAAAAATAAATAAATGCAGCCTCTTGCTGAAAGGAGCTGTCACTTCCACTTCTTTCTTCCTTTGGAACACAGAAGATATCAAGTTCAGGTGAGACAGAAATAAACTTACGATAATGTTTTCCAAAGGTATAAGCAGATGGCTGGCTCTGTGATGGTTTCCAAGGAACAAAACCAGTTCTTCTCTACCCATGTGGGCTGGCAAGCTCACAAGAAGGTAAACTGGTGGAAAATTCAGCTGCATGTCATCCTGGAGCCCCAGCACAATAAATACATGCTGGCTGAATACGGAATGGTCCAATTAAATGGCTCTGTTTTGATAATAGCTGAACCTATTTCATAATGTATTGTAGGCTTACGTACACTCAATGGTGTCTTATTGTATTTTAATACAATGATACAAATAAGTCTTATTTAAACACCCGTTTTGAGATATTTTATGAGAATCTATTATCAGGGTTCATATCACGCAATTTGAAAATGTCTTTCTTAGAGACAAATTGAGAAATCTGCATGCAGTCAATGTGTCAAGATTTCATAAAAACCAGGCACTGTGCTACATACTTCAAGTGAGAAAGTAATAACATGGGTAGATGTAATCTTACCTAATTATTGCAGGGAAAACAAAAACAGAAGCATCTCAACAAAGCAATGATGCATGTTGTCTTTAGCATCACATGGGAACCCCTGAAAGCCACTGGCCCAATTCCATATGTGCCATCTGCAGATGTCAGCTGCCTCTGGAAGATGGTGGCCTCTCTGCATATCCCACCTCCAGCCCTCACACGACATTGACAGAATTGAAACCAAATCCCTGTTGGTTGGTAAACTCGGCTATTCTTGCTTCCAAACTGCTAAGTCCCAAGTTTCAAGATAGAATTCAAGAAAATAAAGACCATGCTATATGTAAGAATACATAGCCAAGTGCTCCAGACACATCTATTCAAAATTCCAAGCACCAGCATTAGGCTTTTGACTACACTGTCAGAACTAATCCTCAGCCTGGTGAATATTTATCCACCACCACCAAAGTCAACACAAACCTCCTAAGGTCACAGTTTCTACTCTAGATATTCATTTTTTCTATCTCTACCATAGTTCTTCAAACTGAGCCAGGAGCATAGGGACTAACACCAGTGTTTATATCAGCTAGTGAATTGGGATGGGATAAAATAATCTAACTAGGGGATTTAGATGTAAAATGTATGAAGGAAGACCATAAGCAGAATACCTAATGTTCTTCTTTCCATAATTGATCACCAAGAGCCACTGGACTGGAATGTATTTCTTCTCCAGAGCATTTCATACTCTCCATGAGCTGAGTCAAACCTAGTAGTAGTTTTGTTACTCTGTTAGGTAACTGATTTTCACCAGCAGTAGTATGGGTTATAAGAAGCACACCAATCCAATCCCGCTGTGCTGTTGGCATGCTTCTCCATCCCAGATAATAATATAAACTGTGTTTTAATGTCTCTTGGTAGTCAGGATTATCCCCTGTGCTCAGTAAAGTGCTCTTCTTTGTTATTTCAATGACACTGGAAGTACAATCTGTCCAAGTGACAGTCTGAAGTCTGATTTCTGTATCCTTCTCTTTTAATGTTTTTCTTTTTCTGAAAAAAAAAAAAAAAAAAAGATCTGAGAATCTTCAGAACCCACGGTTTGAGAAGCATGGGTGGTTCTGAGACCTGTGGTTCTTCTCTACTAGGGGAGACAGCAAGTCATGTTCACAGGCACAAGCATTTGATTTAGATGCTGAAAATCATTGTCCTACAGCCACACAATATTGTTTATCCTCGAGATTAGCCCGTTTCCCAATCCGGACAGCTTTTATTACTAGAAAGCTATTTCCTCAGATCAACAGTAGCAACCACCCGCAACCTAGGCTCTTGGGAGGAAAAGGCAATAGGATCAAGAGTTCCTACCAGGACTCAGAGACAGCCAGAAAAGGAGAAACTTACAGGCAATAAAGGGTCTGGTTCTGTGCTAAAATCCCAGAGGAATTTATAGCTAGTTTCTTATTGAAGCTTGTCCAGGACTGCATATAACATTTCCGCATGTACTACCAACAGCTCCAGCAAGAAAGGCTGGCAGCTTTAAGGACTCCTCGTGGGTGGTAGGACAACCTCCCTGGAGTAAAGTAGGAGATCTGTCTACACATCAAAGATCTTTCCACAGTTCAAAACTGCGTATCTTCCTTAGAGACTGGGAGGAGAAAGCAAAGGAAAACATTGCCTTTCTCATTTAATATGATATTTCAACAATCCTAGATCGTTAATATTAGAAATTCATTGACGTGTCAAGTTAGTGATGTTTTAATGTGATTATTCCCCAGCATCTTCCCTTCGTGTACTTCAGTAAACCTCAGCAAGTGCTTTTATTGTTTTGTATCATGCTCATCAAACTTCAACATGAGACTATCAATGTAGGAGACAACCTAAATATTTAGAGTCTGGGTTACAATTAAGGCATGCAGATTGGGTTATGACAATTGCTAGAAAACTAATGTATCTGAAGTAGGTCAGGTAGGGTGTACCGTTTCTAATTTCCCTTATTTATTGGCATAGGCAAGAAGGCACTTTTTGCACACGTAGTTGGAACACAGGTCTATAAGTTCCTTCAGTCCCATCTCTGAGAAAGGCAAAGAAACTTGAGTAGCAGGGAAGTGTTCACATTTTCTCCAATTCAGACTCCAAACCTGGGTGGGATGGATGGTTTGGGCATAAAGTATCCTTCCATAAACTGATGTATTGAGGGATGTTCTGCCACAATGGATAGATTTAATCATTATAATCTGGCTGAATCACAAGAGCTCTGATTTAGCTGACTTTACCAGTGGATTCACCATCAATTGATGGATTCATAATCTGATGGCATTATTGAGAGAGATAACAAGAGGAGGGGCCTGGTTGAAGTAAGTAGGTCACTGGAAAACACTTTGAATACTGTCCTTTTACAGAAGTCTTTCTCCCTTTTTTCCGATCCTCCCCCTAGGTCACATGCTCTTGCCACTACTATATCCTAATGACCCCAAAACAACTGAGTCAGCCTACTGGCCAAGAATGAATCCAGCCTTTTCCTCCTTTTTTCCATGACCTAAGAGATCCAACAGTCCCTCCTCTTGGTATCATACACTCTCCTTCTAGGCTTATAAGCTAGTTTACTTCTCTCATGATCTGTCTTTCTCATGTTCACTTACCAAAACACTCGACAATTTTGATAGTAAATCTGTGCCAAGTGTTGTGGTCTTCCCTAGGAAGTTCACTACAATGGCTACGAAAACTACAGACTTGGTAAATTTATAGCAAATCTTTGAAACTTTATTTTACATTTGCTTGAAAGCAGTATTTTCTTTCATATTAAGGCAAAGTGTTCTGTAAAAGGGACTCTTAGTGGTGCTTACAATGTTTCTATTTCCTCTGCATAGCATCTGTTAACTCTAGGCATCCACCTGATTCTTCAGACAAGAATAAAATCAAAGGGATTCAATTAGAAACTCTGTTTTCTAAAGACCTCACCAGAAGGACAATGTAAGATGCTTAGTGTAGTTTTATTATTTTAGAATTATTCAGTCCCTTTTACTACAACTCAACATCTTTAAGGGTAGAAACGCTATCATTTTTGTCTTCATGGGACCCAAACTAACTCAATATTCTAGGCAAACAATGGAGAGCAAGTAAGAAAAACAAATTATGAAAGTATAATTTCTCACATGTTCATGATCCTTTACCTTTTGGCTCCGTGGCACGATGAATGATTGACAATAAATGTTCACTCTTAGGGATAAACCTGAAGGAAACAAAGACTGTGCAATAGAGACACCTTCACATCCAAGTTTATTCAGAACCCAATTCATGAAATCAGCCTATATGTCTGTCAACAGATTTATTAGTAAAGAAAATGTGATCCACACTTGTGCATACACATGCATGTGCACACCACACACACACACACACACACACACACACACACTCAACTTTTATTCAACTATACAGAAGAATCAATTTGCTGTTTTCATTAAAATGGGTGGTAAAACTTGAAATCATTATGTTGAATGAATCAATCCAGATTTTAAAAAGATAAATATTATGTATTTTCTATCACATGGGGAATCTAGAGTATGTATTGTATTCATGACATAGAAGTAGAAGTCAGATTATTTCAGAGGAAGAAAGGAATCAGAGGGAGGGAAGAGGAAAAATGAGAGATAGTAATGGGGAGAAAGAAAAGCAAAGCACACGATACACATCCATGAAAATGTCATAATAACACATTGTTTAATGTAAATTAGAATGAAAGTTATTGAAAGCTGCATAGATACTTCATCAAAAGTAAAAGCAGAGATGTCTTATGACTCTGAGATGCCACTTCTCAATACCATCTTCAAAGATAAGAAATCCTAATGTCAAATAGGTATCTGGGCTTCTGGTTTCCTTGCAGTACTATCTGCAGTATTCAATAAATGAACACACTTAGCTATTTGCTAATGGAGAAATGCCCACTCTGTTGTACACAATGGAATGCTAGTTAGTATTTGTGTTGGTTTGAATAAGAAATACACTCTTGTATCTAAACACTTTTGCTCTAGCTGTTTGTACTATTTGGGGAAGTTACATGGAGATGCATATTTGTTGGAAGAAATGCATCAGCAGGTTTGGAGAGTTCATAGCCCCACTCCACTTCTAGTTCTCTCTCTCTCTCTCTCTCTCTCTCTCTCTCTCTCTCTCTCTCTCTCTCATATCTCTCATATGTATGGGTAGAGATGTGATCTTTCAGCTTCCTGCTTCTGCCATTTTGCCTACCTGCTGCCATGCCTCCTTGCCATGGCGGACTCCTGACCCTGAGTATATCAAACTGTAAGGGGAAGATACTGGGCCTAGTTACCCATTCACAAAAACTATTTATCTTCCTTATAAGAGAGACAGAGAAATTTTCCCCCAAAGCAAAGTCTTTGTGCAAAATCAGGTTATCACATGCTATTTAATGAGTTTATATGTAGGGAGAATTAAAGTACAAACATGTCTGAAATTTATTAAGGTTATATTTCATGGCTCCAAATCATTTATCACCTCAGCTTTGTAATTACATAGGCAAATCCTCTAGTTCCCTTTTCTGGCCAGCCAAGAGCTTCTCATCAATCACTTTATTTGAGTAGCTCCTGACTCATATAAGTGTAATACACCCACGTTTTATTTGCCAGTGTCCTCTAGAGTATCAGAACCTACATAATGAATCTCTATCTATAGAAATGGGTTTTATTAGAATGACTTACAGGCTAATTAAGTCCAGCTAACACAACCACGGCTGCCTATGCACAGAAAATCCAGAATCGAGTTAGTTCATGAGGCTGGTCTTCAGTATACACCAGAATCCCAAAGAACTGGACTCTAACGCCAGTGAAGGGATGGACTTGCTGGCAAGAGTGAGAGCCTGCCAAGAGTGAGGGCTCCTTCTCCCTTGACCTATAAAGCCTGCCAGCAGAGGGTCTGGTTCAGATGTTTATGCGTCTTCCAACCTCAGAATGTCTAGATCAAAGGTTTATCTTCCCAGCTCAATAATCTAGGCTAGAAGTGGGTCTTCCCACTTCAAACGGTTTAATTAAGAAATCACTCACAGGTGTGCCTGGTCAGTAGGGTTTTAGTTATTTCCAGATGGAGTCAAGCTGACAATCTAGAAAAGCCAGCGCCCCTGCTGTCTGCATAAAATGGTAATTCACGGATGGCTTGCATATGGTTGGATTGACCTGTTGCAGTAATTACATTGATCTGTTTGAAGGCGTCCCACAAATGTAACCACACACCATGAATTCAATATATAGAAAAATCAAGCTGGTATTGAGTAGGAAGCTTCCTCCCTGGTGACTGCTACACAGGCTTCTGGGAAAACAGATCAACAGTCACACACAACATGAACTCTAAGAATTAAAATACTAACCCGCCAGACAAAATGGGTCCACTGATGTAAAAATGGCTGAGATGTTAAAGAGAAAGCAATTGGTCTCTAATTGGGTTTGAAGTCCATTTTACAAAAAGGAAATTCATGTCTGGTACTGTAAAGTTAGTGAAAGCAAAACAAAGCTATTACTGGTGATTTCTTAGCCTTAGGGAGGAATCTCATACTGCTGCTTAGCCAAAGTAACACAGCCTCAAAATTATTTTTAAGTATTCATGTTTATAGAATGTTACAGAAAAAGGTCACCCAGGTTTAATTGGGGAACCTCTATTTGTGATAAAGTGGATACAGAGACACATGAACATATAAGATACTAAGACCAAGTGATGATGGGGGCTTATAGCTTTTGGATCATTTTGACACAGAAGGAAAAATGTAAGAGCAAGAAGATATGGAAAAGGGATGCAAAAATGACATCTTTTAACATGGCACAGCCTAGCAATCACTATTCACAGCAGTTGTGTTTAAAGGACACTGAGTGTACAGAAAATTGGCCAAGCTAATAGTTATGTCTGAGGAAGGCCCTCATGGGGCCCTACTACTTAGAGATGAATTATTAGCAAACAACAGAGCCTGGGAGAGGAGAGTCCAATTACATATCCACTGTTGAGACCAACTGTCACCAATATTATAACTCCAAATCCATAGTGATATACATGATCCTAGTTAAATTGAGTGGGACACAAAACAAAACAAACAGTAACAAATGTGGGAAGACTTGTTAAGGACAAAGATGCGCTATCAGGAATAAGAAGGAGATAAGAGAGTGGAAGAAGAATAACCAGAATATATTTACATGTGTACATGAAATTTCCAAAGTTATTAGCAAACAGATAAACATACATGTAAGAAATTGAGCACATATTGCATTGCTTTTGGAGATGAGCGTAAAAGAAGGTGTTTAGGTTAGGAGGGCTCCACCCTAATAAATGACCATGCCCAATGTAAAAGAGCTTGAGACTACACATTCTACCTGTTCCATGATGTTGTAATACAGAAGTTCCTCACAAGGAGCAAACCCTTCATTGTTTGCTTCTGAGCTTACAGAACCTTTTGAGAAATCCCTCTTCTCTCTAAATTAACCTGTCTGTACTCTCCTAACATACCAGCACAATACAGATCAAGATGTGAATTAAGGTGACTCACAGTAACTTCTCTGTGCTTTCTTATTTTTTTAATGTATATTTTATGTATGTGCTATACAGAAAGACACAAGGATGTTTCTTCAATTCATCCATACAGTGTGTGTGTGTGTGTGTGTGTGTGTGTGTGTGTGTGTGTGTGTGTATGTGTACGTGTGGGTTTTAAAATGAAATTAAAATGGGGAAACCAATAATTCTTCATTCATAAATTTTTACATTATAATGAACAATAAAATTAATTCCAATTGGAATTAAAATGGCTCAGATTTTAAAGAGATGAAATAATTCTCAAATGATTTTTCTTTTGGTCCTGTCAATCTACCAAAGTCTAACATCCTCCATGGACAAATTGTAAAAGTAGGATGCAGAGATGTATAATTCCAGAAGTTCTTGTAACTCTCTCCCTTTCTCTAACCTGGTTCCCAAGTCTTGTCAATCCAGTCCTTGGTATTTCTTTTTTTTTTTTTTTTGAAATAGTTATTTATTATTACACAGTGTTCAGTCTGCATGCCAGAAGAGGGAGCCAGATCAAATTACAGATGGTTGTGAGACACCATATGGTTGCTGGGAATTGAACTCAGGACCTCAGGAAAATTAGCCAGTGCTCTTAACCTCTGAGTCATCTCTCCAGCCCTCCTTGGTGTTTCTTAAGCCCTTTCTGTTACCTGGAAACTTCCACATCTACACTGCTCTCTAACTCCCCATCCTCTGTCATTGTCATTTCTGAGCCGTTCAGTCTTCTTTCTCTGGAACTGTTTTGTTTTCCTCAATCAGAATCTGTAATGAGGAGGTGAGCAGGCCTGCTTTTCGTCCTGCCCGGATCCCGCATGGCTAGCTTTACATCCAAAATAACAACACACAAATTGTATTCATTTAAACACTGCCTCTTATTAGCCTCTTATTGGCTAATTCTCACATCTTGCTTTAACCCATATTTAGTAATCTGTGTAGCACCATGAGTTGGTGGCTTACCAGGAAAGGTGTCTGTCTGGGAGAGGAGAGTCATGGCAACTGACCTGGTGGCTGGCTCCATGGCGTCTGCCTGAGGCGTCTGCCTGACTCTGCTTTCTTTCTCCCATATTTCTGTTCTGTCTACTCCACCTACCTAATTTTCTGTCCTATTAAAGGGCTAAGGTAGTTTCTTTATTAACCAATGAAAGCAGCACATAGACAGATGACCCTCCTCCATCAAGAATCAGTCGTCTAAGTTTTCTCATCAAATTCTCTCAGCATTCCTGTGTTCCAGAGGCTGTGCACATTGATGTTTGCAACACACTGTGTCTTGTCCTATCAGGCACCTATCAGCCATTTATGAGTAAGAATGCTTAGGGTGACTCTAGGAATTCAATGAAGCAAGTATAAGGAATAAAGTATATTGGACTTCAACATTGTTGCTGCTGGAAAATATTTTGATGGGTTATCTGAAAACATATGGAAGATTTTCTTCACAGATTGTAATTCTTAATATGTACACAGGAAGAAATCAATACATATTTGAAAATCACTTTATTCATTTCTAACTTTAATTAATCTTAATTTTATTACTTTTATTTCACCAAATAATAATACATTAATGAATGTTACAATATGCTCTTATTAGTGTCATAGAAAATGCTTGCTTGCTGAATTTTTAAAAATTATTGTTTAGTTTTTGAGCTTGTAATATAATTACATCATTTCCCTAGTGCCTTTCCTCCCCTCAAACCCTCCCACATATAACCCTCCTTGTTCTCTTTCAAATTCATCTCCTTTTTCCATTAATTGTTGTTACATACATATATGTATATATGTAAATATTCTTAAATCTGTAAGTGACCTGAATGCCCCTCTCTGCAGACTAACTTTCATGGTTCCAGAGGTGCCACACAGCTTTCAAAGGAGAGAAGCAAGCATCAGTCCTATCCAGCTATTATATCTATGAATCACAACAATGACAAGCATGGCACAATAACCCCAAGGGTGTCATAGTGGCACACATACCTGGGGAGTAACCAACAACTCAATAATTGGACTTAGAACCTGCACAACAAGAGGAAAATATGCCTGGTACCGAACATCTCACCAACTACTCGTGAATCTTGCTGAAATTTTTAAATTAGATTGAAAAGGCTGAATCTCTCTGATGTCCTGAGTCAAAGTGGATTGTGATAATCTCTTTGTATAGTTTTACATTTACAATTCACGCTTTCTTAAGTAAATGCATTGACAACCATATTAGTCAGCTCTGGCCACCATAAAAAACGAGCACAGGCTGTGTAACTTAAACAGAAGGCATTCACATGTTATGGTTGTAGAGAAAGACAAGGTCAAGAGAGATTATGTCTACAGTTCCATACCTGGCTCTCACTATCTTCTCACTATGTTCTCTCATAGTGGAGAGAGGGCTGAGAGTTCCATGGAATCCTTTCACCATGTCATTACTACATTCATGATGGTCCCATCACTAGGACTCAATAAACAGCCTATGAAAACCAAACCCATTTGAAAAAGTAATCTGAAAAACCTAAATTCTACAGCGGAGGGTTTTTGCTAAAGCTGGGCCTTCTAGACAAATGTTTTCCCTGGTTTAGCAATAGAGACACCCGGAGGCTGCTGTAGTTGTAATGTAAATGGACTCCATTATACCTCAGCCTGGCTGCAGGACTCACAATGGAGTGGAATTTTGCTAACACACAGGTGTTAGCTAGGGTTAGTTAGAGAAATACCTGTGAGATCAGCCAGCTTATAACATTTTCAGATTCCCTGTACGGTGGCTTGAAGAGGCCAATTTGTGAATCCCTGAAGAGGAAAGCTAAGTTGCAGTGGAGACACATGAGTCAGCTGATGAGCCTGGGTAGGAAAGGCTCAGGCACTGAGGAAAGTCAACACATAACAAAGGCCTCTGGTGCTGCAAGTAACAGGCCACATGGATAGGGTCACCAAAGCCCATTGGAGACAGATGACACCACCACGAGCCCCACAAGCCAGACATGGAGATGTGAGGGTTCATGTCTCCCTCGCTGCATTTCAACATTACTTTTTTCCAGGGTGCCCTTGGTATCTTTATGTTAGTCTTTTGGGGGAATGGGAATGTTTACTCTGTGGCATGGTGTGCTGGAAGTATGTAACTTGGTTTTGTTTCTACAGGGGCTGAAAGCTAACAGACTGATTTGAGTCTTGGAACATACTTTGAGAATTTGAAAGTTTGGGAGACTATTCAGACTATGAGGACTTTTTAATTTGGACTAAATCTATTTTGTATTTTGAGGTGGCTATGAATCAGAAACCTGGATGATAAAATGCTCCTCAGAACAGCAGCTGAATGTGTTTGAGATGGCATGTCTCAGGAAAATTCTAGGCACCACACGAGAAGATAGGCTATGCAACGATGACGTTAATAAACATCTCCAACCACAGAAGGAAGTAAACTACAGTATATGGCAACGACACTTGAGATACTTTGACCATGTTATGAGGATGAATGACAGCAGATACCTAAAGATAGCACTGCTTGGAGGAGTGCAGTGGATAAGGCAAAGAGGAAGGCCCAAAAAACACTGGATAGACAGCATAAAGGAAGACTGTGAAACCTTGTGTATGACAAAAACACAAACATCTAGGACTGCCCAGGATAGGAACAACTGGAGAACCACCATAAATGGGTTGCCTATGCATGCTTACGTATTGCCAGTCATAAATGAGAAATGATGATGTTGATGAATCTATGAGTCACTGAATGGCATACTTTTAATCTGAAGTATAAACCACACTTAGTTCACACATGGTAGTAAGGTTTGGGGGTGTAACCCTTAAGTCAAGAGGCAAGGCTGTTGAGGTGGTCACTAAAAGTGGACCCTTGAGAGTTACAGCCTAGCTCTGCTTTCATCCTAAGTCCTTTCTGTTTCCTGACTCACCAATATATGAAAATCGTGGAACTCAACTTTCCTCCATAATGACCCTCACCATGCCTTCACTGCCACAACAGATTAGTAGTCCCTGTACCCATGGGCTAGAATATTCCTTCTCCTTTAGGTTGCTTCTATCAGATATTTTGTCAGAGAAATGATTAAAGTAGCTAATTTAATAGATCCACAGTTCACATCCACTTAAGTCAATATTTCTTAGTGAGTATTTTTTTCTTTAGAACTGGATAATGAAAATGTATTTCTGGCTCCCACCACTGTGTCAGAGCTCAAAGGGACAAAGGTTGAATTTATCTCATAGTTTCGGATGTTTCCATTCACATTTGTCTGACTCTAGTGCTTTAGGCTAGTGGCAAGGGAAAAACTCAAGCCAGAAAAGCATTCTGAGACAAAGATGCCCATGTCAGGGTGCTCTGTACCCAGAAAAAGTGAGCAAGAGACTAGGTAGAAGATCTACCTTTCAGCAGCATGTTGTCAGTGACCTGCTTCCCTTGATTAGGCCCCACTATGTCCAATAAATACTAAATTGTAGATATAGCAATGAATCGATCCATTTGAAGAAGTCAGAGCCCTCACAGTCCTGTCATGTTCCAAAAGCCTCATCCTTGAACAATCTTTGTATTGTGGACAAAGCCTTCAACACATGAGCCTCGCAAGAACACTCTGTATACAAAGATAATAACTGATAAATATTTAATAAACTGTATTTAATTCACAAAAAATGCCTAACATATATCAAATTTATGGTAGATAAAACACCAAGGCAACTAAAAGTTGGCAATGCCCCCAAAAGAGAGGAGTCATTGAAAAGATTGGCTGCATCCCAAAGACAGAGAATGTGCTGCCATTGAACTCACTTAAAGCTTCATGGTTTATCAGCTGATTACTGCAGATTACTTTACAGTTGAATGTATGCGGATGATAATACGGTGCTTTGTGATAGACTATAGCCTCTAGAGAGAGGAAAAAACTACACTTTCTGAATTGATCAACGGATCATTAGAGGTGTGCCCTTTTGCTGAGAAAGAGAGGGGAACAAGTTTCAGAGTAAGTGTTAAGTTTTATCATGGAGCCACTGGAGGATTTAATGAAGAAAAAGCTTGTCGTTGGCTCTTCCACTCATATAAATGGCTCCCTCTCCCAGAGCCACCATTGACTGCCCCGAATCAGGGGTGGGGCCTCCTGAGCTCTATTCAGCAAGCTGAAGTACAGATCTAGTGCAGGTGACCACAGTGAACTCATAAGTGTGACAACGAGTTCATAACTGGAGTGCTCATCATTTAGGGAAATTCTGACTCCTCAGTTCTTGCTGACCTACCTTCTGGATGTCTTTGCAGGGATAATATAAATGTTCCCTTCAGGTCAGAGCATTCCATGGTCCATATCTCCATACTTGGCCCATTTCTAAGTCTCTGCATTAACTGGTACCAACTACCAAAAGGAGCTTTGAAGTCTGAAAGTGGCATTAATTTGTGGGTATGAATATAAGTATTTAGATGGCAATTTGCTTCCTTGACCATTTATCAAGACAACAGTAGTAGGGTCTCCACAAAGGTCCATGATCTCCCAGCCATGGACCTTTCCCCCATGTAGGAATGAAAAGTCATTGAATATCTCTGTAAATGTCATGACACTTGCACCAGGGCAGCTTGCTTGCATCTTCTGGCTTTGCGAAAGCTAGCCAGCAGGTACGAAACTGCCAGTCCAAATCCAGTGGAGTTCTTGGTGTCCTCCAGCTGAAGTATCTAATGTCTTCAGGAATAACATCTTAAAATCTAGTTCTGGTTGGCAAGCAAGGGCATTGGCAGCAGTCTGTGGTGTTTGGGGGACTTTAGGAGCCACCCTCACCAGCAGCTCACAGGCAGGTATCCTGTACGCTACTAGGATCTCTATTACTAACTTCAGTTATCTGCTAGGAGCATTATGTACCAAAGCCAGATGCCTTCACTCAAATCTTCCTTTAAAACGTGTTTTTAATAGACTTACAACGTAGTAGATTTCCCTAAGACTTTTTCTATGCATCCTTGATTTTGGTTAGCCCTTCCCCGCAACCCCCTTCTCCCCCTACCTTCCATTCCTAATCCCTCTGAAACTGCTCCTGCCCCTGTGTTCCACATTCTGCTATAATCTCACATGGGTTCTTCTAGCTCTCTTCCCTTAAAGTGGGTTCCCCCTCTAATGTTCCCTTCCTGGTCTTTACGGGCACTTCATAAAACAGCAAAAGAATCCCAAGCTGGATCCATACATGAGAGAGAACATGTAGCCTTTGTCTGTTGGGCCTGAATCACCTTGTTGAGTATAATTTGTTTTTAATTCCATCCATTTTCCAAAAATGTCATGATTTCATTTAGCTTTGAACCTAAATTGCATTCTGCTGTGTATATGAACCACATTTTCATTATCTATTCATCATTTAATGACATCTAAGATGATTCCATTTCCTAACATTGTGACTAGAACACCATAAACTAAATGCTCAGATCTCCTTAGAATTAAAATATTAATGTCCTAACTCCCAACATGGTGCTCATTTTTAGATGGAGCCTGTGAGAGATAATCCTGGTCAGATGTAGCCAACAGGTAAAGCTTCGTGGTGTGGTTAAAGTCTGTAAAAAGAGAACAATATTGACATGGGCACACATGCCCATCACCCCTTTACTCACAAAGGGCCACACATTTAAGGTGAGAGCAGACCCCTGACCACCAACTGAAGATATAACCAATAGGGAACTAGTAGGGTAGACTTGTTCTGGATGGGGAAAGAGCCCTCACCAGAAACTCAATCTGCCAGTCCCTTGATCTTGGATTTCCAGCCTCCATGGGCAATAAATGTCTGTTGATTAAGCCATCTGCCCTGCGATATTTGTTATGGCAGCCTGAGCTAGGAGTGATCAAGTAAAGGGGGTGGCCGGGGAATACAGGGTGTGGGGTACTTACTAATTATTCCCTGTGACCCTGAGCTGGTGATGCAGTCCCTTAGATTCCACTTCCGCAGCGACAACTGATTCTATGTGTATTTCAGCATCACAGGAAGTAGACCGCATCAACATCAGGGACTCTCCAGAGAAGAGAGCGTCAGGTAGTTTCCCATGTCCAGTCAACATTCTGTCACTCACACAGAGAGTTCTGTCTTTCCTGTGTAGCAAAGCACAGCAGTCAACTGCTTTATGTCAAATTTTGAACACGCCTCTTGCAAAATAGTCACACGTTCAGGTCACCTTGCAACATCCTGATTCTGATCCGGGGACCTAATCTTACAGAAAGGATTAAAGCACTCGTCCTTATCGGAGATGGTTTTGACTTACAGGTGCAAATATTTAAGCGGCCTCTGATAAGCAGCCCATCCCTCACTGAGCTATTTGGCAGTTTCTCCTCACAGAAGAAGAGAGGGACTTTAAGATTTAAGATAAAGGGCTGGGCTATCGGCCCTTTCTGTACTTAGTGAGGAGCTGTAGTAAATATGCCCTTTGCTGGACACTCGTTGCTGTTTCACTTCTCCAAAGTCTCTGCTGTCTTTTTCTTTGAACACTATTCCCAGATCTAGAAACTGTTTTATGTTAAGTCGGTTTGTGAGGAAGAGGAAACACTGTCAAAGGATCATTGGAAATGCTCACTGAGACCCTTCTAAAGTTGTTTGTTTGCTTTTTGTTTTCTGTTCATAATATAAAGGTTATTTTACTCAAAATTGTAATATCCTAAAAAGGGATAGAAAATTGGGGTCGCTGCATTAAAACCATGTTCATCAAGGAGTGAAAAATGAGCCACAGAGCTGCTGCGAGCCTCCAACTACTGCACAGACTCAGTGTTAAATTTTTAGCTAAAATACCATGATGCGTCTAGACATTTATAGATAAAACAAACTTTCTACAGTTTAAGATCTGAGCTTGGGTATTGTTCCCAGTAACTCATTTTAGAGATGGCTTCTAAAACAACATATTTGAAGGACATTAGGTATCAGAGAAAGTCCATTCCACTTGTGTGAGCATTATGAGCATCAAGTAGGCTTCTTAAAAGAGAACTCTGCCTTAGACACTGTTCTGTTTCCTACTGTAAACATACAAAAATCTTAACTCTAACAGAATGTGTGCAGAGAGGAATGTTTACATAATGATACTAGACAAGTTGCCTAAACCTGGAGCTTCACAGAGTTCAACAGAGAGCTCCACAGAGAGCAACCAACCTCACAATCTGTGGAGCCTATAATCAGTTGATTAACTACAGTCGTAAGGCACTCTGACTCTCTGGAATGTTATCGAATGTAGTGTTGATTGCTGGCTCAAGGTCTTCTTCCCTTCCTCTACTCACAAGATTGGTGTTCTGCACCAGCACCCTGTAGAAGGGGCTGCAGCAAAACTCCGGAAATGTAAGAGAAGCTGCTACTCACTTTGGAGGTTCAAAACTCAAAGTGAGGGTTAAAGGGGAATATCTGTTAAGAAGCAAAATAAAATCTTATGGTTTTTACTCCCACTTCCTTCTTTACTACAGACTAAGAAGGGCTCATCCTCTGGAGGATAAGGGAAGGAGCCACGAGACAGCATGAGATGCTTGTGGCTCCAGGAAACTCTGAAAGTGGAGCTCTGCCGCTCTCCTGGGTTCCCACTCTCCTGTGTTCCCACTCTCCTGGGATCCCACTCCCATGCCCTTTCACAGAGAAAGGGGCAGAAGCACCCTGCAGTAGTGTTTGCCATGAGAGCTTCGAAGCATGGAAGACCCTTTTCTAGTCAAATACAGGATAGCATTAGCCTAGGGTGACACATGAACAGATAAAGAAGCCTCAAGGGAGAGTTTCTAGGTATCTTCAGAGAATGTCCCACGGTGTAAGTCCAGGAAAAGCCCATAAATAATAGAGAAGGTCAGAGCTGGGGACTGAGTCGGGGGCAGCCTAATGTAGATTTCTACCATCAGATAGGACAGCTTAGCCAAGGTTCGGACATAGGAAGACAAAGAAAGTGGTAGCAAAGCTGGTTTCTTCCCCAAGTTGAGCGAAGAACACGTATGAAACACAGGTCTAGGGAAAACAATTGGAAATGGAGAAACTTGAATTATCAAAGCTTAACTGCCCACTCTGGGTAGAAAGATGGAGGTATGGGGTAAAAAAAAGAATGAAATTATTTTTGTAAATAATGGGAATTATGGAACAGTAGAGTCTGAGATTTGGTGTTCCTGGTTGCCTAATTAAGATTTTTTTAGTCTGCTGAAGTAACTCTCATCATGAAAGAGATAATTGTAACCTTTTGCGGTGTTGGTGCTGATCAGAGCACCCGAAGCATTCTCTGATAAGGCAAGTGTGGGGCGGCCATCACCCCTTGGAACACATGCAACAAATCTGACTGCATCCCCACCACAGTCACTCCAAGCACATTGCTCAAGGACTGAACCTTTGCCAGTTATGTCATTAGAAGGGTTTGCTTTCATCCTACGCTAAATGCGGAGTTCTGGAGCTTCTGCGCTTGCTCTCCGCATTTCCCTCTGAACCCTGTGCACCACCTCTTCCAACAGCTTCATTACGTCTGTTGCTGGGAGCCTGTGCTCACTCTTGCTCTCAGGCAGCTGTGTGGCTTCTGAAAGATCACCGTTCTTCTGCAGGCTGCAGGGTTGGAGTTGACTTTTAAACTCTTGGCAGAAAAAAAGTTACTTCCTGCTCAAAGAGAAAGATGAAAGTGAACCCCACACTGTGCAGAAGCACAGACACCCTGATGTTTTCTACACTGCTTGGTCCCACATAGCATCTCAGAACATCCCTGCCTTGGGGACTTCCTGACCTGGACCCCGTGAACTGCGCCTACCCCAGCTGATGTCACACCAGCTTGAGGAAAGGTTATTTTTAAATATATGAGTACTCAACTTCATATTCTTCTATGTTCAGACAAATCACTGCTTCCCCATGCTATTCATATGTTCTAAGAAAGCCACCTTCAATAATTAAAAAGTCTATATTATACATCAAAGAATAACTGCCTCACTGTCTTCCTTGAAAAGCATTCCCTGAAGCTGCATTAGGAGAAGGTGGCGGGATGACACTGAAGATTGCTGACAGGAAATGAGCATCAGAATTCCTGATTATATTTTATGACTTCTCTAAGCCCCGTTAATAAGAGAGGTGTTTCCGAGTTTGCTTGTTTGATTTTGTCTCTGCAAGTGAGAGTTCGTGGGAACTCTTGGTGTGGTTTGAAGAATCAAGGGTACAGGAGGCTGTAAATGTAGGAAGAATCCTGGAGAAAACTGTGAACTCCTAAGCCTCAACCCAGAACCACTCTTTAGATCTTTCCTCATTTTTGTATGTCTGCTGGCCATTGGGATCTGGGTGGTCATCACTAGACACGTTCACTTCTCTGTAGACATTATCCCATTCCTCTGCCTCCTTGTTTTAAATTGCTACACTGCCTGATACATGGGAAGAGTTCAGTAAGTGTTTGGTGTTACAACTAGATTAAAGAAAGATCACCCAGTGGCATCTCTGTCTCCCTCCGTGGTCCCAGTGAACAAACTGGTGGGGTCACAGAGCATAAAGGTGCTTCCCACAGAGCATAGATTCTCTTTCATGAGAAAGGTGAAGACTAGGGATGGAGTTCAGCTGCATGGCGTGCATAAAAACCAAGGTTCAATCTACGTTACTTCACAAACTCGTACCTGTAATTTCAGTACTCAATAAGAGGAGTAGAAGGATCAGAAGCTCAAGGCTCTTCTTGGCTACATAGTGAGTTTGAGGCCAATGTGGCCTGCAAGAGACTGTTTCAGAGAGATGGGAGATGCCATCCCAGATAGGAATGACACAGTCTCAGTGACAGCAGACTTCCCAGCCACCGCCAGTACTTTACCAGGCTGTAACCCTGCTGTTCCTCATTTGTACCCAGATTGCTTTGGAGAATCCAACTCCAAGCAGATGACAATAAGATGTATTGGAAGGACATATGTAAAGGCAGAGTCACAGGCAACCAGGAAGCTGAAAAAGCTATAAAAACCAAGAGCAATGTAGAAGACGGATGGAGAGGATGGCTCTTACTAATAAACCCTTAGGGTGAACTCGAGAGTCAGAGGACAGACGGGCAGTTGTCCACTGTAATTTTACTACATGTCGGAAATCTTGTGTTGTGGTACAGGTCATAGAAACTGGGTGTCATGGGTGGGTGACTAGCTGGAACCTGGAAATGAAACTCCTATAGTTTTTCTTGTTCTCCCTTAATAGGATTGGTTCTCTACTAAAGGAAAAAGGAAAAAAGAAAAAGAAAAGAAAAGAAAACAATGACAATTAAAAACCCAAAACCAAGAGTTTATTTAGGTTCTATTCAACAGGCCTTCATTAGCCCAGAATACCACGCTGGAACTTCAGTGACGTCACCTTCATTAGCCCAGGATACCGTGCTGGAAATTCAGTGATGTCACCTTCATTAAACCTGTTAACATTTTGCTTATCTCAAATTGGATTTGAGAAAAATACTTTTGTTTTTTTAAAATATTGCATCAGTCCTGGGAGTGTCCCAGAGTGGTATAGAAGGTGTGAGGCCCCGCCCTCAGTCATCAGTAGTAAAGGACTGCATTAGGCTGTTTATTACGTTTCTTTTGATTGCTGAGATTTTTTTGTTGCCTTCTTAAATTCTGTGCCCTATCACATTATTAAGGCTTCCATGACAAATTAGCACAAACAAGGTGGTTTCAAAACAATTCCTGGTTCTGAATCCGGAAGGCTAGCTGGCATCAGTAGAGTCCAATCCCTTCCAGACCTCTAGGATAAGATGTGCCTTTGCATACTCTGGATCTGGTTTCTTGGCTTATGCAGTCAACACCTGATTCATGCTACTATATTTACACGTTCTCTCCCCATGTGCCTATCAAGGTTCCCTCCACTCCCCTTTAATGAGAAAACCTGAAATCCATAATAGTCTCAGCTTGGGACTCTAGTTTACATTTGTAAATAACTTTTGCCAAATAGGTCACACTCATGAATGCCAGAAGCTAGATTTGCGCATGAATTCCCGAGGGGAATGCTCCATCCCCTTAAGGCCCCAAATCAAGTGTCTCACTTGCTTATTCCAAGCCTTAGAATGTGTTCCTCGTGGGTTCCACCCCATCCCTGGAGTCACAGCTGGTTCTCATCACTGGTGTGAAAATAAGTGGATAGAAAAATGAAAAGCAGTAAACAACGCACAGAAAGAGTGTGGATGGCCCAAAGCCTGATCCTAATCACAAAAGCAGTGTCCGAAAAGAAGAAAGGCATGACACAGGGACCAGCACATCCTCTTTGGAAGGGAAAGAAACAAAATCCCCTACAGCCTTGTCCCAAAACCTGGGCTCTTATGTGTTATCTCCATGAGACAAAATGGTTTTGCTTGTGCCATCTAAGTACAAATTCTTAATAAAAAGAATTCATTCCCATATAAATAATATACATACAAACACACACACACACACACACATATACATATATGTAGAAAGGGGCGCCAACTTCCTCAATGGAGTACTTTCACACATGCCTCAAGTAGAGAAGCCACTGAAATTCTGCTTCTACAGTGATATAGTATTTTTGTTTTATTACACATAATTTTATCTTTTCTTTGACTTATTTCATTTTAATAATTACTTTATACACACACACACAAATCCTTTTGATATTTTTGTGCTGTTAAAACCACAGCTTCATGACTGTCATGAACTAAAATTCCTCAAGCATGATCTTCTTCCTATGATCGTGGGAAAGAACAAGTTTCCTTTAAAACACACACATGCACACACTTCTTGAAGCCATATGGAAGTTTTATGAATGCAAATTGAACTTCATTTTTTTTCTTCAAGTTTCCCACAAAATTCTCATCAGCAGAAAGAAAATTTTCAGCCCTTAGTAGGACCTGTTAGGAAAATCCTACAACTAAATGTCTTCTTCAACTTTGGGATATCTATATCCATCATTACCACCATGGTGGCATCCAGGAGTTGGTGCTTATCGAAATAAGCATCAAAGCTGCAGTTAGTTGCTTAAAACGCTTACTTTTTTAAACACAGTGTAATTTCAGACAAACCTACACATGAATTTTCACAATATCATGCGAACTGCGTGTGTTATCTCAAAACAGTGAATAAATTCGTGCGTTAGAATAAATTTCATGTCTTCCACATGTTTAAAACTCAGCATCGTGTGAGCAAATCATTTGCCGATTGCTAGACAGCGTGAATAGTCTGGCAGCATATGAAGACTATTTATGGACCACAGCAGTTTCCACACTGATGATCACGTGAAAGATAAACAACGCAACTGAAGTGAATTATGACTCTCCCATTATTTTCATGGTATACTACATTTACTGTTTAAGGTGGTAGATTCTCTCCTATGCGTCTCACTCTTCGTTGGTTAAAAAGAAAGTATTTGCTGTGCTTTGACTTGAACAGAAAATATGCTTTCATCTTCCTCAGGAACCAGCTGAGATTTTGTTTATTAGACTAACTACCAAGGCATTAGGTCAATGGCAACTTATACGTGTGCAATCAAAGACATAGAACGTGTACAGTGAGGAAAGAAAATGTCCAATGGGATGCATCAGCATGGGCAAGGATGCCAGCTACAGAAAAGGTGAGTTTGGTTTTAGCATATATAATCTTCTCCGAAGCTGGACCCCTGTGAATGATTCCTAAAGATAGAAAAGATCTTGGAGAACCCTGAAAAACCCTCTAGGGTAACAGCATCAGCACCAGCTACCTAAACCACGTCGATATCTTTTGAATGCACCTTCTTCTGCTCCAATGCTCTGCTGCAGCTTGAATTTGGCTGCTCATTGCATCCTAAACGTGCTCTTCCTTATGGAAAAGCATCGAACATCCTTATAAACTTTGCTAAAAATCATTTTTCTGGAGATCCAATTTTTTCATGTCGCTGACAGCTTTCTATTACTGTTATAAAACATCATGTCTTCTGGGCGTGGTGGAACACGCCTTTAATCCTGGCACTAAGGAGGAAGAGACAGGCAGATCTCTGTGAGATTGAGGCCAGCCTGGTCTACAGTGAGTTTCAGTATACCCAGGGCTATTATACAGAGAAACCCCATTTCAAAAAAAAAAAAAAAAGCCAAGCAAAGAAACAATCAAACAAACAAAACAAAACAACAACAACAAAAAAACAACCAACCAGCCAACAAACAAACCACCATGACCAAGGCAACTTATAAAAGAAAGTATTTAGTGTCGCTTATAGTTTCAGAGAGTTGAAATCCATGAAGACAGAGTAAAGGAATAGCTGAGAGTTGACATCCTGATCTACAACTGTCTTAAGGTTTCTATTGCTGTGGAGAGACATGATAACCATGACAACTCTTTTTTTATTGATATTTATTGAGCTCTACATTTTTCTCTGCTCCTCTCCCTGCCTCTCCCCTCCCCTTCAACCCTCTCCCAAGGTCCCCATGCTCCCAATTTACTCAAGAGAGCTTGTCTTTTTCTACTTCCCATATAGATTAGATCCATGTATGTCTCTCTTAGAGTCCTCAGTGTCATCTAGGTTCTCTGGGATTGTGATTCGTAGGCTGTTTTCTTTGCTTTATGTTTAAAAACCACCTATGAGTGAGTACATGTGGTAATTGTCTTTCTGTGTCTGGATTACCTCACTCAAAATGATGTTTTCTAGCTCTATCCATTTGCCTGCAAATTTCAAGATGTTGTTATTTTTTTCTGCTGTGTAGTACTCCCTTGTGTACCACATTTTCCTATTGGGGTGACTAATTTACAGTTTCAGAGGTTTAGTCCATTATCATCATGGTGGGCAGTAAGGCAGACGTGGTGCTAGGGAAGGAACTGAGGGTTCTTACATTTTGACTCACAAGCGACAGGAAGTTGCCTGTCTCTCTGGGCCTGACTTTAGCATATATGAGATCTCATAGGCTGCTTCCACAGTGACACACTTCTCCAACAAGACCACACCTACTCCAATAAGGCCAAACCTTCCATCAGTGACACTCCCTTTGGTGGCCATTTTCTTTCAAATTGCCACCACAACCATGAGACAGAGATGAATCAAGCACTGGTAATTGCATAAGCCTCTTAGATCCTCAAAGCCTACCCCAAGTAGCACAGTTTCTCCTACAAGGCCACATGTCCTTATCCTTCTGAAACACTTCCACCAACACAGCATTCAAGTCAATACACCTATAGGGGACATTTTCATTCAAACCAACACATTCCACTCCTTGCCCCCGACATGTTCATGGCCATAATAATGTAAGATGCATTTAGGTCAATTTCAAAAGGTGTCACAGTCTTTCACAGTCTCAACACAGATTAAAATTTCAAATAAATAAAAAAAATCTCTTCTGAGATTCAAAGCAATTTCTTAATTGTAATCTCTGTAAAATCAAAATCAACTTATTTAATTCCAACATACAAAGACATAGAATATATATTAACATTCTAAAAGGCAGGGATCAGAGAATGGAGAGCAAATATTTGACCAAAGCAAGACTGAAATCCAGCAGGGCAAACTCCAAATCCTGTAGCACCATGTCTAATTGCAAAGGGCTTAAATGATGTTATCCTTCCAGCTTTGCTGACTGCAACACACTTCTCTTTTGTGGGGCTTTACTCCTAGTCTGCAGCTTTCCTTAGCAGATGTCCTGGCACCTCTCACACCATAAGCCATGGATCTCTGGTGTCCTGTTTCTACCAGCATCAAGGCTATTCAATCCTCACCGAATGTTAGAGCCCTCTCGATTTCAGAATCAAACTTGTTTTCTGAAGATGCTTCTGGTACCAATTATACTGTCAGATGTCAAATGCAGTACTAGACCTGGTTATGTTTATGCATCTTTATGAGAGGCCAGACTTGATATGAAACTTTCATCCATCCAAACGAAAAGACAGAATTGATATTTTTAATGGCTTGTTATTACTTTTTAATTATGTCTCTGAGTGGGTATGTATAAAAGAGTGCTGATTCCTGTGGAAATCTGAAGAAAGCATCAGATGCCCTGGAGTTAGAATTAACAGGTTGTTCTGAGCCCCCTGATGTGGTGCTGGAACCCAACTGTGATCCCCTGCAAGACTCTTAACCTGTGAGCCTTCTCTCTGAAAATTAATGTTTTGAAATGCACTTAATCTTTATATGAACCCCATAAAAATGAATAGAAATGTCCGGTACTATTGTATCACAGGATCCTTTAAGATGAATATTGAAAATGGCTTAAGACTGTAGAGTTAAAACACAAGACCAGAGCCAGGTGGTGGTGGTGCACACATTTAATCCCAGCGCTCAGGAGGCAGAGGTAGGCAGGTCTCAGTGAATTTGAGACCAGCCTTGTCTATAAGAGCTAGTTCCAGGACAGGCTCCAAAGCTACAAGAAACTCTGTCTCAAAACAAAAATAGAAACAAAAACAAAAACAAGCAACAACAACAATAAAAACAAATGAGCAAAAAAAAAAACCCACAAGGTTAATATTGTGCTAAATCTATAGATTTGATGCTATGTAAAAAGTGTGTACTTAAAGACCTACAAAATGGAATGCAATATGAAAATATAGTGACACCTAAGAAGCTGGATGTATTAATATTAGGAAGAGAAGAGAATCCCCCAGCTACGGGCATTAATACACCATTATTACAAAAAACAAAACCTAGGTTTGTACAGCTTTGCAAGTGAAACTACAGATTTAGAAAAGATATTTGGAAATAAGCTAACAGAAATCCTATCATTCTCGGCTTTAGGAAAAGAAAGAAAGAACAAAATTTAGGCCTTAAAAAGTCTTTTGGATTATCAGCCAAAATGCTGTTTAATACCGTATCTTCTTAGACTACAATAAAAGTTTATAGATGCAAAAATCTATCTCCTATCTGGGGCTATGACATCAAACAACCACTAATCAAAAATTGTCTGCTTCTTAGTCAGAGAGGCAAAGTAAAAGTGGCAGCAGAGGTGGTTGTGGATCCAAAGCCGACAGCCACGTTTCAGTGATGAGGAGACACCTGTGCCTCCTTCCAGCCACCATCCGCTGGTTCTTGCAGCCTGGTTACCTTCAAAGCCTGATAGCACACCACATGTGCAAAGAGAAGACAGAACGCTGTTGTCTTCAAAGTCATAAACTCGGCTTTGGCATCTGGTGCTAAAATTGCTCTCCTTCAGGAAGAGGACTTAAAGGTTGTGTGGACTGTGGTTCAGGCGCCAGCTAGTGCCGGTCAACAAGGAGGAATAAAGCTCCCTGCCTCACACCGTGTCTGGGAGGCTCCAAGTGGAATTTTTTGCCCCGAATGTGATCGTAAACTCTGTATTTCCTGGGTTCCTGTGATTAGGCATGATGGGTGGAAAGATAACTTGTCAAGAGTGTGGGCATGAAAACCATGGCTGGGATGATGCCAAGCGATGATTGACACATTGACCGCGTCCCTAGGCAGCATCTCTGAACGCACGGTTCCCTGAAGGGGCGGGCTGTGTTCAAAGCCCTTACTTTAAGCACTAATGTGACAGGTATGCTTGCGCTTGCAATTCACAGCTGTTTTTATATCTTAACGTCGTTCCCTTTGGAGCCTCCCTTCAGCAGAACGGCAGGACACAAATTCATCTTCCTTATGGTTTGTCGTGTAGTAGCCAGGTGTCCTGGACATTCCTGCCCATTTACCAATTATCCACGAATAATTAAAATTGATGAGAAGAAAGAAGAGAGGAGATGGAAAGGGGAGAAGGAGGAGAGTAGAGAGAGTCTCTAAATGTAGCCTCGTCTGTTTCTCACTGACGAATCTGTCCCCCATGTCTCAGAACCATTCAAAGCTGATCAGTCTTGGTGAAGTAAGAGGGGGCAAATACAGGACTCAATATTTTGACCTGTGTGGAAAAGCAGTCCCAACGGTTGCGACCTTGTGCCTCTTCGCCCAGTTGGGGGGAATGACAACTTTGCAAGGACTCTTGAAGGGCTTACACAGTCTGCTTCCCGTACTCAGTGTCAGGGAGTTGAGCTTTGTCTATGTGGGATGAGGCCTAAATCTCACAGTCCCCTGACTATGGGATGGAATGGGTGACAAGAACTAAGATTAAAAGTAAATTCTGGAGCGGGATCTGGTGGTGCTCACCTACAACCTGAGAATATGGAAGAATAAAGTTCACCAATAACAAGTTTGAGGAAAACCTGTGTTACATAGCAAGATCTTAGAGAGAAAAAAAAAATAAAAACAAAAGTAAATTCTTCCTCTAATGTTGGCTTCTAAACAGCAAAAACCTGTTTGTCAGTATACCTAAATATGGAATTAGAAGAAATAAATATAAAGAGCTACTCCAATTTTTATGTTTTCCCACCTCTATTCCCATATGCAGTAAACTTGTCTTAAGTAGTTCGTTTCATAGAAAACTTTGTGAAAACCACAGCCCATGTGTTATGCTTTGCCTAACATGGCTTGATATTATGGACATCTTTGATACCTTGTGTTGAAAGTCACATTAATTAATTCCATGAGTGTGAACTTGGCACAATCTTCAAGTTAGCCTTAGGAAAAAGCTGCCAGGATCCACATACTGCTATTTAATTTTACATAAAGTATTTACTTCTCTGACTTGAAGCATGCTGCTTTAATTCGTGAAGCATGGACCAAAAATTCTCTTTCTCTCCTCCCCACCCCCCGTAAGAGTTCAGGCAGTGAATTCTGCTTGCTCACCTCTGTGGAGACTCTCAGTCAGTTTGCAGTGAGAAATGATGTAGTAACAAGAAATTCCAAAGTCTAGTCCCAAAACAAACACATACACACACACACACACACAGTAAAGTGGGGAAGGAGGGACAGAGAGAGGGGAGAGAGAATTCTCCTTCACTCTGTATGGAACAGAAGTTGGCAATAGACTCAGGCCCCTCGTAATGAGTCAGTGGGTCCGGTTGATGGCATGGCTGGTTTTCAAATGTTGCACATTTGGGAGAGAAAAGGCATTCTGAAAGCTATTGATCTTGGAATGAAATAGTTCAGTTCATACTTCATTGGCAACTGCTGGACCTCGGGCCTCACTACAATGTGCAGGGCAGAAAGCTGAGCATTTATGAATCTGGAAGAAGATCACTGCATCTGAATGACTCTCACTTTTTAATTCAACCGCATTTAAACTTTTAGAACGTGAGCAGAAGGCAGCCAACTTCTTTGCCAGCTTGTAACATGAATGGCCTCTAGCCTAATCCCCAGCAGAATTCTCGTTCTTCTGTGAAACCTCAGGAGACCAGACTGCACCAACACCATCTCCAGAAATGTTCTGCTCTTCTGCACTCCCATCACAATCGTCCACCATGCTCTGCTTACAGCATCTGAGGGATTCCCTGCCTGTAACTACAAAACCCTCCACATTTTCTCCAGCAGCCTAAGAATCACATGGTCAGCTTCTCCCAGCGACTGACCCCACTTCTCAGTACTAGTTTTCTACATTGGCTGCTTTTGTTGAGGCTGTAACCACATGCCTGATGGGAAGCAACATAAGGATTTCTTCTTCTTAGCTCACAAGGAGAGATAGTCTTTCAGAGGGACACCATCCATCTGAAGAAGGAGGGAAAGACACAGACAACTCATGGTAACTAGAAGTATAACTAGGATGCCTCAAATCCCCATACCTCCACAGCAGAGAGACAAGGCAAGAAGTAAAGCATCCAATCAGTGACCTGGCTCCTTTGGCTAAGTATCACTTTGTAAAGGTTCCACAACTTCATAAAATAGCACTACCACACAAACCTTGGGAGACCACTTCCCACTCAAGTTGTAACTCCTCAAAATATAGAGATTTGAAATGATCCTGTCTTTTCTGAAAAGCGTACCTGACATCCATGGGTCTCACCAATGACTGCAACCCAATACAGCTCAGAAGGTTCACTCTTGTGGCTTGCAAAGGGTGCATGTTTATTCATGAAAATGCATTCTGTCCACAATCAAAAGCATCTTCTGACTGAACATTTGGATTCTCCAATGACTTAGACACTGGACATAAGACCAAACTCACAAACCCTCCTTATGAGACACAGTAATTTGGTGGGACGTCCTCCCCATCTGGCACTCACTACTGCCTTAGGCTTCATTTTCAACAGTAAGGAAAGCAGAGAGGCCTACTATGCCAGGTAATTGTAGGCCCTGGATTTGCCTGGTCTTGTGTTATTACTATGATGCCAACAATCAATTCACATTTCCATTCGCCCTCCTATATGCTAGGCATACACGATAATGTGTGAATTTGCATATATTCGCATAGTATCTGATGCTCAGATTAGAGTAACTAGGATATTATCCTTTTATCCACTCATGCTGCCATCTTCCCTTTGTGTCAAGAACATTCAAAATCCTTTCTTGTAGCTACAGTAAAGTGAAGTATACTATCCTTAGCTGTGTTTACCTCATTATGGTATAGAACTAATTCGTATTTCCATCCACAGTGTATACCTCAGTTCCCCTTCCTATTTGGCCCTATAGTTGCTTTGTTGTTGCTTTAGCTGGCAACTCTAATTTGTATTATCACTCTTCCTATAAGGGGAGGAGCTTAGCTCTCCTATTTTGTCACTTTTGCAGTGGTTACTGTTGTCGAAAGTTGAGCTACAAAATAACTCGGTTCTGGACTTTGACATCTTAATGAAGTTCTCTCTCTGATTATACACATTATCTATTCTTTGTTAAATTGGGGGAAATGAGAAGATGTATGATTTTGAAGTATCGAGTGTGATGAAACACACAGAAAATCTGACATGAGACATACAAAACTATGCAAAGAAAAACCTTAAATGGAAGCAAAAATATTAGGGTCAAATACTTACATATTTTGGCATGGAAAAGGGTGAAAATTGGTAAGTCACACATTTAGCAAATTGTCCTGAATTTTCAGATAATTTTATTTTCAAAAAAAGATAGTTTTCTAAACTAACAATATTATAATAACATAAATAAGCTTGCTAATGATAGTATATAACTTTACAAAGTGTATATAATTTTTTAGAAAAAATAACATCATAGTGAAATAGAAGTTTCTATGGAAGAATTTCAGTGTTATCATATTACAAAAAGCCCTAAAATAAGAGTTGTAGGGAGATTTTTCCATGAGTAACTATTATATTCCTGCTAGCTTTGACTTTCAGATGATTAATAAAAAATCTTTCTTTTTAATATAATACACGTGGTTATATATTACTTTTTTTCTTTGCATTGTTCTTATTTCTAAAAAACTATTGTAAATGAACCTGTATGTAGGTCTACTAGTTGAATAAAATCGATATGCAACTTAGTAAATGACTACCTTAAAAGTTATCTTAGTGTTTCTTTTTAACTTTAAAAATGTTTCTGTATCATAAATTGTGTAGTCACATTCATGGTGATTAAAAGATGTGATTTCTCGTTTATAAATGTTGACGGCCTTACCTGTGAATTGCAAAATTGATGTGGTATCTATGCATCCAAACACTTACTCATTCAACACGGAAACTGGTGCTGCCGAAATGGACAAACATTTTACCTATCGTAGTAGAAGTGGCCGAACTTCTCAGAAATATCTTCCATGTCTGATTGCTCAATTTCTTACTTTGTAATTTCATATTTTCTCACCTGAATGAACATTCTGCTGTTTAATTCTCTGCACCTTAATCTACAAGGCCAGAATGCAACTCAATGTTCTGCAGTTCTTTTGGAAAAGGACCAATTCCTAAGTCCGAACCTTGATGCTTCTAATTAAATACACCTAAACTACAGGCCAAGTATTTTCACCTTGTATACCCTCCTTCCCGCCCCAGAGGATTCAGGTGTACTTGCATGGTGACAGGACAAGGTATCACAGTTTAAGGCATGTGACTTTTATCTCACAACTATTTTATAACCTAGTAAGCTTCTATATAACATTTTCATACATAATTAGTTTGGGTTCCTCTCTCCCACACTTTCTCCTCTTCCTCATTCTTCCACTCCTAAGTAGACCCTCCAGACTCTGAGAAACGAAGCTGTGCTAAACTGAATACTGAGTTTGCCTTGGTCTTGGACTTCATAGCCTCTGTAATGTGAGAAGTAAATTTGTATGGTTTGTAAGCTACATGGTCTATGATATTCTAATACAGCAGCTGGAATGAATGGGCATACTCTGACTCCAGGGATAGTTAAATGGATGGGCTTTGTGATCACGTCCTTGTGCTGGTTAAACTACCACAGTAAGACAGGGAGGTAGGAAGGTCAAGCTTGGATGGCAGCTCATTAGTGGAGGGCCAACCTAGGATATGTGAGCACTTGGATTCATTCCCCAACGGTACTAAAATAAAATGATACAAAAATACTACCAGACATAGTACACACATGTGATCCCATCACAAAAATGATAGATGTGAGAAGAATGGGGATTCAAGGAAACCTTTGAATCCTTTGAACTATAGCATGTTTGATGCCAGCCTAGACTACAGGGGACCCTGCTCAAAGGTGAACAGTGAAAAATAAACAGACAAGTAAACAAAAATAATAGCCCTGAGAACAGGGCCATAAACTCACAGGTCTGAGCAAGGTCCTAAATTCAAAAGTGCTAAAAATGTTTCTATAACCTTTTTATCCATAGTTAGAGTTGCTCTTGGGGTAGAAGATTTAAATAGCCACAGCTGGAACCACTCCTATAGAAGCAGAGCGTAGTGGCCATACATCTTCGGAGAAGGCCCTTTCTCTCACACTATGTACATTCTGCATATCCCTGTGTGTGACTGTACAACGTTATTAATCACCAGTGAAGCATGCCTTTAGAGTGGTTTTCTCTCTTAGTGCCTATGCATCATGGGGAGATATCCATTCCCTTCTTACAACCATGATGACCGGCTGGTTTACATGGTGGTGATCTAAGGCAAGAGCTATCATGTCACTGGGCATCTGGATTTTCAGTAAGTACAAATTCAAAGACCTCTTCCTCCTCTGCTGTATTATATTTAATATCACATTTCAAACTCCTAGACTAAAGGATATAATAGCTCACATGAGTCTAACGGCATTCGAACTTTACAAGTGAAAACTGAATAGACCTCTTCAACCACTTCCAGAGTATGCTGAAGTATTTAGTTACCTGTTTTTAACCATGTGTCAATATGTATGTATGGGGATTGTGTGCCCACATGTTCATATGAGTGCATATGGGGGATGTTCTATACATGCAGGTGTGTAACATGCAAGTGGAGACCAGAAGTCCATTTCCGGTGTTTTGCTCTATCGCTGTCCACCCTGGCTTTTAAAACAGGGTCTCTCACTGAGCCAGAAGTTTGGCTATTGGGTAAGACCAGGTGGCCTGTGAACCCTGTGGACTGCCTGTCTCCACCTCCCAGGTCTAAGATCACAGAGGCACACAACCACATCCTGTCTTATATGGGGAGCAGGGACTCCAATTCAGGTCCACACGGCTTGTACACTTAGTATTTTATGAACTCAGCTGTCTCCATCTCCCCAGCCCTTGGAATATTTTCCTTACAAAACTTTTCACAAGCTCACACTGAAAGCACATCCAGAAAGCTTCACCAAGACGAGGGCAAGGGATTATTTAGACATAAAATACTCAAATCTTTTTCATGTATTCTCTAAGCTGATCTGATTAGCTCATGAGAATAACTGCAAAGTCATGCCAGAACATAACAGGTTTCTACATAGGTCTAGTTGAAAAGAGAGCTAAAACTACATACAGCTGTTACAGGCCTGGGAAACGCTGTGCAGATCTGACAGCAGCTGCCCACATGCCAAATACTTCCAGCAATTTCTAATTAAATCCAGCTCAGGAAAAACTGTATGATCTGTATCATGTGACTTCTGTCTGCATAGGGGATGCTGTTTCCCCCTTTGAAAGTTTCTCCAGAAAAAAAAAAAATATTGATTTTCTCAATCTAAAAGAGCTGGTTTCTTCAGACCCAAAACTAGTGCTTCAGACTTGGAGGTTAGATCTCCATATGAGCTGGATGCCACAGTGTCAAGAAGGATGATCCTCAGTGTGGGGTGTGGAGAACTTTCCCGTTCCTACAGCTTTGCTACATTGTCTCTTTCCCAAGAAATTAAACGTGGGCACATTTGTGCTTTTTCAAGTTTATTTTATGACACTTCACTAATGATCCTAAATTAACCATAATAGCACCCTGGAGTAGCACATCATCAGTACGTTCACGAGTGTTCTCTGTTTACACTTTAACACAACCAGATGGAGGAGGGAGGCAGAAATGCTTATTCCCACCTTACATATCAGAGCCCTCAGAGACTGATTCTTGAGCTATGCTTGGTCACACGTCGATCAGCTTTTAGGTAAAGACTTGGCATCAGACTTGCCAGCCCCAAGGCCACTGCAGCTTCCAATCAGGCCATTCTCCTTCCTGTAATTAGTGAGGTGCACTACAGTCTCTTCCTGTGGCCACATAGGACACTTGACCCAAGAGCATGCATCTACACTGCAGAAAACCTACCCACATACTTAAATATCTTTATGTGATTCAATTTTTTTAACCCTATAAAAACATCGGTGAACAAACTAGCTACAGGTGAGACTGACTGATGTGCATGCACAAAACAAAGCTCACTGTGCACTGTTAAGGAACACCTAGGATTTGTAAAAGGTCTATTCTTGCCAAAACTGTACAAGTTCATCATCTCTCTGGTGCAGGTTTGTAAGTGCCAGGAATCAACACAAAATGTACATTTGCAAAATCCCTCAGGCAGAAGCATAAAAATAGAAAGAAAAATCTGTCTGTGAGTAAGATTTTCATTAAGGTAAACAGAGTGACAATCCCTGGCCCACTGGCACAATTGTTCTGAGTATTTAATGAGCATTTCCATATTCGCCACATTCCCAGACTATTGGTAAGTGTGCAAGGGGCTGTGAACACTTGTGTTCCATTAGGAGTGAAACCAACCAACAGGAAAATATTTAGCAGGACCAAACTTGATGGAACACTTGACTGCCAGGTATTTATTTATTTATTTATTTATTTATTGTTTTGGAGCTTATTGTTCCAGATAATGAATGCAGGTTTTGCAACAGATAAACACATGATCTGGTGACTCAAGACAGTGAGGGGTTTGGGGATCTGTGAAGCATGTTCCAGAAACCCATTCTGTTAAAAATCACTCAAAGCTACGCTGTGAAATGGCAAGTATCACTTCCAGATATTGACCTCATCCAGTTTCAGAGCTCCAAACACCAGTGTGCTCAGGGAAATGCAGATTTTCTGTATTTCCATGAAGAGATAAGAAAAAATGTTAGAAACATAGACTGCTCAGCTTTCAAGTTTTGTCACCAACCACATCGTTTCAGAAGCACCAAACACTGCTCTGTAAAGATAGTAAAGTGAGAAGACTTTATAAACCCATTAGCAGAGAGGTTTCCCAAACTACAACAGCTTTCTCTGTTGAAAAACCACTTGAGAGTTCCAGGTCTGCCCAGAGATTGGTAGAAGACATCAGACCAAAAGAATGGAACCTGGGGAATCTGTCCTCTACAGACTTGGTATCAATATCATAGTCCAATAAAGGTTTCCCTTCCAGTATCTTTAAATATGTATATGTAATATTCCTAAATAAAAGGATGCATTCATATTTCAAGGGTAGAATAAACAAAATAAAACAAAACAAAATTGAAAAGTTGGTCATGGTGATACATGCCTTTAATCCCATCACTCTCAGGAACAGAGGCAAAACTGATCTCTGTAAATTCAAGGCCAGCTAGGGCTGCACAGTGAGGCTCTATCTCAAGCAACCACAAGATGAGTGGAGCAGCTACAAGCTCAGCAGGAGTACTTACAAGAGAGCATTTCTGATGAGCTAACTGCAACTTGGAATTATGATTATGTAGGAAACTCTGGATTCCTACAAGCACCTGCTCATTCTCAACAATAGCCAAAGGATAAGCCCAGAAACTCCCTCCCCCTTGAAAAAACGACCAGCGAACGAGAGAGGCCAAGAGGAGCGAGAGAAGAGAGAGAGAGAGAGAGAGAAGAGAAAGAACAGAAAGAGAGAGAGAGAGAAAAGAGAGAAGAAAGAGAGAGAGGAAGAGAAGAGACAAGAGAGAGAAGAGAGAGAGGAAAAGAGAGCAAGAGAGAGATGAGAGAAGAAGAGAGAGCGAAGAGATGAGAAGCCAGAGAGAGAGATCAGAAGAAGCGATAAGACAGAAGAAGGCTCCGATAGAGCTCTTCCCCTCTCTCCCCTCTCTCTCTCCCCCCCCCTCTCTCTCCTCTCTCTCTGTACTCTCTCTCTCCTCTCTCTCTCTCTCTGAGACTGTGTGTGTGTGTGTGTGAGCACACACATATGTGTACAGGTATGCATGCACACTGGTGACTATGGAAAATGTGGAGGCTTGAAGTGGTCTGGTGACTTCTTCACTTTTCACTCTACCTCCACCATGAGACGTGGTCTCTCACCAAACTTGGGGCACACGGATTTGATTGAACTGGATAGCTAACAAGCTCCAGAATCCACGTATCTCAGCTTCCCCAACATTATGATTAAAGGGACTCCTGTGCCTACATTTTCTTCCTAATTTTATTTTTAATTATACGTATGGGTTTTATGTCTGCAGAGACCATCGGTTATACTGAAGCCAGAGTTACAGAGGGTCCAGAGCTGCCATGTGGGTGCTCTTGGATTCAAACTCTGGACCTCTGAAGGAGTAGCAAGCGGTCTTAGCTGCTGAGATATTGCTCCATCCCTGGAACATAGCCTTTTACCTGAATTCTAGGATTCAAACTCTGTTCCTCACTTGTACAGGAAAGCGCTTTACTGATGAAATCATCTCTGCAGTTCCACATGATCCATTTTAGCTATGTTCCTTAGAGTTTGTATATTGACTACTCTATAGAAATTAAAATCATGGCCTTATGGCCTTCAGTTTTTTTTCAAGTTCAAGAAGTCAAGCTACCCTCATCATTTTCAGAATGTAAGAAGCCAAAATGTTTTATTTTCTTTTTGTTTCAATTTTTGGTTGAGAAGGCATAATTTACCCTTAGAAACCTCCATTCAGCCCTGTGTTTTCCATCATTTCTATGATGAGAAAATGAACCCTGAAATAATTATATAAACTTGAGAACACATCCAAAGTAACTTACAGAGCTGGAGAGATGGCTCAATGGTTAGCTGGTTCCTCTTCTGGAGGATAGGTTCGATTCCTAGCACCCACAGATCATAGCCATGTAACTCCAGGCTCAGGGATTAGAAGTCCTCTCTTGGCCTCCACATGCACTGCATGTCCATGGTGAACAGACAAACATGCAGATGAAACACCCATACACATAGTAAGTAGGATAGAATACAGCAGGATAGATTTTAAAGCGGTTTACCATTAAAATGTATATTTAATGCTTGTTTCCTAGCCTTGCATATTAGTCTGTGGTTAAACTGTTCAACTTTTGCATTTTGAAAACATAGCGCTTTAAAGGCATATAGTGCACCTGCCAGTTCTCAGCAGATTTCTTCATCTGTTTTATCTACATATTTCACTTTCCTATGGTAGAACGGCATATGTGAAGCCAATATAAACAGAATTTTGAGGCCCTTGTTGTTGTTGTTTAGTTCATATCATCTTGGCACAGGGAATACCCAATCTTGGCATGTCTTAAATCTTTAATATTCTGTGGCATGTATAATCATGTTAAGAGACAATTTTCTGCCAAAACTTGAGGTTACTACATTTGTTAAAGTAAAACCCATTCTGTATGAAGACAAGGCAATGCATCATTAGGAACTTTTAATTTGGCACAGAAAACACAAAAATGGCCAACAAAGGAACAGTCGTATCTATTCTCTCACTTTCCAAACTGCGCAAAGTCTCTTTTGGCTCACAGCATTAAACATTAGGAAGAGTCCTCTTAGGTCATTCAACCAACCCTCATGTGTTTCACATACTTTACAGATGATTGCATATTTTAGGGAAATAGACTTAAGGCTTTCGTTCATCAGAAAGGAAGCGACATCCAAATTTCTTATTACATTTCTCTCTTCATAATTGTTCAGTCCAAGGTACAGTATATATTAAGAATTATCACCAGGGCAGAGAGAATTTTCTAAGACTCTTGTGTAGAACGCTTCATACTACCAGAAAAAGATCCCATGGTCAAAACATTGAAGGGGGGGCATCGCAAACAAACTAAATTGAGCACATTTCTTTTCTGGATGGATTTCTCACAAAGCCTTTAATAAAAACCAATCTGCTGAGACAGTCCCAGGTGCGTGATCTCCAAATGCTGCGTTTCCTCAACTTACTTGATTATTCAAACTTTTGGCAGGCCGCCTTTACATCTTGAGTCATACTAGTGCTCTATAGAACAATGTCTAAGAAAACTGCAGAAGAGATTTAAGTTCCCTCTTGTATATCCCGGAGAATACAACTTTTCTGTATGTACACGGTCAAAGGAAGTTAGCAGCCAAATGAAAACACAATAGATCCAACTCTTTGCAAAGCATAAAACCCTGGATAGAGTAACTGAAACATCAAATTGATTGCAAATGTGCTTCAGAACTATAAATTATAAAGTGTCTAGCAGGGGCTGAAGAGATGGCTCAAGAGTTATGAGGATTTACTGCTCTTACAGAGGACCCAAGTTCAGTTCCCAGCACCCACATGTAACTCCAGGTCCAGTGGATTGTTCACTCTCTTCTGGACTCTACCAACAGACATGTACAAACTGCATTTACGTTTATTCAGACAAAAGCACACAGAAAACAAATAAGATTGCCTAATAAAATCTAATTGAAGCATAACCCAAAGTTTAGGGGGAAAGTAAGCAAATATTTCTATGAATCACATTCTACATCTACACATTCTCCAGAGCATCAAGGAGGATTCTGCACAAGGGATACACTGACCTTTTGGAGGTCCCCTGGTGGGGCCATCCATGTATCCATTTCATCTTTGTACCTCACAAAAGAGAAGGAATTGTAATGACCTACAAAGACAAAAATCTGCTAAAACTGAACGTTTCTTACTACAGATTTACACATCAATTCAGTATACAGAGCACTAAGTGCTTCCTTCCGAAACCTTTTTTAAATGCACACATGGTACTCACTAAGTCAGGAGCTGCAGTTGAAGCCAAAAGTGACATTCTTTATCTCAAGTTTCCGTGAAGTTTACAAAACAACTTTTTGCAGGTTTCATCCAGACAACATCTCTCCAAGAAGCCATGAAGCTATTTTGTTTAGAAAATGCCACAATATCCCTGCCACACCATAAAGGAACAGCCTTACTGTGTTATCTCCAGGCAGAGCCATGCATTTTCCAAACAAAACATGAGCTAATCTAAAAACGCTTTGTTCAATATGTAAACTTTCCACTATTTCTATGATTTCTAGGTCAGACACTGGGCCAAAGAGATTACAACGCGAATGAAATAAAACTCCATTTTATACCAGAGACCACCTCCCCTTTCATTGGGAAAGGAGAAAGTGAAGCAAGAAGGGGTTGGATTGGATTCTCTTTCTTCCATTAAAATTCAAACAAGTTCTATTTATTGAGGCTCCCCTTTAGGCACTGGACCAAGGCAACAGAATGGAAGAAACAAAGCAAAACCCTGACGGTGAAGGAAGATGCTGCATATGTTTGGGATGTATGGGCATGTGCATTTTCAAGGGTATCCAGGCACACAGGTTCAGGGAGAGAAGGGAACTGGAAAGAAAGCACACATACCCTGAAGGATCTCCTTGTCTTTCTTTCTGTCGTTATCTTCATGTAGAACAATGAGTAAGACAGACAGATCATCATCAACTTTCGTCTTTTAATTATTTTTCTTGTGTGCATATATGGATGCATACATGAATGCCAAAGCACATGTGGGGAGCTAAGACGGCAACCTGAGGACAGGTGTTCTCTCCTTCCATCGCGTAGGTCCCAGGGATGCAACTACAGTCACACAGCTTTAGTTATAAGAGCCTTTACTGAGCTGTCTTACTAGCCCATCTTCTGCTGATCTTTGAGGGGAGTCCCTGTGTGTTTGCCTTCCTGATTCAGAGGGTGATGGTTTCTGGACCAACTCGATGCAGTATCTGCTTCCACTTCATGTATGATGTTCATCACCTCCACATCTACAGTCTCCCCCCCCTCTTTCTCTCTCTCTCTCTCTCTCTCTCTCTCTCTCTCTCTCTCTCTCTCTCTCTCTCTCTCTCTCTCTCTCTCTCTTCATAACAGTCTGGGAGTCTATAGACCAAGTCTGGCATACAGATGGGTTTTGCTAGGCTGTGTCTTATCCTTTCCCCACGTGAATCAAAATAAAAGCCAGGATGCCTCACGCTAAATCCACGCTTCTGGCTTCTTTTGAAGAAGCGAAGCATCGTACCATCCTGTCCTTAATATTCAACATGGTCCAACCAGCTGGGTTTGAGGAGACCAAGCATTTCAGTTCTGGAGACGTTCCATTTGTTACATAACAGCTGCAGATGTGCTAAAGGCAAAGCAGCTTTATCCACAGAAACCACCTGCTTGACTTCACGGAGACAGGAGCCACCCATGTCAGTGCACCCCGAGACCGCGGGTAGAGAGTCCTGTGGTGAAGTCCTCATCCTGGCTGACTTACAGCCTCCTCTAAATGCACCCAGCCCCAGATGCTCCACTAATCATCTCTCCCATGTTCTCCCAGACCTCAGTCCAGCAACTGTATCATTTTGCCTGTCTCCCCATCATTTGTTTCTTGCTTGGTTCTCTGCTCTCCACAAGGAAAACAAAGTTTACCATCATAAGAGAAAAACAGAGGACAAGTGTTGTGTTTCTTTTCTCTTTACAGTACAAACATTTCTTGATGAATAATTGTATATTGTTATCCCCAACTCACTAACCACCCATTTTTCAGACCACTGTAATCTTGTCTCGGCAGACCTTGCAAGTTACTTCCAGTAAAGTCATCATTGGTCTCCCATTCCCCAAGTCACAAGCAGTTTTTATCCCTCTCTATGTTAAACCATTTTTATTTTCTGGCATGGATAGCTGCTGACTTCTATTTTGAAATTCTTTCCCAGAATCTAAGGCAGGACTATGTTTATTCACATCTTGAAACTTCTTTTTCTAATATCACTGAAAAGTGAAAATATTTTCTAAATAACATAATATACCAAATGCTTTAGAGATGTAAGCACTGTTTTTCTGATTTCTTCAATATTATGGCATAAAACCTCCTAAGGTCACCCTGTTTTCAAATGACAAAACAGCTATATTGGTCCATTTGCCCCTGATACAATAAGATATGTGAGGCTTTGTACTTTAGAAGGATTTATTTGGCTTATGAATCCATTGCTATTGGCAGGATATCTGAACAGCATGACACCAGCCACTTGGCTAAGATACCTTGATAGAGAAGCAGAAAAATAACCAGCTTCCTCGGAGTCCAATTTATTGCTTAGTGTCACCACATATCAAACTGATATCATGAAAAGCAACTTACCCACATCCCTCATCCCAGTCTGACATCCTGATCATCACACTTTTCGAATTGATTCCTCATCATTTCAAAGTTCTAATCACCACACCATATCGAGAGCCATGCCTCTACCACAGGAGTCCTTAGAGAATAAGGCACACCAAACGCTTAGCAGTGCCCTTGAGAAAGCCAAATAAGTTCCAGCAGGTCATTCACATATCAAAGGCAGAGGGGAGACAAAATCCAAGTCATCTATAAAATGCACCTCCTACCACTCCCCACCATTAAGTAGCACCTTATCTCAGTTTCTTTATTTCAAGTATGTTGATGACTCATGGGTAGAATTTGGTTCTTTTCTACTTTTACCTATTTCCTGTGCAATCTTAACAAAGATCATGGGCTCAATCATCACCTTCATGGTGATGTTAAATAAAACAGGCTACATTCCTGGGCTTCCCTTCCAGAAACTAAATTCACATAGCGTTCTATATGCTCTGTATTTACCTTTACATTGACTTGTTTTGGTTTCATTCAACATACATATGGATAAGCCTATTTGTATGTGTCAATAAACCCATTCTAAGAACTCTTAGATTTTCATATTCTCTCTGCCCAACCCAGTGCTTTACCCATTAACACTTAATGACTAATGAGCAATTGCCTGGATAAGGAGAAAGCCATTGCCTGTACGAACATCTCAACTCAGATCATCTACCTTCCTTCTCCCTCATTATCTATTTCTCAAGCTGACTGGGTTTCAAGCTTCTCTCGTGGTTATTTATCCAACTCTGACCATATACTGAATTCTATATCTTAGAAAACCATAGTACCATCCAGTCAATCATGTTAAGCCCATAACTTAAATATCAATTGCTTCCCTGTCTCTTTGCCCATCTACTTGGTTGATCTCCTGCTCATCATACCCCTCAGATAATCATGCTATCACCCTCCCTCAGATACCCATGGTGTCAACCTTCACCAACCCATGTTAGACAGTTTCAAGCTTACTGGATTCATGTCTCTTCCAGTCCATTCCCCCACATTACCATTTATTTTTTGTGATTATAATTACATATTTCTGTATTCCCTTTCCTCCCTCTAAACCCTCCCATATACTCCTCCTTGCTCTCTTTCAAATTCATGGCCTCTTTTCAATTGTTGTTACATACATATATATGTACATGTATATGTGTATATGCATGCATGCACACACAAAAAATAAAGCTTGTTCATTCTGTATAATGCTACTTTTATGTATAATCTCAGGGCTGACTATTTGATATTAGATTACCAATTAGTGTGCTCATCCTTGGAGAAAGCTATTGCCTCTATCTCTTTGGGTGGGGCTGAGTTCTCTTGGACTTTTCCATGTGTATTTTTGCTGTCATTTTTACACAGTCATGTTGGTGAGTATTTAGGAGTATTTCATCTGACATTATAAGGAGAAACAGTCTCACAGAAAATTACTTCATCCCCTAGTTCTGACACTCTTTCTGCCCTGTCTTCCACAATGATCCTGGAAACTTAGATTCAAAAGTTGCACGACAAGAGGAAAATCATGCCTTATATTAGAAACTCAGACACCTTCTCAATGCGAGTGAAATTATGGGTACTGGAGATGCCACAACTATCACTTCACTAAACCAGCTTAATCCTTAACTACATCCTAATATTTGTTTATGCCCCCATATAAGTGTAGTCATTACCCCTCATCAAGAAAACTTCTTTTTGTAACAGAAGGAAATCATCACAGAAAGCCACAACCAATAAAAACGCAGAGTTGAGGAGCCCAGTCCCAATGGATACATCAAAACATGCACATTTATATCTCTTTCTTTTTGCCCCTTGCTCAGCTTTCAAGGTAAAAGTAAAAACAAAGCAAAGTGTTTCTCCATGATCATGCATAAAAATATCTCATAATTTGGTCTTTGTTTTCTTTTTTAGCCTTCTTTATATACATAACACCTCTCCTGATATATTGAATTTTATAGTCCTGAATAAATACTAATTCTTGGCTCCTCTTCTTCATCATGAATTCTCTTCTCTCCCTTCTTATCCTGGAGAATCTTAAATGTTCTAAAACACCTCCATTCAAGGATAACCTTTGCTGAGTTGCCCTTTCTATCTCTCCTACACATATGTAGATGCTCTTATAGTGATTTGTATGTGATTTCCAGATTGGAATGACATAATGTAGTTACTTCTTTGTCTATATTAATTTCCATGAGTATAGGAAACTTTATGATGAACTTCACTCCACCTTCAGCACTCACTAAAGTAGCCAATGATGCTCTCCAAAATGCATTCATAGATGATAAAATTAATGGTCTTAATAGAGGAAAACACGTGAGTCCTGGCTTTGTGATTACTCACCTCAACTGATTGTTGTATGGAGGCCACTTACTCGTTTTCCTGGCTGACCCACAGCTCAGACCTGAAATAATCACACAGAAACTGTATTATTTAAAACACTGCTTGGCCCATTAGCTCTAACTTATTATTGGCTAATACTATATCTTAATTTAACCCATTCCTAGTAATCTGTGTATCACCATGTGGCTGTGGCTTACCAGGTAAAGTTACCAGTGTCTGTTTCCAGCAGGGCTACATGTCTTCTCTCTGACTCCACCTCCTGTCTCCCAGCATTTAGTTTAGTTTTCCCCAACTAGCTCTACTCTACCCTATCAGGCCAAGCCAGTTTTCTTTATTTGTTAATGGTAATCACAGCATACAGAGGGGAATCCCACATCACCGATTTATTCTATAATACAATATTTGACACATTTAGGCAAGCTAGGAGTATATTATTAAGTATATAGAGCCAAGTACACAAATGGAAACATATTTCATAGAGAAAATAAAGCAGTTGGTGGAGAATTCTTATAGCCACCAACCTATGCAAAGGGAAGTCCAAAGCATGATCTCCGTATATAAACAGCATCCATTCCATTTCATTGTATGTATAAAAGCTATTTGATTGTCATTAAGTTAATAGCATAGTTGCTTAAGAACATAGAATATAGCCATATTTACTCTATGAATCTCTCTCTTCTCATCTGTCATCTATTTTTCTATCTAACTATCACCTATCTATATACATCCACATCCATATCAATGATGGAGGAGTGTCTATGCGTTAATTTCATTGGTTAATAAAGAAACTGCCTCAGCCCTTTTAATAGGACAGAAAATTAGGTAAGTGGAGTAAACAGAACAGAATGCTGGGTAGAAGGCAGTGAGGCAGAGGCTTCAGGCAGTCACCATAGGCAGCCTACTGACTGGGAAAAGATTTTCACCAACCCTGCAACTGACAAAGGTCTGATCTCTAAAATATATAAGGAACTCAAGAGACTAGACGGTAAAATGCCAAGTAACCCAATTAAAAAATGGGGCACTGAACTGAACAGAGAATTCTCAACAGAAGTTCAAATGGCCAAAAGACACTTAAGGTCATGCTCAACCTCCTTAGCTATCAGGGAAATGCAAATCAAAACAACTTTGAGATATCATCTTACACCTGTCAGATTGGCTAAAATCAAAAACACCAATGATAGCCTGTGCTGGAGAGGTTGTGGGGTAAGGGGTACTCTCATCCATTGCTGGTGGGAATGCACACTTGTGCAACCACTTTAGAAAGCAGTGTGGCAGTTTCTCAGGAAATTCCGGATCAACCTATCCCAAGACCCAGCAATTCCACTCTTGGGAATTTACCCAAGAGATGCCCAATCATACTACAAAAACATTTGTTCAACTATGTTCATAGCAGCATTATTTGTAATAGCCAGAACCTGGAAACAACCTAGATGCCCTTCAGTGGAAGAATGGATGAAGAAACTGTGGAATATATACATATTAGAATACTACTCAGCGGTAAAAAACAATGACATCTTGAATTTTGCATGCAAATGGATGGAAATAGAAAACACTATTCTGAGTGAGGTAACCCAGACCCAAAAAGATGAACATGGGATGTACTCACTCATAATTGGTTTCTAGCCATGATTAAAGGACATAGAGCCTATAATTCATGATCCTTGAGAAGATAATAAGAAGATGAACCCAAAGAAATACATACAGTTATCCTCCTGGATATTGGAAGTAGACAAGATTGCCAGGCAAAAATTGGGAACTTGGGGGTGAGGTGGGATGGGGGCAAGGGGAGATGGGGAGAGAAAAGCATGAAGGGGAGGATGGGGAGAGCTTGGAGGAATGGGATGCTTGGGATATAGGAAGGGTGGATATGGGAACAGGAAAGCATATATCTTAATTAAGGGAGCCATCTTAGGGCTGTCAAGAGACTTGACTCTAGAGGGGTTCCCAGGTATCCAGGGAGATGCCCCCAGCTAGTTCCTTGGGCAGCTGAGGAGAGGGAGCCTGAAAAGGCCAGATCCTATAGCCATACTGATGAATATCTTGCATATCACCATAGAACCTTCACCTGGAGATGGATGGAGATAGAGACAGAGCCCCACATTGGAGCACCGGGCTGAGCTCCCAAGGTCCTGATGAGGAGCAGAAGGAAGGAGAACTTGAGAAAGAAAGTCAGGACCGTGAGGGGTGCGTTCACCCACTGAGACGGTGGGACAGAACTAACGGGAAATCGCCAACTCCAGTTGGAATGGGACCGATGGAACATGCGACCAAACCAGACTCTCTGAATGTAGCTGACGGTTGGAGGCTGACTGAGAAGCCAAGGACAATGGCGATGGGCTTGGACTCTACAACAAAGACAGGATCTGTGTGAGCCTTGTCAATTTGGTTGCTCACCTTCCTGGACCTGGGGGGAGTTGGGAGGACCTTGGACTTAACATAGTGTAGAGAACCCTGATGGCTCTTTGGCCTGGAGATAGAGGGAGTAGGGGTATGGGTGGAGGGGAGGGGAGAGAAGGGGGAGGAGGAGAGAAGATGGAAATTTTTAATTAAAAAAATGAGAGAAAAAAATAAAGTTATTTGAACACATACACACACAAAAAGATTAAGTAGTAACAAAAAAAATGCAGTGAAAATGCTTGTTACAGCCAAGCACGGGCATTTTAGAGCTCTAGGATGGTTGAATGCAGTTCCTGCTCATGCACCTCCTGACTGCAAGCTTTGCGCCTGACTTTCACCGTCTGACCCCACAGTGAGCGGAATCAGCTGCTAGAGCACACAGAGGGTCCAGGTGTAGCTTAATAGTCTGAAGTTTGCTGGGGCCATCAAAAAAAAAAAAAGACTAATGATACACAGTAAAAGAGGTTCAGTCATAAAAAAAATACCTCTAAACAGGTTCCAGTGTGTTTTACAATGTGTGCGCGTAGACTTAAGAAATAAAGAAAACGGGTAAAATAGAAAGAAACAGATTAAAAATAATAAAGTAAAAATCTTTAAAGAGACAGCAAAAGTATGGGACACACACAGGAAGAATGGATCCTGTTTAGTATTGTGTTGATTTTGAATTTTCCGATTGCTGAGAAGCAAAGGACAGCTGCAGAGACCTGGAACTGACAGAGAGACTGGACTGTGGAAATAACCCAGCCTGAGTATTTTAAGAATGCTTTAACTTTTAAAAAGTAAAAAAAAAAAAATGTATTTATCAAATGAAAATCAAAAATGCTTTGGAGAAGAGGTTCTGCTTTTGCTTCCACATGAAACAACAGGCTGTGGACTCGTTCCAGGTTGATTGGGATCTGGTCTGATCAAAGACGGCCACCTAACCTTGACAGGTGATAGCTATCAACAAAGACTATAGCTGGTCTTCCCCGGACTTGGTCATTATCTCAAAAATGTTCTCTCTGGGACACTAAAAATATTTCACCCACATGTAGCAGTCTAGAGAGCACAAAGTGCACATTTCCAAGAGAAAATGGGTGTGGGTGGCCTTTGGTTATTGCGTGGGTCATAGATGTTTATTACATTTAGGGGAATATAGGATAAAAAGACAACTATTAATCTCAGATATTTTGCAATGGCATAGATTTTGGTAATTTGATACAAATCAAAGTCAATTTTGTTACACAGTATATATGTTTCTACTCTTGTTTAAGGTATTGTAGCTATGCAGTTCATTTTAAAATGTAAGGTAAAATTCTAGTTTTTGAAAACTATTATTATGAACTATTTAGGATGATAAAGAAATAAAGCTCAGCAATTAATCATCTATAACAATCAAATTTGTAGGTATGCTAGGTATGTTTTCCAGGTCATATAGAGATATATTTTACATAGATAGATGGTCTTCAAACCTTTCAAAGACCCACAGAGTATGGCATTTAAAATGTTTTGTTAACTTAGGACCTTTCACGATCATGACATCTGCTCCTGGAAGTATCAATTTACTTCAGAGATGATGGGTATCAAAGAAACTCATTATGGAGTCTATTTTCAATGAGGCAGGATTAGGCATCTGAGCAAGAAAGTGCTCTTGTGTGGACTGCTTGATTGTATGTTGTATAAACTGAACAAGCAGGACCCACAGGAAAAGAAGCAGTGAACTTTTCTGTACTGAAAAAGATGGGATGTGCATTCAGGGTTCCTGCTTCACAGAAGAAACTGCCAGACATTCTGCAGGACACAGAGGAACATGACTGACAAACTGACAATATAGGTGGAACAGTCTTTCAAATTTCCTGCCTCATTGAAACATCTGCCAGATACTATGGGTCTATACACTGAAGATGGATGCCCCAACTTTGCAAAGGAACTTTGGGTGATTGTCCAAGCAGTCAGATATTTCTATCATTTCTAGAGGTTTTAGAAGATGTTTGCAATGCACTTTTTGTTTATTTAAATAATATTATATCCTTCTGGTGACTTTGATGGAACTGAAGCCTAGATAGTTATAGTAGCAGCTTTCATAGATATGATAGAAAGTAAGTTAGGTATGAAATTTTGGATTTACTGAGATAGGATATATTATGGCATACCTTTCTTTAAAGTTACCAGACATGAGTTGGAATTCAGTACACTGTGGATGTAATCTTTACTTGATAATTGTTCTTATTGCATACAGTCTTACTATATTAAAGTTAAAACCTTTTATTTTTTTCAAAAAGAAAAAGAGGGGAAATATTGGGAATATTAAGATTGTGACTTTCGTTTACGCTGCATTTGTTTAACTCTATAAAGCTGTGGTTCTTTGCCTCTAACACACCTGATGGTCTTAATAAAGAGCTGAAAGCCCCATAGTGGGGCAGGAGCAAGGATAGGTAGTGCTGGCAGGCAGAGAGCATAAAACAGATGGAGAATCTGGGAGGAGAAAGAACGAGGAACAACAGGAGAACAAGGAGAGGACAACATCAGGGCCCAGCCTCAAAGTAAGGGTGAAAGTAAGACATACTGAAGTGAGAAAGATAAAAGCCCAGAGGAAACGGGCAGATAGGGTAACTTAAGATAGGCTGGCTAGAAACACTTCAAGTATGGCCAGACATTCAAGAATTATTCAAGAATAAACCTCTGTGTGTGATTTATTTGGGAGTTGGGTGGTGGGACCCTCAAAAAGCCCAAAGAGTAAAAAATCACACAACAGTGACCTAACAAAAACTAAGATGAAAACTAAATTAGGTAAAGAATGTAATGTACACCTGTAACCCCAGGACTTGGAAATCTGAGGCAGGAGAATTACTACGTTTAGTGCCAGCTTGGGCCACAAGAAAAGACTGCTTCTATTTTCTTAAGCAAATTTTAAAAATTAAAAGAAGAAAGTAATTGGTATAGGGGAAAACCAAGCAGGGTTTTTGTGTAAGAAAAAAATGGATATTGTGTACCAATTTGAACAGCATGCGTGAGGTGAGCCTGGTTGGGAAGAATTGTGGGAGTACAGATCCAGGCATGTGGGTAGCTGATAAGAGTTAATGCTGAGGCGGTAAGGGCTTGGCATGTCCTGCTACAGTCAAAGACAGCAAACTCAGGGTATGGCGAGGCCAGATAGGTGCCATGGAGAATACACAGGACATGCACACGGGGTTATAGCACTAGTAGGTGCTATGGAGAATACACAGGACATGCACACGGGGTTATAGCACTAGTAGGTGCCATGGAGAATACACAGGACATGCACACGGGGTTATAGCACTAGTAGGTGCTATGGAGAATACACAGGACATGCACACGGGGTTATAGCACTAGTAGGTGCTATGGAGAATACACAGGACATGCACACGGGGTTATAGCACTAGTAGGCTGGATGTCCACCGAGACAACTGCAGATGTCTTTAGCTTTGATTTGCACTGAGATTCGTACAAATTCTCCAGAGACTTGTCCTATGCCACATGCCATTTGAATGTCTACTTTATCTCTTATATCTCTTGGAGAAAAATGTCCCCATATACTCCTTTTAATATCTGTTCTGTATTTATTAGTTCCATTCCCCCTTAAATGGACCCAATTTTTCCTGTTACTAGCCCAGTTCTCTGCAGGTATTCATTGGCTTTTTGATGATAACCATTCTTTCTTTCCACAGCTTCTGGCAAAGGGTCAAGATTTTGCTTAAACCTATGAAAAGTTGAGTATTTTTCACAGCTACCACTTTTATAAATTTTTAACTAAAAATGTGGGTATTCTTCCTGGTTTAAGGCCTGATATTAAAGTTCTGACTGCTTTTTGCTGGATCTTTAACTTTTAGTTTGAACAAACAAAATTAGAAACAGCTTTGTGGCCCTGAATTGTTCTGTCACCTTTAGGTGGCTATCTCTCAACTACTTGTTACTAAAATATATGGCTAATGTCATTATAAGACAGTAGCTTCAGGTTTACTTTCATTATCAGCTTGAAAGAATTGGAATGAACAGCATGTAGAATCCCTCTCACATGCCATGTTTTTATAGCATGAATCCTTCTGGGGATCAAAGGTGTAGCATGAGAACTACAGGTCATAAAAGTTTGGATTTGAGGCCCCATTCATGGCTGGCAGTGCATGCCCGGTACTGCAAACTTGAATGAAAAGTCCACACTAGGGTTTCATATTCACGTCAAGTGTCATACTGTGCACTCTAAATAACCCCTTTTCATTTATACACCAACAAAACTGTTACAAATGAAAAGGAGAGTAGTGTTCTTTCACAACTCCATCCTTTCTGTTTCATAAGAATTTATTGTACTCAGGGATAGGGTTATGGATCTTCTAGGCATCTATAATACAAAAAAAAAAAAGAGTTGAGTGATTGTTTGACAATAGACGTCCCCTTCTGCTCCCCGGTTAGAGTGTTTCAACATCCTATAGACATTTGTCATGGCAATGACCCTCCTCCCATGGGTGACAACAACAGACACTGCCTATCTATTTCTGCGAGCTGATGGCCTGTAAGACCAAGGTCTAGTGCCTCAGTCTGCTCGACTCCTGAGATGTTTCTTGTTAACAGTTTATGAGAAGAGACAAAGGAAATGGAAGTGTGACTAGACTTCACCAGGGAACAAGACGTGTTTATTGAATTCAACTGACTGAATAATTTTTCTCAGTAACACTCCATCATACAAGGATGTTCCCTGGGGCTTTGGAATGCAACAGCGTGGTCAGACCTCCTGGTCATAAGTACTCTCCCTGGTTCAGACTTGAGTTTATCCACCCTAAATATAAATAGATTGTTTGGTGACTGAGTGAATGCCTCTTCAGTGTTCTTGGCATTACGAGATATCTTTCAGAGGTCAGAGTGGAAAGTGGGTTGGCTACTTTCTAACAGGATGCACAACGAGATAACTCTGCCTCTATGTGCTCAGTATCATCTCAGGTCATAAACCAAGAGACAGATAAGGCTTCTACAGCACATTTTACAAGGGGTTCAGTGGAGATCACATGTACAGCTCACATGGGGTTCACAACAGAAACCCTGTTTCTGTTGCTGTTCAAGGTGGGAGGACTTTACTCCACTGGTAAGCAGTGGAAAACCCTGTGTGGATTAAGACCTTTAGTTTCTCTTAAAGGATGAATGGATCTTATAAGTCCCAAGGATTCAATAAAAATTTTATAGCTTTAGTAAGGCAGAGTGTCCATCAGCCAACTCTGTGATTTTACTGTGTTTGTCTTTTGCAGAAATCCATGTGAAACCTCAAATGTCCCTTTTACGAGGTCTTTTGTTACACACACATGTTTTTGGTTAAATTAGTGGTGGTTCAATCTGGAAAAGATATCTGTAATTAAAGTCTGATTTCGAAGTTTTTTTCTTTTTTTAAGAGAGAGAGGTTAGCACATTTTCTAACAACTTTCCTCACAAACAACTTGCTTTACCTTACAGGACTGGGACACAGCACAACAGCTCCTGTGATCCCCATAGAAGGAAGCTGTGGCTTGTTGCTACATCATCAGAGAAATATGAGTCTGTCAGTTTTAAAGAGCCTTATTTCTCTCTCCAAACTCAAGCGTATCTTCATTAAGCAAAAAATTCATATCATTTTAAAGTGTATTAACTCTCCAAAGCTAAATGCATAACGTGATCTGATTCTCCAACCAGGAGATTCACCCGCGTGGAACAGGTTTGTCATCTCACCATCATCACCACCACCGCTACCAACATCATCACCATCACCACAACCAATGAAGAAAATGAGGACTTTTTTTTAAAAAAATGTGCCTGATACTTATTGAGTGAAACCAGATAAAGCAAATGCTTAACTTCTAGTTGCTGCCTTGGCCTTTGTTGTAGCAGCATCCTAAGATACAATCACTTAGCATCTTGGTCGGCACATGTCAGGTATGTCACACCTGAAACACACTGCACTACAGAACCCTGGGGTCCAAGGAGAAGATCAAGCCTCTTTATTTGCTGTGCTTCAGCATTCACTGAGGAAAAGAAAGGTGAGAGAGACAAACAGGACACAAGCTTAATCCCTTTTCTTGTTTGGAAGGCTCTGCATACTTTTTTTTCTGTGCCCTGAGCAAATCATCTGATTATTTTCTTCTAATACTATAGTTCTCTGAAGACTGATAATGGAGTAAATTGATATCTTAGGTCTTAATCAAGAATAAAAGATAGCTTTTCCTACATACTTATCCTTAGCATACCCTTTACATTTCATTCTTTAAATGAAAAATAATACTTAAACAATAAAATACTAAATGCGCATATATGAACATTTTCATCTGTGATTATATTTATAAGAATTAAAATTCTGGCTAAGGAATACCTGGAGACAATTTTTTAAAATACACAAATAGTTGGTATCTGTTTGCTATTTAGGTGAAATATTAAATACAATTTTTAAAGGAAGTAAAGTATTCCTCTATTTAACTTACACTGTAAGCTGAGATGAGTTATGAGGTTAATAAAATTCACACTGATGAAATAAAGTTCTAGAAAAATTCTCAAAGCAACTTTTGATCTCAGGAATTCCCTTAAGATAACAATTACTGAAAAGCCAGGCCCAGCTGTGTGTTATTTATTTGGTATTGCTGGTTATCATTAGTAGTTTAAAATGGAAGTGGCCCAGACAGAGACTCTCATGGATAATCTCTTGATTTAAAATGAAATGTCTATTGCTATTAATATTCAGGTCAGAAAAATCACAAAATTCTTGGTAGCAGGCAGTGTACTATACATGTACAATGCTCAACAGCCTCCATGGATGCCACCCATGAAATGCTATTGCACACATACACATGGAACAAGAAAATCTAAATGTTTCCTTAGGAACAGAACCTTCCTCAGTTGAGAGAAATTGACTTAAATATATATTAAATGACAACAGTTTCAATATTTTCCTATTTTCTAACATGGATATTCATATCCAGCTCACCGGTCATAAACTGAGAATCTGGCAGATTCATTGCACCAAGCAGGCTGCCACAATGGATGCTGTTCTGTGGCAGTATTCCTGGGGAGATGGGAGTAAGCATCTACCACCAAAGTCTAACATGGCAAATAAGTTTTATTGGGATCACTTTCAGGAACAGAAATGACTCAAAAACAGATATATCACCAAAGTTTACCCCGGCATGGGTGATGGTTCACAAAATCTGGAAATGGGGAACACACTACACAACCTTTAGGCATAGCTTTTCCACGTATTTCAATTGGTCTGAGACTCTTTTGGGCAACTTGGTGGATCTGAGGTATCTCTCAATAGTCTTATTGATTACATACACTAGGGCAAGGAGGGACCTACTGAATCTGGTCAATTTCAGGGACTTCCTGAAGCCATTGAGATGTTTACTTCCTGAGCTTAAGGAACTTCCCTATAGGATGGAATGTTTATCTCATAAAAAAAAAACGATACACAGCAATATGAAAAGAATCAATGATAGCAAAACTAAAATACAGCAAATGATATATAAACATTTTTATGATACCTTTAGAAAATTGAGTAGTTGCTCATGCCAAGAAAAAGACCATATAAAGAAACGTTTGAAAGACCTGAGGAATAAGTAGTGATTTCTTTCTGACCCCTGGCATGGAATCAAAACACCCCCCCAAAAAAAACACAACTTCTTCTTGAGGTTGTTTTTTGACAACAAACTGAAGTTTAGAGATTTTATTTTCAGTTATGTATCTATGTGTGCATTTGTTTGATACTCAGAAGAAGGTGTCAGAGCCGCTGGTGCTGAAGGCACAAGCAGTCACAAACTGGCTGATGTAGGAACCGCAAAGTAGTCTAAGGTCCTCTGCAAAAGCAATGTGTGCTTCAACTCCTAAGCCAACTCTCCAGCCCCCACACTGAAGTTTAATACTGGACAAAGACTTGGAGGAAATCAAGAGACTGTGGTTATTGGAACACTTGAGAAATAGCGATCAGTGTTGAGTTTGGTGTATGGTCCGAGGATGTGGTAAAGAGCAGAAGTGCCAGGAAAAAAAGGAGGAAGAGCAACAGTGAAGAGAGTGGACAAATGACAGATCCAGGAGACAGGTGTCTGAAGTCAGCTGGCCCTTGAAAGGGGCTGTCCGTCCCTCAATAGAGCCATGTGCTACTGAGATGGTCACACCTAAAAGCCTCTACATTTTTACCATTACCTGGACCTCATAGAAAATGCTACCACAACCGTGACCCTGCCAGAGTTTTCCTTGTGTTCCGGTGTGGCTCCAGAAGAATGACATCAGAGTGAACTTATTGAACCCTAACTGTGGTTAGTTTAGGCTGGAGCCACGGGGTGGACTTTCCTTTCCGAGGCTGATGACTCTGGAAATCAGCTAAAGAGGGCAGAAGGGTTGAGCAGGCACCTGTGTTGCAAAAACTAGGTCTTGGAAAGCCATGAATATGACCAATGGAAGGAAGGACTCCTTCCCTCTGTAGGACTTGTTGCCCTACCTATCAGCACTGGGAATGTCCAGCTATATGTAGAAAACTCAAGCTCAAGGAATTATGGATCAGAGATGTCTTAGTTTTTCTGCTGTGGTGATAAAACAGTTCACAAAAGCAACTGAGGAGAAAAAACGGTTTGTTGTAGCTCATGGTCTAGATTACAGTCCATCGTGGCAAGGGAGATACAATGACGGGGTCTTGGTAGACTTGGTTGCAGTCCATCCACAAACAAGATCAGAGAATAATAAATCAGTGTCCCATGCCAATGCTCAGTGTATAGTACCTTTGTCATTCTGGCTTGGGCCCAACACATGAAACAGGGTTGCCCCCATTCATGTGAGCCTTCCTACCAAAATAGACCTAATTAAGAAAGTCCCTCACTAGTATGCCCCCTAGCCAACCTAATCTAGACCATCTCTCACTGAGATTCCCTCCCCAAGTGATTCTAAATTGTGTCAAGCTGACAATTAAACCATTCCTATACTAGCAAGCGGAGAAACCGGACACAAGTTCAAATGACCCCCAGACCCTCATGACTCCCACCAAGAAGACTGAGGAAGAAGGGCAGATTGGCAGGAGTAATGAACACTTATTTTTGCCTACACTATTAGCTGGTTGAGACAATGTTGTAATTTTCCAAGTTTTGTGACAATGCATTTTATAGTATTTTAATTACTTCTTATATAATGCATGAGTATAAAATTTTTTATTTTATCTTTTTCCTTTATATATATATATATAAATATCCCATATATATATATATATATATATCCTGTTCTTATTATTCCTTTTGCTATTCTCGTTAGTCATCTGCTACATTCCTTTCCTAATTATTGAATTCTTTCAGTCTCTTTTATGATTATGGCCTTCACTTTCCACATTTCTCCTAAATTCTACATCTTCATCTTTTAAATACTCAGGCTTTCCTATATTCCTTTTTAAAATTATTTAAAATACTTTTCATATGATATATATTGATCACGTTTTTATCTCAGCTAACACCTCTCAGGTCCTCTCCATCCCCCCTCCCTACCCAACTTCTACTCCTCACATTTTCTCTCCATTTCTTTTCTTTCTGTATCATCATTTAAAAACGCTAGTATTGTTTTATTTCTGCCATCTGCTTTTCTCACAATTATTAATAGAGAAATGAGCTTTATAGTTGTTTCTGGTTTTTACTTTATTTCTGTATTGGGCTTACTGTTATTGTTGCAGTTACTGTTGCGTCTCTCCCCACCCCACATTACATGGTGCTGGAATTGAGCACATTTTGAGGACGTCGGTACAGATATTTTGCTGCTGAGCTGTATTGCCAGCCCAACTGAAAGTCAGCACACAACATTTTATATACAACCCACAACCACACAAACTTCAATGAATACCTCAACTCTAAGAACAGAGAAGAGGAAAAACCCCAAGCCAACCACCATGCTCCAAGTTAGTGAGCAGGGGGTGGGAAGAAGATAAGAGATATCCATTCTTATAGCATCTGCAGGGAGGAAGGCACAGAGACTGGGACAGCACAGCTATGAGTAGCTGCAGCACAGGCTGCTCCCATTCTTCTCCATAATCTACTTTATCGACTAAGCTAGAGAGAAGAGGGATTATTCATATACTTTCCTGTTCTCAATACACGTGCCTGATTTTCTAGAAGTATCCCATTCTTGTGGGGCTACAAAGAATTTAGAACACTTGGGCTCCGAAACAGTATAGTCTGTATCCAAATATGCTAACTTCACCAAAATATTAACATGGAAAATATTTGATGAAATCTGACTGGAAATGAATTTAATACTTCACAACCATCAGCATGTCAGAACACAGCATCGTGAGGAGGCTGGTCTCCAAAATACCTCTCACCTAAGAGTCAAAACAGAATCTATCCTAATAAATGTGCAAAGTCAGCATGCAAGTTGAAGAAATATGGAATACAAAGCAAAGCAACACGACTCCTCCAAATTCTTGTAATTCTCTAACGACTAACTCCAAAGGTAGTGAAGATGAGAAACTTCTGGGTAAACAATGCAAAACTGTGATATTTAGAAAGCCAATGACATTCAATAAAATGGAAAAAAAAACAAGAAAATCAGGAAGAAAATGTGCAATATGAACCAATAGTTCATAAAAGGCATACAGATTTGAAAGAAAAAAAAAACAAAAATCTATACACCAAAAGAAACTCTCAGTAGGAATTAAACTCTAGTGGAAGAGAGCGTCTCAGGGATTGAAGACAAAGTTGACAAATTGAACATTATCATAACAATAAGGACAACAAAATCAGGCTTATAAACAGAACATTCAAGACCTGTGAGACATAGTTAATGTACCAAACTTGGATGTCTTTAGTGCAGACATTGCTGAGGTGCTGACCAAGGACTTAAAAAACTAAACATAAATAATAGCAGAAAAATTTTCAAAGTATGAACATCCAGGCCCAGAAGCCATTTGGATCTTAAAACAGACCTGAGTAGAAAATAAATGTTGGAATACTGAATATTAGAATTAAATTTTAAGACTGTAAAGTGACAGAAGAATATTGAAAACTGTAAGAAGAAAAAGCTCTAATGATCTCCTCAAGGCAAACACTTGAGAATAGATTTCGCCACAGAAGCTAGAAAGGCCAGGGAATTGTAAAATGGTGTGTTTAAGTCCTGGATAAAAATTACTATGAATCTCAATAACTATTTCAGAAAGGTTATCTCTCAGAATCAGAGAAGAAATAAACCTGTCTGGGAAGGAGCACAAGCTAAAGCACTTCATCACCACTAAGCCTACACTGGATAAGATACTTAGATCCTACACACAGAAGAGAAAGACAGTCACTGAAAATACAGGAGACAAGGAATACCACAAGAAGTAGACACATAAAAAACAGTCATGAATCAAACATAGAAACACAACAAAATGGGGGGAACCAGTGTGTATTTTTCAATGTATTAATTTTAGCATAAATGGTCTTAATTCTCCAATGGAAAGCTATAGAACGGCTGATTGGATTGTCCGTTAAGAACCAGCTGTTTCCCTTTTGTCCGGGCGGCGTGGCTGCCAGGAATCCCTGATCCTGTGCAGTGGAGTTCCATCTGGACTGAACCTCCACCTGGCGATAGATGAAGAAAATGACTGAGCCCCACATTGGAGCACCGGACTGAGCTCCCAAGGTCCTGATGAGGAGCAGAAGGAGGGAGAATATGAGAAAGAAAATCAGGACCGTGAGGGGTGCGTTCACCCATGTAGATGGTGGGACAGAACTAACAGGAGATCACCAACTCCAGTTGGAATGGGACTGATGGATCATGAGACCAAACCGGACTCTCTGAATGTGGTCGAAGGTGGAGGCTGACTGAGAAGCCAAGGACAATGGCGCTGGGCTTTGATTCTGCTGCATGGACCGGCTCTGTGGGAGCCTTGTCAACTTGGTTGATCACCTTCCCGGACCTAGGGAGAGTTGGGAGGACCTTGGTCTTAACATAGAGTAGGGAACCCCGACGGCTCCTTGGCCTGGAGAGGGAGGGGTGTATGGTCCCGGACCTAGGGAGAGTTGGGAGGACCTTGGTCTTAACATAGAGTAGGGAACCCCGACGGCTCCTTGGCCTGGAGAGGGAGGGGGGTATGGGTGGAGGGGAGGGGGGTATGGGTGGAGGGGAGGGGGTATATGGGTGGAGGGGAGGGGAGGGAAGGGGGAGAAGGAGGGGAGGAGATGGAAATTTTTAAATATAAAAAATAAACCATATTTAAAAAGAGAACCAGCTCTTTGCTGCATATGAGAAACAAGACTCACAAGCAAATTCAGACAGAGACTGAATTCAAAACATTTCAGGTAAACAGAATCCAGAAGCAGAGGCACCTACATTCTAATCCAATAATGCAAACTTGAAATAAAATTATTCTGAAGATGCATGAACTGCACTGTATATTGGTAAAGGAAACAATGCCTCGCAGGAATAATAACTTTTTAAAGTACATATGCACCAAGAATTGGTGTGCCTAATTTTATAAGACAAACACTTTTTGACCCAAGAGAGAAAAGAGATCTCAATATAATATTAATAGGTGATTTTAATGTCTCACTATCACCAATGGATGTTATCCAGACAAAGGATTAATGAGTATACTTAATACCTAAGCTATACTACAGATCAAATGAACTTAACAGGCATGTATCTACAGAGTGTTCTATCAAGGAACTGTATATTATACTTCCTTTTCACAAGCTCTTAGAACTTTCTCCAAAATAGGTCATATTTTAGGTCAAAAGGTTAATCTTAACAAACACAAATAATTGAAATAATTTCTTGTATTTTATATTTTAATATAAAGAAGCCAGACTACAATAGCAAAAAATATATAAAAACGTTGAAAAATAAAGAAATACACTTTTGTTGAAAAATAAAGAAATACACTTTTGAGTAAGCACATCCTTGAAGAAATTGGGATAGTGAGACTTCGGAAACAAATTCAAATGGAAATACAGTGTATCCAAATCTATTTCATGTGAGAAAACAGAATTTTAACAGAGAGCATTAGAGTCATAATCATCTGCATGCCAAAGATCAGATCTTCAGTGTGTAACCCAATGAACCATTTCCAGATCTTAAAAAAAGAAGAATAAACTAACCCAAAATTAGCAGGAAAAAAGAGACAAATACCAACACTGAAGTTAATGAAATGTAGCTTTAAAATAACACAAATAATTTATATTTTATTTATTTTTGATAATTTCATACATGTATGAAATCTATCTTGATCCTATCCATTCCCAACATCCCCTAAAAATAACTTTGAGAACAAAGACTTGATTCTCTAAAAAACTGGCAAACCCTTAAACAAGCTAACCAAAAGAAATTAAGAAAAGAACCAAATAAAAGAACTAGAGACAAAAAGAAAATATTATAAGAGATAACACTGAAATCCAAGGGACCACTAGAGAATGTTTTGAATATCTGAGTATAAATTAGGATAGCTAGAACTGGATAATTTTCTATATACACATGATACACCAAAATTGAGCCAATAAGACACAGAAAACCTTAACAAAACCAGTAACTAAAATGATGCTCGGCCATTAAAGGCTAGGCTCACAACAAAAAAATATAAGAATGATGCAGTCATAAAAATTCTCCCAACAAACAAAAGCTAATGACCAGACAGATTCACCCAAATTCACTGGATATTGTCATATTTTGTTGTTGCTGCTGCTGTTGTTGTTGTTTTTCAAGACAGGGTTTCTCTGTCTTGCTTTGAAGCCATTCCTGGATCCAGCTCTTTTAGACCAGGCTGGCCTCGAACTCACAGAGATCTGCCTGCCTCTGCCTCCCCAGTGCTGGGATTAAAGGAATGCCAAATTCACTAAATATTGTCATATTTTTAAAGGACTAGTGTTTTTCAGATCCATACTCACTCAATGAGTCAGAATTATCCTGATATCAAAAACCAAATAAAAGCACAACAAAAAAACTATAAAACAATTTCCTTGGCAAATTTGGAGGCAAAATTTCTCATCAAATACATATAAACCAAACTGAACAAATTAAATATATCACATACCTATGATAAAGTCGGTTTTATTTCAGCGCTGCACAGATGACCTTGAATACACAAAGCAGGAAATATAAAACAGCAAAGGAACAGAACCAAGGACCAAAAGTTACATGATCATCTCAATACATGCAGAATATTTGACAAAATCTCAAATCCCTTCTTAGTAAGAAGAAACAAGCTGTGAAGAAACAAGCAAGAATAAAAAGACCATAATCCAATGCATCAGGGCAATGTACAACAGATTCGGGATGAACATTGCACTGAATAGGGAAAAGCAGAACAGGTGTCCTTTCAAACCAGGAACAAGAAGACAGGACATTTTGCTTAATTCAATATGAGACTTAAATTATCATCTGGAGTCATAACTTGAGAACAGTAAATAACAAAGAGGATAGAAACAAGGAAGGGATGACTGAGGTTAAAAAAAATTCCTTTTGCAGATGATAATTCTCTACTTAGAAGACAAAAATTACACCAAGAAATTTCTGGCCTGACCAATTCTACAAAGAATGTCTAAGAAACTGGCACATAAAGGAAGCTTGGGAAACATCTGTAATCTGAGATAGTGGAGGCAAGAGGCCATGCAGATTTGGAAAGGGACAGGGAGTCATAAAGTGCTAGTAAGCCAATCAGTGTAATTTGTCCGAGAGAAGTGTAAATTCAATATGGCATTAGGGAGCTGGAAGCATGGGTGTTGAGCATAAAGGGGAGACGGGTATGAAAAGACTGATTGCAGCCAATGCACACTGGAAGTAGTTGACACATGAGAATGGATACACAGCTGTAGAGAGAGAAGGGATCACCTGTCCTTCAGACTCCCATGTCGGAAGAGTAAGATGAGACAGTAAGAGTCATGAAGTATTAAGAGGAGCAGAGAAGAGAACCTCCAGGCTTTGCTCTAACAGTAAATGTCAATCACAAGGAGGGCCAGATGATGGTCATTAAGAGTTGGGAACGAGAGTGCAGACAAATAAAAGCAGCAACCACATGAGCACAAAAAAACAAACCATCTATTGGTCACTCCTCACTGCTTCTCTTCCGAATGTTGCCAGTGGCACCCGAGAGTCTTCAGCAGTGTGCTGTTTCTTGTGGTGCCACTTGCTCCTCTCTAGGCTAGCATCAGAATATGTGTGTCATGCACAGGCTTCTTCTGTGTTAAAACAAGCCTTTTCTCTTTAACTCGCAACCAGTGCAAAAGTATAGTTCAAGATTCAGAACTGTTAAGTCGGTACGATGAAGTCAGTGTGCGGGTGGAAAGGGTAGCCATAAGTTCAGCTATATTTGATAGTGAATAAAGGATAAGGGAGCAGAGAGTTAGCAGAATTTTTGAAGATGGATAAGGTACAACATGACAGACCTTTGGGTTGGGAAAGAAGATGGCAATACGATTAAAAAGACTTTCCTAGTTAGCTTTAAGTTATCATCTTGACCTTACCCAGAGTTATCTTAGGGAGACTCAATTTGGGGAATACCTCTGTCATATTGTCTACATTTCTGTGATACATATTATTCATGGCTAGCTGATGTGGGAGGATCTAGCACACTATGGGAGTACCTAAGCAAGGGATCCTAGGCTGTATAAGAAAGCAGGCTGAACAAGCAAGAGGTCAGTCCAGGAGGTAACGGTGCTCTATGACCTCTGCTTCAGTTCCTGCTTCCAGGTTCCTCTCTTGAGTTCCTGCCCTGACTTCCCTTGATAATAAACTGTAACCTGTAAGCAAAATAAACCTTTTCCTCTCCAAGTTTATTTTGGTCAGAATATTATATCACAGCATCATGAAACAAAATAAAGATGATGCCAAAGCAGAACTTTCTTGGAACTGAAATGCCCTCCCTTAAATCACGCTGCCAACTCTGACTTGACTGTTATACTTGATATATAGCAGCTAGTATGTAACAATCATATATAAACACATGTATGGATATAAATACATATATATGTAAAAATACATATGTGTATGAGTGTGCCTAACTTAATCCAACAGCAAAAGATTGGCTCCTTCCTATTATCTTCAGTTAGCATCAATAGGAGAAAATGGTGTGAAGTATTATATTTAAACTCTTCATTTTAAGATGTACTTAGTAGAAATCCAATAAAACCCTAAGGTCACTTAGTACACTATGAAGAATAATTGCTTTTCCTAAGATGAGTCAATTAAAATGCTTTTTGAATGGATTTCAGCAACCTTCTCCAAAGGACTCTTCATTTGCCAAGTTTAAATCTTAACAGTGCTAAGGAAAAGTCACTTGATTAAAAAAAAAAAAAAAAAAAAAGTCTGGATGCTTCTTTGGAGACTAACCCAGAGAAACCGAGGCTCAAGGCAGGAGGAAATACTTAACGCAGACAAAGATATTGAGGGTTGGAGGATTTGGCCCCCTTTCATTACTTAAATTCTCATCTTTATAAAAACTGATCTGAGGTTAAATTTGGGAGCTAGCTGCCTACCAGTTTACCTGTGCGGCTGCCTCTGAGTGTGCGCATGCGTGAAAGGCCATGTAGGTGGATGTGGCTCTTTCTCCCTCTGGTCAAATTTCCACTTGACTCCAAGTCTTTAAATTCAAAACAGTCAGCCCAATGTTGCTGAATTTTTCTACTCACTCAGTATAGCAGATTAAGGGCTCAACTTGGGGTAAATGTGAAAATTAATCTTCCTGGAGAAGGAGAAATGAAACAAAAGCAGAAGCAGTGGAGACGATGGATGGCGGTGGAGAGAGAAGGCCACACAAGGATCAGCGTTCTGTCAAAACAGTCTCAGCTCAGTGCACCCCAACTAAGAGCCCAAGCGCCCCCTGCCCCCAGTTTCTAGTCTGCAGCGATTATAGTTTGATTATGTGGAATCCGTTCAGCAAGTTATCAGTTGGACAACTACCAATCAGGTTGCTTTTTTTTTTCTTTTCCCTCCCTCCTTCTCCCCTCCCCTCCCCCTCCACTCCTCATCATAATCATAATCATCTTCCTCCTCCACCACCACCATCAACACCATCTTCTCCCCCTCATGCTCCTCTCTTCCTTTCTCTGCATCCACAAATCAAATCTTTCCCACTTTCATTTGCTCTCCTCATCATTTCAATGCTGGGTTTATAGTGCAAAACCTCCTCTCTGTTACTCCTATGCATATTAGCAGGCTATGGGACTGAACTCATAAGCAAGTGGGTAGTCTGGAATGATCTTTTTATCTTTCTTTTATAATTTATTTTATTTTATTTTTAAAAAGAAAACAAAATATTTTTTCATTTTACATATCAATCCCAGTTTCTACTCCCTCCCCTCCTCTCATTCCCTCCACCTTCCCCCACCCCACCCCCTTCCACTCGGCAGAGAGAGAGTAAGGCACATTGCTTTGAAGAAGGTCCAAGGCCCTCCCTACTATATCTAGGCTGAGCAAGGTATTCATCTAAAGAGAATGTGTTCCCAAAAAAACAGTACAAGCAGTAGGGATAAATCCTGGTGCGGCTGCCAGTGATCCCGCAGTCTGTCCCAGCCATTACAACTGTCACCCACATTCAGAGGGCCTAATTTGGTCCTATGCTGGTTCCTTTGCTGTCCAGCTGGAGTTGGTGAGCTCCCTTTAGCTCAGGTAGACTGTTTCAGTGGGTTTCTCCATCATGGTCTGGACCTCTTTGCCCATATTCTCATTCCTCCCACTCTTCAACTGGACTTTGGGAGCTCAGCCCAGTGCTCTGCTGTGGGTCTCTGCCTCGTTTCCATCAGTTGCTGGATGAAGAATCTATGGTGATATTTAAGATATTCATCAATTTGACTACAAGGCAAGGCCAGTTTGGGCACCCTCTTGTCTACTGCTTAGGGTCTTAGCTGGGGTCGTCCTTGTGGATTCTTGGAAATTTCTCTAGAGTCAGGTTTCTTGCCCTCAATCAATATATCTCTTTCCTTGCTCTCATCTCTGTCCTTCCTCCATCTTGTCTATCCCATTCCCTCAAGTTCTCCTCGCCCCTGCCCTTTTTCCATCCCTTTTCTCTTCTGCCCTCCCTTCTCCCACCACCCCCATGCTCCCAATTTTGTCAGGCAATCTTATCTATTTCCCCTTTCCAAGTAATGCAGACCCAGAAAGATCTTTTTTCATATCCGAGCACAGTGCTATGTATGTCTGAGGCCAGATGGAAAGGAACAAAGGAATGAACGCACGCAGTGGTGCACCCAAGATTGAAAAGAATTTAAAGGGCGCTCAAAAACTGACACTAGAAACTCTAAGACTAAACCTTAAGAGTCAATGCCATTTAATATTAGTGAAGGAAACTTAAGTCGATATGGTGAGAGTCTATTAATACATTTCCTGAAGCTGAAGAAATGGGTTTGGTGAAAAACATGGTATTCTCTTCATATTACCTTTAAAAACATTCTAGACGTTTCTTCCACTCCCCATCAGGCCTATTTTCTTGTGTTAGGAATTTTCAGAGTTTTAAAATCAACAGAGCCATGAACGAATTTAAAAGATAACCAGCCAACTGACATTGTGGTTTCTACACATTGCTCCATAGTCATAGGATACTATTTAGAAGATTCTGGCATTTCTAACTTACAACGATGAACCCAAACAAAACAGCCTTCCCCCCCCCATTTTCAAAAGATTGTTCATTAATGTGAGGCTAAGCATCAGCCCTTCCATTCCCCAGTCTCCACAACTCTGCTTGGGCACTGGGAGCGATTAAACACCTTTTCCTCTTGGACAGGATTTCTGTCTCCAGCTGGCATCTCTGAACTGCTTCATATTCCAATACTGACAAAGCTATTGTAAGTCAACCACATATAAACAAGAGCTGAAGGCATTACTTGACTTGACGTTAAAATATATCATTTCTTGGCATTATTTTAAGTGATTCCATCTAACCATTTTTCACATTTCAGTGAATAAATCATGTAAACAGGTTTAGGCTTTACAAATACACACACAAATAGACCTACAGGCATCCTACAACCACTTCAAGTACTTACTGGAGTTCTTATTTAAATACATTTCATTATTTATCATCTTACGAACACGTTCACTGTTTCCATCCTTTTTACTTTATTGAGCTGTGGGGTTTTGCTTACTTTATTTAGCTCAAAATTTCTTCAGAAGACAAACTCTAGGCAGGTAACCCTGAAAGCTCAGGAAGCTGGCTAGAAGATGTGACTTAGGACCCTGGGTCTGAATTTTCTGGATGTTTTCACCTTCAGCCCCATACCTCAATCTAATCTCTTAGGTCTGCCCCTGCCGCTCCCACATCTCCTACCACAAAGGCTAGCCTTAAAGGCTGAGGAGCCAGCTGAGAAGCAGAGTCAAGCACAGTATTCAAAATTTCAGCTATAGCTGAAAACACAGCTAAGCCAGCGGGAGCCAGGAACAGCCCCTTTTCACACTGAGTGCTGAGGAGGGAGATCAAAGACTGCACAGCATCCAAGTCAAGGTTCCCACTGGGGAGTTTCCTGAGTGTAACCTTCTCATTGTAAAGCAACTCACCTGGGAGCTGTAAAATGTCACCATATTTCCTACACTGCTTTCCTGACTACAAGGAGCAAAACCTCTAAACTTCAAACAAGAAACAAGAAGACTTTGTAGGGTGGATGTTTCTGACTGTAGATAGACATTAACAAAAGCTAATTATTAGTGAAAGATCAGTGGCCATGGCTACCATTGGGGCTTGGGGAGCTTGATATAGAAACTTTGGGGAGATATCGGTCCATGTTCAGATCATTAGTCTTTTTGGATTTTTCTTACTTCCAATCTGATGGCCTAACAAAAGTTCTCTCATGATCATGGACAACTCATTTCTAAGCCTTCTGATAACCCTGGATTTCAAAGACACTAACCAACTTTTAAAGGACACTTCCATTGACTTTGTGGAAACAAAAAGTTTATACAATGAGCTTAGCAGAAATGAGTTACAGTTAGGAGTACAACACCCGAGTCTAAAGGGCACTTACAAAATGGAAGAGGCAGTCTTTGCAATCCTACAAAGAGATTGGGGCTCATTCTTCCATTCTGGTCTGTGCTATATGTTTAACTATTGTGATGATGACTATACTCACCAATGAAAAGTGCTTCTTCTCTAGGATATGAAAATAAAACTTGTTCTTTTCAAAAGATGGATGGGCTTAACATGGCTCATCCTGAAACTGACACTCCAGCTCTTCCTATCTGCCAACATCCACATGTGGTTCAAGATTCATTGCAAATGAAGAAAATTTTATTTTAACCCTGGGCCATCACCATGGCTGATGTGGGATGATATTTATTTTTTTTTAATCTGTGAAATGGTTTTAAAAAGCATTCCCAAAGAGATATATACTCATGACTCATAATGTTCCTCACTAAGACTAGAGCACGGCTGTGCAATTTCTACCTCAAAAGCTTATTGGAAAAATAGAGAAATTAATGTGCTCTCTCCAGTCTCTAGTCAATGCCACTCCTCCTTCCTCAAGCGAGCAGAAAAAGGAAACATTCTTTTCATTTAGAAGTATTTCCAAACAAAAGCAGCCTGTAGACAAATGTGTCTAGCACCTCTTTTCTGCTCAGGGACTATACTCTCTACTCCTTCATTGGCTAGGCTATTTTCCTTCTATTTCCTCTGCCCCTTCACTTCCTCACAGAGCATAAGTTTGAGTAGAGTTTAAATAAGCCCTCACCACTTCGCCTTTGTTTTAGATGTAATGATTCCTGCTCTTCTTCAACCACAAGCAGTAACTAGACACCCAATACTATAAATTACCACTATAAAAGACTGTGACATTTTCACTAAATCACCCAATAAAAGAATCCCATGACTGTCATGATAATATACTCTACGTATAGAAGAACAGAAAAGAAAATAAAGATTCAAAAGTTTGAACTTACTTATCAATTTTCAAATGAACTCTACCATGACTAAGTTTGTTTGGTTTTACATTTATTTACTTATTTGTGAGTGAAGTGAGAGAATATATTTTCAGAGGTCAGAGGAGGTCAGAGGTCAGAAGTCAGTTCTTCTTCCTCCATGAGTCCTAGGGATCAAATCCAGCCATCAGTCTTTGCAGCAAATGTCCTTACCTGCTAAGTCATCTTGCTACCCCAGTTCCTGGTTTGCTTGCTTTCATAATACTAACATGCAAGAAAAGGGTTACCTACTGTCTAAAAACAGAGAAATACAGGCTTATAGCAAATGTTATCAGTGCTAAGTGTCTCTAATGAACCTAAGTCCACAGTCACTTTATTCTGGTCCTAGCCATAAGAAGCATTCTGTAACAAGGAAACCTCAAGGTCAAGAGCTTAATTGCTGAGATTATCCATTACTTAACAGCATGGAATGCTTCCTTCCACTTCTGACATTCCTTCCAGGCTTACGGCGTTCTCAATTCCCTGTCACAAAAGCCAACTTAATGAGTGTCTACACTTTCTCTGGCTTTTCCTCCCCAGCATCAGAGGTGGATAAAAGATGCCTGAACTCAGCCCCCTAGAGAACTGACATGAAAGGAAATTGGTCATTAAAAGCCGATTGCGAGGAGCAGAAGGTCTCTACTGAAACAGCTTCCCTTTCTGGGTCACCTCAATCAAATTAATGCTTCTGCAATGCAACAATCCACTCTCATTTGTAAATTGACATAAATCTGAAACGATGGGCCTACTCCCTGTGTTCACAGAAAGGTCAAGGGGACTATTACGATGGCAGCCAACTTTGTCTAATCTCTTCATCCTTAACAGACCATGAGCAGTTGATGTTCAGTGGGAAAACAAAGTCTGGCAGAGGAAAGCTTCTTGAGACACATCACCTCTGCTTCCTCATAGGCTCTCATAAGATTACATATAAACAACTAAATGTAGGTGTGCTGCTTATCTGTCCTCTCGCCTAGCATATCTTACAGTTGCACAAGAAGAGGCCACTCGAGTAAGTTCACAGCACCATGTGTTTTTGACCATGTTTTTATTATAGTATAAAGAGGGCAGAGTTGGTTGCTGTCAGCAAAATGATAAAGTACAGGGTTCCAGCCCTCTTCCCTCATGAAAAAATTAAATAAACAACTAGCAACTGCCTGAAACAACTTTCTGTGAGCTCTGGAAATCAGTCAGAGATTGAGAGCAAAAATGCAAATTCCCTATCAAGGAAAAGCCTTACCCAAATGACAGGGAAATGATGACCTCATGGTCCTTGCCCCAACTCCTCCCTGACATGGTCTAGGTGAACTGGAGGTTTGTTCTCTAATTACCTTCTAGTAAAGCAAAGGAGATCAAATTTTCAATGTTCTAACCCATTTGTGAACTACCTGAAGGAATATTCTGTATCCTCTAACTTCCAACTTGAAACATCCCAAAGTGATTTAAATTACATGCTAGGGAGGGCCGTATGAAGTACCAAGCACAGCTCTTAGAAAACAAAAGTGTCAAAACATGGTTTTTCCGAGGAGCAGTAATTCAACAGATGCCATCCCTGAAGGAACACGGGTGTTGGGATTACTTAACGGAGACCTGAAAGACGTTGGAAAAGATATCTGAAGAAAATGAGAATACCCAATAAAGAGGTAGTGTTTATAAAAAAATGCTTGTGTCTACTTTCTAATTGCTGTGATAAAGACCAGGTCCAATACATGTATGTATATGTATGTGTGCACATATGTGTAGAAGAACACAAGTGCACATATGTATACATATATAGGTATGTGTGTATGTGGGTACACATGTGTGTATATATTGTTTATGTATATGTATGTATATGTACATACATATATACATATATGTACATTAAATGAAGTCATGTCGTCATGTCACGTGGCTATCAATACATTCCATTAGAGCTATAAACTAACAAAACAATCCAGTACCAGGTTGAGAAACCTTCACTCAAGTTGTTGGTCAGGGTAATGCAAGCAACCTCCAAAGCAATATAGGCTATCACTGTTGCCCTCAACTGCCTGCCCAAGGTTAAAGGTACATCCTTGTTGCTGAAGTCACCACACAGGGCTTACATGGTTTGAGCCTGATGTAACCTGAAAGTCTCCTTCCTGTGGTCCAGTTGTCATAGTACCAGAAACTACTGTACAAGCTGCCAAGGGAGGGAAGGCATCCATAGTCCTATGCAGCTGTGATGCTTATGAACCACAGCACTAATCGCAATGGCAACATGCAATAGTGGTGCTCACCTATTAATGGTACCCACCTGCTGTCTAATTGGACTTAAGGCCCAACCAGCAGGAGGGAGATGGTGCCTGATTCTAGAAATCTAGCCAGCTACCCAGGACTAGTGAGATCACTGATCCCGGAAGACAGCCTGTCACCATCAGCTTTCTATGCCATATTAATTCCTAACTATATTCTAAAACTCATCCTTATGCCGCCAGCTAAGTGTAGCTTTCACCCCCTCATCAAAGAAGCCTCTCTGTAAGCAAATGAAGTTATTACAGAAAACCACAACTAAATGCAATGCAGAGAGTGCTAGATCATGTGAGGTTCACTCCCAGGGGATATATCTAAAACAAAAATTCTGCACTTAAGGCTCATAGTACACAACAGAAGGTGGAGCAGAAAGTATATAAGAGCTAGGAGACCAGGAATGAGACCGTATCTCCTAGAAATGGCTGCCTAAACAAAATCTGAACAATGACATCATCAATAAACATGCTAATGAGGAAAAGGAAAATCTCAGAGGGTCCAAAACATGAAAAAAAGAACTACAGACACCTAATGACTATTGCGAGAGAATTAGTCTCTTCCAGGGATGAGCATCCAATTTGTTATCCAATATAAAGTTCTCAGCACTGAAATCATATACACACAATCAAAAGCAGACTCATCAGGCTATACTTATGAATATTATATATTTGTGAACATATATTACATAAGCTACATATATGATATGTGTATTTTATATGTGTGTGTAACAATAATGAAGAAAAGGCTTTTTGGGAAGTATGAGAGGGTTAGAAGAAGGGGAAATGGGGGAGACTGGAGGGAAGAAAAGGAAGAGAGAAAGTAATATATTTTAATTTAAATATGATATTTAAAAGAGAGAAATAGAAATGATTATAACTGACTCGTGGGACACAGGCAACTGGATCAACACACATGCTGTGTGAATCTTAGGGCGAGACAAGAAGAAGGCGATCGATTTATTTGAAGACATAATTACCCTGAAGTTGCCAAACATAAGGAAATGTGAAAACACAAATTTAAAATCTCAGTGAACTCCAGATTTCACCCAGAAATGGTCCTATTCTGCTGAATGTCAAAAAACTATGAATGAAATCTATGAAAGCCACAGAAGAACATGGTAGTGTAAGGCAAGCATCCATCGGTCACTAAAAACATGTTCTAAGCAGAAAAAGAAGTAAAAAAAAAAAAATGAAAGTGTAAAGTGCGGGAAAACAAATTGATCACTTGAGAGCTTTATATGTTACAAAAGTTTTCCTTCAAAACAGGGAGGGCTGGAGAGCCAGCTCAGCCACTAGAGGTGCTTGGCAAACAAATCTGACAGACATGACAAACTGAATTAGATCCCAGATTCTATGGACAGAACCAATTTCTAAGAACAGAATGGAGGATACCTAGGTAATCACAAGGCAAATGAGAGAGGTTGTTACTTATAGGTTAGCTGTTGAGATTTGTGACACTAAATTTAAAATGAGCCCAGACACGTCCGTACTTCAAATGTGCTGTTCGTCCGTTCTGATTCAGAGAAGAAACAGGATGGGGGGTGTTTTTTCTCTATTTTATTTTGGTTTAGCTTTTGTCTTTTTTTTTAAGTATTAATGGAAGGAGAGAGGCCAAAAAGTTGAGTGTGTGGCAAGGAGGCTATAATGTTGGAGGAGGGGCTTGTTGGTTCCAGCTGCTTAGCCCCAAAATAACCACATAGATACTGTATTATTTAAATCACTGCTTGGCCCATTAGCTCTAACTTCTTATTGACTAACTCTTACATCTTAATTTAACCCATTTCTATTAATCTGTATATCACTACGAGGTCGTGGCGTGCCAGCAAAGTTTCAGCATGTCTATCTCCAGAGGCAAATCCATGGCATCTCCCTGACTCCGCCTTCCTCCTCCCATGCTATAGGCCAAGCCAGTTCTTTACTCATTAACCAATAAAAACAAGACACAGACAGAAGGGCCTCCCACACCACTGTAATAATGAAATGTGTGACTCAAACAGTAGAGGAGATGACAGCATGTAGACAAATATGAACAAGGGAACAGATTGTGATTAAGAATTTTGTATCTTGTTGAGAAGAATGAAGCATGGGCTCAAGTAATATAATAATAGAAGATGGTTATTGCTGAGTTATAGGCATAAAGCTGGGGACCTGAAGATAATGAAAATGTGGGAGATGATAAGGCTTTGTAGACAATGGTGAACTTGACCATTGGAAGCAGAGAACAAGAGAACTGGAGGGAGGGGTCCAAAGGATTGAGAGTACATTGCTGGGGGATCATGTCTATATGCTGTCGCCTAATCCAATGCTTAAGGAGACAGAACGAAAATAGATGAAAGTAGGTGCCTGTTATTATCAGAGACTGAGGAACATAACCTGTGCTTGGGTAGGTGATAGGTTTCCTGAATCACAAAGTCGTGGGCCATGAAGCTCTGCCTCCTAAGAGGTCTGAAAAAAATCAGTGTGAGCAGCAGTGGTGGGCACAGCAACACTTACCTTGTTTCTGTTAAAGATATGAGCAACCGTGTCATGAGGACACGGGAGACACTGAATGGTGCCCACTGGGCTCTGCTAAGGAACTGGATTTCAGAGGACAGTCAAGAAGGGAATTTAGAGAGATATCATGGATAATGGGGTTCATTGATGACAGTGCTGTTTAATGATCAAAATGAAGGGGGTTGAAAAGATGAGCAAGGGCTTAGAAAGGACAGCAGTCAAAGGTTAAAGGTTAAAGGATGGTCTCGAAGCTCAGCCTTCTCTTGATGACTGGTAGTGTGTCTGCAGATCTTGAGGAGTGCAGGTAATCCATTTGTGGTGGTTTGAATGAGAATGCCCCCCCCATGGGTAGAGATAATTAAGTATTTGGTCCTGAGTAGGTAGTGCTATTTGAGTATGTGAGGAGGTCTGACCTTGTTAGAGGAAGTGTGTCTTTGGGGGTAGGATTCGAGGTTTTAGAGACTGGAACCATTTCTAGTTTGTTTTCTCTGCTTCATGGTTGTAGTTCAAGATGAGAGCCCTCGGGCTGGAGAGATGGCTCAGCGGTTAAGAGCATTGCTTGCTATTCCAAAGGTCCTGAGTTCAATTCCCAGCAACCACATGGTGGCTCACAACCATCTGTAATGAGGTCTGGTGCCCTCTTCTGGCTTGCAGGCATATATTGTATACATAATAAATAAATAAATAATTTAAAAAAAAATGATGAGAGCCCTCAACTTGCTACTTTCTCGTGATGATATCGGCTGCTTTCTCATGATGGTGATGGACTCTTATCCTGGACCTTTAAGCTCAAATAAGCCCTTCCTTCCATGAATTGCTTGGTTATGATGCTGTATCAGAGCGACACAAACATAATGTACCCTTCAATCTGTAGATCTGTGGTCATGGCTGTAATGATAACCAACTTCTCTCATGTGTCAGGGCCTCCTGGGAGATGACTACAAAACTTCACAGAGGGCTATTTTCTCAGGCGACAGAAAACAGGAGATGGCTAGAATCTTTTGCCTCTGCCAAAAAACAATGCCATCACTACCTCACTTCTGTTAGTATCTATGATGCAATCCTTGGTCTTTCTGTCACTGTGATACTTTGAATGAAAATGACTCCCCTAGGTTCATAGAAAATAGCGTTATTAGGAGGTGTGATCTTGTTGGAAGAAATGTGTCCGTGGGATTTGAGGTTCAGAAGTTCAAACCAAGTCCAGTATCTTTCTCTTCCTGCTGTTTGTTGGTCTGGATAGAAACTCTTGGCTCCTTCTCCAAGCACCAAATCTTCTTGCATACCACCACGCTTCCCACCATAACAATAATAGACTAAACCTCTGAAATGTAAGCCAGCTCCAATGAAGTGTTTTCCTTCATAGGTGTTTCCCTGGTCATGGTGTCTTTTCACAGAAATAGAAGCACTAACTAAGACAATCACCTTCTGGATCCAGAGCCAAGTTGTAGATATTATTGACAAATCTGGGGCAATCTGAAGCTCTGGAAAGATGGAGGCTTAGTCTCTGGATTCTACATACACTATCCTGTTCCTAGATGCTCTTTGGGTGGGTGCCCTGGCAGAAGTTCATCCTGAGTCTCCTGTGAAAATCCCTAAGATCCTCTCCCTGAGGAAGCACAGGCCTTTGTCTAGCTTTAGACCTTAATTAGATCTTAATCTCCTTCAGACGCAGGCTTGCCTTGTTGTCTGCTGTGGAGATGGTCCAGCTAAATCATTCTTCGCTAAAGACCGACAAGAATCAGTGAGAGAGAGTGTGTGAAAAAGCAGAGGCCAAATCAGCCAGGAAAACGTCACTGGGTGGAGAATTCCTTCCTTTGTCTGGGAGATTTTTAAAAACGTTAATGAAGGGAAATGACCAAAGCTCAGGAGCAGATCTTGAAATTTTTGGTTCCCTGGGAACGGGTATTATTTACATCAGCCCTAGTGCATTGCTAATTAGTCCTGGGGGGGCACGTGCCCAAGTGACAGTGCTGGGTAAGCTTGGCAAGCTATCTTCTGTATGTCTGCAGAATAAAATACGTTTAAAACTATACGCAATGCAATTCTTTAATCAGCCAGCCTGTCAATTACAATCTGTTCGCCCCTTCCCTTAGGCTCAGAGTTCTATTGGGGAACCTGAGGTGGGACCCTGGAAGCCAGGCACAGGGCTGGAGGAAATGTATCATTGTGCCTGAAAGGATACATCCCTGAACTCAGCATATTCTCTCAGCCCTCGAGTTCCCAGTTAACGAAGAAGTTAGTATCTTCATTAATTCAACTGCCCAACAAACCATTCTTTGTAAAGATTTTGACTTCCCTAAGTTTTCTGAATTCTCCCATTATTATAATTTAAAATAACAATCTCTTTAGAAGTAAGCACCAATTCTTAAACTCTTCTCCCTCCTTAAACATCCTTTGGCATTTCTATATGTCTTAGCCGAGCAGCATGCTTCATAGACAGAGCAACCACCATGAGAATGATGGAAATTCCTTTGTTTCTTTTCCAAATGCACTAATTTCTCATGCTATAGACTTGGCTTGCTACCTCCTTTTGGGACTGTCTTTCTTCTTCCATCAAGGCCATCTGTACTATCAGATTGCAACTCTATGTTCTTGTCATTTATTTCTGCTCTGTTCTTTACTTTTATTTACTTTTTATTTATTATTTATTACTTACTTTTTAATTTATTATGCTTGTGCCTGGGTAGTGTGTGTTTGTGCACTATAATAGTGTGAAGGCCAGAGTTTGAGAATATCAGGTGTCTTTATATTAATTAAATTTTTTCATTTATTTTACATCCTACAGTTTCCCCTCCTTTTTCTTCTCCATCCCCTCCCCCTTCCTCCCCTCTACCTCACGCATCTACTCCTCTCTTTCTGCTCAGAAAGAGGGCAGGCTGCCCATGGGTGTCAACAAAGCAAGGCATATCAAGTTAAGGCAGCACGAAGTTCCTCCCTCTGTAGCAAGGTGGGACTCCTAGCAATGGATCAGGTGACTTTTTTATTGTTTTCCGTATGATATTTAGAGACTGAATCACTAAGTGAAACTGACACTCACAGATTAGCCATACTAGCAGGCCCCGTGGACTCCGCAGATCTGCCTGTCTTCCATTCAATACATATATATGTATATATACATACATATATGTGTGTATATATATATGGCTGAGGAAAATGTGTTTGTTTATTAAGTTAGCATAAAAATTAACAGGTTTTATTGTGATATTGTCATATAAAACCTAGTTATGTTTTTTTTTATTTAAAAAATTTCCATCTCCTCCCCTCTTCCTCCCCCTTTCCTCCCCTCCCCTGCCACCCATACCCTCCTTCCCTCCCTTTTCAGGCCAAGGAGCCATCGGGGTTCCCTACTCTATGTTAAGACCAAGGTCCTCCCAACTCCTCCCAGGTCCAGGAAGGTGATCAACCAAGCTGAGAAGGCTCCCACAGAGCCCGTCCATGCAGAAGAGTCAAAGATCAGCGCCTTTGTCCTTGGCTTCTCTGTCAGCCTCCACCGTCGGCCACATTCAGAGAGTCTGGTTTGGTCTCATGTTCCATCAGTCCCAATCCAACTGGAGTTGGTGATCTCCCGTTAGTTCTGTCCCACCGTCTCCATGGGTGAACGCACCCCTCACGGTCCTGACTTTCTTTCTCATGTTCTCTCTCCTTCTGCTCCTCATCAGGACCTTGGGAGCTCAGTCTGGTGCTCCAATGTGGGGCTCAGTCATTTTCTTCATCTATCGCCAGGTGGAGGTTCTATGGTGATATGCAAGAAATTCATCAGTATGGCTATAGGAACAGGCCTTTTCAGGCTCCCTCTACTCAGCTGCCCAAGGAACTAACTGGGGGCATCTCCCTGGAAACCTGGGAACCCTGCTAGGGTCAAGTCTCTTGACAACCCTCAGATGGCTCCCTAAATTAAGATATATGCTTCCCTAATCCCATAGCCACCCTTCCTGTATCCCAAGCATCCCATTCCTCCGAGCTCCCCCCATTCTCCCCTTCACGCTTTTCTCTCCCCATCTTCCCTTGGCCGAGTCTCGCCCAACCCTCAAGTTCCCAATTTTTGCCTGGCGATCATGTCTACTTCCAATATCCAGGAGGATTACTATATCTTTTTTTTGGGGGGGAGGGGGTTCACCTTCTTATTATCTTCTCAAGGATCCCAAATTATAGGCTCGATGTCCTTTAATTATGGCTAGAAACCGATTATGAGTGAGTACATCCCATGTTCATCTTTTTGGGTCTGGGTTACCTCACTCAGAATAGTGTTTTCTATTTCCATCCATTTGCATGCAAAATTCAAGATGTCATTGTTTTTTACCGCTGAGTAGTATTCTAGCATGTATATATTCCACAGTTTCTTCATCCATTCTTCCACTGAGGGGCATCTAGGTTGTTTCCAGGATCTGGCTATTACAAATAATGCTGCTATGAACATAGTTGAGCAAATGCTTTTGTTGTATGATTGGGCATCTCTTGGGTAGATTCCCAATAGTGGAATTGCTGGGTCCTGGGGTAGGTTGATCCCGAATTTCCTGAGAAACTGCCACACTGCTTTCCAAAGTGGTTGCACAAGTGTGCATTCCCACCAGCAATGGATGAGTGTACCCCTTACCCCACAACCTCTCCAGCAAAGGTAATTATTGGTGTTTTGGATTTTAGCCAATCTGACAGGTGTAAGATGATATCTCAAAGTTGTTTTGATTTGCATTTCCCTGATAGCTAGGGAGGTTGAGCATGACCTTAAGTGTCTTTTGGCCATTTGAACTTCTTCTGTTGAGAATTCTCTGTTCAGTTCAGCGCCCCATTTTTTAATTGGGTTAATTAGCATTTTAAAGTCTAGTCTCTTGAGTTCCTTATATATTTTAGAGATCAGACCTTTGTCAGTTGCAGGGTTGGTGAAGATCTTTTCGCAGTCAGTAGGCTGCCTTTGTGTCTTAGTGACAATGTCCTTTGCTTTACAGAAGCTGCTCAGCTTCAGGAGGTCCCATTTATTCAATGTTGCCCTTAATGTCTGTGCAGCTGGGGTTATACGTAGGAAACGGTCTCCTGTGCCCATTTGTTGTAGAGTACTTCCCACTTTCTCCTCTATCAAGCTCAGTGTGGTCAGATTAATATTGAGGTCTTTAATCCATTTGGACTTGAGTTTTGTGCATGGTGATAGATGTGGATCTACTTTCATTCTTCTACAGGTTGACATCCAGTTATGCCAGCACCATTTGTTGAAGATGCCCTCCTTCTTCCATTGTGTACTTTTGGCTCCTTTATCAAAAATCAGGTGTTCGTAGGTTTGTGGTTTTAGATCCGGGTCTTCTATACGATTCCATTGGTCAACTTCTCTGTTTTTATGCCAATACCAAGCTGTTTTCAATACTGTAGCTCTGTAATAGAGTTTGAAGTCAGGGATGGTAATGCCTCCAGAAGTACCTTTATTGTATAAGATTTTTTTGGCTATCCCGGGTTTCTTGTTTTTCCATATAAAGTTGATTATTGTCCTCTCAATATCTGTGAAGAATTTTGATGGGACCTTGATGGGGATTGCATTGAATCTATAGATTGCTTTTGGTAGAATTGTCATTTTTACTATGTTGATCCTCCCAATCCACGAGCAGGGGAGATCCTTCCATTTTCTGGTATCCTCTTCAATTTCTTTCTTCAAAGACTTAAAGTTCTTGTCAAATAAATCCTTCACTTCCTTGGTTAGAGATACTCCCAGATATGCTATTTGTGGCTATTGTGAAAAGTGATACTTCTCTGATTTCCCTCTCTACTTCCTTATTCTTTGTGTATAGGAGGGCGACTGATTTTTTGGAGATGATCTTGTAACCTGCCACGTTACTGAAGGAGTTTATCAGCTGTAGGAGTTCTTTGGTGGAGTTTTTGGGGTCACTTATGTACACTATCATATCATCTGCAAATAATGAAAGCTTAACTTCTTCCTTTCCAAATCGAATCCCCTTGATCCCCTTATTTTGTCTTATTGCCATTGCTAGAACTTCAAGCACTATATTGAAGAGATAAGGAGAGAGTGGACAGCCTTGTCGTGTTCCTGAATTTAGTGGGATAGCCTTGAGTTTCTCTCCGTTTAATTTGATGTTAGCTGTCGGCTTGCTGTAAATAGCTTTTATTATATTTAGGAATGACCCTTGTATCCCTAATCTCTCCAAGACCTTTATCATAAAAGGGTGCTGAATTTTGTCAAATGCTTTTTCAGCATCTAATGAGATGACCATATGGTTTTTTTCCTTCAGTTTATTTATATTATGGATTACATTGATAGATTTTCGTATGTTGAACCAGCCCTGCATCTCTGGGATGAAGCCTACTTGATCGTAATGGATAATTTTTCTAATGTGTTCTTGGATTCGGTTTGCCAGTATTTTATTGAGAATTTTTGCGTCAATATTCATGAGTGAGATTGGCCTGTAATTCTCTTTCTTGGTTGAGTCTTTGTGTGGTTTAGGTATCAGGGTAACTGTAGCTTCATAGAAGGAATTTGGCAGTGACTCTTGTGTTTCTATATTATGAAATACCTTAAGGAGTATAGGTATTAGGTCTTCTTAGAAGTTCTGGTAGAATTCCGCATTGAAACCATCTGGTCCTGGGCTCTTTTTGGTAGGGAGGTTTCTGATAACAGTTTCTAATTCTTCGCGACTAACAGGACGATTTAGAGCATTTACCTGGTCCTGGTTTAACTTTGGTATATGGTATTTATCTAAAAAACTGTCCATTTCTTTTACATTTTCCAATTTTGTGGCATACAGGCTTTTGTAGTAAGATCTAATGATTCTCTGAATTTCCTCTGTGTCTGTGGTTATGTCCCCCTTTTCATTTCTGATCTTATTAATTTGCGTGTTCTCTCTCTGCTGTTTGATTAGTTTGGCTAAGGGTTTGTCAATCTTGTTGACTTTCTCTCCAAGAACCAGCTTCTTGTTTCATTGATTCTTTGGATTGTTTTCTGTGTTTCTATTTCGTTGATTTCTGCCCTCAGTTTGATTATTTCCAGTCTTCTACTTCTCCTAGGTGAGTCTGCTTCTTTTTTTTCCAGAGCTTTCAGGTGTGCTGTTAAGTCACCAATGAGTGCTTTCTACGTTTTCTTTAAGTGGGCACTTAGTGCTATGAACTTTCCTCTTAGCACTGCTTTCATTGTGTCCCATAGGTTTGAGTATGTTGTGTCTTTGTTTTCATTAAATTCAAGAAAGACTTTAATTTCTTTCTTTATTTCTTCCTTGACCCAGGTGTGGTTCAGTAGTTGACTGTTCAGTTTCCATGAGTTTGTGGGCTTTCTAGGGGTAGCATTGTTGTTGAATTCTAATTTTAATCCATGGTGATCCGATAAAACACAGGTAGTTACTAATATTTTTTTGTAACTGTGGAAGTTTGCTTTGTTACCAAGTATATGGTCAATTTTCAAAAAGGTTCCATGAGCCGCAGAGAAGAAGGTATATTCTTTCCTATTTGGGTGGAATGTTCTATAGATGTCTGTTAAGTCCATTTGGTTCATTACCTCCATTAAGTCTTTCAATTCTCTGTTAGGTTTCTGTCTGATTGACCTGTCCATTGGTGAGAGAGGAGTGTTGAAGTCTCCAACTATTAGTGTGTGTGGTTTGATGGCTGCCTTGAGTTCTAGAAGTGTTTCTTTTACATAAGTGGGAGCTTTTATATTAGGGGCATAGATATTCAGGATTGAGACTTCATTCTGAAGGATTTTTCCTGTTATGAGTATAAAGTGTCCCTTTCTATCTCTTCTGATTGATTTTAGTTTGAAGTCAACTTTGTTGGAAATTAGTATGGCCACATCGGCTTGTTTCTTAGGGCCATTTGCTTGATAAACCTTTTCCCAACTCTTTACTCTGAGTAGGTGTCTGTCTTTGTGGTTGAGGTGTGTTTCTTGTAAACAGCAAAATGTTGGATCCTGTTTTCGTATCCAATCTCTTAGCCTGTGCTTTTTTATAGGTGAATTGAGTCCATTGATATTAAGTGATATTAATGACCAGTGGTTGTTAACTCCGGTCATTTTTTTGTAGTAGAGTTTGTGTGTTTCCCTTCTTCTAGTTGTGCTGGTGAAGGGTCGCTAGATGCCTGAGTTATTGTGGGCGTTGTTGGACTCCTTGGTTTGTGATTTTCCTTCTATTACTTTCTGCAAGGCTGGATTTGTGGCTACGTATTGTTTAAATCTGTTTTTGTCCTGGAATATCTTGTTTTCTCCATCAATGGTGAATGCAAGCTTTGCTGGGTATAGTAGTCTAGGCTTGCATCCATGTTCCCTTAGTGTCTGTAGCACATCTATCCAAGCTCTTCTGGCTTTCATGGTTTCCATTGAGAAATCAGGTGTAATTCTGATAGGTTTCCCTTTATATGTTACTTGACCTTTTTCCTTTGCAGCTCTTAATATCTGTTCTTTAGTCTGTATGTTTTGTGTTTTGATTATTATATGGCGTGGGGATGCTTTCTTTTGATCCAGTCTATTTGGTGTTCTGTAGGCTTCTTGTACCTTCATAGGAACATCCTTCTTTAGGTTGGGGAAGTTTTCTTCTATAATTTTGTTGAATATGTTTTCTGGGCCTTTGAGTTGTAATTCTTCTCCTTCTACCCCAATTATTCTTAGGTTTGGTCTTTTCATGGTGTCCCAGATTTCCTGGATGTTTTGTGTTAAGAATTTGTTAGATTTGTTTAGTTCTTTAATCTGTGACTTTATTTCCTCTATAGTATCTTCAGAGTCCGAGATTCTTTCTTCCATCTCTTGTATTCAGTTGGAAATACTTGTCTCTGAAGTTTCTGTTCATTTACTCAGAATTTCCATTCCGAGTCTTCCCTCAGATTGTGTTTTCTTCAATACCTCCATTTCATTTATCAGGTCTTGTACTGTTTCCCTTACCTGTTTGATTGCTTTTTCTTGTTTTTCTTGTTTTTCTTGGGTATCTTTGAGAGATTTATTTATTTGTCTACCTCTTTGTTTGTCATCTCCATTTCTTTATGGCAGTTTCTTACCTCCTGTTTAAGGTCCTCTATTATTTTCATAAAGTACTGTTTAAGGTCGGTTTCTTCTATATCTTCAGGGGTAGGGTGTTCAATTCTTGTTGTTTCGGGATGTCTGGCTTGTGGTGATGTCATGTTGCCTTTCATGTTGTTGGAGGAGCTCCTGCATTGGCGCCTGCCCATCTCTTCCTTCAAAAGGAGCCGGGAGGTGCTTGGTGTCCTAGACCAATCTTTGCTGTGACTGAAACTGGTTGGATCTCCCCAGTGCCAGAGGAGGACCTATTCCTTGCTGTCACAATCTGAAGAAGCCCGCACTCCCTTGCAGGAATCCTCAGACCTGCCTGGAGGCCAGAGTCTGACCCCTTTGGGTGGATGGCCTTAGTACAGTAGCAGAACACCTGAAAACACTAGGGAAGGCTTGGGAGAGGCAGGGACATGAGAAACAAAGACAAGCCTGCAGAGGGAGCTGGGGGAAGGGGGTCTGTGCTCTCTTCCAGGGCAGGTTGCCCCAGGGTCCGCATTCACTCACCAGTTCAGATGGAACTTCAGGGCACAGGATCAGGGATTCCAGGCAGCCCAGGGACGCCTCCCGGACAAAAGGGACAAGGTGGGGGTAGGGCGGGATGGAATATCCCACAGCGAACCTGGCAGCACAATCTGAAGGAGCCCGCACCCCTCTGCAGGAATCCTCAGACCTGCCTGGAGGCCAGCCCTAGTCATGTTTTTTCTTCCCATCTCTTCTCCTGAAATTCCCAGCATCCCTTGGACCCTTCCACACTTCCCATTCACCTATGTTCTAGTACCCCATTGACTTCCTCAAAATCTCTTTCCTTCTTTCATGGTTTCCTTTCTAGTTTCATGACATATACCTACACTCATACACAAATACACACACAGACACACACAACAGACACACACACACACTTGAATTTACACAAATATAAACTAAAAGCTCTAATTGACGTAAGAAATAGAATACACATATTACTTTTCCTAAAGAACAAAAATACAAATGTAACACTTTTAATAGTTACTAATTATATAAATATTCATTGATATATGTGACCACATGTGTGTAAAGAATTCTATAGAGTTAATTAGCTTATCAGAGTAAACCAGATTCAAGAAAATACAAGGAAGCTGTATCACTGAATTAGATGGAAGCTCAAAATGCCAACCTATGCAAACAGAAGTTCTAGATACAACAGTCCTCCCTAGTTAGTGTTGCAGATACAGTAGTTGGGGTCCAAAGGAGGTGGGGCACCCTCCTGGCTCACTGCTGCTTTGAAAAGTTGTCAGTTTTGCTATTTCCTGTGGCAGCTTAGCTGTCACACTAAGGTTGAGGTAGTCCTTGGACAGGGACTATCTTGGACTATCTGAGAGTAAGGATCCACTCTTCTCTAGGTCTTCTCTGGAAAAGACTAAAGGAAGGACAAAGCCTCCTTTGTGTCCTCTGCCTAACCAAGAAATAGTTTCCAGAAAAGAATCAGTTTTTCCTTCAAGAGGACAGGGTGCTGGGGAATCCAATAGTAATTGTACACTTCCAAATTGAAATGTGTCAATCATGGGCAGTTTCTTCTACTTGCAAAACGAACACCATAAATTTTGTCCACAGAATTCCCTTACAAATGCCCTGTGACTTTAGCTTGAAGGTTCCCTCTTTACCGCTTATCCTAGAGGCATGCCAGAGGGCTTTCTAAAGTAAATAGAGCATTTTTGCTCCATATGGGTCTTTTTATTGAAAACAAACATTTACATAGAGCATAGCAGGCAACAATAGCAAAGCAGCGCCAGCACGCCTTCTACGGGTGACAGAGTCTGGCCACATCGTCTGGCTGCAGTGGCATTAATTACACATCTTTCAGCTCTGGTGTTGATTGGTATGTGGGAAGTGTTTAGAACCTTGTATAATCATCACTAATTTTTACTAAAATGTGCTCTTAATGTTGTCAAAATTGTCCTGGTACCAGAGCCACACAGGTTTCACTAGAAGACACAGGTCTAAGAGAATTTTGAAAGCCACAGGAACCAGTAGCCCTCTCTCTCCACAGCAACTTTTTTGTAATTTTCAAGGTTACAGGAAGTCTTATTGATTGGGTCATAAAGTATATCCCTCTGTTACAATATTTGCTGCTGAGGCATATAACTTTGTTGAACTGCATATATGTGTATATGTATATACACATAAATGTGTGACATATGTGTGCATATGTGATATATATAGGTGCTTTATCATATAACTTTTTCAAGAAAATTCTATCCTCAGACATTGTGTATTAATCTAAAACTTAAATAGTAGTAATAACAAATTTATCATGATCATATTTTATATGTAGTTCTATATAATCATTATTACTGCAAAAAATAGTCCTTGAACAAGTAGATCCTTATTATGAAGTATCAGATACCAACTAAATTATGCAATTTTTCATCGATGCATATTTTGCCAACATATACAAATAGTGCAAATAATTGGTTTACTAGAAGATACTAATTTTAACATTCTAGATAACAAAGTTTTTGAGGTTTTATATAAATATAATTAAAAGTGTTGCTTCAAATCAACAAAGGGAAAGTGGTTGTTGTCACTTTCTGTTGCTATGACAGAGCACCACACAGTGAACAATACATAAAGAGATGGTTGGAAGGACTAGAAAAGCATCTGCTAGGTAGAGAACTTATGCAGCATCCGCAAAACTCTAAATTCCATCTCTAGCCCTAAAAACATAAGACTTATTTGATCGGTCATTCTAACATCCGGGGAGCCTCCCATAAGCATGACGCCAGCATTGGCAAGAGCCTTCTGACTGACATACCGTGGTGGATAGACAAATGAGTGTGCCTGATCCAGACAGGGCAAGAGGAGGCCAACTATTCTCATGATATCTAACTCGCTCCCTCAGTAATGGCAATCCATTCATGAGCCCAGAGCCTTTCTATTCCTAACCACCACTCCTTAGGTGCCATGGTCAAACACTGACACTGGACAGTTATCTTCTCAGTTATTCTGTCTCTATTATCTTCTGATGCTGGGATAAGATGTGAGAAATGCAGCTTACAAAAGGATGTTATTTTGCCTTGATTCCAGAGAACTGAAGCCCATAACGGTAGGAACAGCATGACATTAGGCTGAAGGCATAGCATCAAGAGCAGAAAGCTAAGAGCTCACATCTCAAACACAGAGCAGAGAGACCAATCTGGAAGGTATCCCCAGTGACACACTTCTTATTTATATGGCTGCACCATCTATAACTCCCCAAACAGGGTAGCCAGCTGGGGACTAAGCTTTCAAATACTTAAGTCTATGGTGGGTATTTCTCATTCAAACCATCACAGCTTCCTACTGTGGGTGGAGAGGCATTCAAACCATAGCACCTTCTCAAGAAAGAAATGATAAAAAAAATGTTTGCAAAGAGCCTGGAATATACTATCTACTCAACAGGTTATGTTTGCCACCCATGAGCAAGGCATACATTTGAACGTGTATATCAGAAAAGTAGATTTTACAAAGAACACCGAAATAGTTGTAAACAACTGGTTAGTGTAAAACAGGGTAAGCTTGTATTCTACATAGTATCATTAGTTCAGTTCCATATATTCCCATCCCTTATCTTCCAGCTGCATGTTTGCTTGTTCTATCTGATTTTCTACCCTTTTATCTTAACTTAGATGTGCCAATTTCTCACAGAGGTGTGCTTCTGTGCTTCTTCCTTTCTTCAAGAGACTGTGTTGTGTCAATTCAGAGTCATAGCCCTGTTCTTAATTGTCAGTGTCCTATTTAAGCGATACTATCTCATATCAAGGGAAGGATTCAAGGAGCTAGAATCCATAGTGTAAGGACTGCTGGATGCCTTGAAGTTTACTATAATACAGGATTACCACTAAAGTGTATCCTTGGCAAAATAAAGGCAGATACCAATCAGCCAAAAGTGTTCCAGTCATCCATTTCACATTAGCTTAGGGACTTTCACCTTAGAAATTATGAAATCTTCGTGCTCTGTATTTTGGCACTTAAATCCTAGCCCCAGCCTAACAATCAACTTTAAAAACAGTCTGAACACCTGCTTCATTTCCTGGCAAGCGTTAGTACTCCCAGTGGGCTCAGTTCTCTAGCATCCTCCCTCAGAGCACCTGGCTCCCCTTCAGGTGCTCTTTAAAGAGCTGTGTCTTCCAGTGTTTGGTGTTTCCCCAGCACTACCTCCAATTGCATTTCCTGCCAATGTGCCTATTTGTTCCCTTCCAGAATCCAAGTAGTGACACAATCCTAATTATTCTCAGATGGTCTTTGATGATGTCATTTTATGGAGTACATGGCAAGAAATAAAAGTGGACCATATGAATCATACACCCAAGTTTGAAATAAGGACACACTGCAAATAAACTCCTAAACCTCTTTAATGACAATTCTATGATGTATTTACTGCTGCTTTGATAGTGCAAACTTCTCAGTATGCTGTGCTCTCAAAGGGGACATTTACAAATATAGCAGGGCTGCATCTTCAGGAGCCAAAGGTCCTGGAAATGGGCCATTCAACCATGTGTCATTCATTGATGCTTCAGATACTGAAGTCCCTTCCTGTGAAGACAATGGTATCCTGTGGAATTCAGTCATAACCCATCCATGATGAGACTTCTTTCAAAGGAGTGACTGGTCTTGGAATTACGATTTCAGGAACACAATCATTGTCCTTTGTTTCAATACATCCAACCCAAAGCAATAAACTGAAGTATTACATCATTAATTGTTTAAGTTCCGTCAGACCTATAACACTTTCTATAAAAGTTTAAGGCTTTAAACTATTGTATTTAACATTTTGTTTCCTGTCACTGTTTTCAGGCATGGGGCAATAAAGTTATACTTTTAAAATTATTCTTATTTACAAATACCATGTAGTATATTTTATCTATCTAGAAAACCTATCTAGTAACAGTAAAAAGTTGTAAAAATCTACAAAATCTATTAACATTAGATGAACAAATATAAGATAAATACAACACATTTATAGTGTTTTATATTAGCAATAACAAGTTGAATAACATTATGAGCCCATTCATAATAGAAATAGTTAATATAAAATGTACAGAAATTAAACTGATGAAAAATAGGAGCACTTGCTATAAATAAATGTTATTGAAAATTATTTAAAAAGAGAGAGAGGGGGGACTGGGAAGATTTTAAAAATCATATTCTAGCCGGGCGGTGGTGGCGCACGGCCTTTAATCCCAGCACTCGGGAGGCAGAGGCAGGCGGATCTCTGAGTTCGAGGCCAGCCTGGTCTACAAGAGCTAGCTCCAGGACAGGCTCTAGAAACTACAGGGAAACCCTGTCTCGAAAAAACCAAAAAAAAATCATATTCTAATACAGATAATAACATAAAACCCACAAATTTACCTAAAACATACCCACTAAATTTAATGTAATTCCGTCAACACTACAAAGGGATTATGCAATTGGTTGACCCTAAGCTCTGTCAGGAAGAGGTAGTGCTCAGATCAGGGATGACGATGGTGAGCTCATCTGGGAGTATGATGGGCAGATCACTGGATTTTAACTGCTTCCTGCAGTCATTTGTGCGATAATTACTGGAGGAGAAACTTAAACACGGTTATGAATCAGCCAGGGAATAGGAAGAAGGGTTGCTTAAGCTTAATATTATCTTTGTTTCTTCTCAACATGCCAGGCTGATCTTGACTTCTCTGTAGAGTTGAGGAGGCCTTTGAATTTCTGATCCTCCTACCTATGCTTCCTGATTTCTAGAATCTCAAGAATGAGTCACATGCCAGGTTTGTGAAATGCTGGGACCAGGACACAGGGCTGGCGCTTGTTTAGGTAAGGTGATTTGGACAAGGTGTTCTTCATGTCTCAGGTATTTGAATTATTGATCACCAGTTGACTGAACTGTTCAGGAGGTTTAGGTACTGTGAAGTATGTCAGTGGAGAGAGGTGTTAAGGGTTTAAAAACATTGTGCTATTACCAGTGTGTGCCCCATGCTTTCTGTTTGTGTTTTGAGATGTGAGCCCTAAGCCTCTGGTAGGGTTCATGCCTGCAGCTCACTGCCTCCACTCGCCATGGATTCTAACTTCTGACCAATGAACAACGAAAATGTGGCATGTTCACACAATGGAGTTTTATTCATCCACAAAGAAATTTGAAACTGTGAAACTTGCAAAAACATGGATGGAACCGTAAGGTGTACTAGAGATAACCCACGGTCAGAGAGACAAATGGCACACGGTCTCTCATATGCAGATCTTATGTTCTAATTGCTATACATGCATTTATGTGGGAATAAGCTTGGATACATGCCTAGAAACTATAAAGAGCCCTTGACAGGGGATAAAAGATGTGTTAGGAGATGTGAGTGGAGAGAGTCGTGATACAAAACACATGTAATAGAAAAATGGAAGGGGATACTGGGGCAATGGGGCACAGCAGAGACGAGGGTGTGTTTCAATAGATGGGCAGAGGATTGGGTAGAGGAGGAGAATTAACTAAAACTAAATATGTATAAAACTTCACTAAGGAAACCTGGTGCTCCATATACTGATAAACAATAGTTTAGAAACTAAATAGTTTAGTTAAATAGTTAAGTTTAAGTAGTTCCTAAACATCAGCTAAGGCTTTTTGTTTTTTGCTGATAACTATAAATACAGACCTCACTGTATTTTGACTTTGGAGTTTCTTGATTTGCAATTTTGAGTCCTAAAGGTGAAGGAGAAAGCTCCAAGCTTCCCTAAAATTCATGCTATCATAGAAGTGAGAGATCTGAGAATTCTGCCTTGAGCTCAGAATGGGGACATTTCATGTGTGAGAACAGTGGTATTAGAACATGGTTTTCTAACCAGATTGAGGATACCACAAAGACTTAAATGAGAATAATTATAAAATATTTTTACCAGGACAAAGATTCTTATACCCATGCTGGAAACAGAACATCGGAGAAGTTGCTTCTAAAGAGCCCATGAACTTGAATATCAAAGTATAATCAAGGTAAATGTACATATACCCAAATATTCCAGCCTAGGACTCAGGTATAGTATGAGGAAGAAAAACAGTGCTTATAAAATGTTATTGGGAAAGAATTTCCCATCAGCTGAGCAAGTGGGATGGAGAGTCAGTTTAAGTCAATATAGAAAAACATTTCCACTTGAAATTTCATATATTTGAAAGCCATGGGGCTAGCTTTGTACATGCTACATAAAAGCAGGACGAAAACAATGCTCATGCTATAACATAAATTACCGTTTTTATTATTTATAGTTTGTGATGCATCTCTGATCAACAGCAAGAAGCTTCTTAGAGCCACACAGTGTGAGTGCTCTATTCCAGGCAGGCTGTCTTGCTCTGCCACCCCAGGAACTGACTTCACATATAGCACTGGCTTCTCTTGTCTCAGGGTCCACTTGTGCCCATGTTTTACAGCTGTATTCAGTGTAAACTTGCCATGCAAAACTCTCTGAGAAAGGCCTTTTATATTCTCTGCCATCTTTAGGGCTAATTTATACAACACACAGCATCAGCAGGTGTAGGTTGACCACTGCCTCCCATTATCCCGCTACATCCCCACTGCTACCTATGCCCCTTCAGTATGAGGACCTGTGACTCTGCCTGGAGAGTTTTGGGGACAACTGAAGAGGCCAAACAGGAGAAAGAGGAAGATCTAGAATGACCAAGGGGCAACACACTCCTCAATCAGAAACCTGTGAACTATGAGATTAATTCAGAATTGGGAGTCTTTTTACTCTGTTGTCAACGTTTCCGAGTGTGTGCTTGAAGGGGGTGCCTTGTGTTTAGTAGCAATGAGTCCAAGGGCAATAGGACCCCTGTGCTGAATCTGAGGGACACTAGAACCTACTGTCAAATGCACAGTGGCTAAGACATGGGCAGGGGAAACTCTGAGAAGATTCCTCCCCAGTGTGTTTTTTCAAGATGGCTGTTCTAAGTAATCTGGGCACAGAACTGAGGTTGGCATGTAATATAACATTATTTTCTTAGACACCTCAGGACAATCATGTAGTCAGCACAGTAGACGTATGTCTAGTTTTATTTGCCATTGATATTTACACGAATTGATCTCATGCTGGATCATATCCATGTTTGCTTTGGATCAATCATGTGCCAGGCTTTGCAAGTGCAACATAAACCCTGAACAGAATGATGACCCTCCCACCTTCCTCTCTCACATAAGGTGTCTACTCTACACCAGCCTTTTTCACGCTGCTGTTTGGTCTCAGAACAGTGCCTATGACATTTGCCTGTTTCTTTTCTGTAAAACCCAAACAGGATAGAAAAGATTTTAAAAGTTGAGTTTTCATACTTATATCTACCAGGAAAGATGTGATGGCAAATGGGAAGGAAGTCAGAAAAGCCACTAGCCTCATTTTTAAAAAGTCATATGATTTGTATGTCCTAGTCATATAGTCAGTTCTATGTAGCAGAAAAGGGGCACCCTCAAAGGACTCAGAAAGAAACTGTTCTAATTATCCCAAATGTTCATCACAATCAAGTGGCTAAAATTGCCAGCTGCTACGTTATTCCAATGTTCCTGTTCTTTTGGAAAGCCAGCCGTGACCTGCTCGCTTCTTAGTCTCCTCTGGAGATGATGTAGCAAATGAGAGTGTTGGGAGTTGCTTGTTCTCGGGCATCTCATTTACAAAGCCCACTGAGGCTTCCTCTACCAGCTCCTGTCTGGAATGTAGGATGTAATCTCAGGTGCTCCAGAAAGCTTTTCGTAACTATGAAAAAATAGCTCCAAAAGTAAGAATGGCAGAACAGCAAACTAGAAGGGTTTTGTACTTGATGAACTATAACAATGTATAACAAACCACTCCAAACGCCTACAGCTTAACAAAGTCACTCACTGAGCGCTACTCATATGGACTGGTTAATTAGACTCGTGTTAACTGAACTTAATTGTGCTCGCTGGGTCTTTCCCTTCGAGTTTGGTTGGGATTAGCTGTGGTTTGACAGCCTGTTTGGAATAGCAGAGACAATAGGAAATTTCTGCTGTGGTCTGTCCCCCAGCAGTGAGCAGAATAAGCCAGGAAAGGCTCACTGGGACTTACCCATCATCACTTCTGTCACATGCTATTGCCACATGACCAACATGGAATTATGGGGCGCCGAAATATTCTGCTCCCTTAATAAGAAAATAGATCCCTTGTCTGATGCAAGCCATGATTTTCATTGTACTGTTACCGAGTCCACAAAACTCCTCACAGATACAAACACTAAAAAGTCAGGAAGATGCTATGTTTCTGTGGACAGATTTGAGACCACATGAAACATTAAACTGTCCTGCCTAACCTTGAAGTAACCTTTCATTCCAGTCTAAAAAGCAATGAACAAATTATTAATGCAACACTTTCCCCCATTATTACCACCACCTCAGATGATACGAATAATAAGTTGATTTCTCCTCTGGCATGAAATGAACTTAATGTTTTATCTTCAGCCAGAATTCTGGCAGCGAAATAAGAGTACTCTCGCCTGAGCAGAATTTGATGAGAACGCAATGAAAGGGGGCATTTAGAAGACAGGGGAAATGTAAATAGGGAAACGGCAAAACCTGGTACTTTGTTGGGAGTGCCTAGAACTCAAAAAGGAGGTGTTATGCACCTTGCTGCCCAAAGAAATGAAGCGAGCTGGCACAGGCAAAAACTCAAAGGTGGGTGTCTAGTAGACAGGACCACCTGTTAGCACCAGCTCCTTCCTATAACGGAGCACACCACCCAGGTAACCTGTGATCATGTTTCAGGACCAGGCAGAGTTTCAATTCCCCTCATAGCTTTCTCCATCACTTCCTGGTGCCTCCTGTTGGTCAATGCTATAGAAGTCAAAAGGAGGGGATGTGGGGGTTATTGTGACTTATGCAGATCAACGTCTAGGATACAAGAAGGCTAGAACTGCATAATAGTATGGCCATTTCCCCCATGCACCAACAGACATCCAACCAGCATTACTGCCTCCTATGTGTTTTTTAAAGTTGTTCTATCAGTTGAATGCGTTCTCAAGACTGTCCCAGCACAATATCACAGACAACACAGGCTTAAACAACAAACATTTTTTTTCCCATAATTCTAGAGGTAGCCAGTCCTAGAACAGGGTCTCTCCAGGGCAGACTTCTACTGAGGCTGCTTTCCATGGCTTGTAGGTGACCTGCTGTATCACCACAGGGCCTTGCCTCTTTCAATACCCACTCCCAGTGTTTTCGTCGTCTTCTTACGGGATTAGTGTCCCACTCTAAAGATCTCTTTTACGTTAGTTATATCATAAAGGTCCTGTGTCCAGACACAGTCATACTGGGGACAAGAGCGTCAGCCTATCAATTTGAGTGGGAGAGGCACAATGAAATCCCTATCATTTTGTACTTTTTACATATGGCTCAGTCTATAATGTAATTCTGGAAATATTTTATAAAAGAATTCATATAAAAGACAAGAAAAGTATGAAATTTTAAACATGGATTGAATCCCAGGAAACCTGCTAAAATGTGGAACTGAAAAAAAAAATCTTGGTGAAAATAAAATTCTGTTTGGCATTTAATAACCAGGAAAATGCCCTCACTTAGAATATTCTGGATGTCTCAGTGGAATTGTAGTCTCCAGTGGTTTGGTGTAGCCTCCTTTAGAATAGGATTGCCAGACACACAGACACATGGACACACATTCCACCTCACAGCCCTGCGGGGTGATTAAAATTGTAGGAAAATCAGCATCTGTGTGTCTGGGAATGACAGGAAGACAAATGCTTCAGTAACAAGAAAGCCTCCATTCAGACTCTTCCTCTGATGAAAACACAGCAAGTGAAAGAGCATGGTAGTTTATCTTAAAATAACAAGATAAATAACATTTAAAAAGGATTGTATATCTTCCTTGCAATGTGCAACAGGGATAAACATCATCCTTCGGGGGAGAGAATTGTCCCACATCAAGGAGAGACAGTAGGCATCTGAAATGGTCCCCAGCAAGGGTGAAACTCGCACCTGACCCTGCCCTCTGAGGGAACAGGAGCAGGTAAATGCCCTTTCCTTCTCAGTAAACTTCTCTTTCCTGGGAGTCAGGCATATTCCAGGAGACATAGCCCCAACATTATCAATCAGAGGAAAAAAATAGGTAGGCAAGGTAAGAACACAATACCACAAAGAGCAATGTGATGCCAATAAAAACTAGTGGTCCTACAACAACAAGACATGAACAACCAAATATAGTTGAAACAGAAGAAAATGGCCTTAAAAGTAACTTTAGGAGAATGTTTGAGGCCCTTAGTTAGGAAATACAAAATTCCCTCAAAGAAGTGGAGAAAATATATACTCAATAAAAACAGTTTAGATAGATAGATAGATAGATAGATAGATAGATAGATAGATAGATAGATAGATGATAGATAGATAGATTGATATATAGATGATAGATAGATAGATGATGATGATAGATAGATAGATAGATAGATAGATAGATAGATGGATGATTGGTAGATAGATAGATGATAGATAGATAGATAGATAGATAGATAGATAGATAGATCATAGATAGATAGATAGATAGATAGATAGATAGATGATAGATAGATAAATGATAGATAGATAGATAGATAGATAGATAGATAGATAGATAGATAGATAGATAGACAGACAGATAAAAAGGAAAAGGGAAAGGAGGTTACTATCAGTGAGAGGACACAGATAACATGATGAGAGAAAGAAGGAGAACAAAAAACAAAAATAAATCTTATTGGGAAAATGTCATACTGCAACATAATTGCCTATAAGCTAATAACATTTAAATAGAAAAATGATTCCAAGAAACAAAATTAAAATGTACAAAATTATGTCAGAGTACAGCATTTAATCATGCTTCCTTTGTTCAGTTAAATTAGTATTTTAATAAGGTAGCGGTCTTAAAATGGTTAATATTCTATTTCTAGCTCTGAGAAACAAATAGAAGGTAAACCTCATACCTGCACACCATTGTCAGGAGAGCGAAAGGCAACAGTTCCCAAGAAGATGGGAGAGGGAGAGTGAAGAAAGCTCCTAAGAAGAGCTGAATGGAAACAGGCATGGTGCCTCCTGAGATGCCTCCTTTCCCATAATTACTAAAGAGGATTTCCTGTCTCAGCAGTGAATCAATTACAGAAAAGTTTTACACTGTCTATATCCTGTCAGTGTTTGATACACAAATGTCAGTGCAACAGTTTTTAAATAACACATCCATTATCCTTCCCACTGTGCAACGAGTGCTCTGAGCTAATTACCTAGGGAAGATGTCGTTGGGTGTAAAGCAATGTGTTCGGTCACATTCTTTAGACTTCTGATGCTGAATATCTAGTGGCATACACTTTCCCTTTCTTCCATAACAAAGAGGGATGATTAAGCCAGCGCTGAGACTAAAGGTGTGTTCACACAAGACAATGGAACGAAGAGTGACACACAAGGAGGACATAGACACAACTAGGTTAAGCAGTTTTCAGTTTCACTGGTAATTTTCGGTGGGCACTTGTAATTATTATCACTCTAAAAGCAAAGTATTGTAGTCCCATTTTATAGTGAAAATCTAAGATTCAGAGCTATTGAGTGACTTTTCTGACATATCAAGGATAATACAAGAGCTAAATCCTCGCCCACATTCTCTGTTTTTAAAATATATTTTACATATTAAATATAATATATATATATATACGTTCTGAAATTCATTGTTTGCTGTTGTTATACATATAAGAATATGATACACGCAACAGTTCAGAGTGATGATGGTATCAATAATGCACTTGGCTCCAAGAATTCAGAGCTGATCATTTGAAAGCATCGCTAATGATGAAAGCATATGTATACACTACCAGGAAGCAGGAAGAGGAATGTTGAAACGGCACCTTCCACTGGAATCCAGAAGTGCAGGTGGGCAGGGTGGGGAGGGGTGGGGCCTGGCAGCACAGCCACATGGAGCTAGATGCCCAGAAGTGCAAAGAGAGCCCTTACTAATTCCCAGAGTTGAACCAGAACTAGAATTAAGCTCTTAAATGGAATCCCCAGTATTGTAAAATGAAGAATACTTAAGTGGCCTGAAAACAGAGAGGCCAAGACAGCTTATGTTGAATGGGAACAGCAGGAAATAATACAATGACAATAAGGAAGCACATGACAGGAGAAGAGTATGAGAAAAGCAAAGTTTGGGGGAACGAGGGCTGAAGACGCAGAAAGATGGGGTCATCGGACCATGCTGCTGCCTGTGACATCAGCATCCTGTTGACTTAATGGTTCAAGCAGTGAGCATTTCCCCCAACATCCAGTGATCTTTTTCGTAAGATATGAGTATCTTTCACAGAGGAAAGTAATAGAATGGTCAAACATCTAACAAAAATAATAACAAACCAAAACATGGGACACACAAGGAAGATGCCTTTCTCATGCTGATGTAGGTATCAACTACACTGAAGGAACATCAGATTCTACAAGGAATCAGAAAGACCAGTGGAAAAAATATGACTGAAATTAAGCAGAATTTGCAGAGAAGCAGATAGTCAATCCCTCCAGGAACTGTATTTAAAAGCTTGAGAAGAAAAATGGCAATTTCTTCAAGCAAATTTTCTTCATTATTTTACCAGCAAAACACATGGAGTCTGCGCCTTCTCACAGGCATTTAGAAATAAACATCCCACTTTTTTCTGCATGTATTTACATGTTTTTGTACATAGAGATAAGATGGTTTTCTTATACTGAAATTAACTTGTTTTTTTTTTTTTTGAAATTAACTTGTAAAATTCTACTTTGAACAAATCCTGGCTGTATTTTGGGGGGGGGGGGTATGTATTTTAACTGTGTGTCACGGCTTAATTTCTGAAAAATTTGGGTCAGAAGGCTGCTGGCAGCATACACACAGTGCTTTGGGCAATGTTAGGATTTCACAGAACCCACCATTGGGGCTTAGAGCCATCCAGGCCTGAGGAACTGGAAGCCAAGGAGAAAGATGGCATTGACTCCTGGGCATCTAGCACATTCTTCCAGGACTAAATGTGACCGTGGCTGGGAAATCATGGAGCATCCTCTCAGGAATAGCAATGATACACAGGCCCTTTTCAAAGAGCAATAAGATGATTTGCAACAGAACACATGTGTGTGTGTGAATGTGTGTGTGTGTGTATGTGTATGATATGTGCATATAATTAACCAAGCCCCTGCTGTGTATTAAGCACTATTTGAATGCTTTCTGTGTGTCATTACACGTAATATTCAAGAACCCACATGTGCTATTTCCATCTGAGAAAAGAGGGACAAGAAAGTGGGTGAAACCCCTGAAGTAGGGATGACAGAGTTTGCATCCTGGGCTTTGGCTATGGCACACACTGAAATCTTTTTAGGCTAAATTTTACAGGAAAGTTGCATTCTTTTTTTCTCTGTAGCTTTGGAGCCTGTCCTGGAACAAGCTCTTGTAGAGTAGGCTGGCCTCAAACTCACAGAGATCCGTCTGCCTCTGCCTCCCAAGTGCTGGGATTAAAAGCGTGCACCACCACCGCTCTGTGAAAGTTACTTTCTTTAAGTTCTTTCTTTTCCATTCTTTTCTAACTGTAGATGCTACCAGTTGTTTGAGGGAACCAGCCAGGAACAGGAACCTACCTTGTTTAGTCTAAGCTCTCTTGGGTATAGGACCCAGAGCTGGGGGTCAGAAGCTTGCCATGCTGCTCTGGAGATCACAATACATTCAACTGCATTGTGCTAAGCCAATCTTCCTAATGTTAGACCCTTTAATATAGTTCTTCATGTGATGCTGACCCCCCCAACCATAAAATTATTTTATTGCTACTTCATAGCTGTAATTTTGCTACTGCTATGAATTGTGATGCAAATTTCTGATGAGCAAGCTGTCTGCTATGTGATTTCTGTAGAATGGGTCATGATCCATAGGTCATGATCTACAGGTTGAGAACCAGTGCTCTAAGCCATCAAAGCTCCCCTAGGACATAGCTTGTCCAAAGAGAAAGTCTACTTAACTCTAAACTGAAAGGGTTTGGTCTACTGGATTTTGACTCTCTTTTCTGTCTGAATATTCTAGAACCTATGCTATGGAAGCCACTCTCTCCATTGGGAAAAGTAAGGCACTTTCTATTGAAGTTTCTTGTTCTACGGTGTTATACTGGTGAACAGATTTAAGCCCATACGATGACTGTACCAAGCAGGAATGTGAACTCTATTTGATTCAACAACACTTCATTGATTACCTAACCAATAATATTTTAGAATAGCAGTTGTGTGAGACAATATATAATAAACCAAACACCAGTTACCCATTCCCCAAATACTATCTGATCAGACTTTCAAAGCATAACTTTGTTTTAATGAAGTCCAGAATTAGGTCTGTAACTAATGGAGTTTTTGTAGACCGCCTCAAGTTGAAAGTTATTTCAGATACGAAATGTATAGATGAGGTGATATTTTAGGTTATTATGGGCAGAGAGAAAAGGCATGTGTTCCTAAGGCAAATAAAGCCAAAGTCTATGCCATGGAGTTCAATAAGGAGTACAGTCTAGATCCAGTTTGCACTAATAAAATTTGCACATTTGAGGAAAAGAACCAATGTGAAATCCTCATGCAAATTCTAATGACTTTCCTTGAGGCACTATTTCTTACATTTTTATTTTCCTGTTTGTTATATTTGTTAGTTTTTTTTCTCATCAGTGTAATGGAAGACCTGACAGAACCAGCTGAGGGAGGAGAGGCATATTTGAGTCCTTGGCTTCAGAGTACACAGTTAGTTCACGACGGCTAGAAGGACAAGGCAGTGGCGGTGGCTGAGGAATGACCCTTCAGTGACAGCATGCATGTGAGGTGGAGCAGCTGCTTTCTCATTGGCCAACCTGTAAGAGGAGAACAGGACCAGAAGCAGGGCTGGATGATAACTACCAAAGAACCCACACCAGTCCCCAACTTCTGTCAACCAGGTGTCCTCATGTTAAACATCCTGTACCCTCTCCACACAGTGGCACCAGCTATTTAAACACATGAGCCTGTGGGGAATGTTCTCCATCCTAACCATGACACTCAGTGCCATAACTGTCATGTGTACCTCACATGGCTCCATCCTCAGCTCACTCACTTGGCTTTTTTGTTTTTTTTTTAAATCTATCTGACACCTAAGAAGTGTGGATGAGCCTTATCCTTTTAAAAGCCATCTAAATGCTGGCAACAAACTGTTCTCCAGTAGTTTTGCACTTCTTCCTCTGAACACATACTCCTGGTTTTGTGTTTAACAATAGCATCTCAAACTCAAAACCAATATTACAAAGCCAGACTTCTCCCCTTCCTGCAATACTTATTAATTAGTAAATACTAATTACAGTTGCTCTAACCCCGAGTCTTGTGCTGATCCCTGACTGTTTTCTTCTCCCATTCCATCCATCAGCAAATCTTGCTGTTGTGCCTTCAAATTAAATGGAGAATCTGTGTCTCATCTCAGACATTCTGGTTTGAGCCACAACTCTCAAACACTTTGCTGATGACTATCCTTGCTGTGACCCTTGTTGATTTTACTAGTATGTCCTACGTCTTCCATTATAAAATGCCACAGATGGCGTGGCTTAACAAATAGAAATGTATTTCCTCCCAGCTTAGGAGTCTGTTCAAAAGCAAGGTATGAGCACAACTATACACATCACCCTCTGAGAGGCACTAGAACCCTACTTTGCCTCTTACTTACCAGTCTTTGCCCAAAATGTTGGATCTCAACCATATCACTGCAACCTCTGTGTCTACACCTCCAGACTTTCTCCCACAACCTACAGTAGCTGGGAAATCAGGGCATCAGGAACCTGAGGGAGTCAGAAGTAGAAAGTGACAGATGCTGATGATCAACTAATTTTGTTTTTTATGTGGTCCAGAACTTCAGACCAAGGAGTGGTGCTGCCCATGTCTAGGGTGGGTCTTCCAATCTTGACTAACCCTCACAGGAACTCCCTGTCATGATCAAGATAACTAATCAAGATAACCCCTCACAGGTACCCCAAAGTCCTCTAGTGGGAGAAATAAATACTAGATGCAATGAACAACACATCTTCATGTTCATACTGTGCAAGAAGTAAGTATGGCATGCCAAAATAGAAAATTCAGAGACAATAATCAGATGTGAATTGAGAAAGCAGTCCTGAGTGTAGACTACCTGGGTAGATGGGGAATGGGGTTGTGCCTAATAAAGATGCTTCTTTGGCTTTTCTAAACTCTCTATCCAAGTATCTTTTCAAATCATTTAACATCTTAGGCATGAAGGTAAAATTGTCTCACTCTGAAACAGGCTGAGAAAAGGTGAGAACGGAAAAAGGAGTCGCTAGTAAGCCTGTAAGCTGAAGAGGGTCTCTTTATAGAGGTGCTTGGTGCCTGTTGCTTCAGCATGTTAACGTCCTAAGTGAACATACATTATTTGTCATCTCAAACTGTCTGGAACCTTTTCGTACATACACACATTCTCCAAAACCTACAATGTTCCTTTCATGTTGTGCCTTGTGAGAATATATTTAGATTCAGTTCACTTAGCAGAGGAAATACATCATAGGAAAAGCATTGTTAGGTAACTTCATCACCTATAAACACTGTACACTTAAATGCCAATAGCACAGCCTAGTGCTCACTTTCATATGTAAATGTACGCCTTACCTCATGAGAATTCAATATGTGTGTACATTATGGTGTGGTTATTTTACCCCTTCATTACCCACTGGGTTCCCACCCCACTTTGAGTACTTTTTTCTTCCCAGCTAGTTTCCCAGTGGCAGCACCATTAGAGAAATGCCGTTCTCTCCTCAAAGCAACCATTAGCAGTCATTAGCTCCTCAGGAAGGGAAGGGGCCTCACAGCATCTCACCTATCCTGATGGAAAGTCGGAGGGCCCAGGCTTGTGCAGGTGTCCATACTGCTGTGTGCTCATGGTTGCAACAGCACTGTTCTATCTGAACAGCAGCATTTCGGAACACTTTTCTCCATCCTCTGGCTCTGAAGTTCTTCCCGCTCTTTCTTCCATGATGTTCGCTAAGCCTTGGTTAGGGGGTGATATAGACATCCTGTTTAAGGCTACACACTCACCAGCCACTTTTTAAGCAGATAAAAATCTGTTCCTAAACCATCATACTTTACAAAAAGGAGACTAACTGTCCGCAGCTGAGAATGGCACTAGTCTATGGATATGAACTCATTACAGGAATATTCCACTACTAATAAAATCAGCTTAGATGCTCATTAGCTGATGAATGGATAATGAAAGCATGGTAATCAATCACAATGAGATTCAGTCCAGCCATAAAAGTATAACTATGAAATATGGAAGAAAAGAACCCCAAAATTTTATAATTAATAAAATAACCCAGTTTCTGGAAGCCAAACACCATGTGTTTTCTCTCATGCATGGTTCCTAGCTTTGAAGTCTTAGATTTGTGTTTTTAAATTTAAGTGAGGATATAGAAAGGCCAGAAGCTGCAACAAAGAAGCCATAATGGGAGGGCTCTAAGAGAAACAGAAAGCAAAGGAAGGAAATGGACAAGGTATGGAGGGCATAGAGCACATGAAGAAACAAGCAGGTGTGGGGCAGAAAGATGAGGGAAATGGATGATGGGCAGGGCTTAACAAAAACTAAAAATATGTGAAAAAGCAGCAACTTCTTACCCTTTAAACTAAATAGTATAATTCAAAAATTAAGTTCAAAATAAAAATAAAAAAGCATTTTAAAGAGAGGTTTCCTTCATGGATAAATGATGCTATTCAAGTTGACAACCAAGATTAGTCATCATTAAAACACAAACACACACACACACACACACACACATACACACAGAAAGCATATCCATGCCTTAATCCCTGGAACCTATGTACATTGTCCTGTCAGATAAAAAGTTTTTAGAGCAGTAATTAAATTAAGCATCTTGGGATGAGTGACACATATGTTTTCCAGTTTAGCCCCAAACCCAAAGACAAGAGAGATAAAAATACAGAGATGTGGAGGAAGACTGAACATGAAGGTAGAGACTTCGGTAAGGAGGCTGCAAGCCTTGTCACATAGGGAGCCACTGATCTAAGAAACTGACCTAAGCAAAAAATCAAGTCTCTCCCAGCATCTCTGGAGTGAGTATCGCCATACCCACATCTTCGCTTCTGATGTTGGGCCTCTTAGAAATCCAGTATAAAATTGTATTGCTTTGAATGACTTGACCAAGCGTGGAGGTATAGATCTATAATCCCATGTTTAGAAGGTTGAACTAGCTAGAAAACAAGTCCAAGGCTAGAGTAGACTAAGTGGGAATACTCTGCCTCACAAACATCAACCAATCAATAACACCCAAAATTAAAAATAAATAAAGCATTCAGTCAGTGGCAAGTGGATATGGCATTTCAAAAGCTGATTCATGTTAGTTTTTTCAGGTAATACAAACTAATTTCAAATTGACATAACTCTCCCCCTTTGCTTCTTATAAATTATATGAGCTCTTGATATTATTATCCCAAATTTATCAGGAGCAAATTTTTTAATTTTTTTTTAGGATTTGTTTGTTTCTGTGTATGAGTGTTCTGCTCACATACCTATCTATGTACTATACCATCTCAGTTACCTTTGGGGGTCAGAAGAGGGTGCTGGATTCCCTGGAACAGAACTGTGGACAATTGTGAGGGTGATTTGTGTGCTAGGCATCAAACCATGGTCCACTGCGAGAGCAACTGATGCTCTTCACTGCTAAGCCACCTCCCCAGCCCCAAGTGGAAACTGCTGTATTTTACATGCTCTAAGTCGCTTAACCTTCTTGACAAGTCTGTGGATTAGGTATTCTTATCTTGCCAGTGTTTACAGATAACTAGACTGACATTCAGTTTAATTATCCAAGATTGCACAGCCAGTATTGAATTTGGATTTCGCACCCAGAATTTCTAACTACTCAATAGCAACCCTTTAGGAAGGGACTGACCGTTTATAATCACCAGCAAAGGAGATGTTGCCTCTCTTTATATCCAGTAGTGTGCCCCCCCCCATTTCTCTCTCATTGCCTCTTTCCTCTCTCTTTTGAATCCCTGCCAGCTACAGGAACCCGTGTCCCTGACAGTGTGTGGCTGAAATCTTCAGGGACTTGGTCACAGGAAACGGGCAGATCTGATACAGTGCAACTGCTGAGTCCTCTGAGGGCCGAGGGCCGAGGGCCTTGGATGTGATTTCCTGGAAGCAATATCACATCCATTACTCTCAGCTTTCGCTTTGGAAAGTTTGCCTGGAGAATGTCACTGCACACCAAGCTTAACCTCTCAGTGATATTTGACATGAGAACGCATGAAAATGTCTATAAAGCTAGGACCTTCCTAAAATGAAGACATTAGACAAACGCAGATAGTGTGCAAGCGCTCCCTGGGGCTTTCCCTTGACCCACTTAATGGGTTGGGAGACAAGTGCTCAGCTGCTGCAATGCTCCAATTCACTGCTGTGATGATGCTGCACTGGTTACTTTTGTGTTGCCATAATATACTGCCTGACAAACAGCTTAAAAGAAGGAAGGACTTTTTTTGGCTCTCAGCTTCAAAGGATTCAGCCCATGGTAGTGTTGAAGGCATGCCAGAGAGACTCAATTCAGGGCATAGCAGCCAAGAAGCAGGGCTGGGGGCGCTCTTTTGGCTTTCTCCCTCCCCCATCTACACTGTCTACACTCCCAGCCCATGGGCTGGTATCACATTAAGGTGGTCCTTCTCCTTTTGTCGGTCTACGAAAACATGCCCACGAGCACAGCCAGAGGTATACTTTAATCTCCTAGGTAATTCTAAATCCAGCCACGCTGACCATGAAGGTGAACCATCCAGATACAGCAATTGGATGAAGCAATGGAATGCATGTGCCTGGAAGCTGTCTGAATGCACACTCAGTGACTTTAAAATGGCTCTATGACCTTAAGTAAGCTGATACCACATAGTCTGGGGGCTTTTCCATGTCCATGGGAACCTTATTCCAGAATCTTATTCTTCCCCCACTCCCTTCCCAGTGGATATGGGATTATGGGTCTCCTGAGGGATACCTATATATGAAGCTCACTGTGACACCAGTAAGAAGGACCCAGCTTTCTGAAATGGCACCTAGTTAAGCTACAGTGGGGATCTTAATTCCTCAACAGGTTCTTTTATAAGGATTTTTTTCCCTCTTTAAGCTATGGAAGCTGCCATGCCCAGGTTGCTCAACTGTTTGATAGAGATCTATCAGACCTTTCATCAAGTCCCACTCGCTTGAGCACAAAGCTACCTTTGTTTCATGGCTGGACAGACTATCAGTCTGGCAGGCTGCCTACCCTGAATGTTCAGTAATCACTGAGAGAAATCTAGCTGCAAACATGCCTCAGTAAGACCTGATTTATCCACAGCCACTCTTGATGTCAGCTCAAGAGACTTTATCTCTACTACAATACTCAGTAACCCACAGCTGACACCTCCCACAATCACTCCAGACCCCTGCCCATAGCAGATATAATGATAGTGGTCACTCATAAAGTAGAGGAGAATGAGGGTAAACCCTAGTAACTCACCTCATAATTGACAGAAAGGAAGAGGGATCTACTTGAGGACAGTGACTGACACACGTGTGAATCCTCTGACCGATGCAGATATGAGCATCAAGATGTGTGGAGCTAGGACACATTGTGCATTCAAACCATTATGAGAAGAATTACAAGTTAAATGAAAACATGGCACACTCTCTTCAGGAGACAGAGGAACTTCACTCTGTGGCGCTATGACCCATTGTGATGCAATGTTAAGGTCTCAATGAAGGCTTCTTCTAAATGAGTCTTTATTGCCTACTGGTCTTTATGACGGATGGATCAGATTGAGCTGGAAACACAAAGGAGATGAAGTCTAGGGCTTCCAGACCAAAGCGCTACATGACAACTATTAACCATCTAGAATGCACTTCCCAAGGTTGTAAGAGCCAGCGCTGGACTCAATGAGTTCAGCAGACAGGAGGTGGCTGAATTGTTCTAGTGGGTGGTTAGGGAAAGGAGACTGTGCATGCTACAAATAACTGTGAGAGGATTAAGGTGAGAGGTGGAAGAGATGAGTTGTGCAGGGCAAGAGATGACAAGGAGCCAGACTTCAGAGGATGTAAGACTGAAGACCTGAGACCTATAGATCCCAGTTACTGGATCAGTTGTGAGAAACTATCAAGTGTTAAGTAAGCTGAGAAACCCCACTCACACAGTCAGAGCCTGAGGGTCTGCTCTTGTCTCCATCACTGTGACAGAGTATGTAACACTAGCATCAGGACAGGAAGGAGGTATCTGACTCCATGTTTAAGAAGGTACAGTTTCTCATGATGGGCTTCATAGCAATCCTGTGCTGTGGCAGCAGGCATATAAGGCTACTTGCTTATATTTTAGCAGAAAAGTAAATAGAAAACATGAGGCAAAAGGGACTATGCTGTACATGGCCTGATCCCAGATCCCAGTGGCCTACCTCCAGAAGCTAGTACTTACTCTTTTTCCTTTTTTTTTCTTTCTTTATTTTTTAGTTTTTTTAAGACAGGGCTTCTCTGTGTAGCCTTAACTATTCTGAAACTCACTATGTAAGCCAGGCTGACCTCGAACTCACAGAGATCTACCTGCCTCTGCCTCCCAAGTGCTGGGATTAAAGATGTGTGCCACCACCATCCAACATACTTCTTGAAGGCTCAAATACCTCCCAGTGCTACCAGTTGGGGGTGACCTGTCCATGTGCATGAGCCTGTCAGGTATATTTATGTTCAAATGATACCATTCCACCCTTGGCGCCATAGGTTCATGGCAATCTCATAATGTAAAAACCTTTCCGTCTAATTTCAGAAGATCCCAAAGTCTTCACAGTCTCAATGTTATGCAAAACCCAAAGTCTCTTCTGAGACATTGAACTCTTAATCTGGTTACATACCTCCAACATAGAGTAAACATTCTAATTCCAAAAGAGAGGAACGGGGCATGGAAGGAAACATCAGAACAAAGCAAGATGAAAACTCATCAGAGAAAATGACAACCCTGTAGCTCCATGCCAAATACATAGGGATCACAGTGGCATTTTTTGAGCTTGGGGAACCATGTCCCTGCAGACATTGTATCTATTTCTGTAGACCCTGAGAATCTAACCAGGGTCCAGCAGATAGTCCTAAACCCATGGTCACACACAGAGATCTAATTAATCTCAGTTGTTCTCACCAAACAAAAGTCAACAGTGTGGGGAAAAGACTAGTACGGGGTTAGGTAATAGGGATAGGAAGGAGACCAGAGAGGGTAGGGGATCACAGTAATCCGAATGCACTGTACACCTGTATGAAGCTGTAAAAGAACTCAATAAAAGTTATTTGTTAAATGCAATAGAGAATCGACCTGCACAGAAACTAGCTGTGCTTCACGAAACTGTGGCACATCAACATCTGTCTGTCAGTCATGGTGCTCCCCATAACCTTGTCTCCTCCCTTTCATTTTTTTGCACCTCTGTATGTACTACTGTTCTACTTCATGCTTTCTGCCAATTCATAACTCCTTCTGTACCTTTGCTTTCTTAAAATTTCTCTCATTGTTTTGCTCAAGTTGTTTTAGTCCGTTATTTTGATTATTTGGTTAGACTTCTCAAGAGAGAAGACCTTGTTCATTTGCTGAGGTTCTCACCAACAAAATCAGAGCCCCCATGCAGGATGACACCCTAGTTCACTCGGCCTTCTCTAGCCCAGGCAACATCTGCAGTCCCATCAGGAGTAGCCAAATCTATGGTGGTTAGTGTCCTCACAAAACAGCCTATTGTTTCTTTGCTCATAGTGGAAGAATGAATGTAGCAGACTCTGAGAAAATGGTAAACTACACAGCACAGAGCTGGTGCCTGTCCTTTCTGTCTCCAGCCCAGAGCATCTACAATTATCTTCACAGTAATTGCCAGTTCTTCCCAAATATCATTATAGGATTCCTTTTATACATTAGTGAATTCTAATTTTGTGGGCAGTGTTTTTTTGTCTGCTGAAATTATACTCTTGGGAACTTCTGAGTATTACTGAAGACTGCAAAACACACATTAGCATTTTCTCAAAATCATGAATACTGACCCCAGAGTATGAAGTAAAATTGTAAGAAAGAAAGAGGAAAAAATTAAGGTAAAATTACACCTAGTTATTTCTTCGAATACCCCTTGAATTCATACGCTATAGCAAATCCTATTTCCTTTATGGTACTTTAAATTACTACTTGTATTGTATCTTCTGGGAAATCTTTATGAATTTAAAGTAAGCAGACCCCACTTGCTAGCCATTTCTGTTCTTCAGAGGCCATCCTGTCAGCAGTGAACAGTTGCCCTAGAAAGCCTACAGAAAACATGCAAACAAATGAACAAACGGCCAGTTCGGGGAACCCGTTTCCATTCCACAGTCAGAAGATGAAAGGCACTTAATACAAGCCATCAATATAGGACTTCAACTGTGTTTTCTGAAAACACATACTACTTGCCTAAATGAAAATGGTGTAATGTTGATTAGTCGGCTGGGAAGTCTCTTGATTTCCAAAATTCCTTTTGCAGATTGAGTTCATTCCGCAGAGGGTGGTAGGGGAAGCAGAGTTCTTCTGTCTCCTCTATGGACGAGGGAACTCTATTCTGTGTTTCATATCTAGCCATTGGCTTAAACTCATGGTTGTAATATCTACATGGAACAGGGACCAAAGGCTTTCCATCGTGCCTGAAAGCACTTAGAAGGCTGGACTGTGCCCCACAGGGAATGAGGTATTGCTGGCAATGAGGCTGGCTAGAACAATACAGGGCAAACTACTCAGTTTTCTAGAGGGGAAAAAATGACCTAAATTGCTAGTGAAAAAAACAAAAATGAAAGAAATGTTATCTTCCTAAAAAACATGAATAAGCTACAAGTCAGAAAAGTAATAATAATAATAATCACAACAACAATAGAAGAAAGGGAAAAATCTGAGGCCAACATCAAAGCTTAAGCTGAAAGTGACAGCAGAGAGCAGAATGGTTTAGCCATGTTGACCCAAGGGCCTTTCTTAAGGGGGAACTTGAATGGTGATTTGCAAGTCCTCGTTAGAGTGTGCAGACCAGAAACAATGTGGGTGGTCTAATGGGAGCCCTTCACTCTCATAGACCCAGAAGGGCCCCACTTTCTCGTTAATGACTAATTGGAAGAAAACTTATCACATGCACACACCCTCACTGAAGCCGTCAGGGAACGTTTTGGCATTAGACAAAGAGGAGAAAGAAATTTTAAAGGAGACAAATGATAATGCCAAACTCATTCTTATAGAGAGCCTTTGCTCAAATGCACATAAATGCATTCAAATCGTGTGTTTAAAGATATCCAGGTTGGGATGGTTCCCAGGCACCTGGTAAAAACAAACCTCGATCCTATCTGGAAGAATTTTCCTTCATTCTAGACCTCAAAAGACTCCCCACAATTAGTTCTCCAAGGAATACAAAACCATGCACAAAAACCACTATTTTCAAGTAAAGATTACAAGCTGGACTTGAAAATATCAGTAAGAGGAGGACATGACAAAGAACGATCCTGCACATGTGTGCAGGAAGCAAATGAACTTTTGGAAATGTAAAACATAAGTTGAAATAAAAATCAACTACCTTCGGGGTATGTAGGACACAACTGAGTAGATATGGAAATTACTTTGAGTCTATCTGGAAAAAAACTTTAGCCATTGTCTTTCAAATATCGGCCGCATGTCCTTCTGTTGTCTTGGAACTATAATCATTCAATTGTTACAAAGTAAGAGATATTCAGCAGTATCCAAATGCTTAGAGCTCTTGGTGACAAGAGAAAGGGGTAGAGCATGGGTAATATCCAAAGCTTTTCCAGAGATGGCTGAAGATCAAAGATGTTTCAAGAATGCTGGTGAATTCCCAACATGGCGACTAAAACATAGAGTGACCCTAGATGTAGGGGAATGGAAACCATGAAAACTAAAATACACTTTAAAAAAAACACCCTCCAAAAAATGAGTGCAGGGATTAGACTGGCAGGTGGCACTGGACACTGGAGTGGAGTGGGATGATGTCTTGGCACAACTGAGTTTCATTTATTTCGTTATTGATACCAAACTACATCAAAACCTACTGACTTCAAACGACAGTAATCACTCATTACTTGAGTCTGCGGTGTTGGCAGGGTGTGACAGAGAGCTCCCATCTCCTCCTCTTGCAGCATGGCCCAATCAGACGGAAAACAAATGCCCCAGATGTGAGGGCCACCAGATGTGAGGGCCACCAGATGTGAGGGCCACCAGATGTGAGGGCCACCACAGGCTGTTTTATGTTCCTTCCCATGTGTGGTTGGGTTCCAACAACAAGCATCACAGAATAACAAAGCAGAAACACAAGAAGTTATAGTACATCACCTCCACCCTGCTCTTTTTGGTCAAGAAAATCCCAAACACTGAATTAAAGAAATAGGGCAGATTTGAGCCCTGTTGGAGAGATGGCAACGCTCTGAAAAAAATAACACAGCACAGGAAGAGACACTTTTCAATATCATCTTTGGCACATGAATTCAGTCATAAGTCCTACCCCTCACAAATGCAAAGTATATTGACCTTCTTCATCAAAATCTCAGATCCAACACTGTCAATTTTAGGCTTAAAATCTGTAGAATATCATCTCCTAAATCAGATTGAGGTGCGACAAAGACTTCTCAAGAGTAACTGTCAATTGCCTCCACATTTATACCTTCCATGGAGTGGTGAAACTGGCATATAAGGGCCACTCTAAAAATTCCCACTCAAATATGGTAAAGGTAGGTGCATGTGGAAGCCACTGACCCCTAGCAATTCTGAAATCTGGTAAATGCATAGGCTTCTTGGTTATGTCTAAATATTACCCCTCGGAGTTATCTTCCAAAGATGTTGGCTCCTCTTTCTGCTATCTTTCTTTCTCCATTAAAATAAGCCCGTGTTTGAAGTGGGTGGTTTTTCTCAGCCTGATAAATAGATGTTTCATGGATTTTAGAACACTCTTCTTATTTTGCAGTAGGTCTACCATTTTTAGACTGCTTTTGAAGTATTTATTTCATACAATTCTCTGAAGCATTGTGGATTTTCTATCAATCATACTGGAGTTTCCTCTACTAGACAAAAGCCAAAACCACAAAATTCTTTAGATAGGCCTTCTCCAAGTCTCACTGAGGATACTGTTTGCTGCTAGACAGGGGCCCCATGATTCTTAGAAACCCTGTATTTCAAGGGAAAGAATCTGTGAGACAGGTATGTCTTTAAGATTTTTAGAGGCCCAGAGAAAACAGAGAGAACAGAGGAAGATTGTTTGAAAAAAAATGCCATGCCCTAAGATCATTAGAAGGTGTCACGAGAAAGGCTTGCAGATTTTGCCCAGCTTGTGAGACCAAGGCCCTCTTTTACTTTGAAAACATTTCGAGGGTAAGGGGAGCTGGGGAACAGGCAGAATCTTGTCAGTTTACTTTTGTTGTTGTGGCTTGGTTCTTTTTGTTTGTTTTTTCTTAGGTTTTTTTTGCGTTTTGTACTTTAAAGTCAACAATCCAACCAGGAAAATCATGTACTCTTCCATGACCAGTGTTGCAACCTAGTCTTTGGTGTGGTACCAACTTCTCGTAGGTTTCAAACTTAATGAAATGGCCATATGACTGCAGGCTGGGTAACCCGCTTACCTCTGTGACTCGGGAAAAGAGTGAAAGAGAGTTTTGGTTGACAATTAACAGTCATCCCCACAGTCATTGATGTTCAGGGGGTCTTTAATGCCAATAGCAACCCTGCTAATCATACTGAGTCTATCTGTCTCCTACAGCCTTGAACCATTATGCCCTGCCTTCATCTTCTCAACTTAGATTCTCAGCTCCACCCCCCTCATTCTGAGGCCCACACCCCTCCTGGACACATATCCTTCTGTGTGTCTTCACGGCTAGCTTCTTTCCCACAAAACTTGTCTGTGTTTTCTGATAATGAAATCAGATCCCACGTCCTGTTACCTAATGAAGGTTGTCACTCTAACAGTTTTTGCTCATAACCCATAACCATGCCTTTTCAAGACCCAACCAGAATATCCAATTGAAATGCAGTCAGATTGGGTCCTGCCTCTGCTCAAAACCTGCCTGGATCTGGGCAGAGTCAGAGAACCTGTATTTCTTACCATCATGCGGCTAAGGCTACTGGAATGTAACTCAGGGAGGAATCAGTGTTTTGAGGGTTCATTAGCACTGTACCATAGAAATATAGCACAGGACAGGTATACTCATTTAAATTATCCAGTGGCCGCAATGTAAAATAATGGCAAAATCTAATTTAAGTAATACATTTTATTAATTACCATATCATAATTACTTCACTATATTTTTAATTAAAATTCATGAATGAGAGCATTTACATTATTTTCTCATGATATATCTCATGATATATCTGAAAGACACAAACCATTTTTAACACTTCAAATTCCCAATAATCCCACTAACCTTGTGGCTACCAAATTAGGGAGAGCTGTTCTGAGCTTTATTTATTATTTTTCCTTACCTATATATTTCTGTCTTTTAAAAATGAAAGTTACATAAGATTACACACTTTAAATGATTATACACTCTACACGTGTTGACTAATGGGCCATGCCATGCAGAGTATCTGGTCTTACTGGCTCTCAAAACTATTTAAATTAATTAATTGACGGATATCTTCAGTGTACTAAGAGACAACACTGGCTTAGCCTTGTTCTAAGCCATATCCCAGAACCACTCAAAGAAATAAACTCGCATTACTCACTGCACTAAACTTGCTTTTATTTTTTTAAATCTTTGAAAGTTTCATACATGTTGGTGTTCATTTCCCTCCCCCAGCTTTCCCAAGACCCATCCCTCTTCCTACCCACCCAACTTTTTATCCCATATTTTTCTAATTCTTCAAGACTAATTTGTACAGCCTTTATGATTAGATATTATCAACCAACAATTGTCAATAGCTCCACAGCTATGGGTGGGATTGTGTGTTCAACTCCCCTCGCCATGTGGGATTTCCTTTGGTTTGGGATTGCAACTTTGTGTATGCTGTCCCAAGCACTGTGAGTTCATCTGTGTTGTGTGGCTATCCTGCTATGTCCAGAAGATGTTTCTTTGTAGTTACCCATTACCTCTGGCTTTTATGCTCCTTCTGCTCTCTCTTATACTATGATCCCTGAGCCTTGGGAGAGGTGGTGTAGGGCTGAGCATCTGCAGTCTCTTATCCTCTATGTCATGGCCAGGTCTTGATTTCTACTGACTTCCTTCTCCATCGACAACTTGCTTGACAGTATTTTGTTAATATAAATTTTGGTTGGTGTATATTCATTATACATAGTGATGAGCTTCATAAAGACATTTTCAAGCAAGCTTGTCTTGTGTTTTTTGTGCATTCCCTTCCCCTTCTGCCCCTCCTTTTTCCCTCTATTGTTATTCCCATTCCAGTCCTCAACATCTTTGCTTTGATTTTTGTTATGTAACTATTATTGCAAGATCTGCTTTGGGGGAGACCCACAACACTGCCCTCAAGTTTTTTGGGCATCCTATTAAAAGTATCTGGATATCAACCCCTGTCTTCAACTCCATGTCCCTGCTATAAGAGGTCACATGTCACTTACAAAGAAAACCTGAAACCAAGTTTACTGCTCAGCGGTTTGGTGCTCAGCAGAATTCCTCGCGCAGCTGACACATCCACTTTTCCATGAAACAGAAGAGTCAAAGAAAGCAATTTGTTAGGAAGCAATCACCAGAGCCTCACCCAAGGCCCATTAGCATGCCTGGAAAAGTTCAACACGAGCCTCTCCAACATTCCACGAGAGTGACAAGGCCCTCTTTATAGTTTGCTTTGGTGTTGACAACTGTGAAAAAAGAGAAAATGCACACTAAACAGTCCCCATGATAATTCAGCCAGAGCTGGACAGTCCCACTCCAACTTAAGGGACAGACACAAAAAGGCTTTTATGCAGAACTGTTTCTCCAAAGTCAGCATCTTTGAAAAAAGATCCGTTCTCGCTGCCTCCTGCTCCCAAGTCTAAACATTTTAAGCCACCTCTTTGACTCTCAGGAGTTAGGGCACAGGGTCTGGGTAGGAATACCATGTTCCCGTGGTAAATGTTCTGTCTGCTCTTGTCTGTGATCCCCAGAGACTTTTAGTACGATATAGCTGTCTGAAAAGGAAATGTTTTTTTCCCCAACATAACAAATTCTGCAGCTCTGATATTTCTTATTCTGGATCAGATTTGTTTTGGTAATGCACACTTCAGCTTCTCTAGAGAAAGTTCCACCTCTGTCATGACGTATGAGTGGAATTCAGTGAACCAAAACTGATGGTTTTTCTTCCACCTTTGACATAAATTTTCCTGTCTGTGGCTGTGCTATAGATATTTTCCATGAAGGCCATCCATGGAGGAAGAATATGCACTTTGTACCAAAAAAAAAACACTGATACCCTCCAAATACAATGGAGCTCAAGTACCTATCTCGCCTCTGGAGCCTCTGCTCTTAAAATAGAAAAGAAAACCCATATCCCACTTCACATCTCTATGATAAACTACATAACACAGAAATCATAGAAAAATAAAATCAAATACCTGAGCTATTGGGGAAGTTCAGAGACAAGGGAAAGATCTGAACATTTTTATAGTGTTACAATTTGCTATATTTTTAATTGATACATAAGAATTTTGCACATCGTGTGGTGGAAAATGGAGTTTCAATACAGGTGCACATTGTGCGGTGGTCAAATAAATATATTTAGGATACCCATCACCTGGAATGGTTATCGTTTCTTTGAAGGAAAAGATTCAAATTCCTGTCTCCTGTATGTTTGTGTGTTTGAAGACAGGCAATGCAATATCATTGATTACGGTCCACCTTGTGGTGAAACAAGAAAGAGCATCAGACTTGTTCTTCCTGTGTAATGGCAGCTCTGTACCCTTGACTGTCTCTCCATGGCCTCCTGTCCCCAAGCTACTCCAGGCTCTGCTAGCCTAACCATTCTCTAGTTCCAAAAAGTCAACTCTTCTAGATTCTATACACAGTTAAAACCATTCCACATTTGTCTTCATAGCCTGGCTTTATCCCATTTAGCATCATGATCTCTTCTTTCATCTAAGATGATTCAAGCAACAGGACACCATTATTTGATGGCTGCCTAGATTCCACTAAGTGCATATACCACATATTCTCAATTATCTCATCAGTGGACAGGCACTGTGGCTGAACATTAGAAACTTAAGTAAAAAGAGAAAAAAATGCACAGTCTTTGGGAAGTATTCCTTACAAAATTGGGTTTCAATCCATAAACGTGATTCCTATTTATTCCTAAAATAATCACCATCATTTCCTTCAGGTTTTTGCTCAAGTGTACATTCTCAATAATATCTTTGCTATCATTGAGACATTTTGATTTCAAATTGCAAGGCAACATGTAACCCTAACAACTGAGGGAGGAAACTGAAGCAAGAGGATCACAAGCTCAAGGACAGACTGGGCTAACACAAAACAAATTAAAATTCAAAAAAACCAATTACTCCCTCACCTTTTCTCTTTTACTATACTATATATTATCTTTAAATATTCTACATAATTTATCAGTTAGACTCGTTATCCATTATATTAGAAGGAAGCTACACGGTGGAATCACTGTCATCCTTGCAGGGGTACCCAGAATCGTATCTGACATTCACTAGCCATCCTTGAATAAATGCATAAGTGAATTAGTGAACTAAAAAGCAAGCAACGTAGCATCCATTATGAAATCGCTGAAGACATAAAATAATTTATTAGAAGCTGCTTTAAGATCTAGAATTTCAACCTGAAATGTAGATGGAGCGGCGTGGCTGCATCCCGCCACCCGGTTAGCTTTACACCCGAAATAATTACACGGAAACTGTATTCTTTTAAACACTGCCTGGCCTATTTGTTTCAGCCTCTAATTATCTAATTCTCACATCTTGCTTTAACCTATATTTAGTAATCTGTGTAACACCACGAGGTGGTCGCTTACCAGGAGAGATCTTAACCTGCATCTGTCTGGGAGAGGAGAAGCATGGCGACTGCATATGGCGACTGCCTGAAGCATCTGCCTCACTGCCTTCTACCAAGCATTCTGTTCTGTCTACTCCGCCTACCTAATTTTCTGTCCTATTAAAGGGCCGAGGCAGTTTCTTTATTAACCAATGAAATTAACACATAGACACTCCTCCATCACTGAAACCCTTATTCGGGGTGAGTACGGTGTAGCAAGCAACTGATATGAATGAGGCATAACACAAGAGAAAGTAGTGTGGGCTCAAAGAGTTAGGGGATACATACCTCTAATAAAGGCATCAAGCTAAATTTGAAGAATCTCTGCTAAATAAAATACACCTGCGGCAGATGTGGATTAACACACTAGCAACTTGTTAGTAATAAAAAGGAAACTACAAGGCAAATTCTCAGGGACACAGGCATTCTTTGAAGACACATAGCAAAACTTACCAGCTAGTTTGTAGCCAACTGCAGGTGAATGCAAATAAAGTAGTCCCACATTAGCTCAGAATTGAGTTTAATAAAGGGTTCTTTATTTAGGGGGCAGACTCACAGATCATATTCCTCTGTACAAGTGGGGAACAGGAACCGAATCCAGAAGCCAAGAGAATGCAAGTGAGCAAGCATGCGTTTTTAGTACCCAAAGACTTGCCCAGCCTGGTCCAGCATCTCAAAGGCCATTAGCTAAAGGTGTTTTTCCAGCACCTCCCCTTTTGTCTAAATAAGAGAGTTCCAAACACAATACAAAACTATATGTAATAAGAACAGATATCAAGTATAAAAATTAGAATTACAACTAGCATAAAGAATATTAAGAAAGAAACATATGCTAAATGCTTCAGTAATTATTCTATCCTAAGGAGTTTTGTATTAGAAACATCACGGCTGTCATGAGAGGGAAGTAACTACGACTATCTAGTTTTCAACCTCATCAAAGACCTGAGAAGGGAGAAAATGTTACTGAATAGATAGGAAGTACAATCAAGCAACTTCCAAAATGTGTAAAAAATGAAAGAGGCAACTGGCCACCTGGCCAATCACCCAAAGTCTCATTTGCAACGTTGGAGCAACCAACTTTGGCTAAGGCCTAGAGTAACTCACAGACCATTTTCGGAGGCAAGAAAACTTTCAAAGCCATCTTACCAAGTTTTTGGCAGTCTTTTTCCTTGTAGTTGGAGTCAAAGAGATGCCATGTAGCTGCCAAAGGAGACAGATGCCAGAACCTTACCAGTAAACCACAAGCCTCGTGGCAATACATAGAATAATAGAAATGGGTTAATTTAAGATGTAAGAGTTAGCTAATAATAAACCTAAGCTAATAGACCAAGCACCGTTGCAATTAATATAGTTTCTGTGTGAGTATTTGGGTCTGGGTGGCTGGAAAATGAATGAGCAGCTTCTGGCTACAGATAACCACAACTGTGAGGAGGTTCTGGCCATCTCTTAAAGGGGCCACTAGAGGTTATAAATGAAGAAAACTAAACCATTGAGAGATCTGAAGAAGAGACAAAAAATACACACATTATTTTACATTTCTTACATGTGATTAATAATATCTCGACATGGTTACTAAGTACAGCCATTTTTTTTATCACCTGAATTTCAGGACCTAAACAAAAACAGTTAGTCTATTGAATCTAAAATCTTGCATCAGAAACTGGTAATTGCTATTTTGAGTCAGAGCAGGAGGTGCCAATGAAGGAAGCTTAGGACAACATAGATGCTATTGGTCTCTTGAAAGACTATGATACAACAAGGTCAGACTCCTAATGCTGCCCTAGTTCACCATGAATCCTCTGAAGGGCTTAGATCCTACAAGGCCAGGTACCCACAATTTCATAAGTAAAATATGTGAAAGTTCCATCTGTATGCTGTCCAGAAGGACACATGTCTGGCCAAATTGCTCTGCCAGTAAGCCAAGGACAGAGAACAGCTTCTAAGTTTCTCACCATAATGTGGAGAACACAGTGTAGAGAGAAGACATCTTCCTGAAAATCCACAAATATGTGACCATAAGATTGAGATTCAGTCATGAGATTAAATATACACATCACATGAAATCACACACTACAATGTAGCTATTGGGGAGACACCACAGCTGCTTTAGCAAATGTGAGCAAGTTTCCAGAGTTGATGGTCCTGTAAGCTTTTCCCAGAAAGGATTAATCTCCATCAGAGTCACTTCTCTGGTGGGTTGGCATCTGACCACCAGCTGTCACCTGCTGTAACTCTCACGGTCTCCAATATTAAGCACTTAAATTTTATTTTATTACTTTACTTTTTTTAAAAAAAAAAGAAATAACCACTGTAGAAAAATAAACATTTAATGTAGATTCCTTTTTTCTACCTTGTTTTGTATGTGGGATCACATATGTCCCATGGTGAATGCAAATGTGGAGGTGAAGACATGTGCTCTCCTTTCACCATGAGGGTCCGAGGGATCAAACTTGGGTACTTAGACCGGTGGCAAGCACTTTCAACTGATAAGCCACCTTACTGACCCTCAATGCAGTCTTCAAATAACACTGAGATATAAGTTTTGTCTATTTGGGGATTTTAAAACTATAAAGTCTTCCTCTTTACATTTTTTTCCTAAAACAATTTTAACTACACCCTACCCCATTAAGGGATAGAAGTCACTGGTTGAATTGAAAGGAAGTCAGAATTCTTTTTTTTTAAAAAAAGGGGAGAATGAAAAATATTTCAGTTGCCACTTTTAAATATGATCTGCTTAAGAGATATTTGATGCAAAAGAGCAAGAACAATGGATAACATTTAGTACATCCTGGGACTCAGGTTTTGGCCCCAATCTTCTGTCTTTCCAAGTTTAGGAAGAAAGGCAATGTTGAGGATGAACAGTGAGGGTTAGGACAAATGCAAATGATCCCACTGGATTTGGCAATATTATAGTCACTTATAGCCTTCAGTAGACATCTCCAGGTCTACTCCAGCTACTCTCCCTGAAGAACATCCAGATAACCCAAATATTCCAGTCATGCAGTTCTGGAAAAGAATCTCAGAAGAAAGATCTCCCTTCCCTGCCACCCCCAAATGTCAATCATCTTACTTTTGAGTAGTATCACAGTAACTAAACAGGTGAAACTCTGGCATCCAATTGAGTATGCAGTAACCTTTCATTTCTGGGAACCTAAGAGAAAATCATGAGTCCACTGCAGCTCTCAAAGGAAATATGTGAGCCTGGTATGACCCTGAGTTCTGTATCCTTCAACTCCATTTTAGCTTTCAGCTTCCTTTCTTCATGTTATTCCCAAGAAACATCTGCTGGTCTTCATGAAACCCATGGATTTATGGTGCCATTAGTGTCTTGGAAAGCAAGTACATCTCTTCCCAGATGTTCTTTTGTATAAAGCTTTTTCCTACCCTGTACCAGTTCAAATAAACCAAGCCATGGATCCGATTTGAAAGAAGGCACAAACCTCACTCTTTGTCACATTCCAGATGTTACAGATAAATATTATGGCAGTCTGAACACGCGGTGGGTGCTGGTAGGGACAAAGTGGGCTTCTGCCCAAGTCAGCTTCGACCATGGTGGTGACTGCCTTGTTCTTGTCCCAGGGCCTCTGTTCTGCCATGCACAGGAAGTGACACAGTTTAATTCTGAATCTGCCATTGGACTTTAGAACCAAAAAAGTTCCTGCAATGCCCATGATCATGACTAATTGTTTAATTCAAAACCCCAAGGTATATAAAAGTACACAGCCCAGTCTGGTTATTATCCACCACCTAAGAGTCCGTGCAATCTCACTATGACCTCTATAATCATAGATAGGGTAGCTTGACTAGGAAGATTCATCTTAAAAGTGGGGAGGCTTTATAGGCTTACAATTAATACAAATCATTTTAATTTTTCACAAATGAACTTATTGACTTGCTACTTTACCTGGTGGTACATGCGTGTAAACATACCAGTGAGAGGCTAAGTCATGAGCACCTTTCAAAGACTGGGCTATAAAGTGGCTCTTGAGAAGAAGAAGAAGGATAAGATGTTGAATTAAAGAGTCATAGGAGGGCTTACCCCACACCCGGAACTTCTTTCCCCTTAAATAACAAACTGTGGTCTGGAGGCTCCTTCCAAGGTTTGGAAGGATATACTCCAATTCTATGTGAACAAGTCAGCATCCACTGGGAAACATCTGTGAGGACCACTCTGTTCTTTCTAGACTGAACTTCAGCATCCCTCTTTAATACTATACTCCAGTAGCCATTAGCTCCATTCTAACCTGGCATGGGAGACAAAACTTACTTTTCCTTTTCTGCATAAATACTTTGCAAGAGAGGGGAAGTTGACACTTGACAAAGAGCAAAGAAGGAAGTATGCCCGTGCCACTTATTTCCAGGTCCTGATGGTCCAGAGGCCATGTCAACAATTACCTTTGCTTTGATATTCTCCTTGAGGTCCTGGTCTCAAGAATTCATGTCTAGAACCTTTATGATTTGTGCTATGTGGTCCATCCCCTTCAGCGGCACATAAGCCACAGCAATCTGTATGATAATTACACTGCCTTTTCTATCTTCTCCTTTACTGTGTTTTCATTTAGTCAATTTTGAGAACTTCTTGTGTTTTGAGGATTCAAACATGTAACTCAAAAACAAAAGCTCATTCTCAAGTTTTGAGTTCTTTTTTTTTTTGACAAAGAGAAGCTAACTAGCAATAAAAATGACTTAAATTTGATATTGCTTAAACAGCCCAAATGTTTATATCACATTGAAGTAGTTAATTGTGATTATGGGTATTCAAATTATACTAACATAGAATTCTAAAATCACAACTAGAGAAAAAATATGAAAATGTGACAAAAAAGATAAAGGATGAAGAAGGGAAATTGAACAAAACCATGTAATTCTGCACTTTGAAAAAAGTATAGATATATTTATTTTGGTTTATTTTATGCATTTGAAAGTTTTGCCTGAATGTATATATGTGTATCATTTGCATGTCTGGTGCCCCCAGAGCCAGAAGAGGGCTTCTGATCAATGAACTGGAGTTACAGACAGTTGTTAGGCACCATGTAGGTGCAAGGAGTCAAACCTACATCTTCTGTAAGAACAATAAAAGCTCTAAAGCACTGAACCACCTCTCCAGACCCTGTAATTCTATTTTTTGAAAGGAACATCTACTTAAAGTGAGAATAGAAGATAGCTCATGATATTTAAAATTTTAGAACCTGTATTCAAAATTAACAATCAGTTATTCCAGCCAAGATCATTTTGGCATTACATTATTGAGCTCCAACTTGTTTGTTTCTCATCTGTCAACCACAGTGATCCTCACTGTGAAATGCTCAAGAAACACATCTTGAAGTCAACTGAATGTACTTGTATGCAATGGCTACAGTGCTGAAAATTAAAGAGACTATGATGGGCTCCAGGAAGAAGAACAACAACAACAACAAACCCTTTCCATACTTTATTCTGGGATGGGTTATTTGAGAAATGTGAGTCAATTAGATAGACATACAGGGTCCATGATTAAGGAATTCTGAAGCAACAGGAGTTGCAAAGACCCAAGAGTGTTGCTTATTTCATATGTATCTTTTTAGATCCACTCTTGACAGTAGTAGGAAAGTATAGTAGTATCTGAACAAAGCTGGCAGACGTGTAGAGTTCATGGATACAGGTTTACTAATGGCTAGAAAATGAATTTCATCAAGTATGAGGGGAAAGGAAGATGTCATGAAGTCCAAGATATGCCAGCATCCAAGTTTCAGATGAAAAATGTGGTTCATAAAAACCCCTCGGCATCATTTCACCACACCTGCATTTGTACCCATTCTAAAGTATAACCATTTGCTTAAAACCTCAAAACAGAGAACCCCAGGCTATGAACTTCTGCAAATATCCACATTGTAATAGTCAAATTTGAGAGATTTAAGGTCTTATGCAAGATGGCAGTAAGAGGAGCTACCCCACAAATGTGAAAGCATCCACTGGCATGCTTCATAGCCCTAAAACTAAGTGCAGACATCCTAGGAGAACAGTCATGGAGACTTACCCACCTTAACATAGCAGCAAGAACTAGTTCCTATTTAACACCGTGCATTTTATCTATTTCAGGATTTGTTTCAATTATAGCTTTAAAATTTTGTTAATGAATGGATTTGGCTTTATAGCAGCTCTGTGGGTCTCAAAGCTGGCTTGTGTCTGGTCTGCTCACTGAGTGATCAAGCTTTTCTGATTCTACACCATCCTCAGGGATGTCTATGTCCTGGTTGAATCCCATTAGAAATGTAGATGCTTAGGAAGGAAAATGGCTGGCTGATGTGAGGTGGAACACATGACATCATGGGTAGGTTTTTCTCAGTTCCTAGCAGCTGAGATCCTCTGAATACCTCTACCATCCACGGTGCAGAACATGCAATTCTTTCTTGCTGTCTTTGGCTCTCTCCTCCAAGAAGCACAGTCGTGAGTCCTCATCCTCAAATGACTTTGTTTCAAAATAACATGGCTCCTCTGTCATCTTCCTACACTCTAGAACACTCAACTAAGCCCCAGTTCTCTCCTGTCCCCACCCTTCCTCATATTGCATCTGAGTGTAACATGGTAAAATCTCAACTCTCTCTCTCTGTGACTTGAGCTTTTCTCACCTTTCCAGTGCCTAACTTTACCTTTTTTTAAAGAAAATGTAGTTATCTCCAATTAGACTGAACAGGAATTGCTGTACATTTAATATTATCACAGATGAAGAAAAGTAGAAGTTCTAAGAACATAAAAACACTCAACACTAGAATTCTATGTAATAAACCAGGCATAGTGGTCTATGCCTTTAATCCCAGAGCTTGGGAGACAGAGGCAGGTAGATTTCTGTGAGTTCAGGGCCAGCCTGGTCTACATAGTAAGTTTCAGGACAGCTAGAGCTCATAGTGAGTCCTTATTCTCCCTCAAAAAAACCAAAACCAAAAACAATGAACCACAACAAAAGAATCCATGTAATATTCCCTCGGTTACTCCCCATGGCCATGGTTCAGTGCTCATACCCTGCTATGAGCCTCTACTTTGGTCTTTTTGAACTGTAGCAACACAGCCCTTCTTCCCTCTGTTTTCTGGCTGGTTTATCCAAGACAAGGTGATGCTGGGCAGAACGTCTGAGGTCCGGAAGCCACATACTATGCATACATTCATCCAGCTGTCTCTTTCTTAGGCACTAGACTATCGTGATTGTGTTCTGCTGAGGTCAGTACCCTCCTCCCAAGGAGAACAGCCCTTGCAACTGCTGCTACTCTTCTTACTCCCGGCTGGAGACAAGCCCACTCTGCTTACTTTGTTCATTTGCTATCACATTTTTCACTCCTTGAAAACACCTCTTCATGAATCTCTCCTCGGTCACCTTGTGCATGTGCACAACCTATTTCCTGATGAAGCTCTGAAAGTAGAATGAATGTGGAGGAGGGAGCTACAACCACAAGCCCATTTGTGGGTTTCTACCAAGTAGGAGCTCTACCCCACAGAAAAGACAACTGCCCTGTGGACAGCTTAACCAGGAGCAGAGGACACATTGTGCTTCTTCTTGACCTAGACCTTATCAGTTTCATGATATAATCTCAGAAAACGTTTGTTTTGGTTGTAGCAAATGCAAACATGTTCTGTTTCAGCATGTGAGTTTTAAACAAGTCAAGAGTGCACTACAGTCTGTCTGCTGACCCAAAACGTTAATCGGGCTCCAGAACAGATATGCAAACAGAACCATTATTCAAATATATGGCAGCTGTTCATTGCTATAGAAATGTACTAGAATTATTTCTGTCCTTTTCCTAATAAAAATTTTTGTGTACTTCCCTTCTAGTTTATAACCATACTTTTTTGTATTGCCTTTTTCTCACCTCAGGTTTCAGCTGATTATCTCTGAAAATTTCTCTTTGTGAACAAGATCAGCTGTAAGTCTATTTTTTCAACTTTTTGACTAGGTCTAATATAACAATATAGACACCAAACAAATCAGTGACACAAGAGGTTGACTATAATGACTGTATCATTAAACAGTACTTTTACTGCACGGGGTATACATCCTAATACTTTGCATCCCCATCTATCTGTACAGGATGCTGACTACTGACCATTGCGTTACCTGTGAAGTCCCCTAGTCATTGTGGCATTTAGTTTGGAAACAATTAGTTAACAATTAGTTAACTGAGAGGTGGGCAGAAAGAGTCAAGTGAAGATGAATGAAGATATTGCAGACTCGGGAGTTAACTGAGGTAGAACAAAATCAAGTTTAGAGTAGAAATTTCTAAAGTGGGTATATGATAAATTTTATAAACATTTTAATCACATTTAATCAAATATAAACATTTAACATAAACATATGACTAGAACAATGCTTTCACAAGTCACTCAAATAGATACCTTTATATGACTTTCATTCAAATTATATCTCACCATGAAAGCTCTAATTTGCTCCCAGAATACTTTTTCTCTTTGAAGAAAATGTCAGTGAACTGAACCAAATTTGTAAGTATCGAAATGAAGTGGAAGCTTTTCTACCGATGAGAACATCTTCCTCTGGTCAATAACTTCATTTCAGACAAGCCATGATTCTGACCTGCGATACCTAGGAATAATGTTTTCATTTGACCTCAAAGAGTCTTTCACTTCTAACACTAACATGTTCTGGGCAGACAAAAGAATAAGCGAATAAATACATTGAAACGTACTTTGGCTCCCACGGACTGTGAGCCCATAAAGGTGTTAGCCATTGGGGTGGTTTCTAATTTCCCCAGCTCCCTCTTCTGGTCACATTTAAAACTGCACCGACTCTACTGGCATTTTGGCCTTGTGATATCTGAGCAGGCCTTGTCAGTGTGATTCTCACTACTTTTTCCCTTCCTTCTGACATGATTAGACAATCATGTAGGCTAGATACAAGAGTAAGGGCAAAGGCTACGTGGAGTCAGAACTCTTAGACCGTTCTCCAAAGGGACAGAAAATAAACAGTACTTACATTAAACCACTGAGACACGAGGGTTGCCTTTACATCTAAGTGCAAACTTACCTGGCTATATACAAAACCAATCCAGAAACGTTTTGTATAAAAATATCTCGTCTCTCTGGGTTCTCAAAAAAAATGATCTCATATCTTTTCTCAAGGGTGTGAAGCCATAAGAGGGTTTGAAAAGAAATTTTTTTCCTGTCACCCCAAATTATAAAGAAATTGTAGTTTTAAAAGATATATCTGTTTTGATTTGCATTTCTCTGATGACTAAAGATGTTGAACATTTCCTTAAGTGTCTTTCAGCCACTTTAGATTCCTCTGTTGAGAGTTCTCTGTTTAGGACTGTACTCCAATTTTTTTTTCTGGATTATTTGTTCTTTTGATGACCAATTTCTTGAGTTCTTTGTATATTTTGGAGATCAGGCCTCTGTCTTCTGTCTGATGTGGGGTTGGTGAAGATCTTTTCCCAGTCTTGTTGACCATGTCCTTAGTCTGACCTTAAAATTTCCATTGCTTAAGGCTTTCTGAACTTTAAACCAGCAAGTCGTATACTTGGTAGCAGTTGGACAAGCAGAAAAAAGATCAGGCCAACTCAGTTCTCTCAGATGGGGTCATTATTCCTGGTCACCGTTTTCTAACCAGCCAGGAGACTCTAGGGGAAGCTCACACACTGCTTCCCTGAACGGACATCCTGAAATTCCTCAGTGTCCTATCAGAATGAAGACTGTATAACATGGCACAGCCAAAGGGTTTGGTACATTCATTCAACAATTCAACTCGAACCTGAATATCACCTCACAAGCACTATTTACAGAGTCAAAATAACTATTACTGCATTAAATGTTTCATTTAGATAAATGATTGCATCTTCACACTAAAGGCTACAATTTATATGTACACACACACGCTGTATACTAGAAAACATTTCCCATCAGCTCAAACATGAATTGGGGATGGTCATAAAAACGTGATCTTAGAAGTCTGAAGTGAGAAGATGCCAAGTATAAGAACAGTTTGAGCTATATGGTGTACTCAAGGCTAGGCTAGTCTACTAAGAAAGACCACATCAAAACAGATGTGGCCCATTCTACAAGCCTCTTCCCCAAGTGTATCTCAGCATCTTGAATGCATACTATTGAGGGGAATTACAAAGACTCAAACAAAGAATTGCATCATGCTGGGACTCTGGGAAAATGACTTATTTACTTGTGCCCTGCTTCCAAAAATAGCTATGGAGGGTATGACTATGGGAAACTCTCTAAACTAGAAATACATGTCACCTGCACTGGATTTGCCTACTTGGGGGTCATGATGATTTAGTTATTCTTGTAGCAACATCAAAGACTAAGCTTTCCCATCTTGGGCAATACATAATGTTTGTTGATATCATCATGAAAAGGAAGCAATTATCTAGGTTGCATCATAGACTTACCCTTGGCCTTTCCTGAGACTTGCACAACACGTATAGGGACATCTCAAGCTGCATACATGCATCAGTTGAGACACCGAGGAACTCCCTTTGCCCCGGGAAACCTAGTAGAATCTGAGGCTGGAATGGCATTTCTGGGGCCTTTCTAAAGGTCTTAGTTCCCACAAAACCTCAAATACAATTGGCCAACAACTTTCACCCTTCACTTTTAAGCTCGTGTGTACTCTAAGGGAAATTCAATCTGCATGTTCTTGAGTCATGAACACTGAACCCATTAGGGTTTTTGTTTGGTGAGAGCTTGCTAAATCCGAGGATGACTTATGAGGCTTTTTATAGACTGCCTGTTTACTTTGAAGAAAGTAGTCACGTTTTGTTGAAAGTAAACAAGATTTAAAAGCAAGAAACTTTGAAGCTTAGAGAAAACTGGAGTTCAAGAAAGTTTGCATCAAGCCAACCTATGCAAAAATCATGAGGTAGTTTTTGCATTTTACCTAATCTAAAGCAGAAATGATGGCGCCTTGCACCAATAAATAGTTATCCTTATAAATACAGTCTACAGAACTTGGGACACACAGAGCTTCTTAAGCAGGGGCAGTAGCCATTTGACGGAACTGCATATTTATTCCTTTTTAATGGGAACATTCTCAAAAATCAGTGAAGATGATTTTGAGTTATGATGTGTGGCTTGTTTCAGTTTATGTGCATGTAAACTTTGAAGTGCTCTTGGAGAAATCCTCAGTTCACATGATGTTCATTCAGAATGTGGGACTCGGTGTAAAGTTCAGTGATGTTCATTAAGAATACAGCATTTGGTGTAAAGCTCATTTGTTAGTACAGAAACGAGTTTGGAAACAAATGGATGTAATAAACAAGAATTGGACAGACAATTGACAATTTAATTATTTCAGCTATTTATGATTTTCAACTTATTTAATGCTACGAAGCACCCTCTTTTCCACAAGCAACACAAACTCCTTATAAATATCTTTACTGAAGAACGTCATTAAAATATTTCAGTGTTGACATTTAAATGTCATCTAAGATCATGTGTGCTTGATTATAGCAAACTGTAATTTACTTAATTAATCTATTGTTGTGGACTGGTCCTTCCCCTATCTGCCTAAATTAGTATCTTAGTCAATGTTCCATTGCTGTGAAGAGACACCACGACCACAGCAACTCTTCCAAAGGAAAACATTTAACTGAAGCTTCCTTAAGTTTCAGAGTTCATTATCATGGCAGCACACAAGCAGACATGGTGTTGGAGAATTGGCTGAGAGTTCTACATCTAGATCCACAGGCAGCTAGAAGAGAGAGACTCTGGGATTGGCATGGGCTTCTGAACCTCAAAGCCCACTCCAGAGACACTCTTCCTCCAACAAGACCACACCCCCTAATACTTTCAAATAGCACCACTCTCCCATGACAAAGCATTCAAATCTATGGCCCTATGGGGTCATTCTTATTAAAAACACCACAAATAGTAACATTTATTTCCTGGGATCAGAATTGTCACCCCTTTTTTTTTTCATTTATAGAGCTGCTCATTAATCCCAACATATGCTAGTTTGAGATTCCTTAACATTCTATAATCCAGTCTAGCGGATGAGAATATGTGGTGAGGGCCCCTTAGACTGAGACAAAGCACTGGGTGTTGGACCTGAGAATTGGAGTGAATGCAAAAGACTAAGGGTTAAAAGGGTAAACTCGCCAGCTGCACCAGAGCTCAGCATGGCAGGCTGAACTGGGCCTGGAAGATAGCTATGGTATGGGGTACATTTTAATCACAATGTCCCCTCAAAGTGTTCCAACAATATTAGTAATACCAAGCTTTCTAATATGCCCTGAAATGAATCAAATGGGTGGCTAATATAAATATTTTACAAATAACTTGGCATAAAACACCAGTAAGTAGAAAATAAATACAAACCAACTGAGGAGAAAATGCTCTGAGAAATACACTAAAACTGGCTGAGGCAGAGCTAAGGAGGGACACTGGAGAAAGCCATGAATAAGACTTGGACTCTGATAAAAAAAAATCTAAGCCGGGCGGTGGTGGCGCACGCCTTTAATCCCAGCACTCGGGAGGCAGAGGCAGGCGGATCTCTGTGAGTTCGAGACCAGCCTGGTCTACAAGAGCTAGTTCCAGGACAGGCTCCAAAGCCGCAGAGAAACCCTGTCTCGAAAAACCAAAAAAAAAAAAAAAAAAAAATCTAAGTGTGGCAAAAATGTGAGGAGCAATGTCCAGAACCCAATTTTATGGCCCTACATTTTGGTCTAAAAAACATCAATTTAAAATGCATCAGAAAACTTAATAAAATACACAAAAGCCTGAAACTATTAGAAAACACTTCTAAATACGGTCTGTCAGGGACCAGCCTTAACAAAAACACCTCTTGTCAGGGTAGAGGCATGGGGATTTAGAAATACAGTAAAGAATATGAAGATGTGAATGGAAATAATAAAACAGAGAAACATAGAATGGTACTGGGAGGGAGTTCCATTGAGTACTGGAATTCACCCACATCTAATTTTCAATTGCTTTAAATACCCTTGACCACAAAAGATAGGAGTAAGACAAAAAAACTGCATTAATATGATACAAGGAAATGAACAGACCAGCTGAAGGTCACAGGCTATGTCCACAGTTAAACATTCTGTTGCTAGTCTGCTCACGTCCTAGACCAAATCATGCTTCAGGCAAACCTCTCCCTCAATGGAATCCAATGCTATATCCCAAAAGGAACCAGAACTGTTGGATCCATAGAGTTTTGTTTAAGGTAGAAACCTATCTGCTTCTCTATTCTTGAACTACAAGGTCTGGCTATTAACCACACCTGTTGACAATAACCTTGAGCGAGCAGAACTCCCTGCTCTAAATTTAGGTGGGATCTGTGTTTGAGGTAGGAGCACAGTAACCTTGAGGGACTAGAGGTAAGTTTGAACTCTTTGACCTTTGATCAACATGGGAACAGGCTCACATTTTTGGGCCTCCACAATTCCTCCCTTTTTATTAATTTTAATAAAGCCAGTGCTTCTGCAATGGGACAGACGATTGCCTCTGCCTTAGGTAAACACTTTTCCACTTCCCAGACTTACCTGTCTTCAGGACGTGCATTCCAACTATGCAAGCCCAGGTCATAGATGCCTGGGGGCGGGGATGGGGGGAGGATCAAACCCATGACTGACTGGCAACCTCTGTAAACAAAGGGTTAAGGGAGAAAGTAACAGACTTGTGCCTCTGAGCCAAGTTTCTGTCAAGAGAGTTCATCAGCAATTAGCTAATGGTAAGCAAGCAGACAACACTTTGTGCTATACATGTTTCTATGACTATAGTATCTTCTAAATAAAGGAGTGGAGAATCACCAGGGTTGTGAATGCCCACACTGAATTGGACTAAAGTGTTTCTTAACAGCATTCAGCTGTATCAAAATCTAAATTTGTCTTATCAAATATGTCAAGTTCAAGAATTCATTGGTAATGTTAAACTTTTCTTAGACAAGTTCTAATATTTTCCTAATCATAAATATCTTATAGTGAACTAAAGCATTAAGAGGTCAATATCATAATATGATTTGTCAAATTACAATTCTCATAAATCCATTCTAATCAAGACAAGAGAAGGTTTTTACATTGGGTGAGAATCCAAATGCAATGCTGCTTTTAAGCAATTGTCCCAGTCTCTGAGCAGCAGCAAAAGCCCTTATCTGAAGAGGGGTTTCAGTCACTCCTTGTAACAAGTCATTTTTTCCCTAAGGGGAAAATTGAGGTCTCAGTTCCCAGGTTCTTTCAACATTTCAACAGCAGACTGAATTCCTTACTTGCAATCTGAGTTCTGTGTCCCAAAGTACAAAATAGTCAAATGTTCAGTCTGCATTTCTGGTCTGGTTCAAAAATAAACAGAATTCTCTAGGTCTGGAAGTTTGAGCAGCAAGTCCATCAAGAAACTGGAAATTGCTGTCACCATGATCTTCTTTCCTTTCTCAAACTGCAGCATGATGTTGTGAGTTAGGAACATTGGTTCAGGTACCCCTTTCCGTGGCCTGCAGCATGGAGGTATGAGGAAGACCGGATCATGGGTTCAGGAACCTCTTTCCTATGGAGTCATCAGTAACTGCGATGTCATCAGGATCCAGCTCACATTTTTGGGGGGGCTTCCATATAGGTGTAGGCAAGGGCTTTCCAAAAAGGACTCCAGTAACTCAGAAAATAAAATGAAGAATTGATAACTGTGGTTGCATGAAATTCAAAAGCTTCTTCGCAGCAAATAAAACAGTTAGTTGGATGGAGAGACAGTCTAACAAAAGTGAGAAACCCCTGCTACCTATACATCTGGTGATAGAGGGCTGCTGTCTAAAAATATATTAAAAAATAATATGAGAAAACCGATTTAATCAGAGAATCAGCTAATAAAATGTATAAGTGATTCTGAAAGGATTAGAGTCCTGTTTACTCATCAAGAAAAGGAAAGCTAAAACTAAATTGAAATCCCATTTTACCCTAGTCACAGTGGCTGGGAAAGGGTAAACAGAATTGGTGGGTTACCGTAGCCACCACAAAAATCAGTATCGAGGGTCCTCAGACAACTAAAATATAGAAGTAACTTATGACCACTTATACTTCTCCTGGATCTGTACCAAAGGACTCTGAGACAACACATTACATCCATGTTTATTGCAACAATGCTCACAAGTCAAGTCATGTAAGCAGCCTAGGTGTCCATAACAGATGTTCAAATAAAGGGGATTGTGGTATACATATAGTAGTGGAGTTAGATTCTGCCATGATAAATAAAATCACAGTGTTCATAGAAAACCTAATTAAACTACAGATCATCATATTAAGCAAGACAAGTCAGACTCAAGAAAGACAACTGTTGAACGTTTTTTGTGAATCTGCGCATTCTACCTTTATCCATATTATATGTAGTATATAATTTATGACTATATGTCACAGAAGCAGAAGTGATGCTGTCTGGGAAATGAAGGTGGCTAACAACTGAAAGGGTAGGGGTAGAAAGGGTGAGATAAGAGGGGGAACATGATTAAATGTCCTGATATAATTGTATGAAAATGCCTTCATAAAACCCATCACCATGTATAATGGGTATATGCCAATAAAAGTGGTAGTATAGTAGACTTATTTTGATTATTTTTATCCTCAAATTTTTCTCTTCTTTTTTTTTTCCCCTGAGATAGGGTCACACTATACATTTCAGGTTGTCCTGGAACTCACTATGTAGACCAGCCTCAGCCTCCTGAATGCTGGGATTAGAGGCATGTGCCACCATGCCTGGCCACCCACAATTTTTTTTAAATAAACGAGTTAATATTATAGAAATTCTCTGCTCTTTGTTCATGAATGTCCATGGAATCGAGATCCAGAGACACATCAGTTTTTATGTAGAACATTCGGTGTTCACAGACTACTTCAGGTGCTTGTATGATCTCCATGTTCGCCAGACATGGTAAATCACAGAAAACACTAAAATGCTGTGTTGTTTTGACGGATGAAAGTGTGGCAACATTCATTTTCAGGGTTCATGTCTAAGTTTATCTTAGCTTTTCCCTGAAGTGGTAAATGGGGTGCATGTTTTCCTTTCGCCTATGAGTGAACTGAAACTTACATTATTCAAAATCTTTCTGCCTGAGATTTAAAGTTGACAAAGGAAGCTGTCCTCCCTTTCATTCAGTTCAGTGGCATAGACATCTGATATGCTACTCAGTACCCACTTCAAAAACATGTCGTTCAAAAATAAAACAGTATGTTATGTCCATTATTCAAATTCCTCATAAGAAAATGTTCCTTTCTTCTCATTTCCTCTCTCTCTCTCTCTCTCTCTCTCTCTCTCTCTCTCTCTCTCTCTATCTCCCTCTCTCCTTCTTTCCTCTCTTTCTTTCCCCTACTGTTCACTTCCAGAGGAACAAAACAAATCTTCAGTGTCTGACCTGAAGAAATTGAGATTCAGCTGGGTATGCTGGCTCATACTAGTAATCCCAGTACTCAGAAAGCTGATGTCGAAGGATCAGAAGTTCAAGTCAGCTTGGGCTATGTGTTGAGTTCAAGGCCAGCCTGGGTTACGTGAGACTCTATGTCAAAAAGATTAGTAGGGGCTAGAGAGCCATAGAGAGATGGCTCAGCAGTTAGGAACAATAAAACAGCTCATGACTATCTGTAACACCATCTCCAGGGAACCAGAGACTCTCTTCTGGTCTACACAGGTACTACACTTCTACACACACACACACACACACACACACACACACACAAATAAAAACAATAAAAGAGGAGATACATAAGTTATATAAAAAGAAGTCCAAATAATAATCTCAGAGACACTCAAGCTATAGAGAAGATAGAAAAGCAAGTAAAACTCAGAAAAATAATATACAACCCAAACAAGAATACTAACAAATAAATAGACTTCATAAAATGCAAGTACACAGAAATTTCAGATGTGAAACAATTCTGTGATTAAATTGAAAAGGATCAATTAAAAACAAAGCCCAACAGCAAACGGTGGTGAAAGAAACCATTACAGCTATCCAGTCAGAGGAACACAAGGAAAAGAGAAGAGGAAATTGTGAGTTCATGCATCTGCTATGCCCCATCATATGAGTTCCAAATGTACATATATGAAAACATGTTATATAAATTATATATTATGGAAATCCCAGGAGACTGCTTTAAAGAAATAGTGCCTATGGTGGTTTGAAAGAAAATGGCCCCTAAAAGGAGTTACATTATTAGGAGGTGTGCCACTGTTTAGGAGGACATGTGTCACTATGGGGATGGCTTTTGCTCAAGCTTCCCTCAGTGTGACAGTCAATCAACTTCCTGCTGCCTTTTGGTCGAGATATAGCCAGCACCATATCTGCCTATGCTCCCTGCCGCCATGATGACAATGAGGTGAACCTCTAAACTGTGAGTGAGCCACCCTAACTCATTCAGGAGGTTTCTAAGAAGAATTTTAGTATGTTGCCTAGAGATCATTCTTATGATATTTTGCTGAAGAATGTGGTTGCTTTTGCCCTTTTCTGAAGCAACTGCCTGAGGGTAAAATGAAGAGTTTTGGATTAATTCCATTGGCAAAAGTAATCACAAAGCAACCTAATATAGACTCTGTTTTGTGGTTACTAGTGTTAACTCTAATGAGAAGGAACAAGCTGAGCAAGGTAAATTGCAAAGTGTAAATTTTGATGAGAAAAAGAGCATCAGGAAGTGGAATGGAGCTAAATCTTATCTTCAAGGAGATGAACAGATTAAGAAATGGAATATAGGAAGTAGAGGACTTAGGACAAGATCCCACACAGCTAAATTTCCAATTTGTGAAAAGGAACTAAAGAAAAGCTTAGAGCCTGGTGTGGTGGGCACACCTTTAATCCTGTAACTGGGAAGGCAGAGGCTGGCTGATCTCTGAGTCTGAGACCAGCCTATTCTACAGAGCAAGTTTCAGGACAGTCAAATTAGTCAGTGAAAGACAGAAAGTTGGTGAAATATAATTGAATGAGAAGGCCACATTTCAGCCCCAGTAAGCAGCAGAACATGGCAGCTTTGGCTATGTGATTCTGGATTTACACTTAAGGATAGAAGAAAGGAGCTGTGGAATAAAGCCACTGGGGTTGGGCATCTGACAAGGGTGTCCCTGAATGAGAGAATGGCTATTATTTTGAAGCTGTGTATTTGAAGCCTGGATTACCTTGGAAAACTCAAGATGTTAGAGATGCCAGAGCCATGGGACACCTGCCAAGGAAAGTTGCTAACAAGGAGTGGAATCAGCTCAAGACAAAGATGTGTGGCAGTCAACAAAGCTGAATGGAGTTGGAGATGTGGAGAGCATTTTGACATCAGACATGGAGGTGCAGAGTTTGGAGTTTGCCCAGCTAGTTTTAGGTCTTGCTTTGGTGTACTATTTCCTTGCTGTGTTCCCTTCCCTGTGTCTTTGGAATGGCAATGTATATCCTGTTCCATTATATGTTAAAAGTATGTGTTGTACGGATTGTAATTGGTCTTAATAATAAAAACCTGGAGTCAGCAATCAATGGTGAAAGCTGAAGGATCAGAGAAGCAGAGCAGCCAGCCACTAGAGTTCGTACCTCTACCAATGCTCAGACAAAAGGGTCAAGCCTGTCTATGAATCCTCAGGCTGAATGCTGTCTCTATGTAAACCTCATATGGCATCTGAGTGTGTGTCTCCTCCCACCTTATATAGAAATCTTTGACTAGCCATATCACTCCTGTCCCCACCCCCCTAGTGCTGGAAGTAAAAGCATGTGATCCCAAGTGCTTTTGATGCTTCTGTGTCTATGAAGCATGCTGCATGAACTTTCCTGAGGAATCAGGAACGCACACCTATCTGTCATATCTAGGACACTGACAGACCAAAGAGCCTGTTCATGTCTAGGTTGGTAACCCTGTCAAGTCTGTAAGGTTCCTCACAGAAGAATGAATGAAGCCTACAAAGCCCATACATGACTTAAAGACAACGGCGACCCTCGACCTCCCTGCCCAATTTGCAGACGGTTCTACCGGTATGCTTGTTCTCCCTGGCAACTGTTTACCATTTTTATGACCTTGGGGAGGGCCTTGCAGCTGCTGTAACTGTAATCAGTGTCCTACCTTTCTGAATTTCACGGGCTGCCCTATTTCTTTTAAGAGAGAACACTTCAATTTAGAGGAGACAAATACAGAATGCACACCTTACCTTAAATTTGATTTCCTATTTCCTCCTTTTTTCCTGCTGAGGTATAGAAAAGCAATTGCTTTTTATAAATACACCATATTCCAGGCACCTGTAAATTCACTTATGAGTTCTTATATTTTGTCTGTAAGTTCTTGAGGGTTTTCTGTGTGTAAAGTCATATCCTGGAATAATGAGGACTTTACGTACTTCTTTCCAACCCTAAAGTCAGAATAAATAAAGAATATGGAAGAAAATCCCAGATTGATTCAAAAATAATCTGTCTTTTGATCACTTTGTTATTATCTTGTGGCCAACAGTGGTTTTTTGGTGGCTGGCCAAGCTTCCCTTGCTGGGATTCAAGCATCTGCCCTTACCTTCCAGCTTCCTGCAGCACTGTAAGGCCTTCATAGCAAGCTTTGAATTAGAAGGTCCTTATTTTGGAAAATCAGATGTAATTTTTTTTAAAAAAAATCAATAAATTTAAAATAAACAGAAATGAGTGCAGGTAGAACACCAAGCACTTGCCCCGTGCGGCCAGATGAGAAAGCAGGTACTAGCATGAAGAGCACCAAGGGTCTTCAAAGTTCATGCTACCTGCCCTTACCTGTTCTGAGCCTCCTCGGGGGAACATCTCTTCTACACCAAGACTCTATGCTGAGCACATAGAGAGCTCTTGATAGTGAGGAACAAGGTAATATGTCTTCCTGAACAATTGAACTGCTTTCATTTTGTGAAAGTACCTTGGAAAAACATATATAACAGTCATTTATATTTCACTGTGTCCTTTGGTTTCCCTTGAAGACACAAATCTGACCTTCGGCAAAAGCTCAAAGGTGCAGATAATTTGAGTTCTATGGATTTTGGTGATTGTGCCACACAAATAGAAAGAATGAAGGGGATTTTTCTGTATTTCCACTCTAGGACACACGGAAGTTTCAGAGGGCTGTCTCTGAAGACGTGAGCAGACAGTTAAGGGTTGTGTCTGTTCATCACAGCACTGTATTTATGCCTCTGCAACGCATGGGGAAACCTGCCTTGAATAGATTGGTACAGGCAGCAGCAAGGGTACAGAAAACAGGGGAGACAAAAGGTCAGAGATGCCAGATGAGAGAGAGAAGATAGTTTCCACAGTTTGAGGCTGGAATCCACTCAACGCAGTCTCTGGGCAAGAGGGGGATTCTAATCCAACAGTTTTTGCTAGGGAAGTAACAATGGGAAGTATGGATAAGTCAGGAAATGAGACAGAGGAGAGCAAAGTCTGCAAGGGGAATGGTGCCATGTATGTGTGACCATAATGGGAAACTGGTGCTCGGTCCTGCCAGGGACCCTCTGAGCCACTGTGCAATCTCATCTACCCAGCCACATTTTAAATGGTCCATAACTACATGTAGTTACAAGCTCGTGTAACTTGGCATGAGACTGTGACATCTGAGGGACAAAGAAGGTGGGCAATTATCCATTGGCTCCAATTCTTTGTTGGAAAAACCTCATCCATGAGGAACCAACTGCTTTGCCCTTTGGCTGATCCCTGCTGCCCAAGAGTACCTGCAGCCAGAGAAATGCATGAGGTGGAGTGTGTGTATGGCACCTGATTCTGGGATGTGTTCATAAATAGTGTGGGGCATCAAGCATCTGCTATAGTGTGGCAGGCAAAAGGAGAGCCAGAAGGGAGAAGATTAGGGAAAACAGACTACTAATTAAAAAGAAGGATAACGGAAAGCAAGCAGCCACCTCAACAAACAGCCACATGCATGGCACAAAGCACTGTCTGCTCCAGATGAGTTACTACCACAACATCAAAGGAAAATGCATGCCAGAGATCTTCAGACACTCTCTTCCTGCTAGGAAACCTATCCTGCACCCACACCCTGCTTCTCTTTCACATAGAGAGTTGACGTTACTTAGACTAAGCCCCAAGCCATGGCTTATCATTTTTAAGAGCATTAAATATTGGATGTAGCAGGACAGAACCCTTTGCGAAACGGTGTAGCATAAATACCCAGAGACAGATATTGGGGTTCAACCTGAAGACCAGAAAAGCAAAGCAGCCAGCCACAGGCCCTTACCTCTACCTTAGTCTGAAATGGTGATCCTGCCTCCAGCAATCTCAGAATGAGAATGAACTGAGAGCTGTCTCCTCCCATCTTATATTCCTCTCTAGTGCTGGGGCTAAAGGTGTGCACCACTACTGCACAGTGTCTATCGCAAACTTGTGTCACTACTGGTATTAAAGGTGTGTGCCACCACTGCCTGGTCTGCATGGCTGATCAGTGTGGCTGTTTTACTCTCCAATCTTTAGGAAAGCTTTATTTATTAAAATACAAATAAATATTACTACAGAAAGGAAAAGGCAACAGATTGATTGGAACGGCGCCAATGGTTCTGGAAAGCAAACCATCATCTTCCTGCTCTTTTCCTGCCGCCCAGACCTGCCTGGAAGCCAAAGAAAAGATTAGACTTCTGCAGAGCTGTCTGCCAGTCTTTGTGATAGACGCACAGCCTCTTCTGTAACTGTTAAACATTGGCTAGTGCTGTCATTTGAGTGCATCACACAGGCTTCACATGTTGGAAACCCAATATTCGGCGGAGCATTGTGGGGAGATGAGATCTGTGAGAGAAAATGAGTTCAGGGATGTTCTGCCCTACTGAAAGGGTTAATGCCATTACAAGGAGAATGTACTGGTTATCAACAGAATGAGTCCTCATGAAAGGACAAGTAGGACCCCATGCCCTTCTCTCCTCTCTGGCACAACTTTCATACTCTTCTGCAAAGGACACAGCAAGAAGACCATGGCATAACTTTCTTACTCTTCTGCAAAGGACACAGCAAGAAGACCATTGCCAAATCAAAGCCACTCTACCTTTGTCTTGGTTGAGGAAACATTTATTTCAGTTTATGGTTCCCACACTGTCCGTCACTGAGGGAAGTAGGACTGAATCTCAAGCAGGGCAGGAACCTGGAGACAGGAGCTGATGCAGAGGACATGGAGGGGTGCTGCTTACTGGCTTGCTACCCATGGCTTGCTCGTTCTGTTTTCTTATAGAAAATGAACTGGGCAATCCCACATCAATCACTAATTAAGAAAATACCTTACAGGCTTGCCTACAGCTCGATCTTATAGAGGCATTTTCTCAAGTGAGACCACCTTGTCTATGTCAAGTTTACATAAATTAACCAGGACAACCTTGGACTTATCAGCCTCTAGAACTGTAAGAAATAGACCTATGTTTTCTATAAACCATCTGGTCTCAGATATTCCACTATAGCAGCAAAGAAAAGACAAAGATTCTTGGGTCTGCAATATCCTCAAGAAGGAAACAAAACTGAAGTGCTTTCTTAGTTGTATATAACTTTCTCAGTTCACCTGAGGCCTATATAAAGCAGGAAAAGGGACCAGTAGACAGAGCCTGCTTGTTCATTCCCCCACCACTCAGACAGAAACTATACTAATTACAACACTATCTGGCCAATAGCTTAGGCATATTTTTAGCTAACTCTTACATCTTAAATTAACCCATTTCTATTAATCTGTGTATCACCAAGAGGCTGTGGCCTCCCAGTATGTTCTGGATAGCAGCTGGCAACTTTCTCCATGTAGTTTCGGCAGCTACATGGCATCTCCCTGACTCTGCCTACTTTCTCTCTTTATATCTGTTCGGATTTCCCACCTGGCTTTACTCTACTAACACATTGGCTGAAACAGCTTCTTTAATAACCAGTGGTGATAAAATATATTCATAGCATACAGAGGGGAATCCCACATCAGGGACCGTTCATTCTTCACTCTGAAAAGAAGGGGGTCATGGTGTACGTAGTGGGTTATAGGGGCAAATATTGCAAAGGAAATGCCCCCTGGTGGGTACTGCCTTAGGCAATAAAGCAAGGCTACCTGCTTTATGATGAACTTCATGAAGCACTGTCAACTACCCTATAGGATGCAACAAGGATATTTCATCTTCATCCTATTCAAAAACTGCCAATTTTTAGCTAAGCATGATAAAAGCAGACACATCCAAGATAAAAGGCATCCTCAGAGTTCCACAATGGAAACAAGAAAACACATAGAAGATGCTGAAGACGGGAGGCTGCGGAGGAATCATACTCAAGCACAGTGAGGTCTGCAAGGTACAATCTAGAAGGAGGGGCATTAGTGCAAAATGAGCAAAACTCAAATACATAGAGTTCCAGCACTGTGACGAAGCAATGCCATTGAAAAATTGTCCAGTGATAGCTGTGCTGGGCCACAATTCTCTCAAAGTGTTACCAATAAGAGAAAATGGTCAAAGAAACACAGGAAATCTCTGCCAGTGCTATCTAGAAGTATTTTAAAATAAGAAGCCTCTGTTACAAAAGACAGGTTGCATAATTCTGCCTTAGACTAGTCTTCAATATGAGAGAATGAGAAAAACAAAGTGGAAATCATGACATTTAAGTGTCTGTTAGCGCCACATTTAAATAGATGCGTACCCAACAGGGAGATGTGCAGAACAGAAGTCACTGACACTTGCTTACTTTAGGCATCCCCGGGTACCAAAAATTCCAAGGTAATGGATTATTTTTTAACCAGAAGTTAACATGTTGAAACAACTTTTGACTTGACAAATGGCAATATAAATAGCTGTGTTCAGATGAGTGATGGGGAAATTAACTGTGCTTTTTGTGCCTGAGCCAAGCAGAGCGGTCAAAAATCCCATGGTAACAGATGGTATGCAGAAATGAAGTCCAGCCCAAAGTTTTTCAGATAAGTCAGTTAAAATGAAAGGAAACAAAAGTGTCGAAATGTTCTTAATATGCGGTAACGAGGGAGCATTAGCCTACGGCAAAAACGACAAATTTTAGTTTCATTTAGCTCGCCCAACCAAGATCCTAATCCTAATTATTTTAACTTGTTCCCAAACACATACACACAGAGATACATACACATATGCCATATTTTTATACCAAATAGCGGAATAGTTAACAGGTCCAAGACTCCACAATTTCAACAAGGGTTCTATAAATGGAACAAAATGCTCCAAACCCACTAACAATATAACTGGAAATATGGAAAAGTTTACCAAGTTTACAAAAAGAAATCCCTGAATCATAGGAACTAAACAAATAAAGAGCCCAAACTGCTGACGTAGCATCCGAGGTCAGGAGGGGGGAGACTAAGACAGGGTAGGAAAAGCAATTACAGAGAGATGGAAAGAACGATGTGCAACCAGGACTCACAGTGAAAAACAAGCTGAAACCAAAACCCCTCCAAACGCCAGCATGGTGCCATCAGATGCGCCCTTACTCCCCAGCCCCTCGAATTTTCCCCATCCGGCCTAGCCTGCTGCTAACTTGCCACCTCATCAGACCTCTTCATTCATTTTTCTGCATTTCCTGCCTCGCTGTTTCTTTGTTTGTGGCCCTGTACTATGCAGGTCTATAACAGGGCGCTGAAAGTAGTGGCCCTTTCTGGCCCCAGTAGAGACTTCTGGCATATTTCGTAGGTGCTATCCATTCTGTGTTTGATATGTGTTCCTCAAATTTTAACATACATAAGAATCATCACTCAGTGGGTTCATAACTAACAAGCCCCAGGTGTAGTCAGTATTCAAGTACAGGTTCTACACTTCGAAAAGCAAGAGTATAAAACAGGCCAAGAGGAGTGTGGCCCCCCCTTACACTCCTCCTGTATAACAAAAGACACCATTCACTAGGATGATGTAGGGTCGAGTTGCAAAGCTCCTTTTTGTAGATGTGGTTTTGGTTTGTCCCAGTTGTTTTCCATGTCTCAGATGACACTTGAGGAGGGTGCTGAGAGGATTATATGGATGCCCTGGCTACATCCTCCCAAGAGTTTGGGAGTCAGGAGGATATTGGCCTGAGAACAATGTTGGATGACTCACAGATGTGATTATACAGGTAATGACATGAGAAGATGTGATTATGCAGGCAATGGCCTGAACTTCCGGAGTCTGCGGGGACAAGGATACATATGATGATCATTTGGGAGCTACCTCGCTGTAGTCAGCCAGCAGCTGACTACAGTTGTCTCCTGGGACATTGAGCCTGACCACCTTCACGTGCCACAGCCGCCAACAGCCTCCAGTGAGGGAGGAATGGCAGGCCGCTTCTCTGATAAAGAAGGGACGTCGTTTACCCAGCTCAAGGTTAGGATTTGGAGGCTGGAACGGGGGAGAGCGGAGCTCAAAGGTGGAACTGAATCCGTGGGTGTCATGGGATTTGTCAACCAATGAGGATTACTCCTTATCCAGGTGAGATCGGGTCTCCTGTGATGCTTCAGAGTGCATCCGGAGATGGAAAAGAGCTAGTCTATGCATTGAGTTTAATGAGACACAGTAAGGAGGAGGAAGAGGAAAAGGAGGAGGAGCAGGAGGCAGTCACTGTATCTCCTTGCAGCTTGCAAACACATTTGCTTCATGTTCAAGATTCTCAGTTATTCTCTTAATAATAAAAAAATTCCATAGACAGCATGTACATGCATATGAAGGCTGTGAATTGTACATCATGATCAACCAGGTTATAAAGATTATGCACATAATGCTTCGGTTTTGACATAGTGAAGGCTGAAACACTCTTTCAAAGGACAAAGGTAGACACCTCATACATCCAGAATTCCAAACTTCTTAAAGGGTTGCAGCTTACACAAGTCCTTGGTTCAATCTTAACATTGAAAACCAAGAGTTATTAGGGCTGGAAACATGGCTCAATCAATAGAAAACTTGCCATATAAGCAAAAAGCATGAGTAAAACACCCAAAATCACCTAAAAAAAAAACTGGCCTCCATGGCACATGCTTGCAACCCCAGCACTGGAGACTGGTGGAATCCTGAGGCATGCCACCTGGCTAGTCTAGATGAGTCAGCGAATTCTGGGTTCAATAAAATTCCATCTCAAATAATAATGATGATGTTGATAATGATGATGATGATGATGATGATGATGATGATGATGATGATGATGATGATAGAAATTTAGGAGGATATCTGATGTCAACTTCTGGCCTCATTTGCATATATACATATATGTATACACACAAAAAAATTATAAAACCAGCGTGATCAAAACTGTGTAGTAATGGCAAAGGCAAAAATATAATCCTGTAGAATAGAATAGAAACTGTTGTTTTTGACCAAAGTATCAACATCATTATACAATGGTAAAATGACACTCATTCCAATAAACAGTGCGAGAAAACTAGAGAATCTGTGTTAAAGAAAGAAGGTGTGACTTGTGTCACAAGAATCTACTGAAAATGAATTAAAGACATAAATTTATAATTAATTTTTACGCTCTTAGAACAAAACAGGAGAAAGTTACATAATGCCTGGCTTGTCAATTTGTGCTATTGACTTTTGTGTCAACTCAACACAAGTGAAAGCCATTTGGGAAGAGGGACTCTCAATTGAGAAAAGGTCTCCATAAGATTTGCCTATTGGCAAGTCTGTAGTGAATTTCTTAAATAATCATTGCTATGCGTGGGCCCAGCTCACTGGAAACAGTGCCATCCCTGCACAGATGGCCCTGCATGGTGTAAGAAAGAAGACTGAGCAAACCATGAGGAGCAAGCAGTAAGCTGCATTCCACGGTCTCTGCATCGGTTCTGCCTCCAGCTTCCTGCCTTGAGTCCCTACCCTGATTTCCTTTGGTGATGGGCTGTGGTGTGGAAGTCTAAGCTGAAATAAGCAAACACTTTTCCTTCCCAAGTTGCTTTTGGTCAGTATTTAGCACAACAGAAATCCCAACTAAGACACAATGGTTGTTTGGATATAGCACCAAGAAACACAAGCAGTGGAAACAAGAATGGACAAATGGGAAAACATAAAGCTAAACGCCATGCAGCAAAGCAAACAATCAACAAGTGAGAGCGTAACCTACAGCATGAGAGAAGCATTTGCAAGGCATGTGTCTGATAAGGAGCTATATCTGAATACATAGAGAGCTCCTGCAAGTTAACAAAGTACAAAACAAAGGAGAAATAATTTGAGAAGACGTGTCTTACTAATGGCCAGTAAGTACAGAAAATAGAATGCTCAACATAAATAATTAATGAAATGCAAATCTAAGCCACAATGAAACCACTGAAAATTTAAGATGGTGCAGATGGTGACTATAAAAAATAAAAATTAGTTGCAAGTGTCTTAGTTGGGGTTACTATTGCCGTGATTAAACACCATGACCAAAGAAACTTGAGGAGGAAAGGGTTTATTTGGCCTCAGCTTCCAAATTCCTGTTCTTCAGCAAAGGAAGTCAGGACAGGAACTCAAGTAGGGTAGGAAGCTGGAGGCAGGAGCTGAATCAGAGACAATGGAGGGATGCTGTTTGCTGGCTTGTTCCTTATGGTTTATTCAGTCCGCTTTTTTATAGAACCCAGGACCACCATCCCAGAGATGCGACCACCATCCCAGGGATGCCTCCACACTCCCACATCAATCACTAAGAAAATATTTTACAACTCAAGGTTATGGAGGCATTTTCTCAATTGAGGTTCCCTCTTTTCAGATGACTCCAGCTTGTGTCAATTTGACATAAGACTAGCCAGCACGGCAAGGATATAAAAGCTCAGGAACTCTTGTGTACTGTTTGCGAGTATAAAAGAAAGTTGTGCCGTCACTGTGGAAAACAATGTGCTCGCTTTTCAACAAGCGAAAAATGAGACCACCATATGTGACAGTTAAGACTGGCTGTCATTGGGACCGAAACTCTGAGCAGGTCTCGGAGAAACTTGCTGTGGAGTGGACTGAATGGAAAGGCCACTATAAACGTGGGTGGCACTATCCCAACAGCTGGGGTCCTGAACTGAGTGAAAAGGAGAGTGTGAGCTGAGCATCAGCATTCGGCCATCTCTGCTTCTTGGTTGAGGACATGGGACCTGCCTCCTTGTACTCCTGCACCCATGCTTCTCTGCAGCGATGGACTGTACCCTTGAAACATGAGCGAGAAAAGTAACCAATACGCTATAGGACCCAGCAAAGTCTGTTCTACATGCATATCCAAAAGGATGGGGAGGGCCCCACTCCTAGCGGCTATTACGTGTCTGGTGGGAGGAGGAGAGGCAGTTTTGTTGAGTGATGCGGCCCCTTGTAGACTGCCATGCTCTGGTAGATGGCTACACACATCACCTATGGGCAACCGTGGAGACAGTGGCTTAAAAAATTAAAAGTGAAGAAAATGGGAAATTGGTAAAGGGACACTGGGGAAGGGGACCAGGGGGAGTTGGCGAGTGGGAGTGCAGATGGAAGTGATTGAAATACATTGCATACATGTATGAATTAAATAAGAATAAATAAATATATGTGTGTAGGTAAAATATAATCATAAAATGATCTGAAAAAAAAATCAACAAAGATCTCTTTGTTTACTTCTTTGTTCCACAGTTTTAGGAAGAAATGGTAAAACAGTTTCCAACACGCCTTGTTGGTTGCTCTGGCCCCACCGACTGAAGATTCTCAGGGTCTGACTCAGGGAACCACTGAGATGCCTCCTCTGGCACTGGGAGGACTTGGTGGTGGCCTCTGGGCCAACTACTGGCCACCCACGCTTTACATAACCATGATTACCACAGTGGTGTGATTATAATCCATGGAAATACTTGGGATGGATTTACTGAAAATGTCTTAGGCATTCTGTCATTGCTATGGAGGTTTCTCTAAGGAATCAGGAGGGAGGCCCTGATTGGACAAGAGAACAGCACTGAGCTCACAGTTACCCTTTTCTAGGGGTCATGATGGGCAAGTTTTCAAAAACAGACATGAATACAAAATCACCCGTTTGACCCTAATTTGTAAACCTTATGAGTCTGAAAACCAGAGAATGGTTCGGTAGTGTCTTGTTTGCATCTCAGAGGTCTCTTGGAACATGTAACCTGAGGAAAAGAAACCCAGACACCTGGTGCAGAGATTCATAGACCGACAGCCCTTATATGGAGAATTCCAAGTCACCAAGAACCCTGTCACAGCTCAGAAAATCAAAGTCTGCTGTGAGAAGCTTTCAAAACATACCCAATAAAAGTTAACAAGTGAACTATTGGTGTGGGAAGTCTTTCTGTATATATGTTGCTTTATAAATGTTTGTTTACACTTAAAGGGGGAATGTGCTATAGAGATGAATACTTTACACTGGTATGAATCTTGGTTTATTAATACAAATTTAAGTTCAGTTTTGTTATATGTATATTTCTGCTCTTGATTAAGGTATTATGTTTGTACAGCTCATTTTAAAAAATGTAGTGTATAATTAAGAAATATAAATTAATAGATAGTCATCTATAATAGTCAAGCTTATAGTCATATTAGTTAGGGGTTTTTTGATGTACCAAGATATATTTCAATTAGATAGGTATTCTCCAAACCTTTAAAACACTAACAGAATATGGCATTTAAAATGTTTTAAGAACTTAGACTTTTCATGACAATGAGACACATCTGCTCCTGACAGCACCAATCAACTTCAAGATGATGATGGGCATCAGAGAGTCTCCTTATGGTGTTTGTTAGCCATTTGGGCAAGAAACTGCCCTTGCCTGGACTGCCTGATGGTATGATGTATAAACTGAACATGCAGGGCCTATAGAATAATGACTGCTGAAGTTGCCTAAAGAAGGTTTTTTGCTTCATGAAAGAGTCTGCCAGACATTCTGCAGGACACAGATAGTGACTGACAAACTGACAATAGAGGCAAAACAGTCTTTCAAATTTCCTGCTTCATGGAAAATCTGCCAGATACTATGGGCTTATAGGCTGAATATTGGATGCCCCAATGCTACAGAAGAACTTTGGGTGACTATCCAAGAAACAAGATGTCTCTGTCAACTCTAGAGGTTTAGAAATTGCTTACAATGTACTTCCTGTTAACTTAGGTAATATTATATTCTTCTGGGGGTCTATGATGGAGTTGAAGAATAGATAGTTACAATTATAGTTTTCCTTAGTTATGATAAAATATAAAGTAGGTATCAATATTATAACTATAATTCTTGCTTGATACCTGTTTTGTTATATGTAATGTTACTATGTTAAAGTTAAAACCTTCCTTTTTATTTAGACAGAAAAGGGGAAATGGTGTGAGATGTCCTTCTGTATATGTGTTGCTTTTATTGGTTAATGAATAAAAAAGCTGCTTTGGCCTTCAGCAGGGAAGAATAGAGCTAGGTGGGGAAAACTAAACAGAATGCTGAGAGAAAGAAGGCGGAGTCAGAGAGATGCCGCATAGCCACTGGAGGAGACAGATGCTGGAACCTTGCCAGTAGGCCACGACCTCGTGGTGATGCACAGATTAATAGAAATGAGTTCATTTAAGATGTAAGAAATAGCTAGAAATATTTACAAGCTAATAAGATAAGAAATTTAATTAATATAGTTTCTGTGTGACTATTTCAGATCTGGGTGGCCGGAAAGAATGAGTGGCCTCCACCAACAAACTGTCAATTATGTTTTCCGGGAAAAGCAAAATCATTTTTCTCCAATACAGTGTCCCAGAGTATATGAACCGCTCCAGGACAGGCCTCGTGTTCAGTAGTTGTTGACCAACATATAACGGACTCCCCAGTTTTTTTGTAATGCTTCTATTTATTAACAGTTTGGTGAGTTTGTCTGTTTTGGAGTGTGGTTTTATTTTGTTTTCTTGATTTGAGGTTTGTTGTATTGGGTCTTGTTTTTTTGTTTTTTTTTTTTTTTAAAGAAAGAACAAAGTGAGTTAGTGGGAAGGGCAGATTCTAGAAGGGCTTGGAGAAAGGGAAGAATATAATCAAGATATATTTAAATTTAAAAATCATTTTAAATAATAAAAATAATTTTTAAAAATTATCCAAATGACTTGAAACATTCATCTCAAGGCTAAGGGGAATTAATTAGCAACAACTACCAGGAGAATTAAAAATAGGCAATATTTTTTGCCTAAGGAGACAAAGCTTCAATTATATACTAATATCTAAAGATGTCCATCACAATAATACTTAAAACAGTTAACTTAGTCATCTATCAAAATAAAATAAAGCTAAAATATCAGACAACAATACACCTCAGTAAAAAATTTCATGAAAATATTTAAGAAGTAAGAAAAATGTTCATTTTGTAACAGGAAATGAGCAAACAATGAAATCAGAAAAATAATATTGATATTTGGATAAAAAACAGAGGAGAGTCAAAGGGAATAAAACACAGAGAAAGATCAGAGAGAGAGAATGGCACTTATGGAAGCTTGGAAAGAAACACACTAGAGCATTGATAGCAGCTGTTGCAGGAAATATTATCTGTAACTTTCTCTCCTATTGTCAAACAGTTTCCATCTTCATGGCTTAACAGTTAAGAGCACTAACGCTCTTGCAGAGGGCCCAGGTTCAGTTCCCAACACCTATATCAGGCAACTAACAACCACCTATAAATCCAGTTCCAAGAGATCCATTGCCCTCTTCTGGTTTCCTTCAGCAGCTATGATTCATTTCACCCTCATAAACAATGGGAATCGGGCCCTCTCTATGAAAGTTCAAAAATGACCATGACATTGTTCACATCCATGCCAAAAAGGTGGGGGGGGGGGGGAGTCCTCAGTTGGTTGCAAACTGATGTATCAATAACAAGCTGTAAAGATAGCTTAAGGCTTTACTCTAATCCCCTAACCAAGCAAATCTGGAAAGTAAAACAAATAGCAACCCATCATTTTGATCAGCAAGAGATGGGAGAAAATACCTGGCTTGCTATACTTTTGTGAATCATGGAGAAGAAGAGATAACGGTTCTAATAAAAACTGGGCACTATAATTTCCAAAACTAAACAATAAATTATAGAGCATAAGTATTGCATCTTTAAGACACATATCAAGTAGCAATTTTTAAGACTGATTTTAAATTACACTGAAATCCGGAAGATTTTTATAATAAGGGGAAATGCCTTAAATCAGGACATTTAAACAAGAGAAAAGTAAATTGCATTCCCACCTCGACTTTGAGGCTTGAGCACCATTTCCCAGTGGAATTCAAACTTCTAAAAACAGCAACCAAGAGCACCACATACGACATAATTTTGAGAAAAAGAATTATATTCAAATTCTGCTTTTCCTATTTAGAAAGTTGGCTACTGCTACAAGAATGAAGGCCCAGCCGCTTAAGCTTTAGGGGCCTTCTTTGAACATTTTATAAAGAGACACTTTCCATTGTGCTTGTCTCAAAGCCCTTTTCTGTGAGCTCAGAACTGATGCGCGTGAATAAGAGCTTTACAGGTGCAATAATGTGTGCAAGCTGCATTTTTCTAAATCTGCTAAGCCCATCAAATGAAAGAATAGCATAGCATTTCAGCTCCCTTATTCCGACAAAGAGAGCAAGCCACTAATTTGCTCTTAAATCCCTGTGCTTGGAACTGCTTATGTTACAGACTTTGCCTTTACAAGGACGTTTCCTTCTGGAACAGCAGCCAGGAAACTTCCATGCAAATCGGATAGGCCACATCCAGGTGACCTGAGTCTCAGGACACAAAAAAAAAAATCCCAGCTAAGTCTTAAGTCACAACCCACAGCCTGCATTGCATCTTAAGTCACAACCCACAGCCTGCATTGCATCTTACGGGGAGTGCTACCGTAGCTTGGGATAAATCATCAGCTGGAGAAATATAAACACTGGCTACACAAACACATTCGATATAAAAGTCTCTTAATGGATCCTTAACGAGTTGCATGTGGGTTGTGAGCGCCCTGCAGCCTAGGCTGCCTCAACATATTTGCTTTGAAAGCAAGGAAGAAAAAAAAATCAACACTCATCAGTTCCCTTCATCTGAGGACCTATTAGGAAAATGCAATTGAAAAGCTGACTTTTGAGTTGAAACATTATTTCCAAAGGAGAAGGAGGAGGAGTTAGAAAATGAACAAACTAAGAAAATGCAACGCCATACATGAGGGCAGAAGAGAAGCATGGAATGTTTGTTTTAAAAAGTGATGATTTATGAAGTAAAAGCTCCGAATTTTCTATTTACTACACACAGCATCACAACGACTGACTTTTTCTTTCTTTGAGTTACCATTGTAAAGTTCTAAGATTTTATCCTCGAATTTTGTATTTATTGGCTCATGCATGCACACACACATGCACACACACACACCCTGCATTTTACATGGGATGGAACAGATAACGGTTTAGAATGGTACAATGAGAGGCTAGAAGACAATGGGCAATGTAACCTGTAATCGCCCACACCCATCTTCCCTGAACTCTCTCCCCCACCTCCTGACTATGATGCACAGTGGTACAAGAAAGGTCATGGTAGTTGTGATTCAAGTTGCATCCAGCAGTGACCAGAAAGTGCGCTTTTCTGTCCCTTCAAGAGACGTTAGGTACAGGTACATGCCAATGCAATATGCTAATTCCTTTAGTCGGTGAAGGCCCTCGCTCAGGATTCATTTGCTCTTTAGACACCAAGATTCTGACCACAGAGAAATGCAGCTAAGAGCCAATTTCATCAAAACAAGACCAAATTGTCCACACTATGGGCCCCAGAGAGTGACAACAGAAGCGGCTATGGCAATAGATATTTTTCCCGCCTGCCCAGGCCATGAACCATAGACATCGTGCCCAGCCAAGTTCATGACAAGCACTATAAATAGTCATGCTGTTTGCTGACTTGAGTCTGCAATGAGGGAAGATGGCAGAAACATGTGTGAAGAAGAATGAGGGACAACAGGAGGAAGGCTAAAGGCTTCTTACAACAAAGTGCCCACACTAAGAAGTTGATCAGATCTTTCCACCCATCATCCTACTGTCCCCTTTTGTCTTGAGTAGACTCTATTACTCATTACGGGCTTCAGAAGAGGAGGAAAATGTTATCTCCATTGGGCAAGAATTACAGGAAAGGGTCCATCTTGGGGAAAACTACTTAAGGCTTTGCTGACACATGGTCTACAACCGTCCCAGAATATGCCAAGACTCATCCAATCTAAGGAGCTAAATGATGTTATCACCTAAGCAGGGCTCTGAAAAATTTATCAGCTGACAGAATGTAAGTATTGGTAACAATGCCTAGGATAAGTTGTGTACTAAGGGTCAGATGTGGGGGATTGGGCATCTATTCACTTATTAGAAAGTAATTTTCAGCTATATCACCTTTTTCTGTTTCATATCATATACTACACTGTGATTCTATTCCCCTTCATTCCCCTTCAGTATCCTCTTCCTTTCCCTTTGAACCCCTTCTTCCCATCATCTTCTCCAGTAGGTACAACATTAAAACTCTAGTAACTTGGCATAGTTGGTATCTGGGACACCCTCCTCCAACATCTGTATTAACCAACTGGCCTGCTGCAAATGTGTGAATTCAGTTCCCACAGATTCTGAGAAAACCAGAGGAGAAAGTTTCTAGCTACATTTTGATTCCTCCTCTGTTTTTCTAGATACAATGTAACTGTTTCATTGGCTTCCAGGATAGTTGATATAACTCTTTGAGGAGCTGAGGCAGGAGTTAAGGGATTGTCTTTACTTTTACAGTCACCTGAGTTAGAGAGAAAAGCTGTTTAACCTGCAGAAGCAAGCAGCCTCCCCGGTTAACCCCGGTCTTTCTGCAGCCTCCCCTTAGCCACCGAGTGTGAGATGGAAGCATCATCTGTAACATGAATAATAAAAACACAGAGACAGATATTGGGGTTCAAGCTGAAGATCAGAAAAGCAAAGCAGTCAGCCACTGGCTCTTACTTCTACCTCATACTAAAATAGTGATCCTGTCTCCATGAACTCAGACTGAAACTAAGACCTGTCTCCTCCCGTTTTGTAATCCTCTTTAGTGCTGGAATAAAGGTGCGCACCACCGCTGCCTGGCCTCAATGGGTAATTAGTGTGGCTGCTGGTATCACTAATTAAGAAAACGCCCTACAGGTTTGTCTACAGTAGCTTATTGAGGCATTTTCTTAACTGAGAGTCCCTCATCTCAGATAACTTTAGCTTGTGTCTCATTGATGTAAAACTAGCCAAAACAAATGCTAACTCTCAGATAACAATCCCTCATACTTTACACCTCTAAGACCAAGGATCCTCTTAATGTTGCAACCTCCATGATCAGTCACTTTCTCAGCCAATACACTCAAGAACTGGTGTGTGTGTGTGTGTGTGTGTGTGTGTGTGTGTGTGGTGTGTGCATATATACACACAATACACACTGGTCTAGCCATCTCAAGACTAGTGATGAACACAAGAGACCCTGATCCAAGGCACCCACTGAAAAGCTTCTTTCAAGTACTTTACATTTAAGGGACATCTTTAAGCTAGCAGTTTAATTTTTAGGATAATAGTAAACATTTATTAGGCCTTAATATTAAGTATTAATAATCTACATCTAGTTATAAGGTATATTGAGGACAACCGAAAGTGGAGAAATGTGGAAAGTCTTAATATGTGACACCCATTCCTCTAGATAACAGCACAGCCTACAGCTGAGATGGAACTGTCCATTATTCCCTTTGTTTTCATTAACTAGCATTTCCACAAATGCTAAAATATATGGCGTTCTTTGAACAGTGATGAAAATGAGGAAAAAAGACATCTCTAAAATTATCAACTAAGTTGACAATTGCAAATGTCTTGGTGATAGTGTGGATAGAAATGTAAATTAGTGCAGCCATTATAGAAGACCTGGGAGCAAAACTGCTGCTTGATCCAGCAGCCCCAACTAATAGGTATGTAATCAGTGAACAGAAAAACTTAACACTAAAATGACACTTTCTTACACATATTTATTGAAGTGCTGGTTTTAGTCAGTAAAATATTGGCCCAACCTAGATTCTCTGTAGCAGATAAGTGGTTTTAAGATGTAACATATTCACATGGTGAAACAGAATCAAATTCTGTCATTTACAGCAACATGGATGCAACTTGAGAACATACTATTGAGTAAAACGTGTCAGATACCGAAAGACACACACAGCAAGTTCCTACTTGTTTGTGGAAACCTCTAAGTGAACCTTTAGAAGAATGGAATAGTGGTCACAGCTGAGGGGGGGAGGGGAGACGAGAATGGGAGTGGCAGGGCATGCAGGAAAGGTGGGGCTTTCAGGGTGCTAAGGAGACGAGGAGGCTTTATTTGCATTACTGATACATCGTGATAATTAGAATAATAACTTTCAAAGACCCCAGTGGTGCATGTGATCAATCCTGACACGCTTTTCAGTGGATCAGAACCATGAGTACATCATCTGTTCTTCCTATGGAGCCAGCCAAAGCATTTATGCCATGCTCGGCCTCTGTCATGTCAGTAATGACAATGCTTGTAGCTCTGCTCAGTGTGATGCTACAGCTCACAATGAAGCTGTTGTCAGAGATAATGCTAGTAAGGTTCCTTAATTTGCTGCAATTCGAGGTGCAACAAATTTTTACAAAGTCTAGGTTCCTTGATTTGTTGCAATCCAGGGTGCTCTTTTACAAAGTCTTCTATACAAGACTGGCTTAGAAGAGTAACAGGGCCCTACAAGGAAAAACTGAGAAATTCCAATTTATTAATACAGAATTTGCTAGCAAACATTATCCGTGTGCATTGTAGGCTCCACACACATCCAAAGCTTACTACATTAACTTTGTACCTTTACTTGGTAACCACTGTGAGGCTGTGTGTTGCTTAGCAACTGACCTGCATTGTGATAAGCTGAACAGGGAGGGACTCAGAGATAAAAGTGACTATTCTGAAATGAAAAGGAAGAATAACAAATTCTTCAAATGATGCTCTTTTCCTGTAAATGCTCATAGGATAGAAAGAAAAATGGGCATCAGATCAAAGGGGAGATTACACAGTGTAGAGTTTCCTGCAGAATTAGTGATTTAGGTAAACACAAGGAAAACACAAATCTCTGCATGCAATCATTCCTTTCCAGGCTCGGCTTTGCTTTTGTGTGATGCTCTTCAAGCAACTTCTGTCTCCCTATCTCCCTCTGTGAAGCCGCCAACACTGCCTACACCAAGCTACACTGCACTCTACTGCTGCTGATGTAACAGGAAACAGCTGAGAACAATGAAAAGATTTGTGCAGGTCAACAAAGCAGGAAGCACTGCAAATGTCTTCCCTCTCTGTCCATAGAAAGCTTCCTCCTCTTTGGTGAAGCTTTATCAATGGGAGGAACAGAAAAACGAATTTCCATCCTATCAGATGGAAAACCATTCCAATGAGGCATGGCGGTTCCTCGGAGAGGAGCAGATATACAGAAGGGTAGCCTATATGGCCCTGTATTATCCACTCAGGCACTCTGTGAATGGCCAGGACACCAGCTCTAACTGATTGGCTAGGATGATGAGTAGGAACCTGAGCTTTGTGACTCCCAGTCCTATTTCCAACATTTGACTATTCCTGACCCCACCCAATTATTTCTACGTGATAGCTGCTCCTCAGTTTCCAGAGACATTGTGTCTAAAACAACCCCCTTGGATACCAAAGTCCATAAGTGATTGAATCTCTTCTATAAAATGGTGGCAATTTCATATAATCTGCACAATCTTCCTGTGTAATTTAAATAGTCTCTAGATTATCACAAGTGACAAAACATAGTGCTGGGCAAATAGTTGTTACACTGTATGATATTATGTTCCTTAGGAAATAAAATTGTCTACACATGCTCAGTACAACTCTAATGGGTTTAATGACATGGTACACATTAGAAATCACATGCTATTCACATGTTTTTGACCTGCAGTTAAGGAAACCATGAATACAGAGCCCACAGACATGACTCTAACTAACTACAATGACCCAAGAAAAGTGTTGAATGTGTTTACAACACAGTTTTGTAAATAAGAGGCCACATGGCTTTCTCTCTGTGGGTTAGGTAGAAAGAGGGAGGCTTGTCAGTTCATTCTCGTCAAGACCATGAGCATCATTCCCTGGGTTCTGTGAGCAGTCTTAGGATCCAGGAAGCATTCAAGGCAAACACCAATGACCACATGGCTTTCTGGCCTTTGGATTCTAGCTGCATGAGGAGATCACTGCATAGTGACATCACTGCATGGTGACATCACCGCATGATGGCATTGCTGCAAGGTGACATCAATGTTGTTTCTGCTTCCCTGAGAAGCAGTGGGGTTAAAATGAATGATAAAACCCTTTCTACAGCTAAGGGCCTTGCTATGCTTGTAAAGGAGAGTGTTGCTTCCAGTCGTTGAAGGAAAAAAAAAGCTTGGTGTAAACAAAAAAGACCTGGGTCTCTATGGGGAAGTGTACGTGCATACAGCAAAGTGTATCTGTCTATGCAAAACACATGGCGGTCAGATATCAAAGTTGGGTATTCTCCACCTTTGTTCTGAAACAAGGTTTGTCATTAAACATGAGATGTATAAACTCAGCAGCTGGACTGGCCAGCCAGTAAGGTTTGTCTCCACTTCTCCAGCTCTAGGATTATCTTGCCCCATGATCTGCAGATCAAACTACATATTACCTTGAATGACCTAAACATGCATGCTGGGTATCAAACTTGGTTCCTCATGCTTACACAGAAAGTACTTTACCTGCCGAGCCATCTCCGCAGCCCCCAAATCTGGGTCTTACTGACTTCAATGATTTCTCAAAGCTGGAAAATATCTATCTTCTAACTCACAGGCAGATTTAACAGCAATGAGATTGTAGTGGTGAGGCGTGCGTGGGGCTTGAACCCACGACCCTGAGATTAAGAGTCTCATGCTCTACCGACTGAGCTAGCCAGGCCTATCAAAAAGCCAAGGCAGTTTCTTTATTAACCAATGAGAGTCCTCCATCATGAGATAGAATGGCTGGCACTAAAAATACGCTCAATAAACATTCTTTAGACTCAGGTGACCTGGAGGCTTGTCTAGTCCCACGTGCCCACGAACCCCAATTCCATTATTTCTTCTCAACTTTCCCTGGCATACCTGCTCAAGAACACTGTAAACCACTTTTCTTTTTTAAATTTTTGGTTTAAAAAAATTTATACAATCTATTTTTACCATGTTCTTCCCACTGTTCCTCCATAGCTTCCCCACCTCCATACCCATCCAACTCTGTCTCTGTCTTTTTGTATTTCTCTTCCCCTTCAAAAACAACCCAGAAAACTGAAAATAAAAACAAACAAGCAAAAGATCAACCAGACAGGAAATGCCAAAACAAAACAAAATGAGACCAAAAATCCACAAAGAAAATAAAGTAAAATAAAACAAAAACATAGGAGTTTGCTTTGTGGCGGCCACTCATAGGCACGGGGTCTGCCTTGGAGTGTGGTTTATTCTACTGAGTACCCAGAGATGCTCTATTGAGGAAAACTGATTTCTCCTTTTTCAGTGGGTATTAATTGCAAATAGTTCCTTTGTTAAGGTAGGATGGCATAGCCACTTTCCCTTCTCAGTGCAGTAATTTCATCTGATTTGAATATGTGTGGTCTTGTATCTGCTGCAACAGTCTCAGTTTATATGTGTATCCATCCTGTTGTGTCTGGATCAGATTGTTTCCTTGGCATCATAACCAACTCTGGCTCTTACAATCTTTTGGACTCCTCTTCCTCATAGATCCCTGAGCCTTGTGGAAAGGAGTTTGAAGGCATCTCATTTAGGATTGGTGACTCCAAAGTCTCTTGTTCTCTGCATATTGTTCAGTTGTGGGTCCGTGTTAACTATCATCTACTACAAGAAGAAATGCCTCTGATGAGGCTTGAGTGTTTCCTGATCTATGGGTATAGTAGTATGTCTTTAGGAGTCTGTATTGCTATGTTTCTTTAACAGAATAATAATAATAGGCTTTCCCATAGGCCTATGGACTGTCTAGTCTCAAGTTCTTGACCACTTTAGCAGTGCCAGGTATGAGTTTCAGCTTGTATCTCAGGCCTTAAATCTAATCTAAGAGAGATTATATACTCCCATAGCATCTGTACCACTATTGCACCAATATCTCACAAGCAGGTTACTGGTACAAGACTAATTCTATACATTTTTGGAATAGTAACCTCTTCTCATCTCACCATATGGTCATATAATGTCATAACACTTCCTATTATCTTACAGAGTTGTCTCTATAAGGATACAGAAATTATTGGTGTCAAGTTTATTTACATTATAGGATTTTTCTGTTTTCTCTAGATAGTTTCCAAAGAGTTAGAAGGCAAAAATCCAAAAGTTCTCTCATTGGTCTTAAAACCTACTCAACAAGAGGGATACCATGCTTGGTACTGAAACCTACATAATTACTCAGGGCTAGTGAAATCATCGTTACTGTAAGAGAATATACACCTACTATTTCACTAACCCAGAATAATCCCTAACAACAATCTATAAACACTTGTCTTCATACCCACAGATAAGTGTAGTCTTTATCCTTCATCAAGGAAACATCTCTTCACAACCGAAAAAGACCACCCAGAAAACCCCAACCAATCAAAATGCAGAGTTGTGGAGCCCAGTCCCAATGGATACATCTACAGAGAACTCTTGTATGTAAGACTCCACTAACATTGCAGAAGGATGTATGGAAAAACCGTAAGAGCCAGAGAGCCAGGGAATTTACTGTGAAATTGTCTCTTAGTAACATCAGAGGCTATGCCTGTATAGTAGTACCAGCATGGCCACTCAACCATGAGCTCAACAAGGATGACACCTGTCAGGGACCAGTCACAACAAAAATACTTCTCAGCAGGGTAAGGCCATGGGGATTAGAAATATAGTAAAGAGTATGAAGACATGAATGGAAACAATAAAATGGAGAAACATATAGGATAATATTGGGAGGGAATTTTTCAGTGAGTAAACACACCCTCACTTAATTTCCAACTGCTTAAAATACCTCTGACCCCAAAAGGTAAAAGTAAGACAAAAGACTGAGTTAATGTGACACAAGAAAATGAACATACCAATTGAAGGTCATGGCTACATCATAGTTAAACAGTCTGTTGCTAGAACAAAACAAGTCACCAAGTTATTCATGCTCACACCCATGACCAAAACATTCTGTAGGCAAACCACTCCCTGGGTGGAATCCCAAATTATCTCTATAAAGGGAACTGGAACTTAGTTGGACCCTTAGACTTTTGTTTGAGGTAGGAACAGATCTACTTCTCAATTCCTGGAGAACAAGGTCTGGCAACCAGCCACACCTGTTGACAATAACCTCGAGAGACCAGAACTCTCTCAGGTTAATATCTAGGTGAGGTCTTTGTTTGAGGTAGAAGCACAATAACTTTATAAATTCCAACTCTCTGACCTTAGAGCAATGTGGAAATAGGCTCATAATTTTGGGCCTCCACAGACACCAACTAACATGCCAAACTAGACAGAGAAAAGCTCACAAGTGCTCAGCCTTACACAAAGAACTACAGGCAACTAAGTAAATCTGAGAGTGGGAGAGGTGGTCCTCCCAAGGAAGAGCACACAAATTGGTTGTCCTATGTCCAACAGCCAGTCTTGAAAACATACCTATAAATGTCATTATATGGACTCAATGGGTCATATTCAGGAATATATGCATGCAATAACAATTAATGAAAAGAAAAGATCATGAATTGGAAAGAAAGTGAGAAGGGGTATTGGATGGTTTGGAGGGAGGAAAGGGAAGGAGAAAACATTGTAATTAAATTAAAATCTCAAAAAATAAACAGAAAAGAATCAAAAGTCCTCTATAAGCCAATGACAGGTCATCATCAATATTGTTATAATATCAATTTTCAAAGTTAGACTAATTCAATAAGCTGAGATGCAAATGAACAAATTAAATGTTCTGAACAAGAACTTCTGCCATAAAAATGTATCTTGAGAGGTGCTTTTTCTGTGACTATATTACATAAGAGCAAAACTTGGCAAAGAAGGGGGCTCTGCGGTCCTGGGTGATGGATGAGCCACAAATTACAACCTGATGCTCCTACGTAGAGAATATCAACTTCCCAGACTAAAAGAAAGAACACTTTCATTTTCTTTATGGTTTTCAGGTCTTTTCTAAAAACATTAAACTCTGGGGTAAATATGAAGTCTCTTCTTTGAGTAAAAAGCAAAGCAAATGCATGAAAAAAAACCATGAAATAGTTATCCCAAGAAATAGATTTGGTAGAGTAATACAGCTTCCAGAAAAATGATACAGCAACCTGCAGGTTTAAGATGTGAAAACTGGCATCCTCTTTTGACTCTGCCTAGGTGGGGTCTCACCTAGAGTACTGCAGAGACCAGCTGAGCACAGGAGCAGTGTAGGGAGGTTGGAGAGGGAATGCAAGGGCATCCGTAACATGCTATTGTCCCATGTGACTGTGAATGCCCGACTCCTGCTTCTCTATCAAGGCTGGATGCTGTTGCTTCCGCACTGGGTCTTCCTCATCTGTCTCTTGCACTTCCGTGTCTATGTTGAGGCCTTCCTGCCACTTGAGTACTCAGAGATTGCCAGTCTTTTTCTCTAAGGACTTCTCTGCTCCAGTGTTGATCCTAGATAGCATGGTCATTTTAAGCCTGTCTTTAGTAGCCTGGTCTTCTTGCTGTGAGCACCTCTCTGCAGTCTTCTGGCTCTATGTATGTGAGAGGTAGTGCATTGCCCAAATTCTTCGTGTTTCTATCTCAGAGAGACTGGTGATCCTGTTTATTCCTCAGAACTGGAAAAGGAAGCAGATAATGCCTAGGCCCACCAGTACAGTGTGTACAACGCGGTGTCTCACGACTGTTAGGTATTCAAGCAGATTCAATTCACACTCTTTTCCAATAATGACAAATAATAAGAGACAGAAGATTACAGCCCTTAGCACATCTTACCTGGCCATCTCAACATGAACCTCAAACTAATTCTCTGGGATTTTTTCATACTTTGTGCTTCTAGCCCAGGCACCCTTCCCTGTAACCTGTGTTCACCAGGAAACCTGGCAATGGAAACTTGCCACACACCATCTTATCTCCTTTTTTTTATGCTCTTAAAGCTTCTTCTGACTAAATTTCCACCATCCCAAAAGTGCATTTTAAAACTCAGCATAGTGTTCATGACAAGAATTGAATGTCATGACATCTAGAGGTAGGCTCATGGCAACCCCATTTGGAAAAATTCCCCATCATATTTTCCTGGGCCTTTGTAACTCTGTTATAGACAAAGTCACATACACTCTTGTATCCTTAGAGTCATCCATGAGGCAGCACATACATAGACACATGTCACCCCAAACCACCCAAATGGCATTCTATGACACCCCTGTCCTTAATGGAAATATGCTAACGATTTGCATCAAGACTGAAAGAAGAAAGCATAAGATGGTGACGAGAGCTGCTGCATGTAACAACACAGAACAGCAAGCATGCTAAGGAGGAACTGAGACGGACATCTACCAGCCAGCACTAGGAACCCGTGGTTCACACAGCTGAAGGAACTTACAGGCAGTTTGGAGCCACTCCGGAACTCACCTCCATCAGCAGGTTTAGCCAGAAGCTCCCACCGAAACGAAAGCAACTGTGTTTTCCCCATCTTTCACCTTCTCCAGACCACTAAAAACAGTGTTTTCTCTTAATCTGGTGGCTTAAAAATCTCTAATGCAAAGCCACTGCCTGTGGGAAGATTTCTTGTCAGACTATCTTTAGACTGCCAGCCCACAAATAATAATCTAAAGACTTATTAATTACTAAAGCTTGGCCATTCGCTTAGGCTTTTTCCCATCTGTCTCTTATAACGTCATTAACCCATATTTTTATTAATTTTTTATTCAAAAACAATCTATTTCATTTTACATATCCTCCCTTCCTTTCTCTTTCCCCCACTCCACCTCAGGATGGATAAGGCCTCCTATGAGGAGTTAACAAAGACTGTCACATCACTTGAGGTGGGACCAAGGCCCCTTCCCGCTGTGTATAGGCCGAGCAAGATACCCCTTCCTAGGGAAGAGGCTCCAAAAAGCCAGCTCACGCACTAGGGATAATTTCTGGTCCCACAGACAGTGGCTCCACAACCCGCCCCAGCCACACAACTGTCACCCATCTTCAGAGGGCCTAGTTAATTCCTATGCAGGTTCCCCAGCTGTCAGTCCAGAGTCAATGAGCTCCCACTCCCTCGGGTCAGCTGGCTCTGTGGGTTTCCCCATCATGATCTTTATCCCTTTGCTCATATTACTGCCCCTCCCTCTCTTCAGCTGGTCTCTAGAAGCTTGACCCAGTGCTTAGCTGTGGATCTCTGTATCTGCTTCTATCAGTTCCTAGATGAAGAGTCTATGATGACAACTATGGTAGTCATCAATCTGATTACAAGGAAGGCCAGCCAGTTCAGGCACTCTGCCCACTATTGCTTGGAGTCTTAGCTATAATCCATAGTTTTCAGTCTACATTCTGCCGCATGGCTTGGTTACCTCTTCTTAGTATGGCACATCCGACTTGCTCTGGGTTCACTGGCAAAATCATGTGCCCAGATTCCTCCTCCCAGTTTCTCTTTCTGCCCAGAAGTCCCACCAATTCTTTCCTGTCTAGGAACCATTTAACTCTTTATGAAGCTAATCAGAAGGCACCTTAGGTAGAGACACATCTTTACAGTGTAAACAAATATTCTGCAATGACCACCAGCTATGGTTAGAATCATGCAGAACACTGGAATGACAACCAGCTATGGTTATAATTGTGTAGGACCCTGGAATGACCACCAGCTATGGTTAGAATCATACAGGACCCTGGAACAACCACCAGCTATGGTTAGAATCCTGCAGGACATTAAAACTACTTGAAGGGCAAAATGGAATGTCCTGTCCACTCTCTAACCACATGATCTCTGATTTTACAGGGTCCTGACAACTGAAAGGAACAGATGCCAGGAGCTTTGGTAACACCGTGCCATTGGCAAGAATTAGCTCTCTTAATGCATTTCTAAATTATTATTTCCCTTATTATAAAGTTTTTTAGTGGAAATGTTTTTTAATGGATCGGTTGTGAAAATTTTAGTTCTTATCATTTCCTTCCATGGTGCTAAGATACGTTCCAATCTGGGGAAAATATGCATCATCTATAACCAATACAAATCCTAACAATCAGGTCTGGGTACCAAGAGTGTATCATGAGGTGTGAGGCAGTTGACGTTTATAAGCAAAAACAAGACCCACAATAACCATCTCAGTCCACAGTTATTCCCTGGGCTGTTCAAGAAGAACAGGAACGAAAAGGTAAATTCATAACTGTGAAAGGATACGGCACAAGCCAACCTCTACAACAGCCACAAGCTAACCCTACAACTGCCTGAGACCAGCTGAGCTGACAGGTAGCTTTTCCGAGCACACCACTGCATTTTCACACCGTGACAAACTGTTCTCTCAGGTCACCTGTCAAGTGAGCAAGGGATTAATTCAGCCTGTGCTTTCACCAAGTGGAAGGTAAACATTGGCAATTCACTAAGTCCTAGATAATGCAAAGTATTCTAAAAAGATAATCCTTCAAAGATACTTGCTCAAGGATCTGACCTTCAGGGGAAGAATTATCAGGAACCTGTCCAAGAAAGAGAACCCAAACCATGCTTCCCCCGACTTTGAGCTAGCAATGCCGACTTGGAAAGGGCCTCTCCCAACCCACACCAGAGGCAAGACTACGAGCAGATTGATGGGAAAGAGATCACACTCAGGATGAGGCCCCTGAAGTGCCTGCTAACTGCTTTGGGGCACTGGTTTGGCTTCACCAACACTGAACCCTCTTAGACGTTTACGATGATCTATAGCCTCACTTTGAAGATCATCCAAAGAGAGCTACAGAGTCATCAAGTTTTCTTTCCACTCGATTCCTCTGGAATTCGCTGTCTTGGGAGGACTCTGGGCTGAAATGACTGTGCTTTGTTTTAACACGGACACCCTGGAATCGTATATTTTCCTTTGGATTGTGAATGCCCAGTGTTAACAATGATATCTATGGATATTAGAACACACTTGATTATTATAAACAAAGAATATTTATCTTTGATTTTGAGTGTTAATAAAAACATAACAAACACCTGAAAATTGGCAGCTCTGTAGATACATTAAAAAGGAAGAACATGCATTTTTGTGTGTTTACAATTTAGGTCATAAAGAGAGAATATACTTTAAATTTGATAGTCAATTTAATGGCCCATGGTAACAGACATAAATGTCAGGTGAAGTCAATGCACTCATGCATGAAAACTTGGACAGATGCAGAAAGACAGCAACCTTAGTGCTGGACAGGCAGGAAAAGACTCACAAGTTCCAAGGGACAATTGCTTCTACAAACTGGGTGTTCTAGGCAAGGGATTATAACAAGGACGACTCACATTTCCATTTCCTCAGTCCACCTTCCAAGTTTTCATTGGTTTGAATAACAAGCACAGACAGTATCACGTCAACTAAGCTCTCTGCCAGTGATGTCTTCTTGGTCGGATTGAGCGCAGCTAACAGCTAGCTAGCTCTTCCTTCCCAACTGAGCAGCGTTCTGAAGCACTGCCCTCTTGTGGCGTTTGCAGGGAAAGCAGGAGCACCTGGCATCTAGATACCACCACCCACTGGGAAAAAATTGGAAATGCAAGTTTTCAAAAGCGAAGAGTGTCAAAGGATAACTTGTCCAAGTGTACTCCATTTAAAATGAAAAAAGAGATAGTTTTCTTTTTAATAAATAAAATTAAAATAAATCAATGAATAAAATGGTGTGCATGGAAGTGAAATTCATTTAAAATCAAATTCACTTTTTAAAATTGTAACATTTTCAGTGTGCTGAGCATAGGCAAGCTAACCACTACTCTCAAAAATGCAACCCAAGAGTAGATAAGACATGGGAAGAGTAGACACCTATCCTGAAACACAAATGGATGAGCTTTGCGGTCGGAATTTCAGAGAAGCATAGGGACTGGAAAATGACTTGGTCCATAGAAGGCTTGCTTTCCAAGCATAAGGTCCTGAGTTCAGCTACTCAGCCCCCATGTAAAAGCCAGTGCGGTTGTGCATGTCTGTGACCCCAAGCACAGTGGAGCCCTACAGCTCACTGGCTCTGGTCTAAGTAAGAAACTATATCTCAAAAAACAAGGTGGAAAGAAACCAAAGAAGTTACCCAGCATCAACCTTTAGCTTCCATACACAGGCAGCTACACAAAAACAGAGGCGGGGCGGGGGGGGGGGGTACCATCGTAGAGACATGTTCCTTCAAATTTTTATTTGGATTTTTTTCCTTGTTTGGTCAGATTCACCAAATGTTAATATTTTCCTGTGTTTCTCTAAAACTCCAAGCTATTTTTCCCCTCTGAACAACTTCACAGCAAGTTGTGACTGTAAAACCCCACTGTGGAATATCTTAATGTTTATTTTCCCGAGAATACAAACTTTCTTCTCCATAACCACATCAGCACCACTAAAGAGAATTAACACAGAGTCAATGCCCCCACACAGTACAAGCTGAACATCCCTCAGCTGAAAATGCAGAATACCTCAGAGTCCAAAACAAGTTAATCCCCAACATCACAACGCAGACAGAAAATTCCATATTATACAACTCCATTCCATGAAAGACATTTTTATTGTTGTATAATATTGCCTTCCACAGCACATGTATGGAGCATAAGTAAATATTGTGTTTAGACCAGAGTCCTATCCCCAAGATGTTTTATTAAATACACACAAATATTTCAAAATCATTTTAGAGGTCCAGAATCTCCAAGTATTCAAACTGCATGGAGTCTATATTTCTGTTATTTTCACAAGATCTTATTTTTTTTTCTGACCCAGAATCTAACCATGTTGTACCCACAGGACAAGACTTGTTCATTATGACATTAGTTTTCCACGGCATTTGTGATGGGATAAAATCTCAGGCAAGTGTTCAGCCATTCTCCACATCCTGAATTTGTTCACACATTTAGACGGCTGGAGACAATGCCACCTCCTCCAGTCTCTGCTATACTGCCTCTCATTTCCATTAGATGGGAAGCTGTCCTTTGAGTTTTAAGATAAGCACTGGAGCCCTGCAGTGGATGACTCTTTAAATGACTAACCTTTATAAAACCCTGGGGGGGGGCGGGGACAGTCATCCTGGTATCCTTGGGAAGGAGTGGACAGATGAAGAGTTCTGCCCATGGTTGGCTGTTCTGGGCCATGGCTTACCCTCCTGAGCCTTTTCCAAACAAGCAGTTGTTGCTTCAATTCCAGTCCTCTGTGCTCAGTTTTTTTGACTCCAATTTATCTTTAGAGAGAAGAAACAGAAGATAGTCAGAACATGACCCTACTCTGAAGTCCATCAAATAGCAACAGAGCCCACCTTGTGTTTTCCTTCTTCCCACATTGTCTCCTGAAGTCAGCGTGTGTGAATTTTCATCCACACATATGTGCTTTACAGAAAATAGGAAGCTGGTAGATTACTTCAGCTATTGATTAATAGTCTGGAATGCAAAACAAAGCAATATCTAAAGTCAAGGCTCGAATTCAGTTCCATTCCCAGCATCCTAGTTTTATTTTCAATATGAACAAAATGTGGTTCTGAGTGTGGGAGAAATATTACCCTGGTTGGCCAGTGGAAGTGGCACCTATTTGTCCAGTGGTGCGATCCAGGCCAAGAATTAGTGCCTTCTAGCTGGGCTCAGCCAGTTCCTTTGTGAAGTTTGGCTATTGGATTGCTATAGCCTGGCCAGGGCTCATTTCCTCTTTTCTATGGAGCTAAGTTTCATAGTGACATTAAACTATTCCCACACCAAGAGAATTAGTAGAGGACATATGGACAACTCAGAAAACAAACAGAAGATGGTGAGTTCCAATTCTAGAGTCCTATATATTGACGTTTCCCTTTGCTAAGTAATACTTGGAAAGTTTATTTCTTTTCCACCTGTGAATGAGAATGATACATATCTTTCTGAATACTTATTCAACTTAATTATACAGATAATTATACACACATACACACACACACACACACACACACACTGATTTCAATGTGTTATCACTGATTGCAAAGGCAAATCATAAAACTAAGTATTTTGTTGGTCAGTAAGATGCTATTAGGGAGACAACTGAATTAGATTTTACCCTTTAAGAATCTGAAGCTAGTAATGAAGAAATTCTTCCAGGATGATTAAAAAGACTGTGGTTTCTTGATAAAACATTAAGGTTTATATCAAAAGGCTTGCAGACACATTGTCCATGAGCATTTGGTGTGGCCTCTGCCAAGGAAAGGGAGATGTTAGCAAACTGAACTCCTCCTCACAGGATAAGGAACTATTTATTTGGACAGCAGCTGCAGGATTTCCTGACTGTATTTTGTAGAACATTTGGCCTCAGCTAACAGAACCACTGTGGTCTATGGGTTGGTCAAATGACACACATACACAGTTGTGTGTGTGTGGTGTGTGTGTGTCCATGCATGCGTGCACATATTTATATTTTTATGTATGTGTGTTCTCTCTCTCTTGAGTTCCCTTTCCCTTCCCCTCTCTGTTCCTCTGTCTCCTCCACTCCCTTCCTCCCTCCCTCACTTCTTTTCTTTCCTTCTCTTCCATCTTCCACCCCAATCCTTACAGAAGTGAATTTGGACTAATCATCTATCCTGGAGGCGTGACTTCACACCTGAGGATGAAGGCAAATGTTGGGGTGGTTTTATCAGACCCCACAACCCTTGTAAAACATCACTTCATCCCAGCATTCTCCTCTCCTGAGGTCATTGCATTCCCTCAGCCTGTCAGAGCAAGTCTGCGGGGCAGAACACAAACAATTTCCTTTTTCTGCTCTCAGATCACCCTGTTTCTTGATGTATAGTTATTGGGATTGGTTCTTTCAGAAGAATAGCCTGACGATGTTTGATTTCCATAGCAGCATAGATGAATCTTGTCACTGGTTTCATCTCGATTTCAGTCTCTTCGAGAGCAAGGAGAATGAAGCTACTTAGGCAGAGCTCACACATATAACCTCACTATCAGTCAGACGCTGGGAAATATCTGATACGTTAAACGCCCTGATCCCTGTTCGCAAAGTGATGAGGTAACAGTCATTGCTCCTCACCTGAGTACCACAAGGAGAAGCCTTGAGAACATAAGCCATTTGCTCAACATCACACACTTGATTCCAGGTAGTGAAGTCTCCAACGTGCATGCACTTGCACACACCACTTCAGACGGTATGCGCAAGTACAGAATTATACTTCTACAGCTTTATGGATTCAGTACTTTTCATCGCAGTCCATAATAAGAAGTTACCATAAGTAAATGTCACATGCTGGTGTTGAAATATTATGAATTTCCCAATACTGACCACTGTCACTCTTATTTTAATTACTGGTTCTGAACAGTGACAGCATTTGCTGTTTTCATCCCTTCCAGAACTGCCAGACAGACAGTTCTTTCATTCATTGGCTTTAACTTAGCCAGTTATGAACTGTGTGGAATTTTTCATGGCTTATTTCCTGGATAGATGTTTCCTAACATATCATTATTCCCTGGAGAGATGTTTCCTAACATACCAAAACATTCAAGTATTACTGAGGAAAATCCAATATCCTTACTTTTAACCTTCTTGAAGAGAAGAGACATCAGGCTGTTTTTCATCCTCTTCAGAAATAACCAACTTTGGTACATAACAAGGGAATAGGAAAATGCAGATGGCCTTTCATTTTACAAAAGGTGAGTGAAGGTGTTGGGATTACATATGATAGCTCACAAATGTCCTTGCAGAGAAGCCACAGAGTTGCAACGAATTATGTTTATGCCAGTAGTAGCAGAAGCAAATAAAGAAAATTAGATATTTATTTTAAATACTCTGCATTACTCACAGTAATGCAGGTAATGTGCTGTAGGCAGTGGCTGCACATCACAATCTCAAAACAAAAATGTAGAAAACAATTTTTCATTACACATCTGGTGGGATAGAAATTAATTCATACTCATCGCAAATTCAGATCAGCAGCTTCAATAGATTCCATTCCAGAGAGACGTCCAAGTCTGTGTCCAAGGGAATGCTGTTCTCAGGGCACAGAGTGACTTTGATGCTGTGTGTTAGATGACTCTGCTCCTCTAACCTCACACAAGTTGGACAGGGGACAATGATGTCATCCACTAGCAAGATTCTCATATGTCCATCCCACAGGAATGTGGGCACAAGTTGGCCGTGACTGGTTGGTGGGATTGAGTCTCCTTTGGGAAATCTATCAGATTTTTTAGTTTATTTTAACAAAAGCATGAAAACATAAAATCATACATATCATTGGGGTATCATGTCAAGTTTCAATACATACATACATACATAACGTTCAAGCTCCGGTAAACACACCTATCTACTCAAACATTTATCTGTTTCTTGAGGAAATTTTCAGTGTTATATATAACCTCTAATGTTATACAAAACCACCCACCACAATAATGTTATTCATATATATATATATGTGTGTGTGTGTGTGTGTGTGTGTGTGTGTTATTCATATATATGTGTGTGTGTGTGTCTGTGTGTGTTATTCATACACACACACACACACAATCACCCTCCCACACAACAGCACACCAGAATGTCTGACTCCTATCTGTACTTCAACACCCATGATTAAGCTTTTCTTTTGTCTCCTTTCTCTTACTCTGCCCAGCCTCTGGTTACCACAATTCTGTCAACCTCTGTAAGCCCAATATTTTAGATTATCGTTCCCTGGAAAATGGGAATTTAGGACATGGAGACAGGGTTGATACCCAGGTGGTGGAAGCAGCAGGAGAAGCCAATGGACAGTGGCCAAGTTACCCAACTGTCCAGCTCTACACAACTAAAGAACACTGATAACAGTATAGTCTTCCCCAGGAAAGAGAACACCGATTAGCTATCCAATGCCAAATTTACATTTACATACAAGTAACAGTATTCATACTGAGCAGATTGTATTCATGTATTTAGAAATGTGTGTGTGAGAGAGAGCATGTGTACAAGAACATGTATGTGTATGAGTGTGTGTGTGTGTGTGTGTGTGTGTGTGTGTGTGTGTAAAACAACAGTAAAAGGAAAAAAGAGGCCATGACTTTGAAAGAGACCAAGGGGAGGAGGTACCAGGAAGGATTTGGAAGAAGAAAAGGAGAAAAATGATGCTGTCATATTATGATCTCAAAAAAATTTAAATATATTTTATAAAAGTAACCAGCACCAGGAATATGTGATATTTTAAAGCAGCTGAGATTTCTGCTCTGGAAAATGAGGACACTTGGAGAATGGTCAGCCTGAGAAAGAGACACCTGCATGGCCCAGCAAGGAGACTTCCGGCAGCACAAAGATGAAAATGTTAACAATATGGAGAAGACTAGCATGGCTTCCTTGCAGAGATGACATGCAAATAAGTGTGTGTCTGCACATTGTGTGTGCGTATTTTATATGAATGGGTATATAGTGAGTTCATATGCTATAGGTTATATTAGCTAATATATTAATATTTACTAATATATAGTAGAAATTTTGTCAGTCACATGAAGTTATGTCATTTGCAGGACAATGCTTGGAGATTATGTTAAGCAAAATAAGCCAGGAAAATGGGTTAAGGGAAGTAAAAGAAGGCAAAGGGAAGAAAAGAAAGACAAATAACATGCTTTCTTTCCTCATGTGTGGAATCTAGACATGTGTACATGTGTATATGGCACACACTGTGTGTATGTGTCATGAAAGCAGAGGGAGGCTCATTTTGAGAGAAAAGGGAGACCAGTAAGAGGGGATGGGAGGCAGGAGCATGACTGTGAATGAAGGATGATGGCTTTCAAAAAAGTCTGAAAATACCAGGATGAGAGCTATTATTTTGCATGGTAAGTAAATAGGATAATAAAAAGCCTTATCATGTGTAAAGCTTTTTTAAAGTGAACAGCAAATAGAGACCTTGGCTGGCTGGTTTTATATCAACTTGACACGAGCTAGAGTCATCAGAGAGGAAGGAGCCTCAGCTGAGAAAATGCCTCCATAAGATGAGGCTGTAAGCATTCCTGTGGGGCATTTTCTTAATTAGTGATTGCTGGGGTGGCATCCCACTGGGGGTGGGGCCAGCCCTGGGCTGGTAGTGGTCCTGGGCTCTATAAGAAAGCAGGCTGAGCAAGCCATGGGGAAGAAGCCGGTAAGCAGCACCCCTTCGTGGCCTTTGCATCAGCTCCTGCCTCTTGGTCCCTGCCTTGTTTTGAGCTCCTCCTCTGACTTCCTTCAGTGGTGAAGCATGATGAGGAAGGGTAAGCCAAATAAGCCCTGTCCTCTCAACTTTCTTTTTGGCTGTGTTGTTTCATCACAGCAATAGTAACCCTAACAAGACAGACTCAAAGAACCTCAACATTTTTAAATATAAATGAATACCAAGCTGTGGTTTTGTTATCATTAAAACTATTAAAAATGACTTTTCCAGTCAGGAAGAAGCTAGGGGATCTGGCCATCTCGGAATCAGCCCAGCTGACATTCCTCTGTGTCTAACATTCTTCCACATCTCTTTGAGGCTAGCAACCGACCAGTTTAAAACAAGGTCACTGTGAAAATGTAGTAACTCAATTCAGCAGCCACCACTGCCCGAGAGCTTTCCCTTTCCAGTAGCCCTTATAAGGAATGCTATTTCTTTATAACGTCACTGCCAGGGGGACAATACTAAAGAGCACATTCTCCTCCTCCGCTCCTGACCATGAGAAGAGTTAATCTTGTTTTTATCTTCTCTTTCTTGAAATAGAGTCTCACTCTTTGCCTAGGCTAACCTGGAACCGGAAATAGAGGCTAGGCTAAAGCCATGAAACTGTGGCAACCCTCCTGCCCAACCTCCCAAATGTTGGGATTAAAATCTTGAGCTACAACACTTGGTTAATTTCTGGATATTGAGTGTTAGCTAACAATTATATACATATTTAGCCATATTCAGGGTTTTTTTGGTTCTAGAGAAGAAATATAAATATTTATATAAAGAGAAACAGAAAGAGAGACGAATAGAAACCCAAAAGAACATGTAGATAGACAGACAGATAGATACATAGACAGATGATAGGGTACATTTACATCTACCTTCTTCTATATATCTTCCTACTATGTATGCTTGTTTGTATGCATGTATGCTACATATCAATTCTTTGGAACTTTAAACTTTTAAATGAAACTATATGAAAATTTTAAACAAATACTTTAAAAATCACCTTTGGGGCCTCGATTCTAGACCAGCAGTTCTAACTTGTAACTCCCGCAGCCTGTGCTCTGTATCCTACAGCTCTTGGCTGGGAAGCCCTTCGTTAGTAAGCCTTTGATAACTTCTCATCACCTCCCTGACTCTCAGGAAAAGGCTGCCTGTTTTGCCTCATCCATTTACATGTCAGTTCTAGATAGCGCAGGAAATGATGGAGCTGCAGGATGGCTGATTAGATAGGCTTCGGTCCAGAGATTACCAGCCAGGCTTCAGGAGAACAAGCTATGTGTGTGTCTAGCACAGGAGGGTGAGGCCTCGCTGGCAGTTTTCCTCCAAATCCTGAATGCTTGCCAGTGTGTTGCACAGTTCTTGTCCCAGCAAGGACAGATGCCAAGACTACTAAAATGCTCTCTTTGTTGCCTATCAAAGGCCACAATGGTTGGCTCTCTAAATGCAACACGAGGCTGCTGCGTTAAGAATAACACTCAGAGAAGCAGTCTACATGAAAAACAGATCTTCTTCCCAAATAACTGTCCTAAACATAAGTGTTCCACTGTGAAGAATAATGTCTAAATCCACATAATATACCTGACTTCAAGAAAACAGGAAATGAAAGCAAGCAAGACCAACAGCATCCATGTTTAATGCACCTTAATAAAACTATGGCCTGCTTTCCTATGGCTCTTGGAACCTCCTTTCTCTTAACAGCCCAAGTCCCCTTTTTCTAAAGGGCTTTAAGGCTATTAGACAGAATCAACAGTCAAAATAGAAATCTGATGAATGATGGAGCTTTCAAATACCAAGTAACTGACATAATAAGTATATCATGTTCCTACCCTGTTTCCATGGTAACGTATGCCAAACTCGAAGCCACCCACCTCCACATCAGACAGACTCTTTCAAACGGTGAAGACCAAATAAACACAACCTCTACTCCCAATGTCCAAATTTATTAATTCCAAAGTAATCACAGTTCTCGAAGAGCCCCAGTCCTGAGTTGGTTTGCAACCATTGCTATAACCCAGGGATTGCCGTAGGCTTCTAGTTGCTATGGAGATTGGTGCCATTGGCCTGAGTTCCTTGGCATCCCAGGTTTGTCATCATCTACACTGGCTTTTCCAGTACCTCCAGTTTTAATTTCTTAATGGATAAATTAGATTGAAAATCCCGCTTAAAAGTTTCATGATATGCTTGTGATGTTTTTTCCTCTTTTTTTTCACCTTGATACTGCGACGTATTTGGTGTAAGGTGGCTGAATGAGGGTGGTTAGTTCACCCAGTTCACTCTGTTTCTGTTGATAGCTAAGCTGTCAACCAAGTTACAGTGTGACGAGAGAGCTAAAACGCTGCTGTGCTTTCTTCAATATCGTAGAATACTCTTCCAAAGACCCTTTGATTGACAGTGGAAACAGCTGAATCAATAACAATAGAGACAACTTTCAAAAGAAGCCAAGATTTAAAAAAAACTAAACTACAGGATTAGTGTCTTGCTTCCTGTCATGACCTTTTTCCAAGTAATTAATGACTATAACTCGTTCATACAGACAACAGAGATCATCTTGGCTTTTCATTGGCTTTGAAGCCTCATCTTATGCCTGCATTGGTAAAAAGAAATCAGCTTCTACAAATTAGATGCCCCACCCCAGCCCAAGGTCATGAGATTTTCTCCATGTCTTTCCTACTTATATTTTGCCCATGATCATAACAATCCTATTCAAGAGAAAAGTATATGAAGTACTTTTAATATTTAAGTATGTAAATTTTCTACCTCCACAATCTAAAATGCAACATTATATCCCCTTCTCTCCCATCCTGTGATTCCACAACCCAGTTCAAGTTCTTGCCTTGGAGAACTCAATTTAGATGAAGTTTACCTTTCAGAGATGGAGAACTTTGTATCCTGTAAAGCAGACGCTGAAAGGACTGCCCAGAGACTTTCTTTCTTGCTGTGCCACACCTTTTAGAATATTCCAGTGTAACTTGAAGTGAGTTACTTTAGAAGGAATCCCTCTTAGCATCCTGTAAAGTTCAATGGGAAAGGCAAGACTGACCATGGCATAATTCAACTAGAGATTTCTGTGTCCTCCTTAAGCCTCAGATACCACTAAACAAGGGTAGCCTAACTCGTCTTATTCCCAGAGAACAGCAAAAGGACAAGCTCAGATTTTACCCCAGGAAGTAGTGGCTACCCCTACTCCTCCAGGAAGCCACCTATAGGAAGATGGTCCTAGATCAGAGGCTGTTGGGTTTGCAGTCTTCAGTCCATGCCTTTCTGAAGAGGCAACTGGAGTACTTCCCCTTGGATAAAGAGTGAATCTTTTAGACCTCAAGCCCCTATTCACTTTTATTCATTTTATGAGCATTAGTGTTTTGCCTACATTTATCTCTGAACTTGCAGTGCCTACAGAGGACAGAAGAGAAAAGCATATGAAAAGAGCATCAGATCCTCTGAAACTAGGATTACAGACACTTGTTAACTGTCGTGTGGATGCTGGGATTCAAACCCAGGTCTTCTGGAAGAGCAGAATAAGAGTTCTTCACCACTAAGACACCTATCACTTTATTACTCTAAGTCCTCCTTAAAGAACTGAGTGTGTGCCATCGAAATTCACACCTCTATACTCACAGATTAGTGAAGCTCCAAGATGTCATCAGAGACTTTTCTTTGTGCAGAGGATGGCAGTTTTAAAAGACATTCATAGTTGGTCAAAGTTCAGAGAATGAGTATCAACCACAAATGGAATATTCCCATCACCCTACTCTCTACCCCAGCCTGGGACTCAGGGACCACTGTGGAAGATGGGGAAGATAGACTGCAGCCAGAGGCCAGAAAGATTGGACCAAACCTGGTAGGTAACATGATAGGACAGCTATGCTCATGAGCCCCAGCAGCTATGGTGACCTGGACAAGGCCTAGACAAGGTCAAGACAGTCAATACCTCATCGTGGAGGGGCCAAGGAATCCAGTGCCTCTACTCCAGCTGTGTAGTTATTGACAGTTAATGGCTTCAGTAGAAAGGAGACCCAGTTGTTTTTTTTAAACTATGATGAATTAAGCATTGTGTATATGCCAGGCACCATGCAAAGTGCCAAAAACATAAGGACAAATGTAAGATACACATAGGTCATTGTTTAAAGGATATTATAAACAGTAAGATAATAAACATTTGTTATAAAAACATGCACAAAATAATCACAGTGGCCACAAAAACCACAGTGAGCAAATAGGATTCCAGGACTGATGATACAACAGATTCTACTTCAAGCAGGGTAATCTGGAGAGATCTCATGGGATTCATGCTGTGAATGTATAGCTGGGGCTGACACTATGGAGAGCAATCATTGTCAAGACCTTTAGCTACCAAGAGCTCGCTGACAGAAGTTTCCATCCCTCTCAGTCCCACAACTGTTCAGTTCAAAAAAAAACACAAAGGCTTATTATTTATTATAAACTGTTTGGCCTATTGCTCAGGCTTATTACTAACTAGCTCTTACAATTTAAGTTAACCCATAATTCTTATCTATGTTTAGCCACATGGCTTGGTATCTTTTTTCAGTAAGGCATTCTCATCTTCTTCTGAGTCTGGCTGGCAACTGCATCTCTGCCTTTTTCTCTTTCCTGAATCCTTCTATTCTGGTCACCCCACCTATAGTTCCTGCATGGCTACTGGCCAATCAGCATTTTATTAAACCAATATGAGTAACAAATCTTTACAGTGTATAACAGCATTATTCCACAGCAAGAACTTCTGTGTTAGAAGCATTGAGCTTGGGAAGAGGATAATATGTGAATGTAGAAAACTCTACATGGTCACATAAGCCACATACTATGATTCGGATTTCATGTACCTCAAACTGCTCAAAGATACATGCTTACATTTTTTTATATTTTAGCCAATGAGTGGAAGACTGATAAGATGTTTTTAAAAAGAAGGCAAGGCATGTGCTAAGGAGGATCAAGAAGAGATGATAATACCGATAATGATGATGAAGAAAAGGTACATTCGGTATAAAGTCGAGAGTGTTTGTGCATAGCTCCTATAGGATATAAAGGAAGAATAGATTATGAATGACAGTCAGACTTAGGCTACGACATGGGGAAGGAGGTGTATCCAATCCCCAAAATGAATAAATGTCAGAAGCAGAGGTTTAAGGGAAGTTGAGGCCAAGAGTCCAGTCTCAAATGTTATAACTATAATGCTTGAGGGAATTTTGAGTCCAAGTTTGAGGGAAACATGCAGGGACATGATTATAAGTTTGAGAAGAAATGTCCCAATAGATGATGTGATAAGACAGGATACATTTGTGTTTCCTACATCATGGTAGTTATTGGGGACACATCTTTTACAAGTATACAACAAAATCCAAAAATATGGTAAGTACCATCTCTTGTCATAGCACAAAGTTTTGGGGGTCAGTACCTATTTATCATTTATTGTTGGGATCAAGAAGTAGTAACTGATGTGGGATTCCCCTCTTTATGCTGTGAATATGTTTTATTACCATTGGTTAATAAAGAAGCTGCTTTGGCCTATGGCAGAGCAGAATATAGGTAGGCAGGAAAACTAAACTGAATGCAGGAAGAACGAAGGTACAGTCAAAGAGACACCATGTGAAGGAGAAAGATGCCGGAATCTTACCAGTAAGCCACAGCCTCATGGTGGTACACAGATTAATAGAAATGGGTTAATAGAAATAGAAATTAATTTAAGATGAAAAGGCTAGCTAGAAATATGCCTCAGCTGTCAGCCAAACAATGTTGTAATTAATATTGTTTCAGTGTTATTATTTGGGTCTGGGCAGCCAGGAAGTGAAAGTGCAATCTGTCTACGAGGAACTTAGCTAAATTAGTCAAGATACTTTTTAATATCTTTTAAAACAGTGTTACTATGAATGCCAATTGTTTCAAGGGGGAAAGGGGACAAGTGGCACCAGCTTAGGTACAGGTGACCAAGCTGAATCTCCTCTTCCATCCATTTGTCTTACAAACCCAGGCACCGCTATGATAGTGCCTCACAGTGGCTCTCAACATCCCTAATGCTGTGACAATGTAAGAAAACTCCTCATGTTGTGATGACCCCAACCAAAAAAATCACTTTGTTGCTACTTCCTGTGATTCTGCTACTGCAAAGAACTGAAATGTAAATATCTGATTAATATGCAGCCTCCAAAGGGGTCACAACCCACGGGCTGGGAAACCTGCTAGTTTACATTGTGCAGAGGACATAACCCGCTGAACTCCTCTCCAAACTCCAGACTAAAGCCGGAATCGTCTTCTTACTGCATCCACATTTAAACTACACCCCAAACTGTAAGACTTTTATTGGAGAATATACTGGCAGTATATGAAAAGAAAGGGCATAATTGTAGAGACCTTTTTCTTGGAAGAGTGGCAGAAAATGCAATACTTAAATCATGAGATAATATACAGGAAAGGGAAAGCCCATTTTTCAAAACATCTATGTGACTTACAACCAAATAGAAATCTAATACAGATTCAGTTTCCAGTTTGAGTTACAAAATAAATCCCTGAAAGTGGTTTCTCCAGTGTAACAGCTTCTAGCCATGATGTCTCTCTCTTTTCCCATATATGCTTTCTAAAACTGGCTTTCTTTCTCTCTGTTTTGTCTCCAAACCACCTCTTCAGAAACTGGAAACAAAGTTACCCAGAGTTTTTGTTGTTAGGGAGGTTTTTTTAAAAAAAAAAATCTTTATTTAATTAAATTTCAAATCAATCAACCAGTTTGTCTAGACAGTCCTGGGAATTGGGTTGATATAGTTGCTTTTATAATTATATTGTAACTGTGTTTGGGTTACTGAAAATGTAGTGTTTGATTATGTAAACATTTTTATAATGAAAGTTTTTTTATAGTGTACTTCTAACCCTGTTCTAATGATTCCATGGGGCATGCATCTCAACAAAATTCTATATTGATTTTTATTCTAAAGAATGTTTAAGTTGCACATTATATGGGGGGCTGTCTTATTTTTCTTTTATGTGCTAAGAAGTTAAGTGTGGGGGTAGGGATCAGTGAGGAACATGGAATAGAAACATCTAGAACTAATGCCTGTATAATGCCTCTGGTCTTCCTCTAAGAAGTAACTCTGTGTTACAAGCACATGGTGATGTTGCATCCCTAGGAAAGAGTTACATGAAATCAACCAGAATAAGAGAGCTAGTGAGACATTTTTAAATATGGAGAAATTTGGGGGTTTAAAGGGAGATCAAATAAAACACTTGAAAGAGAAAATATGAACTATTGAAATGTCAAAGCTTCAACGGTGTTGATATTACTCAAAATTAGACATACTATGGATATTTATTAAGGCTTCTCAAGTTCTCCTAAAGATTGATAACACATGTCTGAATAGGTTCCATGCTAAATTTTCATGACCATTCTATCTGGCAGGAATCACAAACTGGATGTCCACAGGCCAAATCCAAACCTCAAATGCATTTTGTTTGACACACACTATGCTAAAAAATGGTTGAGAGATTTCTTCAAAAAAAATTATTTCTGCAGATATTTACCAAGTACTCTCATGCCCACCCAGCTCGGTATCAAACACGTAAAGTGCTCAGAGGAAAAGACACACAAAGCCTGCTCTCAGGAGACCCACAGTCAGGATTAGAACACAGGTAATTAACAGTAAGAGAAAGTGCAGTAAATGTTATGGTACAGTAAAGTTGCTACACAGCTAGGGTATATCAGCTGCCTTCTACACACTAGGAATTCTCCATGTGCCTTCCCACACTGGGACGGCAAAGCCCTGTTGGCATCATCTCCATGTTCCAGATGAGCATTCTGGAAGTTTCCCTCATCTTTCCCAGTCTCATAAAATATACGCTTTTAAATTCAGTGTTTTGATTTATCTATTCTGAATTGTATTCTCAAGCCACAACATCAGCAATATCGCTACTGCATCAGCAATTACTCATAATCTATACAGGAGGCTAAGCTGTGTTTCTCATACATTTTTCTCAGTTTTTCCCATGAATAATGCATCCGTAGCATAGCAAATGAGAAGACTTTGAACCTACTTAGAACTCAGTTAGCATCTTATATCTGTTGCTTTGTAGTTTTACAGTGGTAATGGGCAGAATTTTGACCTCCGTGACTGCACACAGTAATATAACATGGATGTTATATTACTATTCAGCAAAATGACTTCATAGGCATGATTACTAAGGCAGTTCACTCGAGGTACAGACTATCCTGGTGGGATTATGCTAGTAAGATCCCTTAAAAGCAAAGAGCTTTCTCTGATGGGGGATAAAGAGATACTCCAGAAGAAAGGACAGAAAAAGAGGTATAACTGGATGGATGGATGGATGGATGGATGGATGGATGGATAGATGGATGAGTGATGGATGGGTGGGTGGGTGGGTGGGTTGATGGAGGATGGATGGATGGATGGATGGGTGGGTGGATGGATGAAAGGACAGATGGATGGATGGTTACATTCCTGATATATGCTAGACAGTATCCTAGGACATCAGAAAATGGGGGGGGGGGGGGTATTGCTGTCAGTTAACTATTAGCAAGGAAATACTATTATAATGCAAACTTAAATGCAGATAACATGATCACAAATTAGGCTCTGGCTGTGCTCCTCTGCTAAATTTCCAAAATTTGTTTGGGCATAACCATAGTCTCTCTGCAACGATGGGGCTTCAGTGGTAACCCCCTCACCTCAAACCCAAGTTATTATTATATTCAGGTTTCAGAACTCTTCTTTATGGCTGGATTCTACTCTAATTACATTGATTGGTGTGTCTCTAATCTGATGTGTAATAGCGTGGCTCACATTGTTGGAGATCAACATTACATACTTGTGGCTGCCAGCCATCAAAATTTGCCTAGGATGTAGCAGGAAACAGCTTCTTCTCCTTCGGAGAAGGAAAAGCACGAGTCCAGTGTCAGTTTCGACTTCTTAGGAAAGGAGGGAAGTAAACAATAAGGGAACTGAAGGAGGGAGGGAGGGAGGGAGAAAGGGAGGGAGGGAGGGAAGACAGGCCGACAGGTGTGTAGGAAGGGTGGGTGTGTATATATCCTGGCAATTGAAATGCCACACATTTGTTAGAATGCATTATCTTCCATGGCAGAAAATAGTCTTTGCTCCAAGTTATATACTGTTTTGAATAAAACAATAGATAATTGTGTTTATCATAAAATATTATCAATACACAGTGAAAATTATTCATAAAGTGAATTTTTGATGCAGAAATGTAATCTCCAGGAAGCTTTTATTCAAAACATGTATCTATTTGGAAGGTGCTTGTTTGGTGAGGTCAGCTTGTGTATAAAAGTCTGTTTTCATATTTTAGTGCACAGTTAGCAAGGAGACTTTAGGGGAAATTTTACAGTAAACTCATGAATAAGGCATCTGTGGTAAAATAAATTAAAAATACTCCAAACCAAGTTTAACCTTGGTTAGCATCTTAAGTCTGCTCCCTCAGCATACAGAATTTGAACTATAGTGTTCTATCAGACTTCCAACCCATCTTTCCCGTCTACCTTCTCCTTTCTGTTTACAAGCATTTTTCTTGGTTTTCTCCCTAGAAAGGATGAGCTTAGACTGGGGAGATGACTCAGTGTGACACACTTAGCACGGAAGCGTGGGGGACCCACGTTTAAGTCCTCAGAACCCCTTTTAAAATGAGGCCCATTACCCTGCGTCTGTTACCCCTGCACGCCTATAGCAAACTAGGGGGTGGAGACAGAGCTCCCTTCATACACTGCAGTGAACAACAAAGAGCGAGCCAGGTCTCAGCCAAGGTGGAAGGTGAGGAAAGAAGCTGTCTTCTCATCTCCACACATGGGCCATGTCATGTGCACAACCCCCACATATTAAAAATGTTAAATCTATGACTTCTTCGCCTTTCCTAAAGCAAGGAGCTGCCTCCCACAGCTGCATTCTGTGAGCCACGTGAAAATGCCGGCAGATGTGAAAACACGGCTTGAGTTTCTTGCCCCTCTTCTGGGTACAGTGCAGGGAGGTGGTCGAGGGCCAGCATTTGGCACACCGCCGTAGGTTCTCCTAGACTAGGGTCTCGGGCACAGCTAGTCTGCTCCAAAGCCCCGGTATTAGGACGGTTTGCCTTTCTTCTGAGAAGCACCAGGAAGCGCTGAACCTGCGTGGGATGTGAGCCCAGGCTGACTCCTTGGGGCCGTGAGACCTAACGTTTTTAGGCGTGTCTAACAGAAACGTGCGTCAGCCAGCAGTCGGCGGGACCCACGGGGGCTTCGTGTGTGATAGCTGTGTCCCTGACAGGAGTGGATGTGCTTTTCTTACTCAGGGCCAGAAAAATCATTGTGAAAGGTGATGAAAGGTCACGGCCAGAGTCAGAAAGTGAGATAAACACGAGACACTTTTTAAGTAATAAGATTCGAGGTTCATTCTATGGTTCTGGAAAAAAAAAATATTTTAACTAAAATATTTTTAACGAACCTTAACACTCTTCATTATTTATCTAAATCCCTCCAAAATTACCCACTAACCCTGAAAATTAACACAACTGAACAGGGGAGACTAAAGAAGGAAAGATGGCTTACTGCTCAAGAGTGTACTGCTCTCAAGAACGTTCTGTTCTTCCGAGAACTCAAGTTGAAGCCCCAACACCCACAATGGGCAGCTCACAATGTCTGTAACTCCGGCTCCAGAGATCCAACGCCCTCTTCTGGACTTCACTGGAACCACACACACATGACACAAAATCACACATATAAACATACACAAAAATTAAAATAAGTTTTAAAAGAATTTTTTTAAAAAAGAGAGAATACGGGGAAAGCAGAGGCAGGTGGATCTTGGGAGTTCAAGGCCAGCCTAGTTTACAAAGTGAGTTCCAGGACAGCCAAGACTGTTATACAGAGCTATGGACAAGAGGGCATGTGAATAAACCCAGAAGTCAGTCAGAAGGGTCCACATCCTACCCTACAGTTTCCCAACTATGTGCCCTGGCACAGGCTACTTTATCTGCCTTGGATGTGCCTCAGATTTGTCACCTGTCAGACGGAGACAGCAATAGTGGAGGGCTATGCAAATGAGCTGCTGCTGCATGACAATCAATCCCAATGTTCCAACTCAAACAAAAAAAAATGGTATCTCACACCATTCATGGGGGGGGGGGCACACATATGTATATGGGAGATCACTTGCAGATGTCTACAAGTATACATGGAGATCAACAACCTCATGTGTCTTCCCCTCAGGTGCCACCTGCCTTTATATGAAGCAAAGTTTCTCATTAGAACGGAATTCTCTAAGTAGGCTAAGTTAGCAGGCAGGGAGTCCCAGGGAGCCACCCTCTCTGCTTCCACACAGCTAGGATTACAGGTGAGTACACCTTGCCCGGCTTTTATAAATGTAGCCTCTGGGACTCAAACTTCGGTCTCTGTGCTTGCAAGGCAAGCACTTCGGTGCCTAAGACAGCTCCCCAGGCCAGCTTACAGCATTTCTCAGAATCCGAGAACCCAGAGTGCCTCAGCTGGGTGGCTCCTGCTCATGGTCCTTTGTGAGCCTGTATGCAGACTGTCCAGAAGGGTTATAGTCAGAATCGTCTTGCCTTGGTGCTAGGAAATCTGTGTCCAAGGTCACTTAGTTGTTGACAAGCTTGTGATGAAGAACTGGAGCCCTCAGTCCCTCACCACATGAGCCTTTCTATGGATGCCGCAGTAGCCCCAAGACGTATCAAAGGAGAGGAGCCGGAGGAAGATGGGAATCAGGGAGGGGGAGACGATGGGGGGATGATAGCTCTTTTGTAACCTAGGATCCAGAGTCAGGCATAATCGTTTGGCTTTATTCATCTGAAACAAGTCATTAAATCCAGTGTCCACTGCAAAGGAATGGAGTTAAATGCTACTGAATAGTTATCTCAAAGGCTTTTTGAGGTTTTGTGGTGATGGTAGTGGCTTAGTGATGGGTTTTCTCTTCGTTTGGTTTGAGGATTTTTCTTGATGTTTTCTTGATGAGAGAGTGTTTGTTTGCTGGTTTTGTTTTTGTTTTGTTTTGTTTTTGAGAAAGGGTCTCATGTAACTAGGTTGGTTGGCCTTGAAGTAACTATAGCTAAAGCTAGCCTCAAGCTCCTGGTCCATCTCCTGCCTCCATCCCCTAAACGCGGTGACTGCAAGTTTGCACTGCCGCTTCTGGCTGCAAAGATAATTTTAAAGCACCTCACTGCTTGTCCAGATTATATGAGGGAAAATGAGGAAAAGGAAAAGAGAAAGAAAGGAGTGATAGACGGAAGGAGATAGGAAGGGAGAGAGAAAAGAGGGTGGGTGGGAGGGAGGGAAGCTGGGAGAAAAAGAAAGCACTAAGAACACAGAACAAGAGCCTGGGAGAAACTAAGACTTCTCTTTTGTCTGTGTGTTGTGTGATTCCTGTATTCTGGACAGTGAGCTCTGTCAAGAGGCAGAGCCAGATAGAGAGTTCAGAACTCAGGGACTGGAGTCCACACTGAAGACGGAACTGTGAGGGGGGAAGCAGAGGATGCTAAGAGAATGCAGAGTCAGGGATGCACCAGTCCTGCATCTTCAGTCCCTGGGGACCGGCTTCATTCCTACGTTCATGGCTGTTGTTTACACATTCAGGCTTCACTGTCTCTTTGGACAGAGAGTTTGAATCGGGCATCAGCATGTAGAAGCATGTTATTATCACTTCGTAATTCAAGCTTCACCACTTGAGTTCAGCAATATTAGTAGTTCAACAGTCTAGGAGGCCCCAGCTAAGGTTGCTTCTTAAGAATGTTTTCATTTCTTTGAGGCTATTTTACTTGGAAAAGAAAAAGAAACACAGAATTTTTTTAAGGAATTAGAAAGAATTCCTAGGTGGAGTTTTAGTTGGTTGTGGGAACTCACACAATGCCAATGTTCAAACATTTATCTTCTAGACATATTTTTTGAATCTCTTTTTGTAGGCAGAATATTTTCTTTGGTTTGACATTAGTGATAGCTAAAACTTAATTATATAGACACATGAAATACCAGTCTCTTACTTGAAAGTCAATATTATTTTTCTCAGATAAACCAGTGACATCTAGCTCTGATACTCACAATTCATAAACATGAAGACATGAAGTTGAAGGCATTTGGGGACCTGAAAGCCCTACCCTTCTACAGAAGAGCAGTAAAGTGACTTAGACCATAAAGAAGAATTGCATGCTGTCACGGAAAGAAGGCGATTTAACACTAAGCATCTAGATTTTTCAATAACACTGATGCATTCACAGAAGTTCATCTCAGTTTTCATTCCATAAAATTATGGATTTCATGCTAGTCAACAACCACTGATAAGAATAGCAAGAAAGCCCCTGTATTCTTTGCTGGTGTTTCTGACTTTGGGCTATTCTGGGGTTTACAGTGTTTACACCTCTGAAGAAAGTTTTCCTGGGACTGAGGCTGGGGCACAGGGGTAGAGCATCAGCCTAGTTTATGTGAACCCCAGTTTAATACTCATCATCAAACAGGAAGAAGGGAGGGAAGAAAGGGAGGGAGGAAAGTAGGAAAGAAGGGAGAGAGAAAGGAGGGAGGAAGGGAAGAAGGAAAAGAGAGAAAAAGGAAAGAGAGGGAGGGAGGGAGGAAAGAAGGAGAGAGCAGAAAGGGAAAGAGAAAGAAACAAAGAGAAAGAAGGAAGGAAGGAAGGAAGGAAGGAAGGAAGGAAGGAAGGAAGGAAGGAAACGTCTTATCTGATAAGCTAGAAATGTATTTAATGAGCCTCAGATCTGCCTAGAAATGATTTGTTTTAGACTTGACCCTCTTGGCTTTGTCTCTTGCTGCAGAAGAACAGGAGTGCGCCCTGTGGCCGGCTGCACCACACACATCTGAAGATCTCAGAGGATTTTGCAGCCTTGTTCCTGTGCTCTTCACCCTGTGGGTCTTTGCCGGGAGTGCCATGAATAGCACGTATTAATCTTGTTGAAAGACTTTTGGCTTTGCATGTGTAATGCATACTTCAGGGAACACCAGCTTTCACCTCTGTGCACCCTCTGCATTTCATTGTGACATCTTAAACAGAAAGCATTCTAGCAAAAAAGGGCAATCTTCTTTCCATCAACTTCTTGACTCTCTCTATGGAAATTGTTCCCCAAATGCTTCCCAATCATGGATTTCCATTTCCCCAATAATCAGTCAACTGAACTTCCAGCACAATTTTTTCAACTTTCTGTGCACCCGAGCTTTGTAGAACAGAGATCCATGTCTGCACCTCGGAGGCAGTTTGTGTGATTAAGGTATATTGCTTTCCTCTGGGTGGATTGCCAAATGGTGTTGGTGTAGATTCTACCCTGCTACAGAAACATTAAATTGATCAGATTCTATTTTGGAAAGCCATTATGAGGTTAATAGGAACCCTGGACTGGATAGGTTTCTCCAAGGAGGAATGAGGAGACCTTAACAGGAGTCAGGTGCTGTCTTAAAGGATGTCATAAATAGTTCTCTCTGCCAAACCTGAATAAATAGGCATTATCATTCATATCTGAACATGGAGTTTGGAGGTGCAATGAAGCTCAGTGGGAGAATGCTTGCCAAGCAAGCACAAGACCCTGGATTTGATTTCTAGTTCCCCCTCTCAATAAAGTCACCTGGCTCAACACTCACAGGTTATCTATTTCTCCCGGCTTAGAGCTGCCCAACTTTTCCTAGGAAAACATAAACAAATGTCTCTTAGCCCAAAACAGTGGTGAGCACAGATGGAAGAAACAGCCCAACCAAAGACTCATTTTGTGAGCCAGAGCTTACCAGAGTCAATTACAAGAACACAGGCAACTCAAAGCCAGTAGCATTCCTGAAAAACCAGCCCAGCATGGGTGACAATTTACCAAAGCTACACCCCTGGAGCTCTCTGCTCAGCTTGCAGGCAGTTCCAGAGAGAGCCCCCTCAAAGCTGTTTATTCACCTTGATAAAGTCAGGGTACAGCTCTGTTTTAAAAAAAAAAATACATCCAGTGCAATATCTAACCAAACATCTAGGCACAAGGCCCAGTAAAGCTAATCCAGAAAATCTGCCATTTTGAGCAGGATACAGTGGCACACACTATAATCCCAGCTTTGGAAAGGCTAAGGCAGGGAGATGGTGAGGTTTGCAGCCAGTCTGCTCTGCATAGCGAGACTCTGCTTCAAAATAAAAATTAACGATTATATCAGCCCACCAATGAACAATTGAACTCAACTCAGGCCTCCAGCAATGTTCACCGAACTATCCCCAAGACCACAGTCTGAGCTGGCCCTTCAATCCCTAATCTCTCTCCCTCCTGAGTTTCCTTTCTTATATCCATTCCACACACTTGAGCTAGAGAGATGTAAAACACAAACCGGACAGCTTGGTTTCTCTAACTCAATAGTTTGCTGAGAATAAACCACATCTCTTTGGCATAGCATTCCCCACATCCTGGTGACTTTGCTCAGTCTACCCCTCCATGTCTTGCCTCCTGAAGTGCTCTGTACAGCTGTTACAAGTAAATGGTGAGAGACGGTTGAGTTTAGAAGGAATATATCACTTGATGTTTGTTGATTTTTGCCACACTACTGTCCTGTCTTCAAAACACGCATCCTCTTCACCTGCAGCTCTTTCCTGTTCCCTTTCCTTCCACCTCTCTTCATTGTTAGCAACCCTGCCTACCGCATCTCTACAAGATATCCTGCATCCCACTGTGTCTTAGCCCTCTGCCATGGATGTGCTCACCCAAATCAGGACCTCAAACGTGTAAAGATGCAAGGAGACACTTTGTTAGTCTCCTTGGTGAAATAAAAGCATGTTCCTTGCCCCTAGCATGTTGCTTTTATCTGATACAAGATCTTTCTTGTCCCAGGTTGGCATTGAACTTCCTATGTGGTTGAGTTCAATCTCATGATCCTTCCATGCTTTGACAGTGCTAGGATTCAGGCATGCACCACCAGAGATGTTGGAATATCCTTATGCTGGAAACAATGATACTGCTGTCTATCCTGCAACACAGACACACACACACACACACACACACACACACACACAACTCAATTTGTTATAATCATTATGGGCTGAACTTTGTACCCCCAAAATTCATATTTTGAAGTCCGTAGTATCATAGAATAATCTCTATCAGAAGAAAGATCTTTCAACGGTGTAAAGGTGAGGGAAGCATGATTAATAAAACCCAGAGAAAGAGATTTGGGTTCAGCTTGAAGACCCAAAAAGCAAAGCAGTCAGTCACTGGCTCTTACCTCAACCTCAGTCCAAAATAATGATCCTGCCTCCCGGAATCAACGAATGAGACTGTGGTTAAGAGCTGTTTCCTCCCATTTTTATAACCCCTCTAGGGCTGGGATTAAAGGTATACACCACCAGGTTTTTATGACAACTAGTGTGGTGACTAGGATTAAAGATGTGTGTCACCACCGCCTGGTCTGTAAGGCTGACCAGTGGAGTGGTTTCACTCTCTGATCTTCAGGCGATCTTTATTTATAAAAACATAATTGAAATGCCACTGCAGGTGAGTTCACAGGAGTGAACCCTGGGGTAGCTCAGTGATACTGGGATCTCCTAACTTGCACAAGGCTCAAGGTTCCATCTTCAACACGAACAACTACAAAAATCTGATTAGTGTCCTTATAAGGAGAAAACATTGGTGCATAAAGAGCCACACAATGAGTATACACAATTGTAGGAGAATCCACATGGAAGACACACCTGCAAGCTGAGGAACAAGCCTCAGAAGGAGCACAGCTTGCCAACGCCTTCATCTTGGAGTTCCAGTCTTCAGGACTGGGGCAAAATAGATTTCTCTTATTTAAGCTCTTCACCCTATGGTACCATCAACAGTAGCCCTATCAAACAATTCCAGGATTTGTGCTTTTATGGGGGAAGGAGGAGGGTCTTATATGTAAGTATCATCTTTCACACAGCCATTTTTAACATAATGTTGGTTCATGAAAAAGTTACATGTCAACATGTAAAATGAAGCAAGAAGCAACCAGTCAGTTTGTTTTGTCTACTCCATCACTCCTACTTTTACAGTGAAGCTTCCCCCTGCCTTCCGGCAGCCTGCTTCCCTCTTTCTCACCCAAACCTCTTGGCCACCAAGCATTCGCCATAACTCACCTCCCCAGATGAGCTTTAGGGTTAAGCCTAACTATTGAGAACAAATGTTCCTGAAAATAAAATAATCTCATCTTATGCTGTGAAGCTTCCACAAGCCTAATTAACTAGTTAAATCAGAGACTGTAGCGAGGTGTTGCTGGTCCAGAACAAAATTACGACTGACCTCTGACCGGCTTTCAGTCCTTTAACCACCTTGCCATCCCTTGACTACCTCTGTGTGCCTAACCTGTAAAACCCCTCTGAAAATAATATCCTTAAGGTTAACACGTAAAATCTTTTTAAATGTGTTCATTTAAGAGCCCACTTCCGTCCACCAAGCCAAAGGCTTAGCTTGTTGGCAGGTAGTGTCTGGGGTTTAACAGTTGAGCGTCCTCTGCTTTGCTTTAGCTCGCTTACCTAATGCTTCCAGCTCTGTGTTTTACCTTGATTGATTACTTTTTTATTGTGTTTCTGTAAAACTTCCTCAGTCTGTTACCCTATGGGAATATGGAATTGGGGTAACCAAGCCATGGTCTCTCATATTTAGCTCCAGAATAAACTGTCTCTTATCATCTCAGAGGTGAGAGCTGTGCTTTGGTAGGTATAGTATCCATCTGTAAAACTACTTATTCCCTCTCTTCCTTTTCAGAGTCCTGGTGTGCAATGTGAAATTCTTCCGCTTTATTGGAGCCTTCTGTTTGGTTAAAAGCATCACCTCAGCTCCCTAACACCCCTTTTTACAGAGCCTAAAATGTTTAGTTGGGGGCTTCACCCCAGCCCCTTAGCATCCATCTTAAAATGTTGGGCGGGGGAAACTCCATTCCATGCCTCCTCCTCTGGGAGTGGCCACAGTCCGGACTCCACCTCCAAGAAAGCCCTCCAAACAGTGACCTCTCCCCAGAGAAGATCAAGACCACTCCCACAGGCTATTTAAACTGCTCCCCAGAGAATGAACACTGGTCTCCCCGTTTTCTTTTCATGGTCTTTTGATTCTCTGATCCCCTCTCCATGTTTTCCCAGGGGGCCACCAGAGAGTGCTGCCATCCATTGAACCTGGGCATCTTCTAATTCGGTCTGATTTGGTCTGATTAGGATTAACTAGTTTTATTAGCTTAACCCGTTTCTCTTCTTGTGCCTTTCTTTGTTCTATGTCTTTCTTTCTTTGTTATTCCGTGGCTGGTTGTGTGGCTGAGTAACTAGCCCCTGGTGTCCTCCTCTTCTTCTCCTTTTCTGATTCCTCCCCTCCTCCTCAGAGCTTTGATTTCTCTTATTTATTCTCTCTACCTGTAGTCCCACCTATCATTCTCCTGCCTCGCTATTGGCCATTCAGCTCTTTATTAGACCAATAAGGTATTTTAGGCAGGCAAAGTAACACAGTTTTACAGAGTTAAGCAAATGCAACATAAAAGAATGCATCACATCTTTGCATCATTAAACAAATGTTCCACAGCATAAACAAATGTAACACATCTTAAACCAATATTCCACAACACATATTGTAATATGTTTTGTGCCATAAATGTGCTATACCAATATTCGGGACACATTTGTATCTTTCTACAATATAACTGTCTAATGAATACCAAAAATGTCACAAGCTGCATTGTTTTGTGACTGACATTTCTTCTATAATCAAACAATTATTGTTTGGGGTAGTTAGCTATTTAACGAAGTAAGAATAAGAAAAAAGCAACTATGCTTTATCGCATGTGTTAGTTACTGTTCCATTGCTATGAAGAGATACTGAGGCAACTTATAAAAGAAAAGCATTCGATTGGGGGCTAGCTTAACATTTCAGAGGGTGAATCCATGACCGCCATGATGGGGAACATGGCATTGGAGTCTTAGCAATCAGCTCACATCTGATCCACAAGTTGCCAACAGAGAGACAGGGATAGAGAGAAAGGAGAGAGGGAGACAGACAGACAGACAGACAGACAGACTAGGACCGACTGGGCTTTTGGAGCATAAAATCCAGTGACACCTCCAACAAGGCCACACCTCCTAATTCTTTCTGAATAGTCCAACAACTAGGGACCAAACAGCCAAGTATATGAGCCTACTGGGACTATGCTCATACAAAACACCACACTTTACTTGTTCCTTCTCCAGCACTGTCTTGCTTTCATGGTCAAGTATTTGACCTATGGATTTCACCTTCCCTCTAAAGAACACCAAGCAGAGCATGGACGTTGAGCGAATGCCCACCACTGTGTGCAGGATACAACAGGACAGCCATTCTAGACATTTCTTAGACAAGAGAGCATGGCCTACCAAGTGACAGTGATCACACTCCTTAGCATTCATCCAAATAACTGAAAATGTATGTCCCCACAAAGCCTGCTTGCAAAGGTAGAAAGCAGCCTTATTCATGATTGTCCAAGACCTGAAACACACAAGATGGCTTTTAAAAGGTAAGCGGAAAAGAAACAGTTGCCATACAAACTTCATTTTAACATCCCACATAAGTAATTTATTGGTATCAAATTCAAGAGTGAGCCCTGGTACAGGAATATTTCAATCAATCAAGAGAAGCTGATGCAGTGTAACAGAAACAGCGAGTCCTACTGCAGGGTCCACACAAAGCAACACCCAACTTAAAAAAGAGACAAATACCTTTCCCAGAGGAACTTGAAGTGAGTGTCAGCTCTGCGTTAAAAGTAAAATTCACTTCACAGGGAAGATTTAATTAAGCTCCCTGATACAAAACTTTTCAAACGTGCTGCAGGTCAAAATTAGAAAACAAATACAAAAGGTTTAATTAAACCTCCAATGACGAAATTCAATCTTCTTTAAAAGACACCACAGAACTGAGAGTCTGAGGTTCCCTGCTTATAGCTGGATGAACAAACATGCGCTCGATATTTAATCTTCTGTGAAAGGCGGGCAGTTTGCAGTGTGCTTGGAGCTGGGGAGAAAATTATTTAAAAAATTAGGAAGCGTGTGAGTGTTTCAGGGGATCCACAGTCAGCTGGAAAATTTGACTAGAAGAGGCAGTGTGGAGGCAAATCAGTGAAGACAGAGCTGCTGGCCTGGAAGCTATTGGACTTCAGCCACTGAGAGCAAGGAATGCACAAGGCCCTGCTCCATTACTCAAGAGCACTTGCCACTTCATTTTCTCATTGTGTTTAATGGAGGGGTAAAAGCTGACAATGTGGTTGAACAAACAATCTGACCATTAAAAAGTGCTTAGAGACGTCTTCAGTGGAAGGGAACGTCACTCTGAAAGTTAAGATTCTATCCTCTACTCATTGGATCTCATAGTTGAAGCACAACTCCGAAGTCACCCGAGTCAATCATTCTTTCCGCCTTACATGGCCCCTTCAAAAGCTCTGCCAAATGCAATCTAATCCAAGCTCAAAAGTATTTAATGAAACTTGACCATAGGCCAAATAAGGTAGCATATACCTGTGATTCCAGTCCTAGAGAAACTGAGTCAGAAGGATCATAAGTTCAAAGTCAGACTGATAAACAGTGAAACTGTCTTCAAAAAGAAAGGAAAAGAAGAAAAAGAAAAGACCCATCTAAAATAATGTATACATCAACAATCTGCAGAGCCTAGTTGTCCCCAGTCTTTGTGTCTTGATTTTAATAAAGTACCTCAGCTCTGGGGGCATTGGGACTCTTCCTTTAGTGATATGTACAAAAGAAAATCACGTCTGTCCCACTTGGCATCCCTTGAAAATTACACACACACACACACATACACACACACACACACACACACACACACCTACACACACACACACACTAGCAGCAGCAGCAAAAAAAAAAAAAACTTGCTTTTCATAAGGCCCTTCTACTTTGACAAAGCACACTTACTTACTCAACAAAATGAAGCTAATTCTTCACCCAACACATAGTCAAGACCCTCTCCAGATGCTCAGTTCTCACTGCAGCCATGCCGTTACTTGAACTGCATCATAAACAACTTTGGCAGATGCTATGAAACTCTTCCTTCTTCCTATGGCCTTTGCTGCATATTTCCCATGACCCACTGGACAGATTATGGCTTTGATGGCTAACGAGGACTGAACTTGACTTGACTATGAGACCCTCCAAAACAAGAGAACCAACAAAGTGTTTTCAGATGGTAACAGAATGGGGTTTGGGGCAGTCTGTAGATGGGGCGTACAATGTCATTTTGCCCCTTCTATTTAAAAAATTCTAGCTATTATGAAGATGCTATCAAGTTTCCCTAATGGAATTGTCATGGTTTAGTTATTAGATGTCAGTAAATCTGCCTTCACCTTGGGATGACAATCTATAAAATTTCATAGTAAGAGAAAAATGGAACTTAGCCCATTCAGTTCCTAGATCTTAATTAGTATCTGCAAGTCTGTGAGCATATCAACTTGCCTGGGGTTTCTTTATATAAACAGCAGGGGATTAATTCAAAAGTACAATCTGTTCTCTGCAAGATAGCCATGACAACACTTTTAAAATGTACATCAGATATTGCTACTCCCCACCAGAGGCGGCTCACACTATAATTCTGAAAAGGTGGCCATGCTGTCTGTCCAGGGCCGTGTCTCGAGCTCCACTCTGCCTGTTCTCCTTTCCTTGCAACCCCAACTCTTTGCTCAGACTGCTGGGCACACTAAATTAAGGATCTTATGTTTGTTGGTCTCTCTAAAACATTCCCCTTAGACTTTCAGAGTCTGCCCTTCCCTTCAACAAGAGTTCAGATCCACTGTTGTAAATACTACCACCACTGATTTCACCTAAGAATACCTTAAAATGTTCCTTTTGCTGTTTTAAACTTTTAACTAGTGGAATTTTTATTGTTTACTAGATTATGACTATGTCCTTCACTCTTATATATCCAAAATTCCTTTCAAATTGCTCTTTAAACATGCTACAAGCAAAAAAAAAAATGAACAAATTAAGTGCTTGCTTTGGTTATCCATAATAGCCATCCTGATAACATATTTGGCTCTTAGCTCAGGATATAAGAGCTTAAGCAAACCTCATCAATTCTTAGGTATTATCATGGTCACTAGCTAAGAAGATAAAGGATGCTGCAAAAAATACACATGATGGCATGGTGCTCCATCAGAAGACATAGGCTTGTAGCGACCAGTAAAAGTTGACAAAAGACTCTACAGATCTAGGGACCATGGCCAGAAGGGCAGGGAAGAATAGAGCCACCAAACCAGCAGAGGTGTCAGCAGGCCCCTTCACACCATTCTCTAAGGTGGGAATAGCCCTACATGCTCATCTCTAGAGCAGTGATCTTAGGAGCATGTGGGGATTGGGAGTACTGGATCTGTCCCTTATCATCCTGCTTTTTTGCCCATTCTAGGTTAAACTGGCCACCTGCTTGGGAGACGCTGCCTAAAACATGCTGAAGGTGCTATAGCAGGTACTTTCAGTTTTGCTGTTCTCTGGGGGTTTAGGTTAATGGCTACTTGGTGCCAGACAGAAAGACAAGACAGTAGAATTCTCGTGTAAATCAGAGATGCTGGAGAAATTGCATGGAGCATCAAAGAGGAAAAAAATCAGCAGGAGCTGATGGGAGCCACAGATCCTGGTGAATTTCACATTCCAACATGAGCCCGTTGTGTGCTGAAAATAAACAGTCTGTTGTGTAGGAAGCCTGGGTCAGTTTGATTTTTGAAGACATAGAACAGGCTGCTGCTAACTTTGGGCTGTAAACAAAAACTCTTTAGAATGCGTATATAATGAGCAGCATCACCTGAAGTAGATGCGGGTCATGAACTCCCATTACACAGTAAGTAAATGCCAAGTCCCTCGCCATGCAAGTCAGTTAGCAGCTGTTGCTTCTGGATTGAAGCCATAAAGAGAAACTCATGGGGGTTTAGAAGGCAACATCCAAGAGACTCAGGCTCCAGAAATCAAAGCTGCTCTCAGATGGTACAGAAGAGAGTGGATAAGATCCCAAGACCGGCATCACCTCCAAAGGAATTAATTAGCCAAAGTGCTAGGAAAAACAAGAAACATGCCATGCCCAGAGATTTCATTTCCCAACATATTTCCAGGGTCACTTATACTATTAATTGGTTTCCATGGTGAGGAACACACCTCACAGTCCTTGCCAACTTTGCGGGGATGAGGAACAAATGTGCAGGTGGGCATTTTAAAACCATACCACAGCCAGAGGATGGTGCACACGCCTTAAATCCCAGCACTCAGCAGGTAGAGGCAGGCAGATCTCTGAGGTGGAGACCAGCCTGGTCTACAGAATGAGTTCCAAGACAGTCAAGGCTACTCAGAGAAATCCTGCTTCAAAACAAAGAGCTCCAGGCCGCAACACAGAAAAAGCCACAGCTCACCACCATGCCGTGTGGCTGGCAGGGCAGGTCTTAACCAAGTGTTGCCCACCACCTAGGGTGCCAGGCAGTCAGACACCATTGTGGTGAGTGGGTCCAGGGTGTGGAGGGGGAAGAGAGAGAGAAGTGGAGTGGTTCGTGGGCTAGGGAGAGAGGCAGATCTGAATGGATGAGGGAGGTGAAGAACAGGTTAATGTAAATGGCCTGCGAACCACCTATGTTCAGGGTCATTTCCAGGCCTGGACAATCGACAAAAGCCAGTCTTGGTCTAAGGTCCTGAAGCAGATGAGGGGGCGTGAGATGGCGTCTGTGGCTCCCATCACCACGGAGGGCTGTGCTGCTGGAGTCAGGTGTCCGAGGCTGGTGTCTGAGGGCCAGGCTGCCCTGGGGGCCGTACCTACCTGAGTCACCTGCCCTTCTACCTGGGGCCACAGTGACATCCGGCTCTGGGCTGCTGCTGGAGACCATGCTGGGTCTGTTGTCCCGCCACACCCGGGGTCTGTGTGGATGTCCCATGGCCCATGTTAGTCTCTGAGGGCTATGCCACAGCCAGGACCATTCCAAGCTGAGCGGCTGGCACTGTCAGCTGGGGCCATGGTGTCACCCAGTTCAGAGCTGCTGTGAGGGTCATGAGTGGGTCCGTGGCCCTACAGCAGTCGGGGTCTGAATTAATGTCCATGGCTCCTGATGTCATTACAGTCCATGCCAATGCCAGAAGTCTGAGCAGCCACCTGGAGCCACAATGGTTTCCGAGGGCCACAGTGCTGTGAAGGCCAAGATGGACTGGGCAACCTGTGCTGCCACCTGTGGGCATGGTGACATCTGAATCCTGGTTATGGCCTAGGACCTTGTTTGGGTCCACGGTCCTGCCACAGCCAATGTCTGTGTTCATGTCTGGTGGCCGATGTTGCCACCGGAGGCCACACAGATGCCCAGGGTCTAGGTCACAATCTGTGGTCATGTGGGTGTCTGGGTGGCTGACCTGAGTGGCTTGTATCATCACCCGGGCCCATGGTGTCATCCAGGGCAGGGCTGTTGCCCGAGGGTCATATCTGGGTCTGCTGCTCCATAGCAACCAGGATCTGAGTTGATGTTTATAGCCTCCATCACCACAGAGGCCCACGTGGATGCCTGCGAAACGGTCGGGCCCCTGAGACCATGTTGGTGTTCGAGACCCATGCAACTACCAGGGCTACCAGGGCCGTACTAATCTAGATGGACTGTACCACCAGGGCCATGGTAATGCCTGAGCCCCGGCTCAGGATCCGTTGTCCTTCTGTGGCTGGCGTCTGTGCTGATGTCCACGGCTCAAGTCCCCACAGGGGTCATAGGAACAAACTATGTTGAACTCCGAGGGCTTTGCTGAGCTGACCCCACCATCAGTGGTCCTGCGATAGCAGGCTCCGCCCCTTGATGGATCCTGCTGCAGGAGAGCTGGCCCCGCAACCAGGAAAGATGACTCCACCCCTCACAGGAGCATGCACCTCACCTGGGCAGCACACTAGACCGGAACCTGTTGTCAGGGACACAGGTGAGCCAGAGCTGAGGGCATAAGAACAGCAGAGCTGACCGTCCCCACCCCCACCCCCGCATCTTCCTTGTGGCAGCTTAGCTGAGAAAAAGGTGCCCTCCCCCTCCAGCCTCTGACTACCTGCAGCAGGCAAGAGAGCTGCCCCCCGGGGGCGTGGTCAACCGGCCTTGTGACTCACCAGCTGCAGCACCAGGTGCAGGAGAGTAGACCCTGCACCATGCCAAGGCCGCACACTAGAGCTAAGACCTGTGGTCAGGACACAGGCGAACCAGCCCTGAGGGGACTGGAACAGGAGAGCTGACCCTGCCTGCCCCCTCATAAGCCCGCGACAGCAATCTAGAGGGAGGGTCCTGCATCTTGCCTGGACAAGACAGTCGAGCTGGCCCTGGTGGTGTGAGTGTGGGTGAGCCGGACCCAAGGACCTGAGAGCAAGAGAACTGGCCCTGCTCCTTGCTGTAGGCTGTGTTATTATTGAATGCATTCCTGACACAGCACACTCCGGATAATCAGTATTGCTGACATTTCTCCCTTCCAGTCAGCAATGAATGGTCACAGCTGGGTGTGAGTGGGTGGCTCTGCTTCACGAGTCTTCAGCTAGAATGACTCCGCTCCTCACGCCTCTCATCTTCCTTGAACCAGTGGATAATCCAAGACATGGATTCGGGTCCCTGAAGCCTGGGCACAGAACTGCCATCCTTTTATCTCCAGCCACATGCTACTGATTCAGGAAAATTGTGCTGGAAAATCCAAAGCCAGGAGCAATGAAATACATTCCACCCAAGAAAAAGCCACTGAGTAAGACATAAAAAGAAAAGAAGAACTGGGTTTCACAATAAAATTGAACACAATTTTTATCACTAAAATCCTGATGGATTAAAAACTGCACTCAAACACAAAAATCAGATAGTTTGTTTTTCTTTACAGTTTCCAGAGGTGAGTCATATTGAGAACAGAGCTCCTTGAATCAAAAGTCTTAACCAAAATGAAGTATATATGGGGAAGCTACTTGGAACCTATGGTCTTGCAATCCAAGTAAGAAACTGTAATGAGAGAGGACAGTAATGCACATCATATGAAAGAACAAAGAGAACTCTGGAAGCTAAAGATTTAAGCAGATATAGGGACAGGTGAAAAAGGAAAGGAGGGGTAGGAGTAGGTCAACCAGAACTAAGGGGGTACTCATAAGGAAACCTGATGGAACCCTGCTTGCTTGTAAACTAATTAAAAACAGAATTTTACATTTTAAAAGGAGTTTGAACAGAGGTAACCCACATTAGTGAACAGTGCTAAAGCAATCCAAAGCACGTGAATTGTTAAGTAAAAAATCTTAGAGCCAAACACAGGTAATCTCCCTACAAATTATTCTTCAAAGAAGTCTCAGAGGCCCCATGTGCGCGCGCATGCGCGCACACACACACACACACACACACACACACACACACACACCTCCTTCTGCTCCTGAGATCCAACCTCCCCTCCCCCCAGTTTCATCCCCAGCTCTGTAACTATAAATCTGCCATAGTCTCCCCTTCCATTTTGTCCCCATCCCCAAGGAATCACAAAGACACTCCTCTCAAACCTTTTTTCCCCCAACTCATTCCAGTATCCCAGCCTCCAACACCAGCAGGTTTTCCCTGTCAATACATCAGCTGAACAAGCCAAGAAAATGGGCAACACACAGCTGTCACATTCCCCAAAAATCCAGAGAGGAAACAGCGACCAAACAACAAAACATCCACCTAACAAAGACAAATCCAAAAATCAGCACTTGCACCTTTAGTCATCCCAAAACCCAGGTGCCAAGACACCAGCAGAAGAACTGTTGGGGCCAGCAGACCTGCCAAATGGTACCTGAATAGGGAGTGAGGAGAGAGAGAGAGAGAGAGAGAGAGAGAGAGAGAGAGAGAGAGAGAGAGAGAGAGAGAGAGAGAAAAGACAGTAGAATGGGGAGGGCTCTCAATAAATACTGCAGCAGCCCCAAATTTATTTCTCATACCCTGTTTATACCCAAAGCAAAAAGGGGAGGTCAACAGACTTCCTTACCATGGCTCAAAGAACAAATAAGCATAATAACCTCCTTAATTCTCAAAACATCTAGTAACCATGCCTTTTGCCAAACATCCTGTTATTTGGCATCAAGGAGCAAGATATCTAGAGACTATGCCTTTAGCCAAACATCCTGTTAATTGGCCTTGAGGAACAAGAACAGGCTTCAATCACTGACCTTAAGTCAAGATGGAATAGAGAGGCCCGTGGGGCTCACGCAAAGAATACAATGAGTTACAACCAGGAAAATAGGTCTCCACCAGAGCCCAGCTATCCGACCACAGCAGGCTCTGAATATTCCAACACAGCTAAAGCATAAGAAAAAAGGACTGGCACTCTCTTCTGGCTTCCATGGGCACTAGGCATGTATGGGGTGCACAAACATATGCAGGCAAAATACTCATACACATGAAGTAAAAATAAATCTTTAAACTAAAAACTTAGACAAGTCACATGCATGAAAACACTTGCCATGGGGGAAAAGTAGGGAAATGACATGGTAACTTGAAAATAATGAAGTAGAAATTGCAGAAACAGGAAAATATGACACTAAAATAAAAATAAAGTATCGAAAATAATGTGTTTATTTGACAGCATGCTAGGCACAGAGAAAATAATGAACCACAAGAAAACCTGATTGAGTTGTGCAGAATACAGTACAGAAAAATCAAGACTTTAAACTTCAGAAGAGAAGGTGAGAGCTACGGGCTATATTGTGATGGTTTCCAGTGGCCATGAGAAAGAGAATGTATGTAAGGACATTCAAAGAACCCACAGCTGAGAGTCAGGGCTGATGAAAGAGCCCAGTGCCCTGGTACTGGGCTCAAACTCCAGGGCAAAGTGAATAAAAGAAAAGAAACCTCATGTCCAAACGTTAAAGCAAAACTCTAAAAATGCCCAAGGCTGGAAAGTAAATCTCAAAAGCAATCAAAGACAAGCAAGCTGAAATCGAAAGCCTATATATCAACCTCAGCCATCTCAGCTGGCACATGCCGAAGCTCATCAACTTGGAAGGTCCAAGAGTTGATGGCTAATTGCACATGATGAGTCGGTGTGCAATGTGTCCCAGAGACACATTGAAATGGAGACACTGGAGAATAGCTTGGGGAATTAGCCCACCACTAGACTTTGGGAAATGAGGAGCACTAAGGTATAATCCTTACTGCCGCCTCCCCAGCTTCATGGCTGAACACAGTATCAGAAACGAATGTGAAGCTGCTACAGCTCTGCACGGATGCAAATACAAGCACTGAATCCATGTGGGCATCACAGCCAAGGCTGTGCACTGAACAGAGACCCTAAGGCAGCTTAGGTCACAGCTTAAGCCCCAAATATAGGAACACTTCAGGTCAGTAAGGTTAGTGCACGCCAACAGTGTTGCCTTAATGTGATAGTTGACTTTCCAGCTTTATTTAATCCCTTCTCCTCCTAGCTGTGAGATATTCATGGGACACTGGTTCTTTGCCATATAACAACCCACTGGACAGTGTCAAAAAAAAACTATATGGTTCTGACTGTGACAAAGAGTTCCCAGTGATGTCCCCATCCTAACCTTCAGAACCTATAGCAGTTTACTATAGATCAGAGGGATTCTGCAGATATGGTTCAGGTACAGATTATGATGGGTTTTCCAGAAGGGTCCAATGTAATCACAGATGTCCTCCTAAAAGAAAGATGGGGGCAGGGTGAGAGTCTAAGAACTTGTCATAATAAACAGGAGTGATGCAGCCACATACAAAAAAAAGTGGGTCACGTCTCAAAGCTGGAAAATGTAAGAAAATAGACTCTACCCCAAGAGCCCCTGGAAAGAACCTAGCTATGCGAACACCCTCATCATAGCTTTTGAAACTTCAGAACTCTGACCTCTTGGCCTGTGAAATAACAAATCCGTGCTGATTCCCTCTCTGGATGTATGGTCCTTTGTTCCACCTATAGGAGGAAAGTGACACGCTTGATGGGGAACAACTCAGTGCTACGGGGTCCATGGATATCGCCTGGAATTCTAGACTCAACGAAAGCAAGATGCCCAAAGCAATCGGTAGCGGCCCTTCTCCCTGGTGGGGAACGCCATGTGGAAGAGGACAGTGAGTATATGACAGAATGGGTCAGGTCACGAACTGGAGAGAGAGCAGTTACATGCACTTCGGCATGGTCAACGAGGGCTGGTGTGGAGTCAACTTGAGGCGTTTTCAGGAAACCCTTTAGTCACCCCGCTGCAGAGCAGTGCTAGCTACTACCACTCACAGTTCCCTTTCTTTAATGGAGCTACTGTTGTATGGGCCTGACCCTCATGGTCATTCATTTAGATGGAAACTTGGCCTTGGGCAAGAAAAGAAAGAAAGATGGCAAACAAGAAGCTCGTCTCCCCTCTTTTCTCTTAACACTGTAGGGATACATCTTAATAGCAGGAAAATCCAGTCTTTGTTTCAGGTCACAACACATATTACCCAATGGTAAGAAGGTAAAAAGGTTAATTTTTTCCTTACTCCAGCACTAACTGCGAAATTAAATTCAGTAGGCATTGTGGAGCACGCCTGCAATTCCAGAACACAGGAGGCCAAGGCAAGATCTTAAGTTTGAGGCCAGCTTGGACTTCAGAGGGGAAAACCTGTCTCAAGAGAGAAAACCAGATGTTGAACTTGTCTTGAAAAGAGACTTTTTTAAGTTTTTGTTTATTCATTATGTTATGTGTATGTTGTGTGTGCTCAGATGTGTGTGTTCAGCCATTCATGTGAGATCAGAGGTCAGCTGTCCGGAGGTGGTTCTCACCTTCCGCTGTGTGAAGGTTCTGCGGCTGTGCTTCACAGTCCACAAGAGCTAACCAGCAGGCGTCTAGACAGTTCCCTTGTCGCCACCTCCCATCTCCCCACCGGAGGGATATAGATGTATGTTACCACAGCTCACCTTCTACACGGGCTCCAAGGATCAAACACAGATCACCAGGCTTGTGTGGCTAGAGTCTTTACCCACTTAGCCATCTTGTGCCCCCTAAAGAGATTCTTCTTTCTTCTTCCTAGCTACCTAACACCTCTTCTTGGCAATTATTGCCTTAAATGGTACCAATGTGTGCCACAGGCTGGACAATAGGAAGTAAGTGCCAAACCGCACTCCACAGCCTCACTAGCACCCAGAAAGCTGCCAAAAAGGGTTGAAAAGCATTCCCAATCCCAAATGGTTTTTTTCACTAGCCCAGAGTCTTAAAAATGAAAAATGTCTATCTTATGAATTTTAGCAGTTGGACCATAGATTGACATGAACATAGTCTTGTAAAAATATATATATTAAATATCTCATCCACAAGAGGAATAATTAAGATAACAAAAAAAAACTCTTCTTAGAGAGATACATAATGAGTTTCTCAAGAATTGCTGTGTCAACAAAGACCTGAAAGCTAGGTTAGACTTCTCAAACTCCAGGGTAAATGGGGAATTTACATGGTTGGGGGTTTTGTTTTGTTTACAGGGTAGAGATAGTTAGCAAAGAGAGTAATGGGCTCCACTGTGGTGCTTTCACACCTGTGTGTGATTACACTTAGTGCTCGTTTGCCCTCCCCTGCCACCCTCACCCCAGCTGTCCCCCAACATCCCTTCCTCCTGCTTCCTGCCCACGGACCCCACTGCCCTCTCCTATTGCCCTTCCTTCTCCCCTTAGACTTCTCATAGTTTATTCTCTACTACGTTAGCTCCCACGTATATGTGTGCATACATATGTATATATGCTTCAGCTTCATTGATTTACAGGGAAACACTCTGTGACCTTAAGCATACAAAGTACCACACTTCTGAAAACCTAGGGAGACTCTTCATCTTGATGCCTTGCTCTAAGGCGATGATTCATGCTGAAAGGCTTCATGGGGCTTATAAAATGCAGTCAGATTCATCTCAACTCAATGCATCTTCATTTTACAACTGTTCGCTTACAGCGTGCTTATCATGGGCCCACATCATGAGCTCAGTTTTTGATTTAAGTGGAAAATAAAAAGCCTTCTGCAAATGAAAGGTAAATATGTTAGGGATGGGTTGTCAGCCTTAAATCTTGTCAGGTGAAGCTCTGGCTTTTTGCAAATGTTCACAACACACCCAGTTCCCTCACAGAGGGCTTTAGCTCCAACATACAATGGACCAGCCTGGTTGTCTTCAGAACTACTGAAGTTTTGCTTACCTGCTATTGGACTAGGCAGCCATTGGCTCTGAAACTCGGCCTTCCCAGCTAGAATCTGTCACGGAAATCTCCAGCCTTGCTAATAGTGTAGCTGATAAGAAAACAAGACAAATTAAAATTTTCAACCAGTATCCAAGATAAATAAAATATAAATAAACCCATATGAATCCAAGTATCGTGATGGTGGGAGTTTCTGGCAAAACTAGATCCTGAGAACAACAGGGAACACAAAGTTGAGAGTTCCCTGGCCCCCTGCAAATAGAGCTCTCACCCCACTTCACAGCTCACACTGCGGGTCTTCAGTCCTGCAGAAGCAATGGTACAAATTTTGTCACTGCTGAACTTATGAGGGTGTGATTATAATTGGTCTCAAAATTAGATTTTATTTCTTCCTGGTTCACCCAAAATTATCACATGTAAATTGTTGTTGTTGTTGTTGTTGCTTTCGAGACAAGGTTTCTTTGCAGCTTTGGTGCCTGTCCTGGAACTAGCTCTTGTAGACCAGGCTGGCCTCGAACTCACAAAGATCCACCTGCCTCTGCCTCCTGGGTGCTAGGATTAAAGGAATGCACCACCACCACCTACACATGTAAATTTTTATTAAGCTTTTAAAGAGGCAAGTACATGAAGGCAGGAAAAAAAGCACAGATATATTTCCCATTATAACTAAAGACAATAATGTCCTAGATTTACTTTCTGTAACTGAGATAAAACACTGACCAAAACCAACTTGGGGAAGAAAGAGACTGGGACATTTCACAGTCCATGACGGAGGAAAAGCCAACGCAGGACCTTGAAAGGGGAACCACAGTGGAGCACTGCAGGCTTACCTCTCTGGCTTGCTCAGCCACCTCTCTTATACAGCGAGGCCATACTGCATAGGGATGGTACCACCCATAGTAGGCTGTGCCCTCCTACATAAAATAGCAAATTACAAACCGCCCCCAACACATGACAACGGACCAGTCTGATGTAGGCCATTTCTCAAATGTTTGTGTCAAGTTATCAAAAACATAACTATGACAAGATCTTTATTTTCTGAAGGTTGTGCTGCAAAACGGAAGTAGAGAACTATACAGAAAATAAGACAAAGACAAGGTTGAAGATTGGGGAAAAACATACCAGTAGCATGATCTAATGGTGATGGCAATGACTGGAGTAGCACAAAATGTGTTTCACCTAAGAGAATGGGAAGATTGGTACAGTGAAAGATTTTCTGTGATTTTTATTCCTCCACACTGCCAAGATCACAACTCTGTAGTCAATTTCCTTGCAGGCATCATTTATATGTACAATATGACAGTTCAAAGAATAGTTAATTCTTGTACAGACTCAGAACGGAGTGTCTTTAAACAAGAGTTCAGTGACTAAAAATATCAGCTATTGGACGATGTCAAAAGTGACTCAATTCATTTAATATAAGATGCCCCCAGACTGTGAGATTCTTGGGCAGCCAGATGGCCATCGGGGAGTTCTATGAAATTCTGCTTTTGTGGAAGCATAAAGGCTTTTGTTTATGAGTGCTCATTACCCAATGCCCTGCCCTGTTCTCTGTCATTCCATTCTTAACAAATGCTGGAAACCGAAAAGCACAGAATACATTTTATGTAGTTACCAGATATATCAAGAAGTCTGTCAGAAGAGTGGGGAGAGCAGTCAAGTGAGGAATCTGTTTCCTGACACAGAAAGGGAGAAAACTTCCTGAGTCAATAAGCCAGGACACCCTTCAGGGAGTTCCTGCCATAACCTTTCTGTTTCCAAATCCAAAATAGACTGCACTCCTGATTCATATCCTGAAACCTGGCATTCCTAACAATATTTCTCTGTTGCCTCTCCTATAAAGTATATTTTTCTAAATTTTCATAAATTCTTTAATCATACGAAGTTTTCCTTCCACATGCTGGATTTTTTTTCATTTCATTTTTGTCTTTTGAGTCAATGGGAGGGAAAATCAGTGTTGCTCTCTGTAATGTCAGATGCTATTTTCTTTCTCATCTCATTTTGAAACGTTAAACAGACTCTCTCTGGGTATATATGTCTCTCTGGCTTAAGGACATTTAAGGAGCATAGGCAAACCTTTCTCTCTCACAAGTTTCATTTACTCTGATTTACCCCTATAAGTTTCCTGTCGGATTGCTCTAATTTTCCATGCCATTACTTTCCCAGCTTGACCCGTATTCTTAAGAGCCCTTCCTTCTGGCTTTCTGTGGTGCCTATTCTCTGTCACGTTGACTTTGCGCTCCAACATCATGTCTCAAACTGGCTCCTCTGCTTTGTTCTTCCTAACAGATACCATCTCTGATCCATGAAAAATGAAAAGTGGGGGGGGGGCGACTCTTTTCTGCTTGTTTTTTACTTTGGAAGGGGTTTGCTGGGAATCAACCCCGGAGCCTCAAGCATGCTGGGGACATATTTAATCATTTAGCTGTACCCCTGAAACGTCTGCTCCTTAAAAATAATTAAGGATTTTGAGGATTTTTTTCCTTTGTGGGGTCCTAATATTTTACAATTCTTCATTTTAAATGGTAATTCAAACCATAAAAAAATTAAACTTCTGGAAGCTGGAGATAGTTCAGTGGTTTAGAGAGCTTACTACTCTTACAGAGGACTTGAGTTCAGTTCCTAGCACCCATGTTGGGTACCCACATTAGAAGGTTCATAATTGCCTGTAACACCAATGCCAGGGGCATTGCCTCTGCCTATGCCTCTGGTTCCCACAGGCCCTTGCACTCACATGTGGAAACATACACATGTACATGACCACATACGCATGCACATGTATAATTAGAAATATATTTTTTAAAATATGACTTCTGTTCATAATTCTACCACATGTGAGTATATACTAGAGTATGATACAGTCTTCAATTAAGTATATATTTCATTTGTAAAAATATTCAGTAATTGTTATATGAAAAATGAAAGTTATTGAAAAGAGAGGAGAGTGTGAGACCATCCTTTGTTTTGGTTATAAAAATATGTCTCAAAAGGCAATAGATGAGGCATCCCTTATGATATTGGAATGAACATATTTAGGAAGGAATAATTATAGAAGCATATAAAAATTTAGTCATTTTAAATCATCAAATCAGGAGAGGAAGCCTGGATTATACAACACACTGTGTTTCCAGCACTCTGCTCCTGTGTGTAGAAGGAAACGTGCTCAGCCAGCTTCTGATTCTCCACCATGCCATGCCTTCCTCGTCATCGTGAACTCTAGCTCTGGTCATGGTATGACAGCAGCAGTAGGTAAGGGTCAAGGCTAGCCTGGGATACAGAGTGAAGTTCTGTCTCAAAACATGATAAAAACAAATTCATGGTGATGTCTCATCTGAAATAAATAAACGGGTGATGGGACTCAGAGCATAGACTACAGCTCCAGGAGGGCGCTCTGGTTTTGTCTCCACTTTGAAAGAGACTGTGCAGCTAAACTGGGTAGGATGAGAATAAAATGCTCTTCAAGAACTCAAGAACTCCGTCAGAAAGAGGGAGAGGACTGGTGGACTCACAGAATGGATGGGGGACTCACAGAATGGATGAGAAACTCACAGAATGGATGGGGGACTCACAGAATGGATGAGAAACTCACAGAATGGATGGGGGACTCACAGAATGGATGAGAAACTCACAGAATGGATGGGGGACTCACAGAACAGATGGTGGACTCAGAGAATGAATGGTGGACTCATAGCACAGATGGCAGACTCATAGAATGGATGGTTGACTCACAGAACAGATGGCGGACTCACAGAAAGGATGGTGGACTCAGAACGGATGACGGACTCACAGAACAGAGAGTGGACTCACAGAAAGGATGGCAGACTCATAGCATAGATGGCAGACTCATAGAATGGATGCTTGACTCACAGAATGGATGGCGGACTCACAGAAAGGATGGTGGACTCAGAACGGATGATGGACTCACTGAACAGATGGACAAGAGGAGCTCTAGAGGCTCAGGAATATCCCTCTTATTTCCTTTGAGCTGGAAGTAGTGTTCTATATCAAAAGTTATTAAAATTAGATTATAAATTGGATTTGTATAGAGTCATACATGTTATAATAAAGCATATGACTCCATAAAAACCAGAGAAATCACAAATCTAAATTTCTTTTCCTAACTTTTATATTTTAGTGCAAAATTACAAGGCTAACTTGTTGATACTACAAGATATCAGATATTCTTTTTTCTTTCTTTCTTTCTTTCTTTCTTTCTTTCTTTTTGTTTGTTTTTCAAGATAGGGTTTCTCCCAAAACTCACTCTGTAGAGCAGGCTGGCCTCAAACTTGGAGATCCACCTATCTGTGCCTCTCTAATACTGGGATTAAAGTCACGTGGCAACACTGCCTGGCCTCTGATATTCTTTTTAATTAACTTATTTTATGCATATAAGTTTTTTCCTCCATGTATGCCTGTGTATCACTTGCATGCCTAGTGCCAGAAGAAGCCATAACAGGATATTAGATCCCCCTAGGGCAGGAGTTACAGATGGCAATTAACCACCATGTAGATGCTGGGAATCACTGTAGATATTGGATATCAGAACTCAGGCCCTCTGGAAGAGCAGCCAGTGCTCTTAACTGCTGAGCTCCACCCCCTCATTGGACATTAATAAGCACTGAAAATACTTCGAAGAAAAATACATAAAAAGTATAATAAAGTTTTTACATTTTAATTTACTTCATATCCAGAGACAACTCTAACCTTCCTTTAGTAAAGTGGATTTATCCACTAAGCAAAAGTAATTTTGAGATTGCTTTCCCAGAAAAATACCCAGAATTTCTTGACACCTTGAGACTGCCTATCAGACAGACAAATTCATAGATACTAGAGTATCTAGACCCACAGATACTTAGAGCAGTTCTGATCACTCTGGCTTCCAATAGCAGTCTCATTATAGGGTCCCTCTTACATCTGAGGGCCAAGTCAGGGTCACCTAATTTGTACATCGATTCCTTCCCAGTGGGCAGCGGAAAGGAAACACCATTTTGTCTTAGAGAAACATAGAAGAGTTTCCTTGGCCTACAGCCTAATTTTCTCATTCATTTGACACAGATTTCCTCGTTCCTTCACAGATGCTGGTTCCTCATAAAATCTTCATTCAAAACTCCATGTAAGCAACTGTTCTGAGGAACCAAACCTGGGTCCACCTGAGAGCCTCTCTGTCATTGATTCCTAAGTTTTATACCTGCAGGTGTATCTGGCAAACAGAAATATGAATACACTCAACTCATGGCTTTTATCCTCATTCCTTTAAGTTGTAAACACACATAGGCACACAAACACACAAAGTCTAAATATTGTGAGAACCTCACACTACTGCAACGTGGGGCAAAGAGCAGAAGGACAAGCTATGCATAGCACATCTAAGGGGCAAAGCAAGAGGGAGGGGTGTCTCACGTTATAAGATCCCATATTCAAGGCTGCTAATGTGCTCCTGTGAGAACTAACCCAGCCCTAAGGGAAGGCGTTGAATCTTAATAGCTAATCACCTATTAAACAACTCATGATAGACATTGGATTTCAATAGGAGTTTTGGGGGGAAATAGTAACAACCAGCATTTAAAAAATAAACAGGTAACAGTATCAGTGTGATGCGGCGAAGATTGGAAATAACCAAAAATAGTCCTTTTATAATTATTCAAGTTTAATACAAAGGGAGATAAGGGAACTTACAGAACCAAGGGTCCAGCGGAGTGAGCGCGGGGCAAAACGAACGGGGGGCCTTCCGGCTCCCCAATCCTATTTAAGGGGCATGGCTACCCCGCTGGAGCAGCCACGCCCCTGAACGCAGGGATTGGGCCAGCTGCCCCAACATCTCCCCTTTTTTGTCTAAATAAGACAGATTCAGAAACCAAATACAACTATATACAATGGGAACTGATCATATAAAATTACAAAAAGTAAACAATATCAGGCGAGAAGTATATAACGAAGAATTTTTCTAATCACTCTACTTTGAGAAGTCTAAATAATCTAGAAGGTAGCTACCATTATCTAATCTTCAACCCCATCAAAGATCTGAGAAGGAGAGTAAAATTACCAAAGCAACCAGGAAGCACAAACGAGAAACTTCCAAAATGTGCAACAGAAGACAGAGACAATTGACTACCTGGGCAACCACACGAAGTCTTGATAGCAATGTTGAGGCAACCAACTTTGGCTGAGGCCTGAAAAAACCTGACATACCATTATACAATGGCAAGGAACCTTTAGTAGAACTATCCTATCCTGTCTTGGCAAGATAAGACAATTCTGTTTTATCCACTTATGGATATTTTGTACTTTAGTCAGTAATGGAGGTATGGGCTTTTCTTTGCCCCAAGGCCAGTTCTGCCAAGTAGAAGACAAACTCCCAGTGGAGTGTCTTTGGTGCTCAACGTTCTCTCGGGAGTAGAGCATTGTTGCCAGGAGTGATTGTGTCTCAAAAATACAAAACTGTAGGTTAGATTAAAGGCCATGTTCTACAGTTCTTCAAAGAGGTTGAAGATTATGCTATCTATACTAAATACAACCTCTATGTGTCTAAAAAACCTGATTGTCCTAAATATAAATATGACCAACATATAATTCTCAACACTTATGTAACTGTATGACTAATAGAATAGACGACTGTGCAAAAAATGAAGACAATGATTTCCAAATGTAAACAGGGTCCTTACATAAATAATATCTGAGGTAGAAATGTACAGTGCAATATGGTAAACAATGTCATTACATAAATAATATCAGAGGTAGAGATGTACATTGCAATATAGTAAACAATGTCAATATAACAATTGTTTCAAACAGAGGTGGTATCATACTCTCATATAATGTTCAATATATCAATATACAAGAATCAACACTCATATAGTTTTTTTTTAAAAAAAAAGAAAAACAATAACTCACAAAAATCAATTATTCCTTCAGATCACCAGTTAATCCCTCCCTCCCCCCCCCTTTTTTTTTTAATACATATAGATATACACATAAATTATACCCCTGAGTCCATATAAAGCCTTCCACAACCCGACCACCCTATACCAGCCACCAATTAGTGTCCCTAAATCTGAGGGTAAACTTTATTGGGAGGGGGGGGCGTCGTCATCCAAGATTGCTTCCAGCTGACATAGGGGCGACTTTTCTTCCCAGGGGTTCCTGTGAAAGCAAATGATGGTAGAATACCCAGGGTAACATTTCGTCTAGGAAAAATGTGTCCAGCCTCTGAATTTTTTTTTTTTTTTTTTGAAAAATGAGGCCAGAACGTTGTCAAAAATGTGCACCATTCAAAAGTGTTCTGTGCAATTGGTACCAAAAAACAGGCCAAATATTAGCGCTACTAAAACATGACGTCATAATGACTAGTTGGAGTTGATGTTGCGGGGCCCCGTCTTCATCCTGGAAACTGCAAAGATTACTGAAGAAAAAAAAATTTTTGTCGTTTGTTGTGAGAGAGATAAGCATTATCTACAAGGACACATACAGACGTATACGTGCATATCTTCAAAGAAAGGTGCATTAAAAACAACCATAGATATGAATGAAGGCAAAGAAGGCAAATATATTGGTACCATTATCAACATTATTGTTATTAATATTCTGTCTCATAATATTACTCCTGACCTGAGACAGAAACTCTGAGAAATCTCTTATAAACAAGCTTGGAATTGGAGAGGGACTGGGCCAGAGTCCAACTCCAAGAAACCAGCTCTGAATATCTATGAAGAAATGCATATTGACACACATACAAAAATTGTTTTCTATACTCACCGAGCTTACCCAATGTTAATGCTGATCCTTGTTGGGTTGCAATTGGTTCCAATTCATCAATATTCAAGGTATGCAGGGTCCCTCAGGTCCTTTGAAGGTGAGCGTCTTCCTGTGGGGATAAGAAAAAAAACCCTGCCCCCGTACTATATGTTTCTTACCATCAGTATGGTCACCATCCTTGTGCATGAATTGTTATTTTTCTTTTCCAAGGGGGTTCTCCTCTTCAAACCGAACCTTTATTAATTTTGATGGTATCCACGATTTTTCTTCTCCTGTGGAGACAAGAGCAAAACCCCTTCCCCAACGCAGCACATCCCCTGGCTTCCATTGTGAGGTTAGCACATCCTTGAAATAAACTGGTTGATTTAATTCAACAGACTTTTCCATTATCCAATGTCTCTCTGCAGCCGTTGTCCCCTTTTCATTAGCGTTGAGAAAATTCAAAGTTAGTAAAGCATTATGTAATCTATTTCTGGGGGTATTCTCCACCCCCTTTTGCTTGTTTAACATTTCCTTTATCGTCCTATTTGATCTTTCAATGACTGCTTGACCTGTAGGATTGTAGGGTATGCCTGTAACATGCTTAATATTGTAATAGGCAAAAAACCGTTTCATTTTTCTAGAGACATAAGCTGGACCATTATCCGTCTTTATTTGCGCAGGTATACCCATGATGGCCATGACTTCTAATAAGTGAGTGATTACTGAATCGGCCTTTTCTGAGCTTAAAGCAGTTGCCCATTGGAATCCTGAATAAGTGTCAATGGTATGATGTACATATTTTAATTTTCCAAATTCTGCAAAATGGAACACATCCATCTGCCAAATTTCATTCCTTTTGGTGCCCTTTGGATTAGTCCCTGCAGGCAGTGGTGTTTGGTTATAGAAAGAGCAAGTAGGGCATTTCTTTACAATCTCCTTAGCTTGTTGCCATGTAATAGAAAACTCTTTTTTCAAGCCTTTGCTATTGACATGATGCTTTTCATGAAATTCGGAAGCCTGCAGCACACTACCAATCAATAGCTGATCAATATCTGCATTGCCACGTGCTAAAGGACCTGGCAGACCCGTATGGGATCGGATGTGTGTTATATACATAGGGCAAAGTCTGTTCCTGATCATTTCTTGTACCTGGATAAACAATGAGGTTAGCTCAGTATCATCAGGTATGAATTCGGCAGTTTCAATATGTAAGATAACTCTTTCTGCATATTGTGAGTCAGTAACAATGTTAAGAGGTTCCTTAAAATCCCTTAGCACCATAAGAATGGCAAATAACTCTGCCTTTTGGACAGAATCATAAGGACTTTGTTCCACCTTACTCAAGTCTTCTGATTTGTAGCCTGCCTTCCCTGATTTATTAGCATCAGTATAAAACGTGCGGGCTCCAGTTATCGGAGCATCACGGACAATTCGAGGAAGAATCCAAGAAGTTCTCTTTATAAAGTTAAGCCTTTTGCTTTTTGGATAGTTGTTATTAATTTCTCCTAAAAAATTAGCACAAGCTCTTTGCCATGGTTCATTATCTTCCCACAATTTTCGTATCTCATCAGCGGTGAAAGGCACTATGATTTCTGCTGGGTCTATGCCTGCTAGTTGGCGAAGTCTCAATTTACCTTTTATGATTAGTTCAGAAACCTTTTCCACATAGGTTTTTAATTTCTTACTTGGCTTATGAGGTAGAAAGAGCCACTCTAAAATAATATCATCTCTTTGCATTAGAATTCCTGTAGGAGAAATTTTTGAAGGCAATATAACGAGAATACTACTGAGTTCTGGATTCACCCTATCCACATGTGCTTCTTGCAATCTTTCTTCAATCATTGTCAGTTCTTTTTCTGCTTCAGCTGTTAATTCTCTGGGACTGTTTAGGTCTCTTTCTCCATCTAAGGTTTTGTTTAAGTGAACTATCATATCAGGTGTTATCCCAACAGCCGGTCGAAGGCTGGAAATGTCTCCCAACAACCTTTGAAAGTCATTAAGAGTATGCAGCTGATCTCTCCTAATTTGTGCCTTTTGTGTCTTAATTTTCTGCAAACCTATTCTATAACCTAGATAATCAACAGAATCTCCTCTCTGAATTTTCTCGGGAGCAATCTGTAATCCCCATTTAGGTAGAACTGTTTTTACCACTTCAAACAGTTTCTCTAAGGTATCCATGTCTGAGTCAGACAATAATATGTCGTCGACATAATGATAAACAACGGATTTGGGAAACATCTTGCGTATTATTTGTAATGGTTGATTCACAAAGTATTGGCACAGGGTAGGAGAGTTCAACATGCCCTGTGGGAGGACGGTCCACTGGTATCTCTTGGTAGGTTGAGAGTTATTATAAGTAGGCACAGTGAAGGCAAACTTTTCTCTATCCTTTTCTTGTAAAGGTATTGTGAAGAAACAGTCCTTTAAATCAATAACTATGAGAGGCCATCCTTTTGGTAATAGAGAAGGCAAAGGAAGTCCAGATTGCAGAGAGCCCATAGGTTGAATAATCCTGTTTATAGCTCTGAGATCCGTCACCATTCTCCATTTACCAGATTTTTTCTTAACCACAAATACAGGAGAATTCCAAGGGCTGGTAGATTCTTCTATATGTCGAGCATCCAATTGCTCTTGTACTAGCTGTTCTAAAGCTTGCAACTTTTCCTCAGATAAAGGCCATTGTTTTGTCCATATCGGTTTCTCAGTCAACCATTTTAGAGGTAGGGCCGTTGGTGGTTCTGGAGGGGCATCCATTGGTTTGTGTTCTTGTACAGCCCGAATGGCTGGTTTTCGCCATCTGTAATACCTTTTGATGTTTTCCTCAGAAATATATGCTCTAGAGGCAGCAGGAATGTTAATTTGAGTATTCCATTGCTGCAATAGGTCACGACCCCATAAATTTACTGCAATATTAGCTACATATGGCCTTAATTTTCCTATCTGTCCCTCAGGACCGATGCATTCGACCCATCTAGTGCTTTGCCTTACTCGAGATAGGGTCCCAATTCCCAAAAGTCGAACATTTACATCCTGTAGTGGCCAATACGGATGCCAAGATTCTGGAGTAATGATACTAACATCCGCTCCTGTGTCCAGTAGGCCAGTAATGAAAATGCCATTTACACACACTCTTAACTTTGGTCTTTGATCACTTATAGAAGTTTGCCAAAATACACGTAATTCATCTCTTGGGCTATTTTCGCTTCCAACAGCAGACATGGGGATTTCTAATTGTCCTGACAAGGCATGTTCTCCGTTGTAACGGGAAATGACTGGACCACATTCGCCATGGGGGCCTGCGAGAGGCCCCCCATGGCGTTTCCCGCCTGCAACGGATTTCCTTGCCTATCTCTTGATGATTTGCATTCGCTGTCCCAATGTCTGCCTTTCCCACATCTCCTACATAACCCTGAAGGCTGAGGCCTTCTATTCCTGTTATTCCTGGCAAAGGCATTATTATTATTATTATTTCTGTAAGTCCTTTGTCTGCAATTCCGTTTCATATGTCCTATTCTGCCACAATTAAAACATTTGGTATTCTGATATCTTCTTGTACCGTTGGCAATGGCATCTTCTACCCACTTATCGGCGTGATGGGCGTGATGGGCGTGATGGGCGTGAAGCTCATTCGATTCAATATTCATTGTATGTAAGACCCATTCCTCCAGGGGTGCTGATCTGATCTTTAGGGGCGTCAATACCCTTTTGCACTCTACATTGGCATTCTCATAAGCCAAGGACTCAATTATTACCTGCCTTGCCTCTGGGTCAGATATCCCTATGTGTACAGCTTTAGTTAGTCTATGTAAAAAGTCCACAAATGGTTCTCTCGGATCTTGTTTAACTCTGATATATGATTCCGTTCTCTGTCTTGGGTCTTGAACCCTGTCCCAAGCCTTCAAGGCTGCGGTAGTACATATGGATAGAGTGTGTTCATCATAATTAGCTTGTTCTAGAGGATCAGAATAAAGTCCTTCACCCATAATTTGATCTAGGGTGATGTCAACTCCCTTTGATCTTTCCTGCTGTTCTAAAAGCCTGGCCTCTTGTCTAAACATGCACTTCCAGCTCAACTGATGACCGTTCTCTAACACAGCTGAGACTAGGTCCAACCAATCCCTAGGGGTTGGGTTAATTGTAAGGGACCAAGACTTTAGCATCTCCTTAACAAAGGAGCTATGCATCCCAAAATTCATAACAGCTTGTTTAATTTCTTTCAGATCATTCATACGGATAGGTTCCCATGTATATTCCTTGGTGATCTTAGGGTTTTTAGAACCAGTCACCTTTTCTGTAGTTATTACTGGGAAAATAGGTAGAGTTCTATTGAAGCTATCCCGGAGAGTTCTATTCGATGGGGTTGGGACTTTCTTTTGTACTATTCGCTCCTGTTCATGAGAGTCCATAAGTTCCTCGATCTTTTCAAATCTATTTACCATTGCCTTCTGCAATGCCTCAATCTCTTGCCCAGTATTATGTTCCAAGGCTTTCATAGAGGATTCAAGGGTATGAAGTTTGTCCAATACCGATAACGTCTCATCCTTGGACAGAATTTTCATGGCATGAATGGTGCCATCTTGTATTGAAATTCTGTCCAGCAATCTTTCATAGCTCTTTGATAAAGTCTTGTTAATACATTTAACGGTTCGAATCTCCTCAGATAATGTTTCAGTTCCTACCGACAGAGATTGTAACTTATGATTCAGATCCGTTGTTCCTGACTCCATACCTTGCATTTTTCTCTCAAGCGATAAAGTCATCTCAGAGAGAGATCTGTTATTCCTTTCCTCATGAAATTCAAACTTCTCCTCGAAAGTTCCAAATTTCTCAAGTAACAAAGCCATCTCAGAGGAAAGTCTCTTATCCCTTTCCTCGAGAGCTGCAACCATCTTTTCAAGCTGTTTATTAGTGTTTTCCAAACCATTTATGTCCTTGTTTAGTTTTTTAGCTCCTGCCTGTAAGGACTCTATCTCCTTTTTATTTCCCAACCACGTTGTAATGAAACAAACAAAAATAAAGAAGATACCAAACCCTGTAAATATCCAGCCAAGGGAAACCACATCTGTATCGCTCAAAAATTCAGTCATCGTGTAGTTGAACAAGTTATAGAATCCGTTAATAGTGATATTGTCGGACATTGTCAATCCGAACGGTTGATTTTTAATCAAATGAAAAATTACCTGTAATTACCGTTGTCTGCCACTAGATGGCGTAGGGCCCCGAGTTTCACGTGTTGTAGGAAACCAAAGATGGCGTTCCGCGCAGAGCACCGTAGCTGTGGAAGCAGCGGCGAAGTGGCGGGGCGGGGCTTCGGTTCCCTGCAAGAACTTCACAAACGATTTGGCGGGCGACTTGGCCCTGAGGTGTGGGGAGGGGGAGTGCGGCGGGGCGCGAGAGCGGCCGCAGAGCCGAGGGAAGCCGAGGGGGCGGATCGCGCGCGGGCGCCCGCGGACTGCTCTCAATGGCGGGTGTCTGTACCTGGCTACTGGGACGCACGGTAAGCGCAGGAGGGAGCTGCGGTTTCTGGTCCCCGCTGCGCGGAGCGGAGCGACCAGTGAGGCCGGGCAAACAGCTTCTGGGCCGAGCAAAGCAGCCGGCCCGGCACAGTAAAGGATACTGCGTTGCTCCGAATGGAGGCGTGGGAATAATAATAATTAAAAAAAAATGCGTTCTCCGGCTCAATCAGCTTAATTAAAGTTGAGCTGGCTTCACCCGCCCGCAGCGCGCGGAGCAGCCCGTGAGACCGGGCAAACAGCTCCCGGGCAGCAGGCCTGGTTTCAGGCGCGGTTTCATCTGGGAGGGAGGGGGGAGCGCGGGCTCCGGCCGGGCCGCGGGGCCAAAGCGAGTCGCGGTTTGACCCACGAGGTTTTTAAGTGGATTTAGCCCCACGTTGGAGCGCCAGATGATGCGGCGAAGATTGGAAATAACCAAAAATAGTCCTTTTATAATTATTCAAGTTTAATACAAAGGGAGATAAGGGAACTTACAGAACCAAGGGTCCAGCGGAGTGAGCGCGGGGCAAAACGAACGGGGGGCCTTCCGGCTCCCCAATCCTATTTAAGGGGCATGGCTACCCCGCTGGAGCAGCCACGCCCCTGAACGCAGGGATTGGGCCAGCTGCCCCAACATCAGTGAACTAGAAATCTAATTTCCGAAAGATGGAAGATGAAGAACGTTGGTTTGACAGAGGAAAGAGACTCCCGAACTCAGCTCAGGTGGGAGAACGATGAAAAGCAGAATCAGAGCTGGAAATCCTAATCCTAAATGTTTCCTTCCAGGGAGGTGATGGAGCCACCAGTGTTGTAGAAACACATGTGGAGCAATCTGAGCACCTAGTTGGGTTCATCCCACCTTCACCACCCCCTCACTCCACACCTGTTCCTCAATCAGCAGAAGGCATTTCCTCTGCTCTGTAAAAGCTATCTGAACCCTGGGATTGGAGGATGGGGATGGGAGCCCACAGGAGCTCCTGATAAATAAAGAAAAGAAAAGAAAAGAAAAGAAAAGAAAAGAAAAGAAAAGAAAAGAAAAGAAAAGAAAAGAAACGCTCAAAAGACAACGGCCCCAGAATTCTGCTGGGAAGCACATCCTACCCTTTGTCTACAACACTGGGGGCAGTCTGTAGCCAGACAAAATTCCTGCAGGAGAGGGAAGGTAGACATGAAATTTTAGTCCTAGTTACAGAACTATCAGCTGCTGTAGGAAGTCTTACAGCCAGTAATTACCCGCCCACTGGGGCGTGGCCTCTCATACTATTTATGCCGATGTAGAGCATGCGCCCACTCTCTTTTCTGACTGCAGGATTCGGTTTCTGATCTCTGTTCCAGCAGAGGATTCTGGTTTGTGAGTCTACCCCTAAATAAATAACCATCTATTTCTCAATTCTGAGCTAGTGTGGGATTTCTTTTAAGCGTTCTTCTTCAATTAGCAATTAATAGCTACTGGGACAGGGAGATGCAGTTTTCTTTAAGAGTGTGACTCCTGGTCTTTATCCTCCAGGGAAGACCATGCATCTAAAAGTATATGGACAGCATAAACTATACTTGATGAGTTAGAGAAATGTAGACATAAAGCTGGGTGGGTCCATAAGGGGTAGATCTGGGAGGAGTAGAGGGAGGGGTGAATATGATCAAAATGCATTGTACAAAATCCTCAAAGAACTAATAAAATGAGAATAAAAAAACAGAAGCTATCTGAAACTGTTTTCTTCATTGTTTCTTAATAGAAGATTATTTTTCTTTTAGAGAAAGGTGAGTTCACTGACTACACTATGAGAACATGGGGGGTAAGAGCAATTGAGGAAGGCCCATCTGCCTTGAAAATAAGCTTTCTAATAAAAAAGGTTTTCTTCTTTCACTTTTGAGATTATGATCTAATTAGACCATCTCCGCTTCCCTTTCCTCCCTTCCAACCCTCCTGTGTACTTCCACACATTCCCGTTCAAATTCATGAAGTAATTGTTGCTCATCCTTAAAGTCTCCCCAACATGAGTAACCAAACACGAGCTGACCAAGGATAACAACGGGATATGTTCTCAAAAGATAAAATATTAAATAGATGTAGACTATTAAATAACACTAACTTTAGACAAACTGATCACAACCATTAATCCCAGTACTGATGGCAAAACCCAGCCAGCCACTGCTGTCACTAGATAAGAAAGGTAGTGAAGGGAAGAAAGAGGAAAGAAAATCTCTCAGAAATAGCACCATTAACATTTGGGGGCTGGCTCTTTGGGATGGGGTCTGTCCTGTGAATTGTGGGTATTGAACAGCATTCCACCTCCACTTACTAAGAACTACCAAGGTCCTCTCCTCCCATTTAGGATGACTGAAGTGACCTCCAGACACTGCCATGGTTCTCAGGGGCAAAATCGAGCTCCACCATCTGAGATCCACTGTGACAGAGGCAGCAGCACACAGATGGCAAAGTGTGGAAGCTAAAGTCTCTTTAAAGCAGACACACTGTGGTGGTTTGAAGGAGAACAGTCCCCATAGGTTCACATATGGGAACCCTTGGTCCCAAGTTGGTGGAACTGTCTGGGAAGGATGAGAAGGTATAGCTTTGTTGGAGGAGGTGTGTCACTGAAGGTGGGATTTGAGGTTTCAAAGTCCATGCCTTTCTCCCTCCTCCCACCCCCGCCTCCTGATTGTGGATCAGCAACTAATCCAGCCCCATCTGCCTGTCTGCTGTCTGCTTCCCACCATGATGATTAAGGACTCACCCTCTGAAACTGTAAGCAAGATCCCAAGTAAATGCTATCTTTTGTTTTGTTTGGGAAGGAGGTTTCAAGACAGGGTTTCTCTGTAGCTTTGGAACCTGTCCTGGAACTTTCTCTGTAGACCAAGCTGGCCTTGAACTCACAGAGGTCCACCTGTCTCTGCCCCCCCCCACCCCAGTGCTGGGATTAAAGGCGTGCATCACCACCGCCCAGCCTAAATGCTATCTTTTATAAATTGCCTAGGGCGTGATGTCTTTCCGTAGCAATAGAACATTGTGAGTACTGGCTGCAATAAAATGCAGCCAGTACTCACTACAGCAAGAGAAGCTGTAACTGAAACTAAGCAAGGGTTTAAGAAATCTGCTTCCTCTTAAGTCTCTTGCTCTTCTTGGATCTGACTCTAATTCCATTTCCTGAAGGACACAACTTGGAAGGCTTGCTGTAGATTAGGTCTCTCACACGCTGGTATTCACAGCAGCTAAACCCCAAGTCATCTGCGAGCTGAGAGCCATTTTCTTTCCTTTCTCTGCAGTGCCCAGATGTGCGATACTGTGCGAGCCTTTGGTCACATCTGAAATCATTCGCTGCAGAGACCAGGGCTGCCTCAAGACATGTATGCACACCTGAGCATCAAGATTTAGCCTCATTTCAGAAGGGGCCAGTGACGTCGCTGGAGTAGTTACAATTTGAGATGAGTGGATTGAGAATATTTGTACCCCCAAAGTTCGAAAGCAAAGCCAGCTGTGAGAACATCTGTCAAAGAGCCCCACTGCTCCCCTCAACTCCCTTCTGCTGCCAGATCAGCACAGCGTCCATGGTCCTAGAAGTTTAGTCCCGACGTGGACACCATGTCCCCAGCCCCTTTCGCTCTGCCCCTCCTTCTATGTCTGATTTCAAATTTTTGAAGGAATCTCTCTTATGGGTGTGGAAGGGAGGGGGAAATTAAGATTTATGACAGAAAGTATGGGGTCTCCTGCCACTGCACAGACTCTACTCTGTTCCTTGACCTCTACTTCACTATTCCTTTACTCATTAACATATGTTATGCCTGGTATTCTAGAAATAAAATCTAAAAAGCACACATTATATATCTTCCAAGAAGATCATTCATTTGCTTTTATTAGATTTATTTATTCCTATAAATAAATATAAATAAATAGGGGGGAGGGGGTCACAGGTCCCACAGCTCTGATGTGGAAGTCAGAGGGCAACTATAAAGCTGACTTCCTTCTTACACCCTGTGCGTGGGCCCCAGGGGTGGAATCCAGGTTGTCAGGCTTGGCGACAGGCGACTTTGCTAAGGAAAAGCCACTGATCTCATTTCATTAACTGCATCTGAAGGTTTGTTGGGCAATGTCATGCTTTTCATAAAACTCAAACCCTGGCATATCGTAACTACAGATTATTTTTAAATATCCATATCAAATGTTGGGAAGTTGATCTTGAAATTCATTTTTCTGTTTTGCAAAAAAGGGAACTAAGAGGCCTCGGTGGCTGGGACAGCCTCCTTCTAACTAGCTCTCGGTTCCCCCAGCTTTTGTTTAGACAATTCTCATCACTGGGCTTATAAAGGCAGTCATTCTGTGGGTCCTAGTGCTTTTGTCGTTCTCTTCCAAAGCACCATGGGAGTGTTTTGAACAGATTCATTTTCAAAACGAACAGTGTATTCTTGAAATAGGAATTCAAAGGTTGTTCTTTGGCAGAGATAACGAACTTTCCTCTCTTTAGATTTTTAAAGAGAATATAAGGGACTCAGAAGATTAATATTTGAATGACTCTGTGCAGTTCCCTACACTGGATAAACACGTGACCTTTCGGCTACCCTGCATGGTTATATGAGGAAAGGTGAACTCTAGACGCAATGTTTTCACAAAGATATTATACAATTTATGCAAAGAAAATTGGTCTTTAACGGAAGATTGAGAACCCGGGAAGAAAGTAGGTTAAAACTATCCCAATTCCAAGCATATCAATAGGTTCTGAGGTCTGTGTACCTGGGGAGGGGTCGGCATGGACGTGCTCCTCATGCATCAAGACACTGAAGTGGTGAAAACACCACATGCACTCAGTTAGGATCTGAAAATCAGATCACATCGAAACTTCAGGGTGTGTGATAGAGCCAGAGCAAACCTGCAGGGCGAGAGTATTGTCTATAGAACCTTCTTAAGCCAGGAAAATGGTCGGTAGGCAGCTCCTTCCTAACAATATTCATTACCTTCATCTTCAATGCACGGGCACAATAATTCCACCCTGAAGAGAAATCCCTTCATGATCTCATTGTCTGTAGACAAACGAGAGAAAAGTTGCTTTTGGGTTTTATCACTGATGTGTCCTCCAGAGGCTGAACTCAAACACGCTACAGGGTGGAGGCTGGAATGAGGAACTCCAAGCAAAGCTTTAGCCTTGAACATGGGGAAGTCACTATAACTCATTCCTGGTAAGAGGTCCCAGTGTTGGCGCAAGCGGAAGTCATTTTTCTCTTGTGCTCAGGGTCCCGTCTCAATGATAGACAAGAAAATACTCTCATAACAATGTCCTCTGTGCTTTGAGACAAAGTTAAGTAAGTTACAGAAGAATCTAAGGGAACAAATGCAGGATATTGTTTCACATGAGAGTGAAATCAGAAATAGAAGTAAGTGATTGACCTAGCAACACACATACACAAAAGCCCTGCTTTAATAATAAAAAAAAAAAAACCAGCAGGTTCCCCATGAAAAAGAGAAAGGAAATCGAGGCGGGTACAGAATGTGTTTCATATCCTTCCCTGCCTCTGAGGATGAAGCAGGCCCTAACATTTGAAGACAAGCAGCTGGTTTGGTCCTGGTTGAAATGTCTTCTCAGCCCACCCCATCAAGACTCCCCCTTTTAAAGAAGGACAACTGAGCCTTGAGTCTTTCCATCACTTCTGTTTTTTTTTTTTTTTTTTTTTTTTTTGGTTTTTCGAGACAGGGTTTCCCCATAGTTTCTAGAGCCTGTCCTGGAACTAGCTCTTGTAGACCAGGCTGGCCTCGAACTCACAGAGATCCGCCTGCCTCTGCCTCCCGAGTGCTGGGATTAAAGGCGTGCGCCACCGCCGCCCGGCTTTTCCATCACTTCTGCAGTTTCTGGGGAGCCACCGGCACATGGGAAAGTCGATCACTGTTACAAAAATTACCCAATCTCCCCCCACCAAAAAAAAAGTATAATCCCACAAATCAACAGCTCCAGGAAGAACGCACATATGGGCAGAGCCAGACACTGCCTGACCCTAGGCTTTGGTCCTGAGCATGAGACGGTCTGGGAGTATACAGACATGTGGAGACACAGATGGGAAGGTCAACACAACTGGACAAACTTAGAACCAAGGCCAGCTTCAGAGGTGCAGGATCAGTGGGATCACAGCTCTCAGAAGGGCCTCACACTTGATGTCTAATGCCCTCTAGTCTTGAAATTCCTTAAAACTGTCCTATTTGCATTTGTGACACTTGGTGCAGTGAGACAGCCACATCCGGGAGCCTGGAGCGCATCCATGTTGCCTGTAGGTCTCCTCTCCTCTCCCAGATCCAGGGCTTCCATTCCCAGCACACGACCACTCCTGAACCATCTACATCCAGCAGGGCCTGGGCCTGGCACAGACACAGGGAGCACACAGCTGAGCACAGGGACATGTGGCCTCTAGCATCTCAGAGTGACCGTGACTACAGCTATCCTCAGTCACGGTCAGCACTGTGGTGCAGTAGGAAGCCCCTCAGTGCCCACTTCATCAAAATATCTTTTTTTTTTTCTAGGAGTGGGGGAGGCAAGAGAGGAAGAGATACAGAGAGAAAGAGGAAGAAGCAGCAAGGACCCATCTGCCTCTTCAAAAAAGCAGCCTGAAAGAGCAGGAATGGGATGAGCTTGTCTCTTAAAGGGACTTTTTGCGCCTGCCATCAAGATACCTTCCACGGGTTTTAACTCTTACAGATCACCACCCACCATGGACTGTGACCATTGGACATGGGAAAAGGAGACTGATTCATGGATTTCCCTCCCCCATCCCCACAGGCACAGTACCAGAGACTGACCTGGTTAGCCAGACGGAACTTTCCTAGTTACAAGGTGGGACACCTGGGTCTCATGACGGTGTAGATTAGTTCAGCCGGTGTTCTCATGCCCAAAGAAAAGAAATTTAAGATGGACCTAAAGGCATGGGCATATAATGCCAGCTCCTCAGGAGGCTAAAGCAAGAAGATTCCAAGTCTAAGGGCCAAGTTGCAGAATGGATTTAGGACCAACCTAGAAACCTTATTAAACCCTGTATCAAATGTGAAAAGTAAAAGCCGAACTTACAGTGTAGACAGCGCTTAGAATGCTTGTCTGATGGGTACCAGACCCTAATATAGTACAATGTCCAGTACATAGCAATTAAAATACAGGGGGGTTGAAGAGATGGTGCATCAGTTAAGAATTCTTACTGAGTACCAGAGTTCTCTTCCCAGCAAGCACAGCAAGTGACTTAAAATTATTGGGATTTGTCTCTACTGAATGTACTAGCTTTTTGGGATCCAAGTCTATTTGGATGCACACCTTCCTAAGCCTGGATGGAGGAGGGGAGGGCCTTGGACTTCCCACAGGGCAGGGCACCCTGCCCTCCCTCAGGACTGCGGGGGGGGGGGGGGAGGTGGGAGAGCAAGAGGGAAATGGGAGGAGGAAAGGAAGTGGAAATTTTGAATGGTATTATTTATAAAGCAATAAAAAATAAATTAAAAGAAAATTACCTGTAACTCCAGCTCCTGTGGTTCTGACAAGACCGTGCTAGCAGTCTAATAAAAAGTCAACCAATATCTACTTGTCCTCTCCTACACACACACACACACACACACATACTTACTGATGAACATCTTACACACACACGTGGATACCATCAGCCATCATTAGAGGTTAACTGGGCCCTTACTCCATCTCTCCTGTTGTTCAGGCCTTTTTCCTACTCTCCTCCAATTTATTAACTGTTTTGCTAAACAAGAGAAAACCACCAATAAAGTTTCCAACTTTGAGGAAGTCAAAAAAAAAAAAACCTGCTTATAAAGCTATGGCAAAGACCCAAAATAAAGCGAATTTGACGTTGTACTGATCCTTCACCACCTTTCTCAGAATGAAACAAAATTAGACTTGAACACCAGAGGGCAACATCGATCCTCAAATATACATTCAGGAGCCAGACAAGGAACGCATCAGATTCATTACACACGCATATGTAGATATGTGTATGTATGTGTGTGTTTTCCTAAATATACAACTATAACCTTCCTAGTCTGTATAACATTATCTATGTGTATATAATCTCAGGTCTGACTGCTTTGTATTGGATAATAATGGGGGTGGAAGTAGGGCTGGAAATGGGAGGTTCTTTCCTGAGAAAGACCATTTCTCGCCCTCTAAGCAAACTCAGTGGCCACAGTTCTTTGTCTAGGGTTCAGACCCCACAAGTTTTCCTCCTTCCATGTTAGCACATCCATTGGTGTCTTGGTTGTTCAAGTCTTGCTTAGGTAGCCATATGGATGAGACTTCAGGGGTGTAGCCTCTGTAACATCTCTAGGAGACATAATTTCACGGCAAAATCCCTGTTCTTCTGGCCCTTACAAAATTTCTGCCTCCTCTTCCACAATGAACTCTGAGAGTTAGGTGTAAGAATTGTATTGTAGGTTAATCAAACAATTTTTTTAAATTTACGACTGAAACTGAGCCTTATTTCATACCATACACAAAAATCAACTTGGGACTTAAATAAAAGAGCTAAAACTATTTTTAAAAATTCTTTGACACATTTTCTTCCTTTAAGGATTTTTTTTTTGGAAAAGTGCTCTATCCTATGTGTCCCATCTACAGGTCAATGTACCCCCAAAGCCAGGTGCATATCCTCTGTGTTCCACCTACAGGTCAAGGTACCCCCAAAGCCAGGTGCATCGTCTGTCTGTCGCTTGAGCTTTCCAACTGGGCAAATACTGCCAGCAGACACCAAGACAGAGATCTGTCAGACACTCTCCATTGCTAGCTCCTCTCAAGTTATGTTAAATCTGTGTTTCCTTTTCTCCCATCATCAACAGACTTCACTTCAAAAAGATCAGGAACTTGATTTACCTTATCAACTATTCTGTTCCCCAAATCTGGCAGCATCGCTGTCCTGGTCTAGGAGGTCAGTAAACACTGTAGATAAACCTCACTGGACACCCTCTGGACACTCCCTTCTCCTCCACTTTCCAGCAATGGTCTACCTCAGATTCCATTTCTAAGTATCTCTGTAACTCATTTTCTCCCTTCGTGATCAATGATTTTTGCTTGACCAAACTTTGGTCAGGCAGCAGCATGTGTCCTTGCAAAATCTGGTGTCAGGAAAAACTTTACAAAATAAGTTGAACGATAACCTGGGCCCCTCAGTCATGTTTCTTGTCCTCTACAGTCTTCCAGGTGACGTTCCATCAGCCCAGTCTGTCTCTGCCATGAATCCTATCATGTCAGTTTTGCAAGTGCTCCCCTCTCTGCTCATAGTTACCTCTTAGCAACTTTCTTTCCTCCAACCCTCACCCTTCTTGTCTCTAAACTCTCTTTGCCCATGCTGTATTCAGGATTGAGTGGAATCTCTCTACCCCACTGCAAAACCCTACTGCTACGCTGCCTGAACCCCTCTCGACGGGCTTCAAGAACGTTTTCCTTGCTGCTCTTTACCAGGTTCCATTGTTATCTTTTAAAACTACCATTTGTATCATTTATCTAAGCCTTCCACATCCTTTGCATTAATTGTTGGAATAGCCTATTAAATAAAAACTACTTCCCAGCTCCTCTCTACCTTCCTATATACGTTAATATCCCTCTCTCAACATCACTGTTTTAATTTCTCAGGCATTGTCCTGGGCAATAGCAACGGCTCAGCAGTTAAGAGCACTTACTGCTCTTCAGAGGGCCTCTGTTGACTTTCCCAGGCATATTCCAGCTCCCAACTACCTGTAACTCAGTTCCAGGTAATCCAGTGCCCCCTTCTGACCTCTATGGAGTTTGCATGAGCTTGGTACACATAAATTTGTGAAGACACACACATACATATACACATAAATTTTTTAAAATATTTTTTTAAAGAATTCTCCTTATCAAAGTCTAGCCTTCTTGGCCAACCTGAATCCCACCTCTCCTCCATAAGCCCCTCATTCCCCAACTAAACCAAATACTCCTGGTTCCCTGGGCAGATCCTGTCCTACCTCTGCCTCTGTCTCAGTTTCCATCTACTCCCGCCTATCTGAGGCTGCTTAACCCTCTCGTGCTCATTTCTCACTCATGAGAAAACAGCTCTAGGCCAGTCACATCTCACTACCGCAGAATTCTGCTCCATTTCCTTCCCTATGGCTTGAGCATGGTTCTGACTGCTTCTTCATGTCTTGAGAGCTCTGGTTGGTTTTAAATGACCTTAAAATACATCTGAACTATGCCTCGTGAAGACATCTTTCATTTTTGACCCTATATCTTTCCCTTCATGTGTCTGTACTTCCTTTAGTTTCTCTGCTTCTCACGGTGTTTTTGTTTCATTGGTTTGTTCTGTTTTTTGGTTTTGTTTGTTTGTTTGTTTGTTTGTTGTTTGGATTGTTTTGTTTTGAGACAGGGTTCTGCCAAGCAGTCAAGGTAGGACTAGAATCCTTCCTCCTCTTCCTTTCAAGGGCTTCCATTATGCGTGCCCAGTACCACACACAGCTGGACTTTGGTTTCTATGACTTCCTTGATGTAGATTTTACTGAATGTAGACATCAGAATTTTGTGGTGAGTGGGTTAGGAAGATCCAGGAAATGACTGGATTTCCAGACAGCTTATGAAGGCCTGAGGTTTTCCAGTTGCTAGGCTGGGGTATGTGAACTCAGGGAGGTCTTGCCCAGACCTGTCCTGAGCAACAGACGATGCTGCAAAGTAATGGACTTTCTGACAGATGCTCCATGGCTATCTCATGGCCATCAGCTTTTATTATTTTATATTTCATTATTATATTTTATTTTATAACGTTGCTTTTATTTTGGATGAATGGGACTGGGAAAGAAGAGAGGAAAAGCAATTAATGACAACCTACCATCCTCTCCTGCTCCCTCCCCCTGCTCACTTACCTCCCCTCTTCTGTATCAAACACAAAGAACTTATGAATCTCTATCATCAGGGAAAACACAAAAGTCAGTTTTTTAAATACAATAGGTCTTTTTATTTGTTTGTTTGTTTGGGTTGTTTGTTGTTGTTTGGTTGATTGGTAGGTTTTGAGTTTTTGGTTAGGGTGTAGAGGGGTTGGGTTTTTTTGAGACAAGATTTCTCTGTGTAATAGCCCTGGCTATCCTGGAGCTGGGTCTGTAGACCAAGTTGGCCTTAAACTCTCAGAGATCCACCAGCCTCTGCCCCCTGAATACTGAGATTAGAAGCATATGCCACCACGTCCAGTTTAAGAGTATCATGGGTCTTAAGAGAGTCTATTTTTAAGTATTCTGGAAAGGAAAGACACAGTCAAGAAATAACTTGAAACTCACTTGTGGTAGACACGTAAGGTCTATGTGTATATAAATGTAATGCATATTTAAGGTACATATAAGTCAGAACATACTGTGACTCACCGCGTCATTATACATAAAACACAGTGTGGCACACTATATTATTAACTGCTGCATGGTGTGGCTTAGTATATTCATGTAAGCTATAGTACAATGTGACTTGTTAGATATTAATGTTCTTGTCATGTGTCTATTGTTTCATATTTCAGTCCTCTAAAATAGAATGAAATATCTTATAGACACACGCAGAGCCTCATAGATGGCTTTGTTCATGAGAGACACCATATTGAAGTGGGTGTGCACTTGAGATCGGGTAGTTGCCAAGCCTCCTATCAGATCTCAGTCGTGCTACTAATAAACCATGCCATTTGGGATGAGTCTTTGTCCTTTGGGGCTCTGGGCATCTAAAACATGACATGAAAACTGTTGTTTTTTTTTAAGTTTTAAAAACTGAAGAGAAGGCTTATTCAGTCAGTCCAATGCTTGCTCTGCAAGCACAAGGACCTGGGTTTGATCCCCAGAACCCATCTAACAAAGCCAGGGACAATGGTACATTCTTGAAATTTCAAGTAGTAGGAAGATGGAGGAATGGCACCCAAAGTTGTCTTCTGTTCTCCACACAGAAGTGCACCTGCACAGCCCTGATCATTCACACACAAAAAAAAAAACACAAAAAAGAAAAAAATGAAGAAGATGAAGAAGATGACGACAAAGATAAAGATAAAAATGAAGAAGAAAAAGACAAAGAAGAAAAAGACAAAGACAAAGAAGATGAAGATGAAGAGATGATGACAAAGAGGACAACAAAGAAGAAGATGAAGAAAATGATGATAACGATGAAGAAGAATACACGGATGGGTAGAGGATGATCGAGTTTGACGTTTCTTGGGTCTAAGACTGCGTGAACAGAGGATGCAGTAAGAAGTGGACAGACCTTGGGCACCATAGATCTTGTTGTTTTGTTTGTTGAGTCGGGGTCTTCTTAGGTGAACACCACCATGCCCAACTTTCACGTGCTTTTGTAGGGAGAAGGCGTTGCTCCCGTGGCTACACAACTTCTTCTGTTTCTGTGTAGTTTTGGAGAACAACAGTCTTAAATAAAGCCATTCTCCTCTCATAAAAGTTGATCTCAGTATTTTAAGAATTGAGATGACTTCAATTCACCATTGTAATGTAAATCAGCCACATTTTGCTGCTAATTTGAGCTTTCCCTGGGAAAAATTATACCTTACACTTCCTGTACTTGGAAATCTAGGTTGCTTTTGCTGCTTTTTAATTTTAACTGTAATTTTGTTTCTCAAGTCAACAACATGGCTTTGAAGGAGTCCACCCTTCCCTCCATCCCTCATCAAACCACTTTTGATTATGGAGAGTCTAACTCTTTGCCAGAATCCCCTCGCCCACCATGTGATAGGACAGGCAGGTTAGCCTGAACACTTCTCATGACTCTGAAACATCTAAACTGTGTCTTCCACAGAAAACCAAAGATGCTCTGGGCTTGGCATCAATACAGGTTTCCTCCTAGAAGCATACAGAACCACGATAGTGTCTGAGCACCATTGCTAAGAGATATTATATGTTTCTTTCCTGTTAGTGAGTAAGGACTTGTTTGCTACAGTAGTATATTTCTTTCAAAGGTAACAAAAGAGAAAGCCTTACAGAAGACATATTTTTATTGCTGAAAATTTACTTTGGGTTCTTCATCTCTTCCTCCCTGCCTGCCCACACCACTGCAGGCAGCTACAAGAATCTAGCAAAGCCCAAACATACCAGCTGAGTGAAACCACAGTGCTTCCTGATGTGTGTGCCTCACGCTCAGCCTTTGGGTGATGGACGAGGGTTAGTCATGCACAAACAAAAGTGTCCATTAACTAACTTTATTTGCTTGGGTTCCCAGGATCGCCACCTACACGGTGGCCTAGAATGCTGATGTCACTTCGCTTTCTTCATGGCTGCAACAGTCAGTCTTTTATCAATCAACACCGAGATGGGCACACTGGGAACGAACTTGAACAAAGGAGCATCCATGATGGTATAGAACTCCAAATCAGCTGAGACTAATGTACGGGAACTTGGGGATGGGTAGAAAGCATTGAACTCAGGTCACATGGAAGGAGCTGGAAGAAAAGACATCCTTGGAAGAGCAAGGCTATACAGGATACTGGAAATATATGGATCTAGAGGTCAAAAGCTTTTCAAAGCTGGGTGTGGTGCCACATATCTGTAATCTCAGCACACAGGAGATGGGGACAAATGGATCACAAGTTCAAAGTTAGCTGGGGTGCTTAGTAAGATACTGTGTCTAAATATATGTGTGTGCGTGTATTATATGCCTATACATACATACACACATTACATATATATATATAAGGGATCTGAGGGGATGGCTGAATCAGTAAAGTACATGTTGTGGAAGCATGAGGACCTGAGTTCAGACCCCAGGGTAGCATGTGCTTCTAACACCAGCACTGCAGGGATGGGGAAAGCAGATCTCGGGGACCGTCTCATAGACCAATCAGTTTTGCCAACGCATTGAACTTCAGATTTGGTGAGAAACACTTCTCAAGAAATAAGGTGGAGATCTACACAGGAAGATGTTCATCAACCTCTGGCTTACACACACACACACACACACACACACACACACTTACTTCACATGCTTAGTAAAGTCCCCATATGGCCACGAAATTACTTCTCAAGCCAACAGTCTCCACAAAGAGCCAAATTCCACTGGAAAATGAATTCCGGAGCTGTGATCTCATCTGGGGGATTCGTTTTTACTAATTTGTCTTCACTTCTTCACACAGGACTCAAACAACTAGAAACCCTGTCCACACAGGTATGTCTTTACTTACAAGACCTTGGTAAAGAAAACATTCATTTCCTGCTCAGTTAAACAAGGTCCTTGCAGATGCTTGTTATCAACCGTCTGCCAAAGCCAAAATAGACATGGGCTATGATGGTTGGGCAGACTTTAAATAAGAGCATTGAATCCCAATGGGTGTGTCTTGATGCAATCACGGCTTTGGGGACAGGTATTGTGTGCCTTTCCAGGCTGAGTTGTTCGACTTAAAAATACATGCTGCATATCACTTAGGAGGGAAAATAAAAGCCTTTGTAAGCTGCCTATAAAATTCCCAGCACAGGCTAAGTCATATCCTCAATTATTTCATTTTTCCATTGGAACTAACTTCCCTAGAGCTTTAAAAAAATAATTGAGACTTTAATTAAAGGCAAAACGTATTAGTCTTTTCAGGGTGGAGAAGCTGAGACATTCGCTCAAAGTGAATCAGAGCAGCAGAAAGAATCAAACTCCATTTGCAAGTGCTGGTTTTAAAGTCAATGTGTTAGCTGTTATGTACTTGTTATGCTCCCTGTTAGGAAGATGCTTTCTGTGTGTGCACTACAGTACAACCCTGCGAAAGAAAGTACTTAGTTTCTAAATGGATGTCAGGGCTGTCAGGTTGCACCGCAATTCTGTAGTGCCCTCTACTAAAGAACCCTATTGCTTGCTGTGGATTTTTCAATCTCTTTGACTATGTGCCTAGGCTACGCCCTCAAGGGAGCACACTAAGGGTCTGAGCAAAGCCTGCCTCTGTTCCCCTTAAAGCACATTCTCTGATCGTACTGATAGGAAGCTGCTCTTGTGCAGGTGTGTGGGTTTATTAGCTTACTCTATCTGTTTACCTCAGCAAATGTTTACCGAGCAATCCACAGATGGGGGCTGAGGATGTGATTCGGTGGTTAACAGTACACATTGCTCCTGCAGACCCAGAACCCACATAGGTGACTCCCAACTGCCTGTCACTCAGCTCCAGGAGGTCTAACACATCTTCTGGCCTTTACAGAACATGCTCCTGCACCTACTCACGCAAACACACGCTCATAAATAAAATTAATGCCTCCTTTTAAAAAGGACAGAAATACATAGTTAATGTGCCATTTGTGATAGGACAGCTCTTTGGGGACAATGTTCTTAGATTTCTCTCTCCTCTGTCTCCTTCACCTCCCTCCCACTCACTAGACAGTCTAAGTTCTAATGAGTCCACCCAAATGGCATTGCTAAGGCTAAGACTTCCTTTAGATTCCCAGAACCCAGATCTGATGCCCTCTGGCCATAGCCTTTGGTTGATTAATTGCAGAAGACCCACAGACTCTGCTGTGTTTGGCGAGAGAGAAAAAGAAGAGACAGTATCCTAGATAACAAAGACCTGTGCCTTCCAGCCAATGTCTCCATATCCTCCCTCTCTCCTTTCCCATAAAAGCCTTTTGTGCCCTGGAGGCCCCAGGGAAGGACTCTGTGACAAGAATGCCCTGCTTACACCTTCCTATCTTTGCATTCATTGTGGAGACAACAGTGGACAAGAGCGGGTAATGACCTGATGGTGCCAAAGACAACTTCTGCACCTGCCAGATTCTGTCCTGCTATGAGCAGAAAGGTAGGGATGAAGACAGGGCTAGGGATGGGCACATTCCACACATTGTCCACAGGGAGAAGAACTCCAGGTGGGTAGAAAGCCGTGAGTTCAGAGCTTAAGAATTTACTTGTCTAATCCCTGTAAGGAATACTTCTCTACTCGATAAAGATTCAAAAATCATCTTCAAAGAATTAAAAAGAAATCTTATCTATGGCCACTCTGAGTCAGAGCTGTGCACACACATTCTACCCATGACTACCAGCTCCTCTTCCATGAGGAAGATATTCCTGTCTCCATTTTGCAGAATAAATTGAAGTTCTCAGAAGACACTGCGATTTTTCCCAAGGACACAAAAACTGACTGGGTTACGACTTGAACCAAGGGTTCGTTTGGCCTATGAAACACCCCTTACCCATCAATATTCACCATGCCTTCCCTTTCTGCCGGGACTCTCTCCACCAGCAGTAACTCCAGCATATCCTCATGACACTAACAACCAGCAAAGGCCAGCACAGTCAGGGTGAGGAAACTAAGGAAGGCTCGTGTCTTCCTGGTAGCAAAAGGGTGATCCAGACAAGTGACATACACTCTCAGTCCCCCCATTTCCTTCCCAACAATACAGCAGTTTCTCCCTTCCAGAGCTCCGAGAGGATGAAATGCAGTGACTGTCAACCACATTCTATGCAAGCTGTCAGTGCACATGCACATCGACACTTGCTGGTACGAATTATCTCGGCTATTGTCATCACAGTTGGTCACGCGTGCCGCCACCCTTTTACTCCAGCTCTGGAGAGCCTTTCACTTGCAGAGCAGAACCTGGTGGCAAATTTTAACGGAGAACTATAACTAAGATGACATGGAGAAGTGTCCTACCGCAGTACGGTGGTGACAAGCAGCTTTGCCCGTTTCCACTAGATGGTGCTAATTTATTACAACCCACCCACAACACTTTCCACATATGTTACCCAATAAAGAAATGTTCACGAGGGCTGGTGGGCGCCGGGGTATTATTTTCTAAAGGTCGCCCCTTATTCCACTTCTGGCACAGGGCGGGACCGTACTCTGAATCAGACCATGCAGCACCCCTAAAGGAAGGCAGGGGGCTGAATGCTCCTCGCTTTATTTTAGATAGAAAGCTGGAGCCATTATTGACTTTTGAGATTAAAAGAAGGGGGTCACACCGTCAACATAAGAAATCTCTTCTTTATCGCAAACACAGAGCATCCAATTGCTGCAATACACAAAACTGACTTGACGCCAGGGGAGATTAGCGACAGTCTGAGACGGTTTATAGTAGGTCGTTTTCTCCATTAAGAAAAATCACACCATCAGCTGTCACTAAAGGGCCCCAACAGGAACTGTGCTCAATTCTCCTCTGCCTGATTTAGAAAGTAAATTCCTGCCTTTTCTTCTCTTTCCAGTAACAATCGTCCCCTATTCCACCCACAGATAGAAACCCAGACACAGGGCTTCTCCCCCCCCCACCCCTGAAAAGACCCTTCCAGGATTCCTGGTGATTGCCACATTGTGTGGGCTTTATCAGAAATGCTTGCAGACCTGCCGGGGACCATGAGTGAGTGAAACAGTTCTCTGCATTCTCTCTCCATGAGGCCTCTGCCTCCCCAAACCACAAGCCTCTTTCTCCAAATGGAAAATCTTCTCTTCACACCCATCATCAGATTTCATAAGGGCAGTTCAGATACCTCTCGCAAAATGCTAAGGGAGAGAAGGAGCTGTTTGCCAAAAGGAAATATCTTGTTTTCTGTCTCCATAGCCAAGAATGATTTCAAAAGGAGCCTGTTTAGACTTTTTGTTTTAAGTTCTATTCAAGCATGGCAAATAGCCCTCGAGAGCTCTATTTCTGGAGATTAAGTACAGGAGATCGGCTTGCCCAGGCAACCTTGGCATGGTGCAGGCACTGCCCATATCTCATCTGCCAGCTCTTCTTACACACATTTTATTCTGTCTGTCTCCACACCAAGGTTACTTGCAGACAGGCAGGCAATTGCTATGACCCCTCAAGAACACTCGAGCCCAATATACTTAAGACTGAAAGTCAGGGGACCAGCAAGATGGCTCAACTGGTAAAGGCGCTTGTCACCAAGTCCAGGGACCTGGGTTTGATCCCTGGGGCCTACAAAATAGGAGAAAACTGAATTATATACGCTGCACGCATGCTGTGGTATACATCTGCCCTGTCCCCCCCAACACACACAAAATAAGTCAATGAATGAATCGATAATTATTTACATAAAAGAAGCAAGCTAGGGGTGAAGGTGAGACTCAACCCCGAGTCTGCAGTTCTGCTCTGGTTTTCACATGTGTAGAGCGCTTTCTGGGTTTGTCACAGCTTGCACACTTCCTATTCATCATCAGCTGCCTTCATGCTGTGTCCAGCAACTCATAAAATCAGGGGAAATGGATAGATTTTCATTGTGTAGAAAACAAGAAGACCGATGAACTTGCTTTATTCATATGCTTTGAACTGTGAATAAAACTCAATTTTTAAACTCTCCTTTTATGTAGGGGAAATTTTATAAAGACATTAGTACTGGGAAATCAACCACTTTTTCAAATTCATTTTAAATGGAAAAAGTATGTCAGTGTGGAGCAGACTCATTTCCTATTCTCCATCCATGGTGGGTTAAGGATATAATTTTGGATGACAGTAAAGACACTGGGGTGTTTTGCTGTTTTCCTTTGCTAAATGACATGATTTAAGAACAAGCAAAATTGTGTTTCTGCGGGTTCACCTCCATATTTACTCTCAACCTGACTCTCATTTTCCAGTGTCTCATAGTCTGGAGAGGAAGTGCGGTCTAGTGGTCAGAAAAACAATTAAGGAGACCAGGGTTGTGGCTTCTATTCCTGTCTCACTCCCTGAGTCACTGTAAAATGCTAGAGAGTCATTTAATCATGATGAGACTCGGTTTACCCAAATTTCACTACCTAAAGATGGGGCTAGAAAATAATCAGATCCTCTGACGATGTTAAGTTAAATACGAGGTTGGCTCTGAAAAGAAACTGCATGGCGCGAATACAAAGCTACTTGAATGCATCACAAGGACATCACAGAAAGCGTGGATCCTCTCAATCACATCTCAGATTAGAGATGCCATCAGAGGTGCTTCCAAGAAGTGTTAGTTCTGCTGGTGATGGGTGCCAGATGTGATAGCATCTGAAAAATTATTCATGGTGGCCAGGAAATCTGAGAAGCAGGAGTCTATAGAAGAAGAATGCCAACAAGTATGGATGGGAGGGACTTTCTTCTACTCTCCAGGGAAATGTAACTGAGCAGAAGTACCCCAGGTTTACTTGGGGTTCATACTCTGAGGTGAGGTGCAGTGGGACCTTCCCAGGTGGCTATTGGGTTGGTTGAGGTACAAATGTGACATCCACTTGAATCCTTCTCCCTCCTCAAGGGAAAAGAGAGTGTGCATCAATGCTGTTGGATCAAAGAGGCTGTTCTGCAAAGCCACTCCAGTTATTGCTGCATACAGAGTCGTTTCTCTTCTACTGCATGGCCTCATGGCTGGTTTGCTGGCTAGCATTCCATGCCAAGTCACCCAGGAGAAGAGAACAGAGAATTCAATGTTTGGCTCTGGAGTCAGTGTTATTGTGTTAGGAGTTGAGGCCTTCCCAAGACAGAGCCTGGTGAATTGGCAGCACACTCCATTTCTGACCTGAAAATTAGTAATAGCAGCTATTACTACCATAGACTAACAACTATTTACTAAGAATACTAAGAATTTTCAGGTACAATGCTATACATAGCTTCATTTACCTCTCTCTCGAATGTGATGAAGTGAGGATTATTGTCTTCATTCTATCAACAGGAACTCCTAGATTGAGAAATAAGATCACAGAGTGAGAAATGAAACCTAAAGCTGAGTCCTGAGGTCGTGATCTTAACATCAGGACAGGAAAATCAACAACTTGCTCAGATTCATCTTAAATGAACCAAAGTACGTCAATTCGGGGCAGCCTTGTCTCCCATTCTGTATCTGTTGGGGATGTAGGTTATAATTTTGGACAACAACGAAGACAATTGGGCATTTTGCTGTTGCTCTTTGCCAAGTTACAATAGGTCAAATGGGAGCTTCCTCTAGCAGCTGTTAGGGCTGAAGAGGACCTGACACTCATAAACCTTCTATTCTGAGAAGCAGACAGGGCAGTGTCTGTGGTCTGCGGGGACTGTGCTAAGTCCCCTGCTGGCCCAGCTGGTCTTAGGCTTAAAAAGCAGGTGAAAAGCAAAGATGGTGCCCATTGCTCTACACAGCAAAGAACTCCAGGACAAAATGAAGAAAGCAATCTTAGGACGTTAAAGATTCTGCTGATATAGGGAAGGGTAAAAGGAGATAAAGAAAAGCTATTGTGAGACATTTTACCTCCCAGGCAAATGAAACCCATTGTCCACAGACAGTAGAGAAAGAACCTACTAAGGATCAACCGTGGTCACCCATTCTTCATGAAACCATCTCAAAGCCAGAGCATTGGAACCAATGAGTCAAGGTACCACAAAGGAAAAGACACAGCCAAGTAGAAGGCATCATCCAGCCATACAAGAACTTTCATAGCCAGGCGCATATGAATGGAAAATCCCCAAGAGCCAAAAGGAAATGAAAGAACCATAAAGCACAGATGCTGTTATCTTTATTGTGAACACTTTGCAATTTAGACTTTGAGCATGAGGAATTGGGGGTATAGTTCAGTGGTAGGCACTTTCTTCACAGGCACAAAGCCCTCTGTTTGGATATGTGACTGAAGAAAAACAGCATAGAATGTGGGAAGGAGGTCATAGATGAGACCCCAGCTAGCACACTGTAAAAAGAAAAGGCAGCATTAGTTAGTTACTAATTACTTCAAGAACAACGGGCAAATCATTCCAGGGAAACTAGGATGGGGCTCGGTTTAAACTGCAGAGAAATGCATGATTTAAGGAGAGTAGAGAAACCTGGGTGGTGGCAACGCGAGTACATGTATATATGTGCATGTGTGTCAACATGTACACACAACAGGGAGAATGAAGGGGGTATTGTAAGAAAGCATGCAAGAAAATTAGCTAATGTGATTCTGACCCTGATCATTAAACTGGCACACAGGTAAGGAATAGAGGGAAAGGGTTGAACTGCTCAGAAAACACTGGAAATTTCCACCTGCCAGTTATGTCATCAGATAGCCGCCTGGATTTAACTTCCATACTGACAAATTCATTTCTCAGAATGTGGAGAAAATCGCAAAGAAACTGCTACAATGAACACAGTTCTCTCTACTAATGGAAACCTTCTAGGGGTTGCCATCTGTGTCCTTCTGCAGAGCCCACGAGTTTCAGAGAGAGAGAGAGAGAGAGAGAGAAAGAGGGCACGTCCAGCTTTTAAAAGCCGCTTAGTGCATACACACAGGGGGTTCACATGACTACGTCATATGCATATGACGGGGCTCATGCATGTGTACAAAGGCTTAGCTGAGTCATACATGGATAATGCAACCACACCGCACATGGGTCATGCAGGGGCCCTTTAACATCCCTGGGGCCATTAGGCACTTCTGCCTGAGGGCTTGTCCGCACATGCATGGCCCCAGAACCCAAAAGTGTCATCCTTATTGTGGCTGAAATCATAACAGTAAGCATCAAAGGACAAAATCAGAAAGTCATTCTGACTTCATAGCTACTCAGATCCTGAAGGTGAGTATCCTCCCCCCATCAAAGTTGTATCAGGACATGGTGTAGCCCCTTCCTGGAGTTATGAAAACATGGCTGGAAGCATCATTTGGGGGAGAGGATCATCTCAAATCCTCTTCTGGAAGAAGGCAGGCCAAGAGGATGAAGTACACCTGAGTAACAAGAACAAGGTGGCTGAGATTACAGTTTGCAAGATTCTTTCCATCCCTCAACCTCTAGCCTTTTACTTTATATGGCCCCGTCAAACCCGATGGGTCTTTCTGCCCGGCCTGGGCACCTTCCTTACATTGTGGGGAGTAAAAGAGCATAGGATTCAAGAACCTGAGCCTGAAGTCCATATGTGTGTTGTGAATCTCGGCTTTCCCTCTTCCTAGCTTTGCGACTTATGGAAAGTATTCATGCTTCTGAAATAAGGGAGATGTCAGTCCCACCTCCCAGTATTACCAGAATTAGGTGAGGCCATGAGTGTCCATGTCTATCATCACAAGACTCAGTGAATCTTAGCTCATGGTGTGGATAAACCCGCAGGTGTGGTTAGAAGGGTGTCTGTGACTGGCCCACCTCCCTTTCTGGGCTTTGTCAATGTGCTGAAAGGCATTGGGGAGCACAATTTACACTCCATTGTGTGTATTTGTGCCATCATGGGTTTTGACTGAGTTGGAAATGTAGCTCAGGGGTAGAGCATTTGCTTAATATGGAAAACATCTTGGGTTCAATCCCCAATACTTTATAAAAAAAAAAAAAAAAGCTAGCCGGGCGGCGGTGGCGCACGCCTTTAATCCCAGCACTCGGGAGGCAGAGGCAGGCGGATCTCTGTGAGTTCGAGACCAGCCTGGTCTACAAGAGCTAGTTCCAGGACAGGCTCCAAAGCTACAGAGAAACCCTGTCTCGAAAAACAAAAACAAAAAAACCCAAAAAAACAAAAAAACAACAAAAAAAAAGCTACTGGTTTTTATTCTTTGCCAAGAAGCGAGGTCTCATGTGACTTTCTGGCTTGTTGCTTGGCGTGGCAACAAGTCTATGATGACAGAAAACCTTTCTGCTCTCAGGGTCAATGGCCAAGCTCTCAGAATGCCAATCACAGGGGTCACTTTAACACCATCCTGTGATGAGGACGTGAAAGAAGAGGCCAGCTGCGAGTATTTCCTCGGCTTTGGAAAATCGCACAGGATTAATGATTGACTCCAGATCTATCCTATTAAACAGACTTTATGAAAAAAAAAGTAAAAGAGTGTATTAACCTAAATCGTAGGCACTTTGCTCAATTTTCTAAACCTTGGGTTTCTTTTCAAATCAATTCAAAAGCTGGTTGTTGTGTTGAGAGGTTAAGGAAAAAGGATCAGGTGTTTAAGGTAATCCTTGGCTATGGAGTTACTTCAAGGCCAGCTTGAGCTACATGAAACTGTTTCAAAATGAAAAAGAGTCTGTGAATCATTGAATGAAGACTATAAATAGAATTATATAATGTTCTGGTTTTTTTAAATAACCATAACAACTTTAAAGGAACCTTAAGGAATGATATCTTCTTAATTAAATATTTATTCACAAACCACCTAGAACTTTCTGCTGTGTACCTATTTGGACTTGCTGTTGTTATTCAAAATCCACTGGCTATAGCTGAAGTAATTGACTAAATCTATGTGCTATGGAGTTGGAAAAGTTATGGTACCTGTTCTGTTTTAGAGCATCCCCTTGACACAGATAGCTAGTGTCTGATTAGTCACGTAAGAAAAGACAAAATGAAACCAGTCCTCAGATGTCCCAGTGTTGTGACTGATTTTGCATAAAATAAAAATGGTCAAGGGAAACAAAAGACTCTGAAAGACAATGTGACAGTCATCGAGACCATTCCGGTTCAACCCCATCTCAAGTACAGAGCGGCATCATCCAGGCAGAGTTACCTGCTGGGAAACATTGTATAAACATCACAGGGCGAAGGGTGTGTATTTGCACAAATCTCAACTATATGGTACATATACATGCATAAACGGCATAGCTCATTTCTTCTCAATCCATGATAAACAACACATGAGGTTAGATCTAGTACAAAAGAAAATAATACATGGGAAAAATAATAAACGCAGATATATGAGGTTGCTTGCTACTGGCATAACACAGTGTACCCTTTTACAGTTAACTTTCTTGTAAATCTACAGAATACATTCTACCAGTTAAAAATCATAGTAAATACATAAACCATTAACAGCCATTTGTGAAAGCATGTCCTGTACCCTCATGTAACTGTCAGTGCAATGGGTTTGCTTACACCAGTGTCTCCAGAAACATAAGTGATATTCTATGAATTAGAACTGCGACATGTCTAATGGCAGGAATTTCCCAGCTCTTCTTGAGTCTTCTGCAGTCATCATTTTTATATATGCTTGTGATGGCTTGAAATTGTCAATGTGACATTATTAAATATACCCGGTATGGTATATTTAATGTATAGTGAGTGTGGTGGTTTGAAAGAAAATGACCCCCAAAAGAGATGACACTATTAGGAGGTGTGACTCTATTGGAGTGGGTGTGGCCTTGTGTAAGGAAGTGTGTCATTGTGGAGGCAGGCTTTGAGGTCTCATACATATATATATATATATATATATATATATATATATACACACACACACACACACACATATGTGTATATATATATATGCTCAAGCCACACCCAGTGTCTCAGACCACTTCCTGTTACCTGCAAGATAAGATATGTAGGACCCTCAGCTCCTTCTCCAGAACCATGTCACCATGTCTGTCTGCACATGTCATGCTCCCCACCATGATGATAATGAACTAAGCCTCTGAAACTGTAAGTCGCCACCTCAATTAAATGTTTCCGTTTATAAGAGTTGCCGTGTTTATAGTGTCTCTTCCCAGAAATGGAAATCCTAACTAAGACAGAGGGATTGTCTAGATTAGGTTAGTCTGTGGGTATGCCTATGAAGGATTCTTGATTAGTTTGAAGTGAAAAGACCCACTGGATGAGAATGGCTCCATTCCATAGGCAGGAAATCCTGAATCGTCTAAGAGTGGATAAATCAGGCTGAGCACTGGCATTCAGTCATGACTTCATTGCTCTCTGCTCTCGACTGTGGACATGATGTGACTATCTACTTCAAGTTCTGCCACCCTGACGTTCCTGAAATGATGGACTCTAACCTAGAACTGTAGCCAAATAAACCTTTTCTCCTTTAAATTGCTTTTGTTGGTGCATTTCATCACGGCAATTAAAAATAAAAATAAGACAATGTCATTGTCTAAGGAGTCATTGTTCAGAATATAAGCATACACATAGAAACATTGGTGGGTAGGAAAGCTCTCAGTTTCAAGCATTGTCTGTAGAAGAAATAATAAATTGTTGTGTAAATGTATATGTAGTAAAAACATTTGAAATGTGCTGTAGAAGTGTTTGATCTTCCATCTTCTCTAATCTTTCCATAGACCACTGCCTTTTCTAATTAGTTGCCATACTGGATTTGATATCTGTGTTCATTACCAAACACCCTGCTATATCCATATCTAATTATCCTTTGTTGACAGATGATGTTGTTCCTTGTTAATTTCATTTTTATTTGAGGATTATTCCAATGGTGCTAGGGAGTCGCCTCTAAGAAGCTAGTGTCACTGATAAAGAGTAGAGTGTGTGTAATCTCTGTACCAACACTTTGAATAACAATATGTTCCTAGCTTGATATCAATCATGAAAGAAATATTGGTGTGTGTGTGTGTGTGTGTGTGTGTGTGTGTGTGTGCTTACATATGCCTATACACAAGTGTTATCAGCCTGGAAGCAAGAGCTTTGTACTCACGAGGCAAGGGCTCTATCACTGAGATATACTGCCTCGACACATAAATATATCTACTTTTCTAAAAAATCAGCGAAGACTATAACTCAGTTCTTTGTTAAAATTTTACAAGGATGTTCCATTGTTCTCAGCCATAGTCATATGAGTTGTTATAGCAGAATGACATGAGAACAAATGATCTGCATCGCTCACACGCAATTATAAAAGTCAGCATGTGTTTGACATGGTCCCTCTGACATTGCTACTGGCAATGCTCCACCTAGCACTCATCCTGTCAGCATAAATCCTACCATGGACCAGGACGGTGATACAGAGCAGGAACTGACTGCCCCATGTCAATCAACAAGAAGGTATGATGTGAACAGGAGCAGCTCTTGGTGTAAAGCCACTCCAGTTCAGAGATTGTCCCTTATGCAGGCTAATCTTATTTTCTCTGTCCATCCACATAGACTCTTGACTCAGATATGTCATTACATACCTGACCTCATTTTCCTCATTTCTAAGACGAAGGTGGTGAGTGCTAGCATCCTGCCAACTGTAAAATCTATGAAGACATCATCAGGATTAACACTAAGAACGTGAAACTACCCCATTCCTATGGAACAATCTCAGTTACAGTTATGAGCCACATTATCTAGACCTAGCCTTCTATGACAATGAATCTCTTTGAACTCAATTTTTATTCCTCTATACAATGAAATGAAAAGATGGGGGCCAGTTATCTTTTAAGTCTTCAAACTATTAAAATAATCTTATTCAGAGACTCCTGCTGATGAAAATACAAAACATACATATTTTAAATCAGAACTTCCCCAAAGCTGAACATGAAAAGTCACCCACAAAGAAAACACAGCATCATCAATAAATGGTACTGAGAAAACTAACTGTCCACAAGCAGAAGAATGAAACTAGACACACATATATCACCCTGCATAACACTTAGATCCAAATGAATAAAAGACCTCAATTTTAAACCTGAAATACTAACGCTGCTCTAAGAAAACATAGGTAGTAACCTACAAGAAACATATAGGTATATGAAGGCCTTTCTGAACAGAATTCCATTTGCCAAGGAATCAAGGCCAACAGAAAAGTATAAAGCTTATATATAGCTAAGGCACCAATCAATCAAGTAAAGAAGAATAGGAAATAATTTCTACCAGTGTGGTGGTTGGAATAAAAATGGCCCCCATAGGCTGTACTATTAGGAAGCATGGCCTTGTTGAAGTAGGTGTGGCCTTGTTGGAAGCTGGGGTCACTGGGGGTAGGCTGAGAGGTTTCATATGTTCAAGATAAGCCCATTATCTCTCTCTCTTCCGGCTCGCTAATCCAGATGTAGAATTCTGCTCTTTCTCCAGTACCACATCTGCCTGAATGCCTCCATGCTTCTTGCCAGGATGATAATTGACTAAATCTCTGAACTATAAGCCTGTTGTAATTAAATGTTTTCTGTTATAAGAGATGCCATGATCATGGTATCTCTTCACAGAAATAGAAACTTTAATTAATACAGCCAGGTATATATATGGCAGGATTAGTGGCCAGAATACATTTTAAAAAACTCAAAAAAAAGTCAAAGAAACATGTGACCTAATTTTAAAAATGGGCTAGGGATTTAAATAGAGAGTTCTTAACAGAAGAAATAAAAATAGCTAAGAAATGCTCTGAAATGTATTTATCATCTTTAGAAATGAGGGAAATAAAAACTAAAGCAACTTTGAGATTTCATCTTACCACAGTCAGAAAGGCTAATGTTGACAAAACAAATTCTATTGAGATTGAGATTGTGGAAAAGGGGAGCCTTTATTCACTGTTGGTAGAAAGGTAAGTTGGTGTAGTTACTCTGGACATCAGTATGGAGAATCTTCAAAGGAAGAAAAGCAAATCTACCAGATGACCCAGCTATATTATCACTTGGCATATGACCAAAAGGCTTGATATCCTACTATACAAATACTTGTTCATCAATTTTCATTACTGTCCTATTCATAATGTCAGGGAATGGAAACAACCTAAATGCCTTCCAACAGACTACATGCATATGGTTTATATATACTGTGAATGCCATTCGACTGTAAAGAAAAATGAAGTCAGAATTTGCAGGTACATTGGTGGACATAGAAAATATCATACTGAGTGAGGTAACACAAACTCAGAAAGACAAATGTTACTTGTTCTCTCTCATCTATGGTTCTTAACTCCAAATTCTGAGATGTGAGTATATAACATGGAGTAACCACAGAAACCAAGAAAGCATAAAGAGATCAAAAGGGAAGGGGCATAAAAGGAAAATCGCAAAATGCAGGTGATATAAAGTGGAAAACAGAACAATGGGAGGGGACCCCAACTGAGGAAGATAAAGGGAGGTCAATACAGAAGGAAACGGAGGGACAAGGGACAAATAACACACACCAAGATTGTTTGACCTTAAGGAATCGTATTATTTTATGTATGCCTAAAATTATACATAATACATTGAATGTATATACACACATACATATGTAGATGCAGATGCTAAACCACTTGGGCTGACAATGGTCCTCACAAAGTCATAGACTAACAAAAACCTCAGTAGGCCTTTAAAATCTCCTTTTGTGTTGTTGAGACCTTACATTTGCGCCACAAGCACTAGGCAGAGGAAGCTGATTGGGAATGACACCCAATGATACACCTCCTCCAACACAGTCACAGCTCCTAATCTTTCCCAAACAGCTCCACCAACTGCATACTAAGCATTCAAATATGCAAGCCTATGGGGGCCATTCTCTTTTAACCCACCATAGTCTGTCACACAATAAAAACCCAAAACAAGTTGAAGAGCAGAAAAACAAAGCAGCCAAGTCACTAGAGAGTTCTGACCTCTACCAAGGCTGGGCAATCCCGCCTACAGACTGAGACCTGAGCTCCTTTCTTCTCCCATTTTATATTCCTCTCTAGTGCTGGGATTAAAAGTGTGTGCCACCACTCTCTGGCCTGTATGATTGACTAGTGTGGTTAGCTCAGTCAGTAGAGTATGGAACTCTTAATCCCAGGGTCATGGACTCAAGCCCATGTTGGGCACCAGATGTAGTATAAATAATAAAAACCCAGAGACAGCCATTGGGGTTCAAGCTGAAGATCAGAGAAGCAAAGCAGCCAAACCACTGGAGAGTTCTGACCTCTACCAAGACTCAGACAAACAAGAGGCAACCCTGTCCTCAGTGTGACTACAGAATGCAATGCTCTCCACCAGACTTCAGACTGCCCTGAGTCTCAAACTGGCTTCACTGAACTCCTGCCTTATCTTCTTCTCTAGTGCTGGGATTAAAGGTGTGAGCTCTGTTTCTCTTTTCAACAGATTCAATCTTGTGTAGCACAAGGTGGCCTTGAGTCCTGGGATTAAAGGTGTGTGCCACCATTCCCTGGTCTCTAGTGGCTTAGCTCTGCTCTCTGACCTTCGGGGAAGATTTTATTTATTAAAACACAAATAAAATATCACTACAACAACAAAGTTTTGGGAGTATTTTATTTTTTGTTTGTTTGATTGTTTCTTTAATTGTTTGGTTTTTCAAGACAGGGTTTCTCTGGATAGTTCTAGCTGTCTTGGAACTTATTCTATAAACCAAACTATCCTCAAACTCAGAGATCTGCCTGCTCTGCCTCTTAAGTGCTGGGATTAAAGGCATCTACCACCACCGCCAGGCTGGAAATAGTTCATTTTAAAACACTTTCTTAACATATGTGAAATTCTAGGTCTGATCTTGGCATTGAAAAAGAAGCCACTCATGCAATAGGATAAAGAGAAGTTCCCATACATGAACCAAGAAATTGACCTTAAGGATTACAAATATTTCTCTTCAACGTTTAACCTTCAGTTCTATGAGAAATAAATTTCTGCTGTTGATAATCCTCCAGGTTTGTGGTATTTTATTATATCATTTGCGGTAGACTGAGACAATGTAGTCATTAGACACAAGCAAACTCACAATGACAGAAATTCAGACACTGAGGTTATCAAAAACCAAAGGTTGAAAATAATTGGAACAGTAAAGATGGATTCTAGCCATAAAGAAAAGAAACTTTAACATAAAAGATTAGTTCAATTTCACGGGCACCAAGACAAAGAGGAAGCACACAGCCACATAGTAGGTAGCAAGGCGGGGACTGGGAAATTACTAACAGGAGACATAAAGCATAGAGAGTGATTCTCAACAGACACAGCATAATTCTGGATAAGGTCAGACCACAGCAACCAGACATCACCTGGAGGACGGCAGGGTGGGGAGATGGAATTTTATCAGAGACTCAGGGGGCTCAGATATTGAGGGTGAAAAGTTCCCACAAAATTGACTTACGGGGATTCTAACAACTGATGCAATCTTGACAAGGATGAGGACCAAGGCCAAGGCTTGGAGTTGACAAAGAATACAGCTAAAGTGACTCCAGGAAAGACCCAACCTCAGAAGGGAGATGAGGACCTAGCATGCAGTCAGTGCAATGTTCTGTTTGAGAAAAACAGTTACAGATAGCTACATGGCACTGTGCGTGCATTCAGGACCAGTCACCTAAACACAAAGACTGTAGAAAGAGTGAGTGTATGTTATGTTTCTATCTCCACAGTAAGAAAAGGCTCCACTGTAAAGGATGTTGCAGACTACACATTGCATCAGCTTTCGGCCTAAGGGAGGTCTTTTCTCTGACTTGTCTGGCATGTGGATGGGCAGCAAGTACAAAAGCACTAAGGTCCAGGGACTCTTCCCACCCAGTGCCAACAGGGGAAACATGGAAGACGATGTCCAGCTTCCTGGGGCCTTGCATGGGGTAACTGCGGATGTTCTGCATCTCTTCTCACCATTTCTTCTGGAGAGCTGGCCTCTAGGTGTTTAGAGTGGTGGCTGGTCTATATCAAGCCCTTCCGGTAGCTCCTGGCTTTCCTCTGTTATTTCCCTCCCACTTTTCTAGGACCACCACCCTTCTACTTAGACCCAGACCCCTGTCTCAAGAACAGCCACGTGGAAACCCAAACCAGGTCACATGCTCATCTCAAGACTGCATGTGTCAGTGCGTCTCCTCTGGGGTAACAGGAACAGCATCTGTAAGACACTCCACATTAAACAAAATAAAGATGGCTTAGGGATACATTCAGTGTCATGACACAAGAGAGTCCCACTCACAGGCTCTGTAGTCGAACCCCCATGAGCCCTGTTTTGGTTGGAAAACCCACAAGAGACCCCGACAATAGGTGCTCCAACATTAGCTATGTGAAGCCACTGGGGTTTTTGAGGAGTAAGATGGCAATAGAAATTGTATTTCCTGAAATTAGTCTAATGTTAGCCCAGGGAGGATGGCACTCCCCTACTTTCCAGTAACCTGGAAGAAAGAAGCATTAATCTAGACGTTCTAATCCAAATACACTGAGAAGCACAAGACCTAATAAGACAGAAGCAAGTTCTACCAGGGCTCTCCACCCCGACCCTCAGAATAGAATGAATGAAGGTCCAGTAAGATCAGGGCTGCAGAGCAGGGCGCTCAGCCCTCAGAAGACTGCAGATGGCACACAGTAGCAGACAGAGCCCAAACCACAGGCAGGAAGCCACCTCTGTCTTCAGCCCATTCTAAGATATTTATACTCCCCACTGTGGCCAGCAAACGTAACTGGTGTGACTTGGATGAAATTTTAATTACACAGGATTTTAATGATTTAAGTTGCTGTGGGTGGAGAGGGGAAGCCAGTAAATAGACAGCAAAGGTTCACCCAAGTACAGCCATCTATTTCCCAACGGACTCACAGGAAAACAAGCCCTCCCCCTCCCTCCAGAGGAAGGTCTTGAGGTTCATGGTCCAAGGTAGTATAGAGCCATATAATTCTACGCTGCTGGCCATGGCACTGGCTTTGTCAATATTCAGCCTCACCACAGCAGGGCAACCGGTTCACAGGCCTGGAATCGATCATCTTGCTATAAAAGGATATGGAGAACTCTGTCATCTCTACCCCCCTTCCCCCTTCCCATCCACTGTTTTTCCCACTCTTCTATTTGTGCTCTTTCCTTCAGACGTGGGCTTCCCTCAGTTTTCTCTACTGTCAGGAAGAACAAGAGAGGAGAGCACACTGCTCTGCATAGCATAAGCTCACTGCTAACCTACTCACACTGGCGTGACCTCACGCAATATTTAAGGACCCCGATGAGACTTTTACCCAGCATTGACTGCTGATGCACTCCGGGTCTGTGCAACGAGCTCCAAAGGCCGTAGCTTTAATTAGCATGTGACCTTACTTAGCAGACAAACACTACCCAACTACTGTGGTGGGAGCTACAAGCCGTCTAAATGGGCAGGGCCTCAACAAAATACTCATTTTCATTATTTCAAGCATTTTCTAAAAAAGCATAGCTACTGTGCTTGATGTCTTTAGGGCAGCAGTGACCGATGAACATGACAGTGGTTTCATCCTGAAATCGCTGGTAATTTGGCAAAGGGTTAGATGTGGACAAAAGCACCGATCATGACAAACGGCACTGAGATGGAGATGGAGGGGTTAGGAGGCTCTTTTCTGGGAATTCAGGAAAGCTTCAAACAGTATTTGATTTTGGACTTAAGAGAATGGACAGGACTTTCACAGAGAAAGCTAAAGGATTCTGGGTAAGGTGAGAAAAGGAAGAAATGTGCAAGGTAGCAGCATTCAGAGTCAGGAAGGGTTTTGTTTCTACTAGTCATAGTATGATTAGAAAAAGGGGGGGGGGGACCTTTGTAGTTTAAGCAGTGGTGGAGGAAATGAACATTCGAGTGCCTGATCTTACAATTCCTGTCCTCAAAGACCAGCGCCCCACACCTAGAGAAGTTAAAGATCTTCCCCAGCATCAGAGGGCAAGTCAGAGCCTGCTCTAGCTCCCAGTCCAGGTCCTGCGCCCTGTGTGGCTGTTTCGCAATCAGAGCCGAGCCTCGGGGCTAACAAATCTGGCAGCGGACTGGGAGTAGATCCTACAACGGGAAGGCTGTGGGCACGAGAGCAGTGAGGTGGCCTTTACAGGTTCCAGGAAATGAATATTAAGCATGTGGGCCAAGCTCCTGGCAGTGGAGGCACGAAGGAAGGCAGGAAGCTGAGAGTAACCGTGGAGGGACATGTGCAGGACAAGATGATGGTTTGGATGTGTGGCGTGGGAGGAGGAGCAGTAGGTTCCAAGGTAACAAGCCCAAGTGACCAGAAATGCCTTAAATGGGCAAAGGAAGTTGTCCACTCTTTCCTCAGCTCCTGGCAGTGCCCTTTCCTCCATCCCTGGGAGGACATCCTGACTCCCATGTCCACAAACCACACAGCAGCGATGTTCTCCAGCACTTGAAATTTACACCATAAGCCTTCCCTTTTGACTCTCTCTCTCTCCTTTCTTCAATTTCCTGTCTCTGTCAACTCTTATTACTTACTGTTTGATTGTTCTGCAGACCCTGAGAATGTAGCTCTTTTCCATATTTGCATTGTGTTTTCATTCCAGATTAGTGGCATATGACAAAAAACAGTTCAGACATGCAGAAGGGAACATACTGGTTCACAAAATTGAAATGTTTGAAGCCATATGTGGCTATAATACACCAAGACTCAAGAACTTCAGGATTCTGAATTATCTCCCTGCTGTGTTCTAGTTCTCGCTCCTCCCTCTCCGTCCCTCTCCCTCTCCCCCTCCTCTCTCTGTGTGTCTGTGTGCATCTCTTCTATCTCTTGTCTTTCTGTGTGTGTGTATGTCTGTGTGTCTATGTGTCTGTGTGCTTGTTTTTCCTGAGCATACTTGGACTCCTTATTAGAAACCGTCTTCTACCCACAGTGCTTCTGTTACAGTCTATATGTTAATCATGACCAGCTTCATCAATTGTCTAACATTGTTTTCCTGCTCAAAAATACAATTTATCTTTTAAACCACCCATCACTTAAACATTGCATAAGGATTCTGCACAGATCAATCAAAATGGCTTGTGCTTCTCTAAGAACTTAAGTGTTCTTTATTGATTAAAAAACCCACTCAAATGAAATATTACAGTACTAGGAGAGATCACTGCACATCCCTCCAATATCTGTCAAAGCTATCGTGTTTAATAGGCAATTTTAATCAAGACAAGTATCTATTAAGTTATTTAAAGATCACAACATTAAATAGTAAGAATTTCCCTGGCCACCCATGAATTAATTCCCCCACTGTTCCCCCAAACTATCTCAAGTGAGTTCTGAAATAATTCCAGGAGGGGTGTCTATTCTAGAGGATCCCCAAGGTTAGGATATGGATGCAGGAAGGAAAAGCTTTAGAAAAGAAGAACACTTTAAAAGTTAAATTGAGCATCCTCTTTGTTATTGGAGAACCTTACACAGGCTCAAACCAGATTCCAAAGCCCTCCTTTTTCCGTGGTCCCAGCAGTCAGTCTGTTTGCTGTCTTTACTGCATTTCCTCCAAGGGCATGGGAGGAAGAATAGTGGGTTGCTTCTGCCAACAGGTGATGTTAAACGGAAAGATTTTTACAATCAATCATAAAAATAAACACAGTTAAGAATTTTGTTTTTGTTGAAAATACACCACCAGATAGGCAGAGGTCAACCTGCGCATAATCATAAAACGGGGAGAAGTGACTGGCCTTGGTTCCCAGAACAAAGGAGCTCCTTGTGCCCCGGCGCTGTCGTAACACTAGGTAGGCACTGTGGAAAAACACGACACCACTCTAACCCCTGGACTGTTTTCATCGTTGTCATTGCTAAAACACACAGAGATAGTCGATAAAGACAGCAAGAGGGAAAATAAGAAAACAGGGCAAGGAGGACCTGATTTGGGAGGTGCAAGGTAAAACCTAAAATAGTTTAGTGTCACAAGATCATCAAATACATGTCATAAAATTCACCAGCGTCTACCATTCAGTGCCCTGTGACAATGCTGTTTTCAGATGGCTTGCATGCAAATTGACATTTCACGTCCTGTTATAAGTAATTGCAAAACTCAAGATCTTAAAAAAAATTCATAACCTATCCTACCTGCAAGATGTGTTTAGACAATGATGGCTCAGAACTTGTAGGAGTGGCCAACCAATGACTGGTCTAACTTGAGGCCCATGCCTTGAGAGGGAGCCCATGAGGAACAAACGCTGCTTCAACGTCCAGGATCCAGAGGCTGGATAGCCCAGAGACCTAGAGTAGAATCAAACATGACTGGGGGAAGCCAGTGAAATGATAAGTTCTAGGATAGCCAGGAATACACAAAGAAACCCTGTCTCAAAAAACAAACAAAACAAAAAAGCAAAAAAAGTTATCATTGTAAACAATGCTAACAAGACAAGTTTTATTCAATTTTACTAGAAAATACCTTCAAAGAACATACCAGAAAACAGTACTTAGGTTTAGGACATGTTACTATACTGTATTGCTGGTTATTCTCAGTGTCTCTCCATGGAATCATAGGCTAACCTTTTAGTTTTTTCCTGGTCTCTCTTAATGACAAATTTAAAACAGATTTAGCTTTAAAGGGATCATAGACATTTTGTTCTTCCACAACACAATGAAGGTGTGCAGTTGGGGAAGAGCTAGAGTAGATTAAAGATGAACCCCCAGGAGCTCTGTTGTGGTTTCCTCATGATGGCAGTGCCTCTTTATGACTATTCCCAAAGCATAAAATGCACCGCTGCCACCCCCAACAATAACAGGGCAAAAATAGACAAGTCCCATGCAGCTGATTGAGAAAAGCTAGAACTTCAAAGTTCTGATATATCCAATATATTACTAGGTCCTGTCTCCCCAGTGTGGGCTGGGAAGTTCCTACACATTTTGAGCTTACATTTGTAAACCTATAAAAATACTGGTATCATAAAACACACACATACACTACACACACATACACTACACACACACACACACACACACCGGGTCAAGCCCTGAGTGTCACCAATATTCATTTCACAAAGGAAGAACTGGGGAATAGAGAGGGTGTGGTCCTGTGACCCAAAGGCTCAGGTAAGACGGAGCACAAAGCTTCCATGGAAGTTGACATGTGGAAATCAAAAGTAGGGGGAACAATGTGCAAGTGGGGACAGGTCAGGCAGTGAAGGAACGAGTAAGTGAAGCCAGTGGATGCTTTCTTCTGATTGGTGGCTCTCACTCTGGTCCCTGACCAGCAGCAGCATCTGGGGATTTGCTAGACCTGCAAAACAAAGTCCAGGGACTTGGCTCAGCAACTTGTATTGCTAACACATTTTGTAGGTGAGGTGCTACCAGAGAGCCCTGAAGGCTGAAACATGGCTCTAGAGGCCATCACACCTGGAAAGGACAGCTGGAGGTGGGGGCAAGTTTCCACACGCTGGCATGGCAGGGGACAGAAAGCATTTCAAGAGTCTACATGCAGAGAAAAGAAGAGATCAGCAGGGCTGACTCTTGGGAAGACGAGAGAGCAGGTGATGGCCATTTGGAGATACAAAGCCAGAGAAGCAGTCCAGGTGACAGGATACCATACCATGACTGGGCCATCTCAGACCAGTTGCCAGCTCCTTCAAGAATCTGTGTTTCCTTTTGTTACATGACTAACATCTGTAGGCTTTAAGGAGCATTTCAGAGGATCTGATGTCTGAAATCTAGACAGCCCTACGGCCCTTCCCATTCATCGGGTCTCTTGGGAGCCCATGGAGTAACTCCTCTGTTTTGTTCTGGGTAGAGCACCTGTTTCCACACATGGGAACTAAGAACACATGGGTTCCAACATGCCCTAGAGAGACTGAGAGCTGGATTCTTGAGCTGAGGAAATGAGAAGATGTTCAAGGCTTCCCCAGACAACGTAGGTAGTAGACCTATGGCTCAAGCAAAACCGAGGTTCCACCTTCTATGATGATTCAAAATGTCTAATACAGACTCAATTTTAATGAGGAAAAAAGACTTGTCTGGTAGGAAAAAGGGAGGCTGCAGGCTGTGATGGCCACTGCTCGTGTTTATTTTGTTTTTCCTCTGGTTGAGCTGGTCTGCAAAGACCTGGCACACCCAGGCAAGAGACAGTTACAAAACAAGTGTCTGTACCAAGACCTACAGGGAGACTCAAAGCCTTTTAACTTTCATTAACCCTGGTTTTGACTTTCTCTTAAAAACATGATGCTAAATCTTTGTGGTCGAAGCCCTCAGTTGACAGCCTCTAATAAAGAAGTCCAGACTCTGGAAACCCCAAAATAAACAGAACTACAGACCGAGTCACCCCCTCCTTTGAAAGTTGCTTGTGAACACCCAATGGAGCAACATTAAGATGGCAGGAGAAGCCAGCAACTAATTCCTTCTCTGGGTTTTTTGGCGTGTCAGCCAGAGCCGACCTGAGCACAAATGGATATCATCTCCTGTCATTACTCCAGATGATTAAGGTCTCCTCTACTGGACACTGCTGTTTCCTACTGACTTCACTGGGGTATGAGCTCTGAAGAAAGTCCCTATGCTCAGAGCTTTCCAATTGTACCTGATAATGACTTCCCTCTCAACCTACCCCACATCTGAGAATGAAAAACATCAACTTTGGGAACTATCTAGTTAAATAATAAATGGATAAGTAAATCCAGGCATCCCTGCATCTACTTGTAACATGAGAGTACATAGGAGGAGGGCTACACATGCTGGCAGACTCAGGGCACCTGCACTACACCTGAACTAATACACCTGCAGTATGCCTGCACTACACCTGCAATACACCTGCACTATACACCTGCACCACACCCACACTACACCTGCAGCATGCCTGCACCACATCCACAGCACACCCACACCACTCCTGCAGTACACCTGTACTAAAAACCACAGCATTCCTGCACCACACCCACACCATACCTGCAGTACACCTGCACTACACCCACACTATACCTGCAGTACACCTGAACTATACCTGTAATATGTCAGCACTACACCCACACCACACCTGCACAACACCTGTAATGTGCCTACACTACAACCACACCACACTACACCTGCACAACACCTGTAGTATGCTGGTACTACACCCACACCACGCCTGCAGTATGCCTGCACTACACCCACACCATGCCTGCAATACACCTGCAGTACACCTGCACCACACCTGCACTACACCCACACTGTACCTGCACCACACCTGCAGGCAGCAGTGTTCAGTGCATGAGAGTATCTTTCATCATAAACATTCATGATGCTGCTACACACTGCTGACTTTATTTTCTAGAAGTAATTTGTGGTTTTTCCTAAATATTAAAGTGCGGGGCAAGAGAGACAGGTCAGCAGTTAAGGAAACTTGTTGCTGTTGCTGAGGATCCAGGTTCTGTTCCCAGCACCCACAGGTAACTCACACTATCTGTGACTTCAGTTCCAGGGGAATCTGCCAACCTCTTCTGAACTCTGAAGGCACCAGGCATGCACACAATGTACACACATTTCTGTGGGTACACCAGTCAAGGTTCTCTAGAGGGAAGAATGATAGAAGGAACACACACATGTGCAAAGAGGATTTATTAGAGTAGCTTACAGGTTGTGGTCCAGCTAGTTCAACCATGGCTGTCTGCCAACAGAATGTCCAAGCCTTCAGTAGCTGTTCAGTCCACAAGATCAGATGTCTCAGCTGGTCTTCGGTTCATGCCAGAACTCAAAGAAGTAGGTTCTAATGCCAAAGAAACAATGGGTTAGCAGTGAGACCAGGGACATCAGGCAAAGAGCAAAAGCATCCTTCTTCCATGTCCTTTATATAAGCCACTGCTGAAGGTGTGGCCCAAATTAAAGGTGCATCTTTCCACTTTAAATGATTTAATTAAGGAAACTCCCTCATAGGTGTGCCCAGGCATTTGGATTTTTAGTTAATTCCAGATATAGTCAAGTTGACTACCATGAATAGCCATCATAGCAGCTAAAACAATAACACATATAAAACAAAAATTTTAAATGTCATAAAGACATGATTAGAATTTTAGATAGAGAAAAAAATAGGATAAGGAAGGGCAAGGAGTGGTGGGACATGACTTTAATCCCAGCATTTGGGAGACAATATTATGCAGATTTCTGTAAGTCATCCTGGTCTACATAGTGAGTTCCAGGCCAGTCAAGGTTATATCATGAGACCATCCGTCTCTAAGTGTGTGTGTGTGTGTGTGTGTGTGTGTTTGTCTGTGTCCATGTGTCTGTGCCCGTGTATCTGTGTGAATGGAATAATACAAGATTTGATAAGATAAAGTAGGACGGTTAGGAGAGAAGAGTAGAAGATGGTGTTGGAGAGGACAGGTTGTTTGGACTAAAATTGGAGAAACCAGAATAGACTAGATAAGATTAGGGAGGACACAGCTGATCAGGCTACTTTGCATTTCTTTGCACTGGAGAGACTGGGTTGTAGAGAAGAGATCACTTGTCTGTGGTGAGGCAGAGTGGAGTGGGATAGGTTTAAACAGATTGGACCACACTAGGCTGAACTAGATTGGATGGGATTGGATTGGTCAAAAGGGACTGGGTAGGATAGAATAAAAAGTATTAAAAGCCATCAAGAGTTGATTGGTAAAGCTTTTCAGTTCAGCGGGTACATACATACACAACTACAGCTGGGTCCTAAACCACAGTGTAAGATGGAACTTTCATAGCCTGAAAGAATGATGTAGAAGTGAGACAGTGCCACAGGTAAGTAGTGATTTCCAGTTCTTGCTCCTAAGTAGAGAACTGCTCCTGCTGGCTAACCTCCAGGCAGCGTTCACTGAGCAGGGTTTGGAGGGCACAGAGCTTGCCTACCCTCGCAGAGTAGGGTCTTCTCCAGCACCCTGAATCCCTGGGTGATGCCTCTCTGGAAGCCAGATGTTGAGGTTGAACACTGAAAACAGAGAAACGGTGGGACTTCTTAAGATTTTACAGAAAGAATATGTCCAAATCAGAGCACACTCGACTCATTCCCCATGAGCAAACATCACAGCACCCAGCCATAGCCCATCCAGGCATGAACCAAACAGTACAGATTCCATTTCTCTACTCAAAATGTTTTAAGACATGAAATATTACCCTCTAAGGAAACAGTTACAAGGCATTCACATTCAAGTACGCCCACTTGTGTTTTTCATCCTTAGTCAAGACACAAAGGTCTTGGCTTAAAGTTCTTCCATTCCGGCTGCAGACTTTCCCACCCAGGCTGAGAGGCTGCTGTGGTCGACGGGCAGGACACATTCATCACTTTGGAGTGGCTTTCCTTACAGTCCTGACTCAACTCACCAGATGTAACATGTGACTACCTGCTCACGGACTCCGAGTATGAACAGTATGAGAACCTCAGTCATCTTGTCTTATTCTTGTATTGATCTCTCAATATAATTTCATCATGAGAATAAAGACCAAAATGCTTAAACTCTTAACCTGTATAGTGGTCAAGTTTTGGAGACAAAAAAAAAAAAATGGATTTTTCAAGGACCAGCTTGCTCAGAACTACAGCACTGGTTTCTTCTGTTGCCACTTGTTTTTGAAAGAGTGTTCTGCTGTGAGGCCCAAGCTGGCCTTGAACTCACCAGCCTCATTGCTTTAGCCTCCCGTAGGTATGCACCGTGCCAGGCTAAGAACGTGCATTTGCAGGATACAGCTGGCAATATGCACCCACACAAGAGAAGAGAGGTTCAAAATAGGTATGGAAGAGAAGAATTTCTACAACCTCCTTCAACAAACCACATTCAGCAAATATTCTCTTCCACCTTGTATTTTTGATAGGTCAGTATTTAGTAGCCTAGACATAGAATCTAAGCTTCAGTTCACGTTGATTTCCTTTCTTATCCAGTGTATATTACGTTCGCTCGTTGCACTTATTTTATATGTTCTAAGTTTATATTCAGTGAGTACTACGAAATTACTAAACAAGAAGAGATGGAAGGGAGGAGGGAGAGAGAAACAGACTCAGAGACTGGAAGAGAGGAGTGGGAATTACTGAACAAACTGAAGATGGTATATAGAGTCACATTTACTATGACCCTACCTGCAAAAGTTATAAGGCAGTAATGAGAATTTCTATAGAATAAATATTGGTTGGCCAAGTGAACTCTGCTCAGTTTTATGGCTCTATTTTTTGTACATTAAGTAAATGATTCATGTTTGCAGAACCATCATTTACTTTAGTATCTATCAAATTATTCTTTAGAACTAAACCCAGGCCACACATTCCCACAGTTACCTCCTATACCTGCTCCCCAGAAGTAAAGGAAAAGAGGCCAGGCAGTGTTTGACTGGTTATTCATTCTGCGTATCTTCATTAAAAAAATAAGGACATTCTACACTTGAGTCTAGCGTCCTGAGATCAAATCGTTACTAAAATATTAAGGACTGGAGAAGTGAGGGGCATCAGGGAATATGTCCTGGACTTTCTTTGCTTCCCAAGGACCCCAGGATGGAGTGAAAGCAGCTATTAGGGCAGGCCAGGCCTTCCAAGCTGAATCCACTGAAGGGCACTGCAGGATGATTTTCTTCCATTCAAATGAAGGTTTTTCCATGACCAGTAATGACGGTTCGTCTTTAGTGTCAATTTGGCAAGGCTCTGGTACCCTGTAATCAGCACCAACTCAAAGGTGTTTCCGAGTGGTTCGTATCTACAGGCAGTGGCCTCTAGAGAGAAGAGAATATCCCCATCAGCTGGGATTGCTTCATCCAATCCACTGAAGGCCTTAGGCAAAGCTGAAGCCTCGCCAGGGGGGTAGAGAAATCAAACTGGCGTCTCCAGTCTGGCCTGACGTATTTCTGAGGACTCTCTACTTAACCCCCCCTTCCAGGGAGGACATAGAGTACCCCCCACCAGTTGCTGTGTTTAATGAAACAATTTGTTAATCCTGATATTAGACTACAGTCATCTGCACACATAAAGTATCTCTTCACAGACTAAATTTTAGTCCGTTTCTAAGTCTCCAAACAATGGCATTTAATCCTTAGGACACAGAAGCACAGCTTTTGACTTATCCCCTTATCCTTAGAGGCCATGTAGTTGGGACCTAGTAAGAATGTACTCTCTATTATACAGTCAGTTGGCCCAGTTTCTATTGAATTTAAAATATGGGCATTTGTGCCATAGGTTTCTCTTAAGTAAATCGCTACTCTTTCAAGGCAAAAAGAAGTACATATGGATCATGGTCTGTGAATGTCACCAAAACCAAAGCTGTCTAAAATAAGCCCACCTTTCAAAAGTAACAAAACATGAAAACAGGTTCGCTCCATTCCCAAACTGCAGCTCTTCTGAGAATTCTACCTTCCCTACTGTCAACGGCCTCCTGGAGAGCGTCCCCTGCCTTCATCTAAGACAGAAGTTTTCCTCTTAGACTTCACTCACAAACTATCTCTGATGAGCTTAAACTATCCTTTCCTTACCACGAAAGATGGAGTTTTTCTTCCGGCTACATTCCAATTTGACCAAAATAGGCCCTTATTGCTGGATGGTTTTATTTTATTCCATCATATTTTGTCCCATTTAATATAAGCTTGCCATGAAGAGAGACAGCAGTGACAGTTAAATGAGAAGTGGTACCAATTAATGTATTTATAGAATGCCATACACAAATAGACAACAGATGGAGAATATTTATACACCACGCTCCAGCAGTAAGGGATGCTTCAAAGAGCTGCACTCTTGAAGGCTAGGAAGAGACGACCCCAGAGAATAAAGGGGTATAAAATGTAGTCCTTATTCCTACCACCCAACTTCCCCCACTCCAATCTTGGTGCCTTGGTGGTGGCATTGGAGGGAAGAAGTCAATGGAAAGTTTCACTGGCTAACACCATAGTTATCTGTCCATTGACTAACACTGTAGTTATCTGTCCATTGACTAACACTGTAGTTATCATCTGTCCATTGACTAACACTGTAGTTATCATCTGTCCATTGACTAACACTGTAGTTATCATCTGTCCATTGACTAACACTGTAGTTATCATCTGTCCATTGACTAACACTGTAGTTATCTGTTCACATATGTGTACAGACACCTGGTCCATGTGGGGAAAGAGGCCCAGAGAACCTGGGCCCTGCTGCAAAGAAAGCATCAAGAGCCCGGACTCTAGACACAGCTGAGGTAAGGTCTTCACATGGGGAAGAGTACTTTTCCCTTTTCTGCTTCTGTCTTCCTATCATAGCATGCCTCTCCCAGCAAGCCACCCCTGTGCCTATAGATAAACCTAATGTCATTCACCAAAACCAGTGTCACTGAAGGATCTCAGAGTCTTGAAACTTGCGAACTTCAAGCTATGGAGATCATTCCTCAGAAAAGGGTTTCTGGCTTGGTAGGATGCAGGGAAAGGACACAGGTATGTCATGGCTGGAGGCCCCTCCTAGAGTCCTAAACACTCGGTGGTCTCCACCACATTGCTTGCATCAGTCTAGAGCTACAAGGATGAAAGCAAATTGCTCCCTCTTGCACTGTACGCTAACTCGGAAGACAGTCTGGAGTTGGCAGGACCTTCATCCTTCTGCTACTTCTTCCTATAGATAGACTTCTAACACTTGTGAAGTTTGCTGCTTAGATGACCAAAGGCTTCCTACATGCCAGTGAATATGTGCTGAAACTCATAACTACAGGACTTTTTGTTCTGGCTATGATGGAATAGTTTTAAAATATGAAAAAGAAATATTAAAGACTTAGAAAACCTTTTAAAACTCATTGTAAGGCTTTTTCTAAGATGTGAATAGATGTGTAGTCACCGACGAGCAGACAAACATCAAGAGAAATGATTCCACTCAAGACTAGCTTAGCAAAGCAGTGAGTTTATTGAGGTTAGGGAACCACACATGACTCAAAAGGTAGCAACACCATGGGAAATCCCAACACAGCAATGCAGCATTGACTCCCAAAGACTGCATGCCTGAAGCCTTTCCCTCAACCATTGGAGAGGTTCCTCTTCTCCAGCAACTGATTACCGCTTATGCCTCCTGTGGTGGTTTGGATGAGAATGGTCCCCATAGGCTCATATATTTTAATGCTTGGTTCTTAGTTGGTGTGGCTATTTAAGAAGACCTGCCCAATTCTACAACTATGAAAAATAAGTTTTTTGATAAGCAAAAAAAAATTAAAAACTTGGTCCTCCCAGGCACATCTGGTCCATAAGATCTCGTCCCCTTCACCGACCTGTGGGGTGCACGACGTGACTGGCCATGGATGATCCCCTGTCCCAATTGAAGGAAAATGTGAAGCAGCTAGACAAACTGGCCAAGACAGAAACAAACTCCAAGGCTTAACAGGCCAAGGTGAAGAAGACCCTTCAGCAGAAGAATGTGACGTGTGCCCGCGTGTATGCTGAAAATGCCATTCACAAGAATGAAGGTGTAAATGGCTCCCTGAGGAACTAGAGGTCGGATGGCAATTCTGTGGGCTGGGGAAGGGAGCTGAGGGACGGAAAGCCCAGGCCAACTCAGCCAGCGGGCAGTGGCAGCCAAGGAACAAACTCAGCCCTGGGAAGATTGAGAGGAACTACCTGTAAGGTCCCCAGCCAGTGTTGGTGGCACCAGACATCTCTAGTACACAAAAGTCCACAGGAATCTATTCAGGGCTGTCACACAACAGGATTTCCTGTCTGCAGAGGTCAGGGAGAGGCTCCCAGGAGCTGCCTGGCAAAGGTGTGGCTCTCATCTTCACTGGCCACAGCAAGCAGCAGGTGTGTGCTCACTAGAAACTGAAAGCCCTCAAGCACTGGGCTGAAGTCCACACCGCTGCTGGTCAAACCCTGTCAAGCTCCACATAGGCAAAGGACACAGAACTTGCCATCTTCCATCTGTGGCCCACGAAGTCACATGAGTCACCCACACACCTGTGCAAAGTCAGTATGCAGAACAGAAAGAAACACACACAGCGAGTCCAGGTGAAGTATCCAAGCTTGTGTGTAACCGTGCAGGGCAGAGGCCCACTGCCCAACCTAACGCTCAGTTTTAAGGCACCCAGCCTGACAGGTTGGAAAAGAGCCGAGGCAGCTATGAGGTTGGACAAAGTTGAGCGCAGAGTAGGGCAGAAGCCTCCAGTACGTCATAGGAGAAGGGAGGCAGCACCTGCCGAGGGCATGCTAATTCCTCAGGGCCACCAACCTTGGAGACAGCTGGTCCTCCTGGCTGTGCACAGAGATTTCGCCGACTGCAGAGGTACCCTCTGGAAACTGGCTGAGCTGGTCTAAGACCTCCAGGCCAGTTCCCTCAGCAATCTGCATGATGAGGCTCTCGACCTGCTCCTGAGGTGTGGTCTGCGTGCTGGCAGAGCTCATGGAACCCTCCGTTACCGATGTGTGCACTTCCAGGCTCTGCACCTGCTGCTCAGACCTGTCCATTGTCACTGCAGACACCTTCTGAAGATCCATGGCATTCAGCGCCTTGTCCAGAACTTTGGTCACCTGTGCCATATTCTTGGTCACCCCCTTCATGGTCACAGCTATCTGCACCTTGGAGGTTACTGCATCCACACAGGACGCCATCCGGAGCCAGTTTTCATCTTCATTCTCGCCGATGGCGTTTTCAGCATACCTGCGGGCACACACCATGTTTTCCTGCGGAAGGGCCTTCTTCACCTTGGCCTGCTCAGCCTTGGAGCTTCTCTGCCTTCTTGGCCAGTCTCTCTAGCTGTTTCACTGAATTTCAACTGGAAGAGGGTATTGTCCATAGCCAGCCAGGTAGTGCACCCCTCGGGGTGACGAAGGGGACAGGATCTTACAGACCAGCTGTGCCCAAAAGATGCTTACCCTTCCTCACCAGCTGCCTCTGGAAGAGCTTGGAGCCACTTGGGCTGCACAGTCTGTGTGATGGCGCCAGGCCTCCCGTGTTACAGCCTCTCAGGCCTTTTAAAGTGTCCCATGCTTGAATGTGAGGGCCCCTGACTCTTCTGTCCTTTTAGATACAGGCCGCTGCCCTTCTGCCTTCTCCAAGGAAATGTCAGGGTGGCTATCAAAGGAAACCAGAACAGTCACCTTTGGCTGCGGTCAGCTCTTTTATACCCTTTTGCAGTGGGAAGCTGGCAGGGAGCAGGCTGCTGTTATATTTTCTGTCTCCTGAAGTTTATTCGCGTTCTTAAAACTCCTGGTGATTTTGTTCTTTTGCCAGAGTGGAAAGTACACAGCAGATGACTGGTATACCAAGCAAAGCAAAACAGGATGATGAGAAAGGATGGCAGCGAGAAAAAAAAAAAAATCAAATAGCTGCCATCAAAAATGCAATGAGAAACTGAGGCAGGAAAAGAACACCCATGTGGCAACCGGGGAAACAATGAAGTTGACAAGATGGTATTTGATGCCGTTTTTGTTTTTCTTCCAGATTTAAGAATCCCGTTACACTATTCTCCGGACTTCCTTCTGAACATCGCTCTCAGATTTGGAATGCTTATGTCTGCCAACAAAGCTGTGCCTGAGAGCAAGGCTAAAGGGACCGTCTAAAACAAAGGATATCCCTGGAGAAGCCCGATCCTCGGGCAACAAGAGTGAGCAGGTTGAGAAGATATCCTTAGACGCGAAGCATGGACAGCAGTGTGGACACGCTCCGCGTCCTGAAACAAGAGACATGAGCCATGGTGCGAGTAAAAAAATTTCAGTAGGAAAGCATTCCATCTTGAGATGAGTTTGCCTCTTCCTGCTGGTGGACTAGAGGTGATAATACTAACCAAAGGGAGGGGGGGGGGCAATTTCAGATGTGGAAAAAGAAGAACTAAATTTGAAAGTCTAAAGTTGCTTCCCGGATGTGGTGGTGAGCAGGCCTGAGAAAGATACCCTGTCACACAGAACCACCACCTTCCAAAAAGCAGCTAGAAGGTCCCAGGCCGAGGCTGAGTAGAGCCCAGCACGCCTTGCTGTGTAATATACACTCAGATACTGTTCTCGGAACTAAGGGCAAGTCAGCTGCCGAAAGCAAGTTGAAGATAAACTCTTGTTAAGTCTGTGATTACAGTTAGAGGGCTCTCATTTAGGTGCATGTCTGTAACGCCAGCACCAAGGAGGCAAAGGCAGGCAAGATCTGAGTTCCAAGCCAGTCAATTACAAACTGAGACACCGTCTCAAAAAAAAAACGTTAAAAAATTTCTTATATGCTCATTGGAGAATTCTTAAAATCATAATGGCATTAATTGTGGCTTTTTTGCATTGAGATGAGGCCTTGTGTTGCCCAGGCTGGTCTCAAACTCATACTTAAGCTGTCCCCATGACTCAACCTCATGAAGAACTGGGAATAGTGAGTGCCTTGGGCACCATGGTCTAGTGGTTTGCCAGCAGTAGAGATCGTGGCCTAGCATGCACAGATCCTGGCCACTCTGATTCCAACACTGCCAGAAGACAAATCACACAGCAAAAATCCCGAATTTTGCATTCAGTATTTCTCTTAGGCAGAAAGCTTTTCCTGGGATTCAGTTTACTTCTGTTAAGACCCCCGTCCCAAACATGTAAGCATCTCAATAAGGTTTCACTGGACTGCTCCAACTAACGTCACTCAATGCCTACTCTTATTGCCGCCTCCCATCTGACATCAATATATGCTGATTTGCTTTCTCGGCCTTCATGATTGTATGGATCCCAAAAGCTAGAAATGTTACAGGGACATAGTAGTGACTCCAACCTGTTAAAGACATGAGACTTAGCTTCGTAACTTGACAAAACGTCACACTACTTCCCACCTAACATACTTTATTCTCTCCCCAAACCTTCATTTGCTGTTGTATTTAGAAGCCCCAGGAATGAATTTTACCCCTACTCTATGCTTCTTTCTGATCTGCCCTAAGTCACCATTGATTTTCCTATCAATAAATCACTATGTTTACACCCAATTTTATGTTTAAAATAGAATTACAAACTAAGAAAAAGGTACACTATGTTATTTTACTAACAATTATGTATACCACAATGAGACCTTGGTCTGTTCTATCTGGCCTTTGGATGAAAAGCCTTTAAACAGTCCAGGAAAGAAGAAAAGATCAACAACAAAAAAAAAAAAACCCACTGGCAAGTTTTTTCCATGTCTCAGTTTAAAATTAAAATTCATCCCTAATAATTTGTCATAAAGATACTTGGTAAGTATTTTTTTAGTTCCAGAGTTAAAGAAATTTTATCTCTATTTCAAGTTAAAATCTTATGTTCACCTTCTCTGGCTTGATTTCTGCACTCCTCTGGTCTTGCAGGGGAGGAAGCATAGCAGCTCAATGCACACCCATCTGGACATTTCTGGTCTGGCTTTTTCTCATTGTCCTTTCAATTGGTCAGATTTGCTGTTCTGTTTCTATTCATCATTCAGAGCCGTATTCACTGACTCTAAGAAGAGACAGGTGTCAAAACAGTCCATAAAAGATTCTATACAAAATAATGCATCAAATTTCTAAAACCATATTTTTGTCTAACTTCATCTGGTAAGGGTTGCTTTTAATTGTGTACGGTTAATTTCCCAACACTCCAGCATAAGTTATTTCAAGCTCTAAGCACTTTGGAAAATTGTATTCACAATTTCAAAAAAAATGTGTATGCCTTCCTTTGCTCGATTAAAAAAGAATTGGTATATTGATTACTTCAAGCAGAAATCACTCAAAGAACTTTAGAAAGAACTTTAAAAAGGCAGATATTGGTCTGCCTTTTTCTGCATTCAACAAGACTTAAGAATTCTTTAGGCATCTTTTGACTTCTGCCTAGAATCCATCACTTGAGAGGCTAAGACGAAAGCAGGTTCTTGGCAAGGCTGGGCTATAAAGGCAAATGCCAGGCCTGACAAGAGTTGTCCTTGAGACCTAGTCTCTAAAACCAAAAGGTTCTTTTGCGAATTGGGACTGTAATTCGGTGGTGAAGCATTTATTTCACTGTCTAGAGTGACTGTGGTCCGGAGTTCAATCCCCAACATCTTGCAAATTAAATAATAAAAACAAAACCATTCTTTTGGGAGGGATGTCTCTCTTGCACAAAGCCCAAGATGATAGCCTTCCTCACTGGGGCAGCCAGGATCTGAATAAACCCGCTCTGCCATGAATTTTACTCCCTAGCTCAGTGGTTTAGTAACATTAGAAGAGTAACATCCCTGAGACTTACTACCTCGTTCTGTCCTCCTTCACAAGCCCATTGGTCTTTGGTATGAGAAGTATTATACCTTGGTCAGTTTTTTTGGATTTCATCGTCTTTATGAAGACATGCCCCTCCATGTCCCTTTTCTGTGAAATGGCTCATGCGTCAGTTAGGTTGTTAGGCTCAGCCTAAGTCCAAATAAGAAGTGGTCCTTCGATGGGCTCTTTTTCTTCAAGTTTCATTTATTTCTAACCTCCGTGTTTTTCTGTAGAGTAGAAATTACATCTAAGGGTTTTATTAGACTCAAGTTCAGTCTTTGAGGCAAGAATGTCTTAGATGATACCCCTATTCTCTTTTGAACCCATTCCTATCTGGCTTCCCCCTGGTGGCCAGAGTCTCACTATATAGCCCTGCTGGCCTTGAACATGCCTCTGCAACCTGAGTATTAACTGGGATTAAAGGCATGAGCCCCCACATCAGGCCCCTCTATTTTTTTATCATCTCTCCTTACATTCCTAATAGGCATCATAACTTCAACATGTCCAGCAACACATTGTATTTATGCATATATATACATACAAGTAATATATGTATATATGTATGTAACAATAGTAAAAGCAAAAGAGACTATCAAATTGGGAATGGGGTAGGGGAGATTGGAGGGACAGTACCTAAGGGCTAGAGGGAAGGGAAAGTGATGTAATTATATTTCCATTTAAAATGTAGTTTTAAAAAGAAAAATTAGAATTTAACATAAAAAAGCCACAATGAAATGATAGCACATACCTACTAAAACATCAACATCAGGAGAGGCTACCTAGCGATTAGATTTTTCAAAGACTATTGGTAGTATAAATTAGCACAATGTGTTGAGAACAGTGTGGCCATATAATTAACACTAACAGCAGGCTTCCCCCTGTGGTCACCACACTCGACTCCAGACCATATCCGCAAAAGCAGGCGAGTCCGTACACGGACCAAAAGACATGCCCCAGAGTGCTGAGAGAAGCAAGTTTCCCCATAACAAAGACTTGAAAGCGAAGGACTAGACTCAGGGGTCCATACGCAGTCCAGGGACAAATAGTGATTCATTGGTTAAGTAGAATTGCCACGTGAGCATGCGCGCCAACAAGCCAGCTAGCTACCTGTAACAGCATACAGGAGCACATAGGCTGAGTGACATTTGTATGCTGACAAGTGTGTGCATGCTGATAGGAGCTCATTTGAATAACATCCAGTTTACTCAACCAGCAGGGACGTAGCCGGGATACTGCTTTACTCGGGATGGGAGACTGGAGTCACTGAGCAGGTGCTAACTAAAGCGAGGTTCCGAGTTCACAGCAGTTGCTCTGTCTTGGCTTCGGTGACCTTTATAACTTCATCTTGTGAAACTCCCATCACCTGCTTTTCTCTACTTTGTCATGCTGTAATGAATGTTCTGCTAGCTAGTTATCTGTGCTGGAAATTAAGTCTAAGGCCTCGTGCATGACACACAGTCTAGTGCAGACCCACATCCCAGCCTCAAAAAGTCGGTTTCTGCTTTTGCTTTTTGTTGCTGTTGTTTTGAGACAGGATCATACAATGTTGCCTAAACAAGGCTTAAGTTTACTGCCTCAGCCTCCTGAGTGCCCTGACTATTGGTCTACACCATCATGATTGCCATGCTTAATTTTAAGCGTCCCCAAAATGTTAGCTATTGTGTGAAAACAGTGTGTAAGGAAAAGCATTCTTTCTTCGGGGATATGTAAATGGGCACCATGGAGGTGTTGATGTTACCTGGCATTTGAATTAGGAATCTTGGGAACTAGTGGGCTCCACAAATGTTCCCACTACCCACAAAGACATAACACACTTCTCTGCATTTATGGAGATCATCACTTGCCTTATTTCTCATTCCACTCATTTTTTTCTAAATGCCCTAAAGAAATCTGCAGAATACAATGGCCAGCTTGCTCTTGGTCCCTTGCTCACTGGCACTATAAGACCTGAGCAAAGATAATTACACTGTTAAACCCAAGTCTCCCTCTCCTGATGGTACCTGTGATGCCTGAAGCACCACAGTGGCCCAGAATGGAAACGTGATCCCTGGCCATTTAAGGCTCATGGCAAAGGCTTACTGTGGGACTGAAAAGGTCAGGGTCTCAGGGCAAAATTCCATAGCAGGAAGGATTAAGTCTGCCTTATCCTGGCTGTTCTAACACAGCCTGTGTTGATCCCACTGTAGATATGAGTGCTTGTTAGTTAACATGGGGGAAGAGGGTCATGAAGACGTAGGTATTGAGGATCTGAGACAAGGCACTGAATTTAAACTCTGGCGGGTTCTGTTGTCGCTGTGTTTTGGGTTTTTTTTGTTTTGGTTTGGTTTTTTTGTTTTGTTTTTTGTTTCTGCCCTAGCTGGATCAGAGTCTCTGGTCACTTAATGCCTTTACCACCCAAAGGGGACATTTGACTAGAAGGTCACCAAGCTGGAGATTTGTGTATGGTATGGTGAGTTGGTTTAAATTCTACTTTAGTACCTGGTAACTAACCACAGGCTCTAAAGCAGAGCGAAGGACGGTGCCTCCTTTGGTAGGACACGGCAATGCTTTGCCACAATATGGAATCTTAACTAGTTGTGCTGAGGAGTTACCATTCTTCACGTGCTCCCTGACAGGGGACTTGTGTTTGGAGACCGACCCTCTTATTCCCTTGGTGCTACACTTACTCAACCAGGCAACTGTGCTGTGCTTAAGCCTAGAACTTCCGGTTTTAATTTTCACGCAGCATTGGCTATAGCAGTGCATACTAACAAATAGTATTCTTTTATGGTGCCAAAAAAAAAAAAAACACCAGAAAAATTCTTTTCATCCAACTGGTCAGATGGTTGTTAAACAGGAAAGAAAATTATGTCTATTTTCTCAAATGTTTGGACAGGATGTGGTTTCCAATCAGAAGCATTTTAAAATATTCTGGGCACAGTATGAAATCCATGTCTAATTAACATGATACAAAAATGGAAGTCTCCCAGCTTACTTCCTCCTACTATATGGACACATTAGACATCTCTCAACATCAGTTGCCCTAAGCATGATAGGACCAATGACAACGTAAGTTCCTAGTCACTCAGAAGCAAGAATAGCAGTGTACTCTGCCCTCCCTGGCCTCGCTCCACGCCCCCCCCCCCCGTACTTCAAAAACCAATGTTATCAACATCCTTGAACTTCTTGAAACAGCCTGAGGGCAAATGGCAGAGTCACTGAGAGCTTGTGTGTGCCAAATGTTATTCTAAGCACAGGATATATAATAGAAAGCTGAGACAGACAGACACAACTGTTGACTTCAAGTTGACTAAGTGAAGGCCCTTTGTACAGTTTTTTAGAAGACCTTGTTAGCATTGTACATGAAGTTTGAATCTGGTTTGGTTTTTATTTTGTTTTTTCAAAGCAGGGTTTCTCTATATAACAGCTCTGGCTGTCCTGGAACTTGCTTTGTAGACTAGATGGACCTTGAACTCAGATCCACCTACCTCTGCCTCCTGAGTGCTGGGACGGACACGGAGTTTGAGGAGAGAAAGGCAGCTCTCAAGATTTATTAGTATCAGCATTTAATTTTGCTTCTATATTTATATTAAGTGTCTGCTGCCCGATGTTTAAAGGATATCGATTTTTAAAAAGCACATCATGCAAAGGAAACATCTTCAGGCATGAAGAACGGATAACCTCCGTTTGGCTGTGACTGAAAAATGATAAAAATTCAGAATCCTAAACTTTAATGTCTTTCCTGGAGAAGGCAAAAAGAGATGCAGATAGAAAATAATTCCATGTCACCTCCTTGGGTGAAGGAAACATGAGAAGCGGGGGTGCGGGAAGAAATCTGCGCAGTTAACAAATCTAAGGCTTTTAGGACAACAGAATTCAGATTAGTAGAGGAGATGGGCTCACTTGACTCTTATTGGTCTGGTTTGTAGACAAAGATTAGCTTCATTCAGGAAGCATCTTGCTATGTTTTGTTTTGCCTATACAGTACAGAGGTGGCCAAAGGTGTTAGTTTGTTCCTGGGCTCATGAGTAGTTAACCCAAGTGGTCAAGAATTTAGGGCAAAGCTGAAGGAGGCCCAGGTGACTGAAGATGGAACGAGGGACAGGGTAAGGCAAACAGATAGAAGCTCTCAATACAGAACAGTCGTTCATTCCCTTGTGTGGCAAGAAGACCCTCTGAAGAGAATTACAAAGATGCTCTAATATTTGAAGTACATAGCCTACTTTGAAGCTGGGGCCTATGTGATAAGAACTTGCTTAAATCCCATAATGTAATCATTAGAGTCCTCTAATAAAAATGGGGAGGAGTGGCATAACTGAAAACAGATACAAGTACTGGCTTTGAGTGGGACACAAAGCCTCTCATTGGAGACATGGGATCATCTGCAAGGCTACACACAAAGCCAACCATCATTACGTCCAGCGGAAAAGTTTACTGTGGTTTGTCTTATTGCTAAGATTTTGCCATGTAGCCCAAGCTGATCAAACTCCTAATCCTACTGCTTCAGCCCCTAATGCTAAGATTACAGGAGCTCGTGTCTTTTGTTTTGGATGAAACAACTGCCTAATAGCAAATCAAGAGATGAAGAGTCCGTGTGAATAACAGAAAAGTTTGCATATAGGTTGGCTAATCTTGACTGTCACCTTGACATACCTAGGATGAGAAAACTCACTGAGAAATTGCTTCCATCAGAGTGACCTGTGGGTATCAGGGTCCCACATTGGAGCAACATCTTTCATGGTTGAGCCTCTACAGGTTTGTATGTTCCAGGGTAGGGGCGTGGATTAGAAATGTTAGGCAGGATAAAACAGATACACAAAAGAAATAGAGATACAGAATAGAATGGGGGGCAGTCCAGTGAATACTGAATCTGCCTGCATTTACTTTTCATATGCTTTATATACCCTAATCCAAAGGAGGGTGAGAAGGCAAGACTTCTTTACCATGACACAAATAGTAATTTCCTCTTCAATACCTGATACATCAAGTAACTATAGCCTGAGTTAAGTACTCTGTAGTTTAGGCAGGACATGTAGTGACCACACCTTAGGCCAAGCATCCAGTAGGCAGCCACACCCTGGGCCAAACCTACAGCCATAACCTTGAAGGAACAAGGCTGGGCCTGAACTCTGACCTTTGGTCAAGGTGGAACAAATTACATCCATGGGCTCTGACACATGGGCATGCCAAAAAGACATTTAATTGCTAATAGATGTAGGAATGCCCAGCCCACTGCAGGTGGCACAATCCCAAGGCAGATGGGCCCGCATAAGAATGGTAGCTGACTTGAGCCTGGGAGCAAGCCATTAAACTGTTCCTCTGTTTTCTGCTTGAAGCACCTGTCTTGTGCTCCTGCCTTGGCTTTCCTCAACAATGAACAATAAACTGAGGTTAAAAAAAATGCCTGGTCTTCTCCAAATTACTTTTGGTCATGGTGTTTATCACAGAAGGCAAACTGAGACGGTATGCCATTAAGTCAGAGCTTCCAATAGCAGCTACTTGAGAACCCAGGAGCTAAAAGATTTTCCTCAGTAAAGTTCTTTTTACTTGGGCGTAGTGGCACTAATCTGTAATCCTAGTACTCTTGCAGGCTTAGGTAGGAAGGTCACAAGTTCAAGCCCAGCCTGAACAACACAGCCTAGCCTTGCCACTTGCTCAAAAGACAAGAGGCAGTGAGAGAAGGGGCGGGGGAAGATAAGAGGACAAGCATTCTTCATGCTGTCCTGACTCAGCTGGTAATTTGGTGCGTTGCTACAAGCAGAGATGGGGAGGTAAGAAATTTTGAGCAATGCTTGACTCTGACTCTAAACAGTTTTATATGATTGGTCATAGAGCGATAGAACGATAGGATTTAACCAATGTGTATGTCTAAGCTGGTAATGCTTCTGTTGGTGTGCCATTCAGTTAATTAAAGGAGGCGTCATTCTTATGACAATATGACTGTCATATTTATGGGATCTCTCTCGCACCATTATTTCAAAGCACAAGCCACTTAAGGCAAAACCTTTCTTCTTTAAATATACATTCCCCAGGAGTGTGTGTGTGTGTGTGTGTGTGTGTGTGTGTGTTGAATACTCACCCAAGTACTAAACAAAAGTTAGATTTCATCATTCTTAGTCAACTTTGGGACAGTATTAACTAATGTGATCTTGTCATCTCTCCTACGCCCTGTATGAGACTTGATAAATGTCGCGCTGGTAAGCAAGGTGACGAAAGCAGGCTATATTTAACTTGATCGATGTAAGAAGATGTCAGTCTGGGGACTTGAAGGCAGGTAATTCTTTAGCCACTGCCTCTTTGAGTACTTATGGATCATACAGTTCTCTGGAGATCACAATATTAGGAAGAAAAGCCTGAGTCAGGGCCCTTTGATCTATACTGTCAAACAGATCACGTTTTCAGTTTGACTTAACTAATATTAGCTTTTATTATTGCCTAATAGAACTAAACCCGAGTAAGAGTATACCAACTGACATTATTCCCAAATGCTGCTCTCTAAATAAGAGCACACTAACAAATCCAGAAAGTCATTGTTAAATCAAGCTGATGATGTCATGGTTTCCAACCTGCTGAGGACTCATTGATACCGAGAAATGAAAGATAAGCCGGGAAAATGTCGAAGATAAAAGGTTCATTTGATTTTATAAGATAGGTTTGTTTTCACAAAGAAAATGAAAGAAATGCCCTTTATAACTCTAGGTCCCCTGGTCTCTGAGCACAGGAGGTGACATTCTGTTAAATGTGGTCTCTTCGTTCATGCAGAGGGCCTGGGGAGACAGAAGGCGAGAGGGTACCTGTTCCCGGATATTACAGCAGGTGCTTCACGTCCTCGGATCTTCAAGCCAGAGCGCACTGCGACAAATTAATTTTCCCTTGGAAGCTGAATGGAAGCTCAGAAAAAAAAAAAGGCCTACTGCTGTTATCTTTTTAAATTCTGAATCATAACCACAGGCTAGTGGTCAGAGATCTCTGCCTTATCTATATTAAACAGAGAAAGAATGAGGTGGGTGCGTGGTGCACACTTGTCTGGAATCTGAGCGTGCAGAAGGCTGAGGTAGAAGATGGTAAGTTTTAGGCCAGCCTGGGCTACAATATAAGACCCAATCTCAAAACTAAGTAAATAAATAAAAGTGTAAAGATAAATGGAAGGAGAAGATAAAAAGAACATTCTTTTTAAAGGTAGGTAGGCTGGGTTTGTAGCTTGAAAGTGAGTATTGCCTACACCTGTTGAGGCCCTGAATTCGGTCCCAGCACCACAAGAACAAAAGAAGGAGGGGAAGTTCCCATCCGTTACTGCTAGGAAATGCTGCATGCTTGTTCCTGTGGTCTGCTCAGTCATTGCCCTTTGTTCCACTTAGATAACTCACTCATGGTTCATGGTTAAATGACCAGTAGATATTTCTCTAGACAGTTTTTCTGCTTCGTCATAAGCACAATGAGTTGTTCTTGCTGCCACATTAAAGGGTCACTCGGCTGTAAGGACTGGTGAAGCCCAAATCCTTGATTCTAAACTGGACTGAAAAAAGCAAACTCCCAACTGTGCTCAGAGGCGACTTATAGGACAATTTAGACAGGCTGCCCCACACCAGAACGTTCTAGAAGAATGGCTCAGTAGAAGGGAAAAGCCCGAGGTCTCAAATACTTCAGGAGATTGAACAAACTGGAAATGCTTCTTCATCCTGGCCTGGCTACAGCTACGAAGACTGAACAGCTGTGCTGTAACTAAATTTGTAGGTGAAGACACAAGACACCTGTCTTCATCAAGATATCACTTTCGACGCATCTCACTGGAGGGCTTTTCTATCAGACGAACATTCCCTTTTTTAAGGAACCGATAGGAAAGCTCCCTTCATGGTTCCTGCATGGTCAGCTGTCCTGTGACACTGGGTATCACTGTCCCAGTCTGAAGCTACAAACCGAGTTGAAGCTAAAACCATCCACAAATCAGCCACAGAAAGCAGTGGTGTTGCTTCTGAGACAGGCTTTCTTGCTTGTCATGCTCCCCAGGCGCACTCTTTTCTGCACACCGTCTATAAGGTGTAACCAGATTCGCCTTGGAACAGTCTTAGCTATGATGAGCTCCTACAGGTCCCCAGGGGGCTACCCACATTCATCTCAACATCTTTAACTGAAATTGCTGACTCAGTTTAGTTGGATAGCAGAGAATAGGCACACTGCAAAAGTCTACTACTGTGGATGGCACTTTATCAGCACATCAAAACACTGGCTCCACCTTGTTGCCAGTTCCTATTTCCCAGAAAGCAATGGAGAGTTCATGAAAGACCATTAACGGACATTATCTTTTTCACTCTCTGCCCCTACTACATCAGTGTAAAGACTGGTATCACACATGTAGCCTTTTTGCTTGATGCTGTGTCCCCGCTGATGCCAGTGATGGCAAGCGTGGTCTTTAACTGGCTGCGTTCTATATGCAAGTCACTGATTAAATGCATTGCATGTGTTATCTAACAGAATTCTCACCATAACCTAGAGGATGGCATTATCATCAGACTGATGCACAGGAAGACTCAGGAACTTAAGTTTACTCAGCTTACTAGTGAGCAGCAGGATTTTAACTCAGAGACTATACAGTGGTTCTCAACCTCCCTAAAGCTACAACTTTACACAGTTCTCATGTTGTGGTGACCTCAATATTTAAATTTTTATTGCCACTTGATAACTAAATTTGTTTCAAGGTTCCAGGATGCCGACGTGAATGAGCCCATGCTAACACCTAGGAATGTGTTAAGAGTTTCTAGTTCATTTCCAGAGACGAAAAAGAACCGCCCCAAAAGACCTACCTGGAAACTTAGGTAACAGTGGACAGAAATTAATGAATTTGTATTAGGCTTGGAACTCCAGCTGAAGAAAATGGAGGGATTCCTGTCCCTCCACACAAAAACCTACAGTGAAATCTCAAAATGAGTTTAAAAAAAAAAATCTAGCAGAACAGGAAACAGAATAAGTTTCTCCGTGTCTATGTCTAACCCACCTGAGGGGCAAAAAGTCTGAAATGGCATGTATACAAAGGGACATAGAAGCAGCCATATAGAGGGACAACTCTGCTGAGCTTCAGTAACTACAAAATACCATAGGAAATCCCCTGTGGAAAGAAGGTTCCCTCAGCTCATAGTCCTGTCGGTTCAAGGTTAACATTAGGCAGCTCACGGCTTTGGACGTCGGTAAGGACAAGAGACGACGATGACAAGGTGTGTGTGTCCACGTAAACCACTCACACCTGCCGGGAGAAAGAAGTAGAGGAGTGGCTATGGGGTGGGGGAGGGCAGGAGGGAGGACGCACAGGGACTCCCAGTGTCCTGAAGCGTGAGAGGAAACCCCTGGCTGAGTGAGGGGACCATCCTCCTCCTCCCACCATTCGCACTCCTTAAGAGCAAGAAGAGACTTCTAAAAAGGCAGAGAGAATCTTTCCTAGAAGATGCAAGTGTACTGAGAGTCTAATAACTCTTCACACAGTAAAAACATGTGCTCAAAGCGATTTCAGATGCCTCTAATTTCCACCTGCCTCCTGGCATTCAGCTAGGACCTGTGCAGCCTCTAACAGACAGACAGACAGAGTCAGAGAGATCACAGGACCAAAGTCCTGCGATCTGTGTCTCAATGACCCTCCAGTATCTATAACATCCATGTATTGAGGTCAGTAGAACAGTGGCAAAGGCACAGCCTTTAATTCTAGTCCTGCGTCCAACGACTGCAGACTACGCAAGCACATTACCTTAGTTCACGTCTGCCTCATGTGAAACGGCTGCACGTGGGTGACCTTTGTTGCAGTAGTGTCCCTTTGCGCAAGGAGAATGTGTTCTTAGACCCACAGTGATGCCCGAAATGGGAGGTGGTACCAAATCCAAGCACATACACACCCGTGATAAAGGTTAACTTTATATAAAATGACACTAACAACAGAACTGTCATATGACCCAGCTATACCACTCAAGCATATGCCTTAAAGACTCTTAAGTGATGAACCCCACGTTCCTTGCAGCTGTATTCACAAGAGCCAGCACGTGGGATTAGTGGGATTAGTCCAAGGGTTCATCAACAGGTGCATGAATTAAGAAATGTGATATATATATACACACATTCAAAGGAATTTTTTTCCACCCATAAGAAACGAAGTCATAACATTTTTAGGAAAATGCATGCAACTGGAAATCACCACGTTGATGAAATAAGGCACTCAGACAAATACTGACATTTCCACTTGTCTATAGAACCTAGCTTTAAAGTTATAAGTATATGCCAGGAGGCAGTGGCACACACCTTTAATCCCAGCACTCAGGAGGCAAAGCAGACGGATCTCTGAGTCTGAGACAAGCCTGGTCTAAAGAGCAAGTTCCAGGACAGGCTCCAAGGCTACAAAAAAAAAAAAAAAAAACCCGTCTCGAGAAACCAAAAATAAAATAAATCAAATTATAAGTACCTGTATGTACAAAAGATTGTTTATGAAGCAGGCAGGCACAGTAAGAGAAACAAGGAATAATACATTAGAACACTCATAATACACAGAATAGACATATGAATATACATGCATACTTCCTCACCACCACCACCACCACACACACACACACACACACACACACACACACACACCTTTGCTTTTCTCATAAAGGAACACTGTACCAGGCTTTTTCTTTTAGGCCACCAACCAGCTCCCAAATCATGACATGGAGACTTATTGGTTTTGAATGCTCGGCCTAGTTTAGCCTCATTTCTGGTTAGCTCTTTTAAGCCGTTTCTCTTTTCCCTTTGCCTTGGGATTACTACCTTCTTCTTTCTGTATATCACTGCTTTTCCACGTCCAGCTGCAGACTGCCTGGTTTCTGGTCACTGGTGTATCTCTTGGTCTCTCCTTTCTTCTCACTCTTCCCCCTCTCCCGAGCCTAGATTCCTCTCCCTTTTTATTTTCTCTGCCTGCCAGCCCCACCTCTCCTTCTCCTGCCCAGCTATTGGCTGTTCAGCTCCTTATTAGACCGATCAGGTGCCTTAGGCAAGCAAGGTGAAATAAATGCAACACATCTTTTCATAATTAAACAAATTCAGCATAAAGAAAGGCAACACACCTTTACACAGTTAAATATCTTTCAGCGTAAACAAATGTAACACATCTTTGTCCAATTAAAATAATATTCCCCAACAGAACACTTCATGGCAATGGTTCTCAACTGTCATAATACTGCCACCCTTCAATACAGTTCCTCATGTTGTGGTGACCCCAACCATAAAATTATTTCATTGCTACTTCATACCTGTAATTTGCTGCTGTTATGAATCATAATGTAAATATCTGATATGCAAGCCCAAAGGGTTCACAACCCACAGGTTGAGAACCACTGCTTTATGGCTTGTCTTCAGTGTATCGAAATTGTCAATATTACTTTTGTGCCTTGGGGTCATCAAGTAAACTCAGGGTTTCTTGAGCACAAGCCCTGCCATATCTGGACAGTTGGTCAGCTGAGGGACTGGCAGGTAACATACACAGTGTGACTACAAACACCAGATATCAGGGAATTCAACATATTACCCACGATGATCCACAGTTAAACTCATGAGTTGTTTGTCTCTTTATAGGTTTGCATGCAGTATTTTAGATCACTGTTGACATCAGTAAATGAAGCCACAGAACCCAAAACTATATTTAAAGAGGACTCTACTTCTGTCATTGTCCCAACAGCCATCCTTAGCCACAATGGCTTCATTACAGTGATTATCATTCTCCCAGTCTTAGATTGGAAAGTGGTAATTAATGAGAAATCAGAAGAGGAATCTTTGGAACACTCAACTAAATGAAGTAATATTTCACTTTGAATCATTACCTTTCACTCTTCCGTTGATTGTTTAGCTGTGAAATTGAGTTAAGCCATCCTGATGAGAGATATCCTTCCCTGCTCCTCCAAGCCCAGTTACAGGCAGATCCAGGACTGTCCCATACTTCATGAGCCCTGGTGAGGCAGGTGGACCCAGGGGACATATTGACACCCTCAAGAGACACGAGAAAGGCCAACAGACCTAGGCCAGCTCATGTCCTTCTTCACCCTGGTCTTTGTGTCCCCCTAATCCACCAGCAGCCTGGGTGCGCCACATTCAGCATCATGAGATGGCTTGGGCTGAATGTATTCTACACAGACCACCTAGACAGGAAAGTCACATGGGACCAGAGAGGGCGCCTCTGTGATAGCAGTCTCTACCCCTTGCATATCTTCAGTACAGTGTGGAAGAATGAACATTTCTCATGTTACTATGCCCTCCTCTGTGACAAAGCAGAAGTAACAATGAGAATAAACATGCAAGTGGTCTTTAGAATGACCAGTGTGTCCATCACTGTTGGCTTGTGCTGACGACTCTTTTTTTTATTATTTTTATTGAGCTCTACATTTTTCTCTGCTCTCCTCCCTACCTCTCCCCTCCCCTTCAGCCCTCTCCCAAGGTCCCCATGCTCCCAATTTACTCAGGAGATCTTGTCTTTTTCTACTTCCCATGTAGATTAGATCCATTTAAGTCTTAGGATCCTCATTGTTGTCTATTTCTCTGGGATTGTGATTTGTATGCTGGTATTCTTTGCTTTATGTTTAAAAACGACTTATGAGTGAGTACATGTGATAATTATCTTTCTGGGTCTGGGTTACCTCACTCAAAATGTGTTCTAGCTCCATCCATTTTCCTGCAAAATTCAATCTGCCTTCATTTCTTTCTGTTGTGTAGGACTCTATTGTGTAAATGTACCACATTTTCCTTACCCATTCTTCAGTTGAGGGGCATTTAGGTTGCTACTATGAACATAGGTGAGCACATGTCCTTGTGGCACGATTGAACATCCTTTGGATATATACCCAAAAGTGGTATCGCTGGGTCTTGAGAAAGGTTGTTTGCCTATTTTCTGAGAAATTGCCACACTGACATCCAAAGGGGCTGTACCAGCTTGCATGCCCACCAGCAATGCAGAAGTGTTCCCTTTACCCCACCACCTCTCCAGCATAAGTTGTCATCAGTGTTTTGGATCTTGGCCATTCTTACAGGTGTAAGATGGAATCTCAGAGTTGTTTTGATTTCCCTGGCACTGGTGAAGAATGGCATCATGTGCAAATATATAAATTTTGTGAAACTGAAATGTTCTCTGCTGAAGACTTTGTGTGGGAACCTGAGCATAAACAGACAATCAGGCAAATGTCCTACCCCTGACTACACCCTCAGCTGTGTTCTATTGCAGGCTCTCTAGTAAGTTTTGAATCCGGGAAGTGGACGCGATAGCTAGATATTCTGAATATTTTATACTAAACATAATTCTGTCTTTACATCCAAATAAAAGACATTACAAAAGAATTTTTTTATTGTGGTCTCCCAAGCCTTTCTAACTGTCTGTGTTCCCATTTTTCCCATCTGCTCCGGCTAGAAGACCTTGGAGAGATGTCCCAGGAAGGGCAGGAAGGGCTGCAAGATGGACTTGATTTTAAAAATTTATTGATTGCTGACCTGATTCATCCGGCAAAGGTGCCTGCCACCAACCTGCCACTGAGCCTGAGACCTGAGTTCAATCCCAGGGACCCACACAGCTCTCTGCCCTTTGCACATGTGCTGCGGCAGAGCACACACACCCACAAGTAAACAAATCATGCAATACTAAAGGTTTTTGGTTGCACGATTGCACCATTGGTGATGGGATGGTGGTGCAGGGCTGTTGAATGACCATCAGCTAAGTCTTACTGGCGGGTCCCTCACTGCTTCCTTCACATTCTGCTTTTCTCCCACATTCCCTGTACTTGCCAAGTCTCACTTATCAAACTGTCCACCATTGGCATGTCCCTTTTCTCCTCACCCCTCTAAAATCCCAAGACACACAACTGCAAAGGACTGAACATTTCAAAGGGAGACAGCGACCTCACCAGCCAGCAGTCCTACCTTTCTGAAACCAACCGAGAGTCAGTGGGCTTGTATCAGAGGGTGGGCCCTAGTTGTAATTCTAGCGGTGGGGAGACTGAGGCCGGAGGAGCATGGGTTCAAGACGGCCCTGTGTTACAAAGAGAGACCTCACCTCCAGAAAAAGAAAAGGTAAATCCAGCCTTCTTAGAAAGAGTAAGACTCTGTCTTGAGACAGCCGTCTCCTTACTCCCAGGAAGACTGTCCTATTTCTACACCCCCAGATATGAATATTCTATACAGAAAATTTGCCCCCCAAAATAATCTTTAAAAAGCAAAGCATTTTTTGTCACTGCTGTCATCATCCCATTTTGAGTCACTGGCGTTTGTCTGTGAATTAGAACAGATGGCACTTTTCTGCAGAATCCGTCACTTTCAGTAAAATGTTGACTAGCACTGGTGGACATAAGAATCCTCATTTGTTGCCATGGTCACCATTCATACTAAGTATTGTACTGGGGATCTTAAGCAGGGCAGTTTGGCAAGAAAGAAAAATCCAGAAGACATCCAAAGAAGGTAAAAAGTTGATTGTTCACAAGTGACCTGATTCTATATATAGAAAACCTGGAAGAATCCACCCAAAACTGTGAGAACACGCTTTCAGGGTAAAAGAGCAACACAAAAAGTTATGGTTTTGTGCAGCAGGGATGAAAAATCCGAAAGGGAGGCAAATGACTCCATTTGCAATAGCATCCAAAAGACTAAAAACCCAGAAATAAACTTAATCAATTAAGTCAAAGAAGATTTTTACACTGAAACCTATAAACATTACTAAAAGAAACAACTAACATTGCAAAAATGATAACACCTCCCAAAGAAACCCATTCTATATGTATGATTAATGCAAATCACATCAAACTTCCAAGGGCCTGTCTGCAGAAATGGAAAAGCAGATACAGAAGATGCACACAGAAAAACAAATGGCCCTGAATATCCAAAACAACACTGAAAGACAAAAACAGATTTAGAGGATGCATTTCCTGGCTTCAAAACTTCGTGCAAAGGCTATGATAGTACACAGCAGAGGGGGTAGCTCAGATGTGGAACGTTTGCCTGATGTGTGGGGGAACCTGAATTCAAGCGTCAGCACCACAGAAACATTCCTTTGAAAGATTATGCTACCAACATACAGGTTTCCAAATAAACCAGTAGTGCAGAATTAATAGCACAGACGTAAACTAAACAATGATCCATAGACAGTTTCTTTTGGCAAGGTGTGGTGGTTTTGAAGGGAAATGACCCCCAAAGGGAGTGGTGCAAACCATAAATGTGATAAAGGAATAATATCAGGAAGATGATACTATGAAAATGTGAACAAGGAACATATGTCACAAAATAGGAACAGAAGAGAGAGAGAGAGAGAGAGAGAGAAGAGAACCAAGTAAATGGGCAAAGGCCCTGAAGATGTGACTCATGGGCTCAGAACTTACCAAGCATGTATGTGTAAGACCGTGGGTTCTAGGCCTGAGTACAATCTCTCGGTCGATCAGGGCAAAGAGTTTAAACTGGTCTATAATCCCAGCACTTGAGCAGTGAGTTCAAGAAGATTATGAGATCAAGGTCAGCCTATCTACAGAGTGAAAATCTGGGAGGGAGGGAGAGAGGGAGGAAGGGAGGGAGGGAGGGAGGGAGGGAGGGAGGGAGGGAGGGAGGGAGGGAGGGAACAAATGAATTAATGAACTTAAGCAATAGTTTCCCAAAGATCTACAGAAGACTTAGAGGCACATAAAAAGGGCTTTCCCATTACTGGTTTGTAGCCGAGGGTACCCTTGAACTTCTGGTCTTCCTGCCTCCATCCCCCACGGGCCAGGATTACAGGTGTGTACCACCTGTGGGTTTTAGGCTGCATTAGAAATTGAACCCAGGGCTTTAGAGTACTAGGCCGGCTTATTTTCTCTCTTTTATATGAAAATTTTATTAATAAAGTCAACCCAAATTATGAGAAGTCCTTTTTAAAATTTTTCTGTTATTTATTGGTATTTGTTTTCATTGTTGTTTTGAGACAGGGTCTCATCATCAGGTAGCCCAGTCTGGCCTTGAACATGCCATCTTTCTGCCTCATTCTTCCAAGAGCTGGAATTTTATACATGTGCCACTACGTCCAGACTTGAAACAGAACACTCCTTACTGGGATGCAATGTATCTAGTGACTATTTCTCAGAATTAGGTTACCCCAACTTAAGGAAGAAGCAAAATTCCATTCACTCCAAGTCTCACAACATCAAGAAAGATCCTTACATCTCCCTGAAACCCTGTGTATGTCAATGGCTGAAACATTCCTGAAATCCCAGTACCTAGGAATCTGGGGTGATGGAGGAGTGTCTATGTGTTACTTTCATTATTAATAAAGAAACTGCCTTGGCCCTTTAAGAGACAGAAAATTAGGTAGGTGGAGTAGACAGAACAGAATTGTGGGAAGAAGGAGTTGGGCAGACACTTCAGGCAGTCGCCATAGTGAGTCGCCATGCTTCTCCTCTCCGAGATGGACGCAGGTTAAGATCTCTCCTGGTAAGCGATCCACCTCGTGGTGTTACACAGATTAAAGCAAGATATGAGAATCAACCAATAAGAAGCTACAGATAACGGGCCAGGCAGTGTTTAAATGAATACAGTTTCCGTGTAATTATTTTGGGTAAAGCTAGCCGCATGGCGGGACGCAGCCCAGCCGCTCCTTCTACACTGGGGCAGAAAGATCTGGAGTTCAGACCCAGTTTAGGCTCCAATTAAACAATTAAAATAACAATAATAGTATAAAACACTTTAATAGGAGCTAAAGGTAAAAAATTAACTGGAGTTACTTCAAGAAATTACCCCCACAGGCTGGGGAAGTAGCTCACTGCTTAGGAGCATCTGGTGATCCTGCAGACCTGGGTTCAATTTCCACATAATGGCTCCCAATCATTTCTAATCTAGATCACACTTGTGGTACATGTCACCCTCTCTTGCCAAACACTCATTCACATAAAGTAAAATAAATCTAAAAATATGACTCCAAACATTTTAGTAAGCAAAAAGTGATTTGACAAATTGGGATTTGAAGTCTTTAATATGCAGTTAGAAGGGAGAATGATGTCACTTGGCCCAATTCTGACATAAGATGCAGTATAAATAATACCAAATAACTAATAAAAATAGTTCACCTGGCCCATTATTATGACACATTCCTGTAATCCCAGTACTCAGGTAATGAAGGCAGGAAGATCATGAGTTCAAGGCTACCCTCGACTACAAAGCAAGCTTGAGGCCAGGCTGGGTTGCAGAAAAACCTCCTCAGCGCTGAATTTACCACGTAGCAGACACTGCACTGAGCAGCCTTCCACATCGCCCTCAGAATAATCCTTTGAGGTCTCTGCTCCTGACGGTTTCTCACTGTATGGATAAGAAATCAAAGGCCCAGAGAGGCTGGATAACTTGTTCAAAGTGAGAGCAAGCAGTTGGGGTTTGACTTTGAACTAATTTTTCAAACCGAATCCCAGGATCTCAGCAACCACACAGACTCGAGTTCTCCTTTCGGCTTCATTGCCATGCCTCAGCGTGAGTGCTGTGTCACAACCATGCAGATTCATTAAAAAAAAAAGGCTGTATAGGAATATAGTACTCAATCTGTATAATTTCTATAAGTCAGACTGTGGTTAAAAAGAGTATGATTAATATTCTTTTGAATGTATTCCTATTTGGGATTATTTATGATAGACACAGTTTGATTGCCACAGTATCTCCCTTTATGTTCAGACTTCCTGTGTCAGTCTAGATCTTGAAAAGCAGTTTTGTGCATCCTAAGTGGGTGAAATATCATAACTAACATACACTATAGCAAAGGCCGCTGCACAGATCAGTGTTCCTCAAAGAGAGAGAGCACTTATGTCAATCTGACAGCAAGATGACAAAAGCTCTCGGGGTTAATGAAGAATGGAGTCTCATATGTGTTAAATAGACTTCTCACATATTTTTTTCAGAAAGAATTTAGGGTGGAAAAATCCATGGGTAGCATTTTTCTTTTTACAAAATAACCCATAGAACCCAACTCTAACCACCTTAAGTCACCTGAGTAAAGGATCATTGGAAAGCTGTTCACTAGTCCCTCCGGCAGCAGGTGCCACCGAGGAGCCCTGTTGGGAGCTGTGAACCCCCAGGTCCTGAATTTCCGGTAAACAACTTGTAATGCTTGCAGCTGCTCTGAGCACGAGACCCTCAGGAGTTCCTGATGGCATGAGAGTGGTTTCTGGTGGTTTGGCTGGGGCATGGCTATCCCTATATAAGCTGCCCCTGGACACAATAAAGGGGGGCATTATTGGGGGGCATTCCTGTTTCAAGGATGACCCATGTCTCTGTGTGTCTTTGTGGGTTTCAACCTCCATAGGACAACGCTCAACCGAGAAACCCAGAGCTGGCTATAGTTACAGACACAGCTGTCCCCTAAATGCTCTTGGTATGCACAGAGTAGGACTTCAAGCAGGGAGGGGTAATGGTGGGAGCCAAGGATGGGAAAATTGGGGTAGGAGAGTCACAGAAGGAGCAGTGGTACAGATAAACGAAACCTTCCACTTTCTCCTTCATTCCTTTCCAGGCTTCCAGTGATCCACCATAGTGGAGCAGGCCAGGGCCTCATGCCTAGAGGAAATGTTGTCAGGCCTTGACAGATAAAGGTATTACTTGCTAAAGAGCCCAAAACCTGACTGTTGAGAGAACCAACTCCACAAAACTGTTCTTCGACCTCTACATATATGTCATGGTATACACACACACATTAATAATAATGAATGCAAATTTTCAAAAGAATAAACATGTATCTATGTGATCTCTTTCCTATTCTTTCCAGTGCTTACCAGGATTTGATCCCAGGTCTCCACACTGATTACCTGATCTAATCTAATGATTTCCCACTGGTGTCTTTTCTAAATACAATAGTGAAATGAAGTTTGTGACCTCATTATACTGTTAAGCCCTTGGAGGATGCAATACCGGACATAAGTGGGGACAATCACGTTGAAGCAGGGCAGTACATGTCTACTTCCCATCAATAGGGCTCTGCCTGGATACAATTCCGAGATTCGAAAGGTTTGGCCTCTAGACAGGACAATCACAGACCATCCGTGGGAAGAATCTAGCTGGGTAGAGACGACACATCTGAAAAACAGGAAATCTATACCCACTTGGACTTGACCACAAGACATTTCTCCCTGGGTCTTAAATGCCATCATCAACCAAGCCCAGGAAGAAGTGGGGGTGGCCAGGAAACTCTCTCCATCCAGCGCTGGGAGACCCCAAGAAGCCTGTGGAGTTTTCCAGTACTGGAGAGGCAGGGGGCTGGCTCTGCCTGTTAAACAAACAGTGCAGAGACAGGGAATATGACTAGGTAGCAAGCACAGGGTGAGTCAGCCGGAACTCAGCCCACACTGGCTAGGGATGAGTGGGTGGCCGAGAGTGTTCCCTCACACCAAACCTCTCGCCACAGCTGTCTGGGCTTCACCTTCCTCGCCGTCCTTGGAGATGAGCTTCCATGAGCAGAAAAACATTCAGAGAGCAAAGGAGGTGACTCAGCGCTGTAATTGCGAAGGGCTGTATGCCTCTCTCCACACCGTTAGCTTTGCCAGGGCTGCAGAGACTTGCCAGTCTCTTGGCAGCGTGTTAAGAACGGCACGGTTTCTATCCAGAGTTGAATGGCAGCACAGACAGCTCTGGACAGTCTCTGATTTTACTTCCTGCTTTAAAGCAAGTCAATTTCTCTTTTAAATCAGCCTCAACCATCATGCACTACGTATTCCTGCATGGGTAAAGAATCCCCTTAACATTAGCAAACCTCTGTGCCATTGCACTTTGGTTTTTAAACTTCAACTAGGGAGAAAAGTTTTTACTATGTATTTGTTTCTAACAGCCAAAAGTTCATGAGAGTGGATGAGTATGTGTCACAGTTTGCAACGGAAGTCAGTCAGTCATTAAAGCAAATATAACAAGCTAACAGACTTCTTCCTATGATTAAAATGATAGGGGAAGTGACTTGTTATCTGTCACCAGATTAGCTCAGCTGAGCAAGGACTTTTCTCACACTTGGCTAGCATGGCGTAAAACACTTGGAAAACGTGTGTGTGTGTGTGTGTGTGTGTGTGTGTGTGTGTGTGTGTGTGTGTGTAGTGTGTGTGTACGCACGTGTACATTCCACTACAATTTCCTGCATCTAGTAACAGCACAGGTCTTACAGCCCCTACACAGGTGCTTCTCCCTCGCTGACCTGGCCCCCAGGCTCCCACAGTCAGGGGAGACCCTCTGAGTTACCATCACTCCTCTTTTATCCATTCACCCACTTGCCTGTCTCCCTCCTCAAATCAATGCCAAGAAAAAGAGGGGAATTCTAGACCCCATCTGTCCAGCTGCAGAAGCAGGATTAACTCACACAAATGAAACCTTGGCCCCTCGCTGTGTCCTCCTCTGTGGTGTTGCTGCTGCCCGCCCCCCCCCCCCATCTGAGCCGGAGCAACCTGCAAGACCACCCCACCTCCAAACTCAAAACATAAGGCTGGGGCCAATGCCCTTGCTCTCAGTACTGTCTGCTTCCCAGCATGTTCCCTCCTCCAGATCCTTTCCCAGAGAGATGTCACCAACACCACCCATCCTCCTTCCCTTCATTGGATCTTTCTCTGAGAAACGGGGATGGGTTTGGCGAAATCCTCTCTAGACAAAACTTTGCTTTCATCTTACATCTTGGCAGCACATGCCTGATTTAAATGTCAAACATTCATTTGGCTTTTGGAAAATTTCTTTTGGCATTTCTGTTATGGGGACAGGTTGCCATTTGCTTATCGCAAGGCTGTACCTCAGATGAAGATAGGCAAGGCAGTAGCCAAAGAACGCAAATGCAGAGCACATAAAACATCTTTTTCATAGCCCTTGGTTTTGCAGCTGTTGCTGGCATTAACCTTCTTCAAGCCTGTTCATGTTCCTATCATAACTTATCTGTTGATCACTCTGTTCATTGATTTAAGTGATAAGTAACCTCTGTCCTACAAGTAAAAGAGGAAGAAAAGAGGGAGGCAAGCCGGGCGGTGGTGGCGCACGCCTTTAATCCCAGCACTCGGGAGGCAGAGGCAGGTGGATCTCTGTGAGTTCGAGACCAGCCTGGTCTACAAGAGCTAGCTCCAGGACAGGCTCTAAAGCTGCAGAGAAACCCTGTCTCGAAAAACAAACAAACAAACAAAAAAAAAAAAAAAAAAAAAAAAAAAAAAAAAAAAGAGGGAGGCAAAATAGAATTTATAGAAAATGAGAAATGTCTTGTCTATGATGTAAGGCTTAGCTACTCTTTTAGCTCACACAGGCCTATTTGTAGACTGCCAAACACCATGCCACCTCAAGACACAAAGCATCTCAGAGCAGGACCAAAGAGGGAAATAGAGACATGATCAGGTCTCAGATCCCCATACCAGAGAGCACAGAAGAGTCTCCAACTCCTTGGGGTTAAGTCAGAAGATGTCATTTGGGGATGCAGCCTAGGCAGAACATGGGTGTCCTAAGACCAGAAGCCAAGACAGATGCCCAGGTAAAACAGGAAGGCAAATGAGAAATACACTAAACAGGAAGCAGGTCCTCGAGGAGGGTATGAAATCACTCGCTGGAAGTTGACTGGCATTTGTCTCCCCTCTGACACATGTCAGGTATCTTTCTTGGTATGAGCAGACAATATGGCAGATTCAACAACCAGAGCTGGAACAGGCCCTGAGGCTGCTACCCGGGGGAGCCAATCTCTAGATGTGTTTCCTGGTTCTAGCAAATGAGACAGCTGGCGAGGGAAACCTGGAAAGAAGTGGGCATTTGCTTTAGAGCCACTCAGATCTCTAACACAGGATAATTGCTGTCACCACCAAGGCTGCAGACACCTGCAATCCTATGGACAAAGTAGGTTATTAATACAGGTTACAAGAGCTTCCAGGCTACTAAAGTCTGCCCTTGCTGGCACTATAATCAAAGTTATAGGGCAGTCAGCTCTTGTAATTCATAGGGCCATTTTAGCTGGGAGAGAGGGGGAGAGAGAAATAGAGAGGAGGGTGTTAGAGTTGCTGCAATGCCAGACAATGGGGAAATGTACAGCGACTTCCTAGAGGCAAAAATTCTGAATTAAACACCATTTCAGTAGGTCTCAGTTAAGCACGGAAAGAAACACACTGTGGAACCAAACAGATGGTGCTGAGAAATTAAAAACAATGAATATAGTGGCCATTCTATAAAAGCCAGTTCCTAGCAATGGCTGGTAGCTGTCCAACATTCTCAGCTGGAAACTATAAACTCACTTTATTTGGGGACAACTAAGGCCTCGGGGCAGGATGTGATGAGTCCAGTAAGTGTTGACATCCTCCCAACAAGTATTTCCAGAATACACCACCTCCTCTCTCAGCACCTGCACTTGTACCAAGCTCCCCCCAGCTCTCACCTGAATCGCTGAAACAATCCTTCCACTTGCAGGGCCAACCTCACTCCTCTGCCCACACGGTGCCCTTCCCGGAAATGAGCTAAGAGCCACTTTGACCCACAGAAGTAGTGTGTGGCTATGCCGAGGGTTCTCTTTGCTTATATGCCATCAAAGCCCCCCTGTGGGTCCTGAATGGGTAGAGACAATGTCCATACATCGTCCCTAGTCTAGCTTCAGAGCCCATAGCCAATCTCAGGATAAGGGGCACTTGTGCCCCACTCCTCCATAGGCAGAAAGTGTCTCCAGGTACACCAGCTGTGTCTTAGATCTTTTCTGCCCAAGAGTAAGAGGGAAAAGCTTCGAAATGGCCCAGGTTTCATTTATACCCTTAATCCTCTCATTGCTGTGTGCCCTTAGACAAGTAGATAACTCTGAGCCTCTAAAAACTGAAAATTGTTGGAAGAGTTGTGAACACATGGACTATGCTGTTCTCTATGCCTTATGAGCATTACCCGATGCAAAGCAAAAGGCTTCCCCTCCAAGCCCTGGGCTTGCTCTTCTCGAGAAGAGCAAGGAAACTGAGGAACATGCTGGCAAGTTTCAGGGTCAGGCTAGGAACCCAGGCAGCCTCTCTGCAGAGCACAGACTCTATCGGCATTCACCTGGCTGGCTTGCCAACAGCAGCCCATGAGGTCAAGTGTAAGGAGGTTACCCCATCTTTGTCTTTAGGTGCCATCCTCCCCCATGTTCTCCCAAAGGAACTAAATGAATTCTTCACGACTGGGCCACTGTTGAGGATCTAACACTCACTCAGAAGGATATCTGAGAAGTACTAAATGTTAAAAAAAAAAAAAAAAAAACAAGCTTGGACAAAACTTGTCTTATCCACGAAACATGAAAACACAAGCTGGTCTTCTGCCTGCTGAGAGTATCGATTTGGAAGCAGGTCTTCGAGAGTGGATCAAAGTTTCTGCTTTCATTGTAAGTGGTCCCTGTCTACTCTAGGCTCCATGGTCTACCTCAGAGCATGGCAGGTGATCTTCTGATGTGATGGCTGCCCCCAACTTCCCCAGGTGGTTCTAGGACTTCGTTCACGGTAACTGCCAGCCATTACTCTAAAGGGATTGTCTCGCTGCCTAATATCGGTGTGCTGTGCCTCTGCCGCAAGAGTGACATTTGACAATGCCTAAGGGAGTCCCAGTTAGGAGGAAACACAAAGGAGGAGCTCTGGCTGCTGTCACAAGCCAAGATGGACCTCTTGCCGATGGCTCAGGCCATGTCAGGTCAGAACAGGCAACACATTGTGAGTTCTTGGATTCTCTCCCAAGGGTGCTTGAGACAGCAGGAGTCCAGGGACACAGGAAGGACTTCTGAAGTCACCTCCAGCCACAGTTTTATTCCTTATCAACTCTGTTGGTCCTGTTGTCACCCCCTCATTTATAAAAGAGATAAAACAAAAGCCCACTCAGTTGGGTTGTTCTGAGGCCCAGGGAGGCAAGATTCCAGTCATGATAGAAGCCCATCCAAAACTGACAGACAATATGGTAAGCAGACCACAATAGTGTCTGAACTGCAGAAGATGGCCAGCAAACACCTCTGAGTTTATTTTTAAAAGTACAAACCTTCCAGGGCCATCAATTTCCGGTGTCTTTGCTTTACTAATGACTTCATAGCAATCATCACAGTTCACAGGATTTCCATCCTGACAGGTCGAATATTCTGCTGCTTTCTGGTGTCCCGTTTATCAGACTATCCACACAGCATCACCCGGTTATGATTGTGAGTAATGATCATGACCCGGAGACATGGCTGTCTACCAGAGCCATCTTCTGACTCACTGGGAAACAGAGTGGTTGGTGTTTTCGATGGCGTGCTTTCAAGCGCAGGCTATTATGCTGTTTCTTGGATGTCCATTTACTGGGGAAGAGACTCTTCCTTCTGTTTGAAGATATGGTGAAATGTCCTCCTGCTCTTGTTCATCTCCAATTACGATAGGTGGGAATGACTCTAACAAGCATTTATGAACTCACTTGCTGAAGGTTAAAGAATGCACACACCTCCCAAGAAAGCTCTTAACCAGTCAGAGTCCCAGCAAGAAATGGCTGGCACACAGGCCAAGAGTATTATTGCTAAAGTATTGGTAGTACCATCACCCACCCTACAGTCTCCTTTTCGTGCCAGACATTGGCTGGGCCCAACAAGAAACCCTACAGCAAGTGAGTCTCCATTGATGTAGCCAGACTTGCAGGTCACAGAACGTATCAGAAAAGGAGGATGGACCCAGGAGGTCCTAAATTACACAGCATTGGCATTTTATAAAACTCCGCAGGAGTTTCCCTCTTGCCGTGGAGAAAGACTGGGTGTGTGGAGGCGTGGTTCTTTGTGTCCTTGTTTGATCTCCATTACTGTTATAAAACACCATGACCAAAAGCAGTCTGGAAAGAAAGGCTACAGTGGATCACCAGAGGAAGATACCCCTGAGGCAGGAATTGAAGCAGAGACCACAGAGACCCCTGTTTATTGGTTTGTTTCTCCATGACTTGTTCAGCTTGCTTTCTTCTACAACCCAGGACCGCTAATCCAGGGCTGGCACTGCCCACAGTGAGCTGGCCCCTCCCACAGCAATCATTAACCAAGAAAACACCCCACAGGCTAGTCTTATGGGACATTTTCTCAATTGAAGCTTCATCTTCCAAGGTGACTCTGACTTGTGTCAAGGTGAAACAAAAACAAAAAAACTAACCAGCACAGTTGGTTTGTTCATTTGGGGTTTTTGTAGAATAGTCTGGACTTCACCTTACCATGTAACTGACCTTAAACTCCTGGTCTTAGTCAGGGTTTCTACTGCTGTGATGATACACCATGACGAAAAGCAAGTTGGGGAGGAAAGGGTTTATTCAGCTTACATTTCCAAAACACTGTTCATCACTGAAGGAACTCAAACAGGGCGGGAACCTGGAGGTAGGAGCTGATGCAGAAGTCACGGGAGGGATGCTGTTTACTGTCTTGCTCCCCATGGCTTGCTCAGCCCACCTTGTAATAGAACCTTGGACCACTTGCCCAGGGATGGCACCACCCACCATGGGCTGGGCCTTCCCTCGTTGGTCACTAGATGAGAAAATGCCTTCCTGCTGGATCTCATAAGGGCATTTCCTCAATTGGTCCTCCTTTCTCTCTGATGACTCCAGCTGATGTCATAGTGACACCCCCAAACCAGCGAGCCAGCACACTCCTGATCCTCCCACAACCACGTCCACATCTTGAGGATCGGGATTACAGGTGTGCCTGTCAAACCCAGCTTAGGAAGATTGAGTTCTTAAAACCTGACATAAAAAAGTAAACCAATAATCATACAATCATCTGGATGCCGTTCTCTGCATCCCTAGAGATAATTTCTGCTGTATCTTTCCTTCCTATGGGGCTCTGTACCACATCTGCTCAGGATGCTAGCATTTCTGCCACATTACATCTGTATCCCAAACACACCTGACGTTGTCAAAAATCATGCATGAAAATTACAGTCTTTATGAGAAAAACAATAGGATCCAAACTATTTTTGTAAGTGGAGTCTTCAAACAGTAATTTGTTCCTGAGAGGTAGCTGGAGTGGACCAGCAGGCAATCCAGCCTGACTGGAAGCTTCCACTGGCCATTGACGATGCACAGAGACAACAGGGTAAAATAGAAAAAGCTAGAACAGAGTTGGCAATGCTCAGACAGATGTGGGTGCTTTTGGAGCTGTCCCGAGGCCTCCTATCCCATCTGGACATGGCTCTGACTTCCATTCTTTTAAAATACAGTCAATGGCTCTTGCTGGTGGCTCAGGGCTGAGTCAAAGACTCTGCCCTTTTCTAATAAAGTATTAAGTCTCCCATGAGCCAACTTGACTTCCATGTTTTTATACTGCCATTGCTTCCCTAGAAAACAAGAGGCTAGGACAAAGCCTGCAGGGTATTGGAGCAGTTGCAGAAGTGAGGGGCAAGGTGAACGGAAAAGAAGAGGGGTCAAAGTTAAGGTTGTAGGTTGCCAAGAGAGCTATGGCTTCTTCCCAAATATCCCCAGACTCTGGGTTAAGTGGACCATCTCCAGAAAGGCCACAGGAAGTCGCAATTCAGAAAAGGCAGGAGAGGAGAGAAGTGGGCAATCTATCAACCAGTATCTTGTCTCCTGTCCTGCCTGTCCCAAATTTTACCTGTCAATTATGTCGAAGAAGCAGTTATGGCAACCAGAGGCCCAGAGGATTCAGCTAGGTGGACAGTATTCCACCATCAGTGCCCTTAACCACTAGACCATCTCCGTTGTAGCCAGAGGAAACTGAAGCAGCCATCTCTGTGATGGTGGCAGCACTTGCTGATATGGAGGCCTCTGGGGACAGGAGGTGGAAAAGGGTCTGATTCGGAAAGATGCAAACTGAATTTGACACCAAAATGATTCCTTGTGCATGGATGGCATGTGGGAAAGGTTGGGCCCTTAAAGCTTTCGTTTCAGCAAAGCAAGCCATGCTGTGCAGCTCACGTCTGTGGCACCCTGGAGCTGTGCTCTCTTGTTCGGTGTATGAGACGGGAGGCAAACCTGGACTCCCACCCCCTTGCACACGAATCTATGCCTCAGTGGGCATCAGAGTGTTTCAATGCATAGCCATTCACACCCACCGCCCCCCATCCTAAAAGGCATCAGAACTTCTCCAGATTCCACAGTGGGAGAATGCTATGCAATGAAATTTAGTACTGTCTTAATTACCTGACAAAGCTGGTTGCTTTTTTAAAAAGAAAATATAATTCCAGATCACAATCCGTCATTCCAAGGAAATCAAGGCAGGAACTCAAGCAACTGATTATGTCATATTGACAGTCAAAAACAGGGAGGAGGAATACATACCTTCGCTTGCCTGCTTGCCTGTGCTAGCTCTCCCTTCTTTGAGTGTTTTGGGTGTCCTGCCTAGGGAATGTTGCCGCCCACAGTTAACGGGGTCTTCTTTTCTCAATTTTCAATACAGCCCTCCCCAAACATGCCTGTAGGACCCTAGATAATTCCTCATTAGCATACTTCTTCCAGATGATTCTAGCTTGTGTCAAGTTGACAGGTAAAACCAACCAGCGTGTGCACACAATTCACCTCCTGAGAGGCATCTTTCCCAAATTCGAAAGAGTCAGTCATTGTCAACCCCTTGATTGGCCACTCTCTACTCCTTCTGTTCTCTGCCTACCTGACTCTCTGCAATGGCCACTTCTGTCATCCGAGACCAGGGAAAAGGACTGTGGGGCCTGTGCGGTGGGGGAGGTATGCCTCAGATTGCACTCAGGAGGAGGCAGCTACAACTTCAGCAGGATCCTTATCTGTGGATTGACCGTATGGACTTAGCACTTGTTTGCAGACTGAGCTATGCAACTTTCCATGACTCACCTCGCATTGCCACACAGTTGACTATAGGACTCATCAAGTTTTCCATTATGATAAATGAGATGTTTCACTGGGGGCTTTTCTTGCAATAAAAAAAATATATGTATCTGAAGCCTGTGCGTGTACAAAAGGAAAAACAGAGGCTGTCTCAATCCACTTTCTTTACTACATAGTTAAGTGCATGAATGTGGGCAACTCGTAAAGAGCTTTGTTTGGATTCACAGTTCTGGTCCTGAGCTCAAGAGCCTGTGTCTGGTTACGGCCTTGTTGTTAGCAGAGTCTCTGGTAGTGTAGAGAGTCACATGAGAGGCAGATTCTGTGTGTCTGCCTGCCTGTGGGTCTCTGTGCCTGTGTGCTTCTGTGTGTGTTTCTGTGTTTGTATGTTTCTGTGTCTGTATGTCCCTGTGTCTATATGTCCCTGTGCTTGTGTGGCCCTGTACTTATGGATCCCTGTGCTTGTGTGTCTGTCTATGAGTCTCTGTGTCTGTGTGTTTCTGTGTGTTTCTGTGTCTGTGTGTTTTTGTGTCCTTGTGTCTGTATGTTCCTGTGTCTGTATGTCCCTGTGCTTGTGTGTCCCTGTACTTGTTTGTCTGTCTGTCTGTCTGTCTGTCTGTGTGTGTCTGGGTTTGTGTGTCTATGTGTCTATGTGTCTTGTGTCTGTGTGTCTCTGTGTGATTGTGTGTCTGTGTGTCTGTCTGTATGTCTCTGTGCTTCTGTGTCTATGTGTTAATGTAAAGTTTTCTGGAGACTCTGCTGTGGGCTCCACACTTGACCCCACCAGCGGCCATCCCATCAGGGACTCTGCAGAGACCGATCCTGTAGCAAATGTCTATGCTTCCAGGTTTTCCCTTGAAGTCCAGGTGGAGTTACCATGGCACTAACTGTGTTTACACATTCATAATGCCTCACCCACTGGAGCTGGAGAGAGAAGTTCCAAGCCCTTGGACCCTGCCCTGAGCTGGGTCCCTGATATCTCCTTCTTGCAAGTTCTGCAAGCCTGGGGTGGGGGAAGTGAGGTATTTAGAAGCACCCTGGAACACTTTTACCTGTTTTCCCCCAAGGCCAACATTTTTATTTATCTCTTAGCAAGTAGCTATGTGACTAAATTGTTCTCCTGTTTCCTTTCACTTCGAAGTCTCTCTATGACTCCTCCTGCAAATAGTCAAGGATCTGCATGTCCCAGACTCAGGACTTTGCTGTTTTAAGATCTCCAGCAGATAAACCAGCCCATCATTGTTAGGGTTAGCCTTCCAGAAAGCCTCAGGACTCATATCAATGTACCAACGTCTTGTAAGACGGCCCTTTCCACTTTCCCCCACATTCCTCATTTCCAAGATCAGCACCTCATCTGGTTTTCCAAATCCTCCCTGCCTTCGCTTGTAACCCTTGACATAGAGCATTCTTGTTTGGTTCCTCCACAGTCTTCCAACCAGTTCCAAAGCTGTTACCACAATCTGGGACATTTTTAAAATTAGCAACAGCCCCACTTCTTAGTACCAATTTTCTGTCTTTGTTCATTTTACATTATTATTATGACATACCTGAAGCTGGGTACGTTATAAAGAAAAGAGGTTTATTTGGACATGTGGTTCTGGAGGCTCAAGTGATGGAGGAGAGTTATCTGTCTATGTTACTTTCATTGGTTTATTAATAAAGAAAACTGCCTTGGCCCTTTAAGAGACAGAAAATTAGGTAGGTGGAGTAGACAGAACAGAATTCTGGAAGAGTTGGGGAGACGCTTCAGGCAGTCGCCATAGTGAGTCTCCATGCTTCTCCTCTCCGAGATGGACGCAGGTTAAGATCTCTCCTGGTAAGCCACACCTCGTGGTGCTACACAGATTACTAAATATGGGTTAAAGGAAGATGTGAGAATTAGCCAATAAGAGGCTGAAACTATGGGCCAGGCAGTATTTAAAAGAATACAGTTTCTGTGTAATTATTTCGGGTGTAAAGCTAGCTGGCGGCCAGGTGGCGGGACGCAGCCCCGCCGCTTCCTTCTACACTCAAGGCTGGTGGTACAGATCTGTGGATGGATGGCCTTCTCCAAGAGTCCCAAAGTGATACAGGGCAAAATGATGAGTACACACACACACACACACACACACATATCTGTCCTGGCTCTCCTCCCTTTCATTGCAGACACCAGGATTCAGTCATAGAAACTCTACCCTAACTTAGTCACCTGGAACAGGACCGACCTCCAAACACTACATTCCTCAAAATGGGGACTAGCTGTAACACATGAACCCTTGGGGAACATGTACTCAGACTCAGACTGTCGTTTCAACTTACTTCGTTTAAATCTCTCTCTCTCTCTCTCTCTCTCTCTCCTTTCTCTCTGTTTCTCATGATGGGAACTTACCAGGCAACTGTGCACTACTGAACTTCACCCCAGTCTATTTCTGTGTCCTGATCATCTGTTTATTTTGTGTTGGACGCAGAGACCCTGAAGCACCCCTGTGGCTCACACCAGCCTTGCCGAGTATGGACTTCCACCCAGGGGATGATCTACAGGAACTGAAGGTGGGGACCACCTTCTCTTTGTTCAACAGGGTTTCTAATCAGGGGATGAGGCCGAAACAGCAACAGGATCTCACCCAGCTGTCTCGGGTACTCTGTGTGCATCTTCCTCCATCTCTACATGTCTGTGCCACCCATGTTTGGCACCAGGCTTTAGCCACTATTAAATGCTAAAGGGTAAACACCAAACACATCAAGGAGATGGTACCACCTGGGCTTCTAGCTTCTGTCATCAGTTTCATCTCCAAATTAGTCAGTTGCTTAAATGTGCCTGATTGTTCTCCTCTGGGCACTGGTATCAGAGGAGAAACATAATCAGTTTTATAGAGAAGCTTCTATGAGCAGATAACTTTGTGACAGCCCAAGTTACACATAGAAAAAGATAGCTTCATCACAGAACTTCTCAGGGTCTTTATGTCCGTATATATTAAGATTCGCCTCCCAAAGAGGAGTATAACATACAGTGTCTCTCTCTATCCTCTTCTTCCTAATGACTAACCAGTTAATTTTATGTGCCAGTCTAGTGGGTATTTTGAGTTGAGATGAATATTTAAGTAGTTGAACTTTGAGTGAGGCAATTGCACTGCAGGCTGTAAATGACCCCCACACCACAAGCAGCCAATGAATGGGGTGACTGAGCCCTCAACAGAAGGAGTTCTCCAGCAGACTGTGGGCACCATCATCACCAGTGACTCTTCTGTCTCGATCCCACTGGCACAAAACACAGATTTTGAATGTGACAGGCTCCATAATCATGTGAACTATGTCCCTATAATGAATTTCTTCATCTACATATAAAATCCATAACATGCTATGAATTTCGTTTCTTGGAAGAACACTAGCTAATAAAGACAGTTCACTGAGTGTGTCCTTTTAGCTCCATGACAAAAAAAAAAAAAAAAAAAAAAAAAACTACTGACATTTTTGAGACAGTAGAATTCTAAGAAGAACCAGTTAAGAGCACACCATCCTAAGGCCTAGCTAAGGCTAGAAGATCTGTTGTCTTGCAAACACAAAATATTTTTAAGGAAGAGATCTGAAAATAAAAAATGCAGATGCCTTAGCAATTATTTATCACCACAGTTCTTAAGCATTAATCTTACTGGTTTCCTTCACAGGAGAGATTTTATGGCACTGGGCAGTCACTATCCCTCACATTTAATTAAAAAAAAATGATTACAGATGTTGGTGGAGGTTTCTGTCCCACTCGGTCCCACAATAAACACACAGAAACTATATTATTTGCAATACTGTTTGGCTAATAGCTTAAGTGTATTTCTAGCTAACTCTTCTACCTTAAATTAACCCATTTCTATTAATCTGTGTATCACCACATGGCTGTGGCTATCCCAAAAGGTTCTGGTGAGCTCCGGCGGAAGTGTCTGATTCCTGTGGGTGGCTACATGGCTTCTCCTGACTCTTTCTTTCTCCCAGCATTCAGCTTAGTTTCCCCGCCTAGCTTTATTCTGTTAAGCCATTGGCTGAAAGCAGCTTTTTTATTAACCAATGGCAATAAAACATATTCACAGCATGCAGAGGGGAATCCCATATCATACAGAGGCCAAGGAGGCAGCTCAGTATGTAAATGTTCTCTGTACAAGCCTGACCATCCAAGTTCAGTTCCCAGAACTCATGTAAAAACCCTGGCTGTGGTGACACACGGGTGTAGCCCCAGCATTGGAGAGGTGAAGATCGTGTGTGTCTATGATGCATCAGTGCTGACTGACTTTTCCTGCAGGTGCCCGGATCTGCTGTGATTCACCCAGCAACTGGAAACCTCACACCCACCTCTCCATATGCTGAAAGACACTTGCTGAGGATTTGTTAGCCGCCCTCCTCCATACCAGCTCATTAGCCCTTCCTCAGGCCAAAGCACACATCTCAGGCAGTAATACTGAATCAAAAAAAAAAAATCTTTTGCTTATAAAAGAAAATATGGCACTGTGAAGTGGCCCCAGCACTTAGCGGGTAGAGGTAGGAGAATCATGGAAATAGGCCAGCTTCTACTAGAATTTCTGGCCTAGCCTAGGCTACATCATACCCTGTCTGCAAACCGCATAAAGTCCTAAGTTAAAAAAATAAAAGTGCTGATGAAACCATAAGCTCCCTGAGGGATTTCTGAGGCAGGGTTTCTCCGTGGCTTTGGAGCTTATGCTGGAGCTAGGTCTTGTAGCCCAGGCTGGCCTCGAACTCACAGAGATCCACCTGCCTCTGCCTCCTGAGTGCTGGGATAAAAGTGTGTGCCACCACCACCTGGCTTATACTAGTAATTCTTTTGTAACTACTTAGCTGATGTTTGCCTGCCAGACAATACTAAAGGATTACCTACTGCATGGCAATGTCAGAGAGTTCAACTTGTTCAGGTACACTTGGGTATTGTTTTGAATGTTGGTCTTTGCACTTTAGCCAGGCTGGAGTGGGATTCAAAGCCTAGGACAACCTAAGCCTTCCAGTCATCACCAGGGTTAGCAGCTCCAAGACACAGCAGAGATTCTTCAAAGTGGGGCTCTGGAGTTGAAGGGAAGAGAGTTCTCAATGTCCGGCATCATTTATGTTAAAAGAAAGAAAGAAAGAAAGAAAGAAAGAAAGAAAGAAAGAAAGAAAGAAAGAAAGAAAGAAAGAAAGAAAGAAAGAAAGAAAGAAAGGCAATGAAACAGCAAATGGTAACTGTGGCTTTCCCCACAAAGCCAATCTGCAGGAGGAGCGCCTTTGAGATTAGAGAGAAAGCTCGCTCATCCTTTCTCAGGGTCATCAGGCAGCACGAGAAGCTCTTTGAATAATGGCTCTGCTGCTGCTGTGATTCCAGCCAGACTGACCACTCAGCATTTCTAAAAGACACTGGGCTGCTACTGAGACAAAGGAGTCTTGTGTCTTATTAGGGCTGGGTTTGAATAATACACCAGCAAGGTGTAAAAACAGTCTCCATCGCTCTACATAAAAGTCCAGTGGAGGAAAAAAATGGTTCTTAAAAGAGAGTTTAGGGACTGGAGAGATGGCTCAGCGGTTAAGAGCATTGCCTGCTCTTCCAAAGGTCCTGAGTTCAATTCCCAGCAACCACATGGTGGCTCACAACCATCTGTAATGAGGTCTGGTGCCCTCTTCTGGCCTTCAGGCATACACACAGAATATTGTATACATAATAAATAAATAAATATATAAAAAAAAAAAGAGAGTTTAGAATATTTTTCAAGTATGTTGGGCTCCCACCATGAAGGCAACAACATAATTGGAAGTGTGTGACTTCAATTGAGTCTTTTATAGGAAAGCATTGGGTCTGGGGAAAAACTGAAAGGCAAATGACTTTATTCTGGCAAGAATCGTGAGGCTCAGAAAGATCTAAAGAATGAGATTTCTTGCTGAATAAGGTCTACAAAATCTGGTGAGAGCTCGCCACTTGATGGCTTCTATTCATCTGCTTAAAACAGCGCAAGAAAAATTAGACTCTTTGATGAGAGACTTGAAAACCATCTACTGTTCAGTGATGGTTTGAGCCTTGCCAAGCGCTTGGGCCACAAGAGAAAGATGGCGATGCAATTTGGTCATTGGAAAAAGACATTCGGGGCTACGGATGCAACTCAGTTGGTGGGGTGCTGGCTCAATATTCATGAAACCCTACATTCAATGCTCAGGACTCCATTAGCCAAGCATAGTGGCATCTGATTGTGCTCTGTGCACTTGGGAGGTGGGGGTAAGAGGATCCGAAGTTCAAGGTCATTCTCAGCTACACTATATATAGCCTTAGGCCAGCCTGAGTCAGGTGAGACTCAAAGGAACAAAGAAGTGGTCCAAAGAGAGGGCTCGGTAGTTAAAAGCACTACTACTACTCTTGCCGAGGATGGTGGTTTGGTTCCCAGCCTCCATGTGGCTGCTCACAACCATCTGTAACTCCAGTTCCAGGGGATCTGATGCCCTCTTCTGGCCTCCGTGGGCATCAGACACAGATATGGTGCATACACGTGCCTGCAGACAAGCTTACACAGAAAATAGAAGTAAATCTTAGCGGTGGGAGGGAGAGTTTTGTGGTGGCTAATCATTGCCAGCTTGGTTGGATTAAGGCACACTTTGGTGATTCCTTGATGGTATTTCTAGAGAGAATTAACTAAGGCAGAAGAGACTGCCTTCAAAGCCCACCCCCAGCGATGTACTTCCCCTACACAAAGCCCACCCCCAGCAATGTACTTCCCCCACACAAAGCCCACCCCCAGTGATGTCCTTCCCCACAAGACCATCACCCTTCCTAGAGCTCTGAACCACCAACTGGGAACCCAATGTTCTAATGCCTAAATCTACTGGGGACATTTCCCATTCAAATCGTAACAGCTAGGGAACGGAAACAGGGCCTGACTGGGGAGACACTCTATACCAGACAAACTCAGGGAGCTGACAGCATTATCTACGCGTTGTAAGGACCATAAATTATGCAGTTCCCTATCTTTGACAAAGCACCTGTGCAGAAATCCAGGGAACTGACGTGAGTATTCCAGGAGTGAACCAGATGGCTGCAGCATCATAGTCCCTGTTCCTGTGTGTGGCATGGGACTGAATTGGCTCTAGGGGAGAACGTTGGGAGGGACTGACTCAGGAAGCAACTTTGATGGCAAAGCAAAAAGTAATGAAGGCCTGGGCCAGGTAATAGTTCTGGAAGCGGTAACACCCGGCATTGGCCTCTTAGGATAAATATGTGCCCATGTTAGTCCATGAAAACACAGAAAGGACAATAACATCCTGACCACAACAGACAAGCAGCAAACACAGGCCCACCAAACAGGCACTTCTCCACCCTTGATTGTTTAGCCAAGCAGCCAGGGAGCCCCACCCTGGTCCCTTTCACTGCTACTCTCCCCTGCAGGAGGGGACCCCCCTTCCCTCCCCCCACACAGCTTTGCTCTTCACAGCTGTGTGTGTTCCGCATTTACCAGATCTTTCGGTTGGGGGTAGAGAACAAGCCCATCGAGAAGACATCAGGCTGGACACAGGCGAACCCTTTCAAAGTAAAGTGGCAGTATTAACACTGAGGAAGGTTTGGGGACATCAGACATGTAGTAAACATTTCATGCATCGCTTCGAATATTCAGAGTCATCTTTTATTTTCAGTACTGGGGACTAAACCCAGAACCCCATAACACAGGCAAGTGCTCTTCTGAGCTACACAACCAGCCCTCTTCATTTTTTAAGACAGGGTCTACGAAGCCTAAGTTGACCTTGAACTGGTGATCCTCCTGCCTCAGCTTACAACGTGCTAGGATTCGAGGCATGTTCTTACTTGATTCGTTAAGCCACTGTCTTCCCCGGTAGCTCTTATGGTTTATATATGAATTGTCCCATGCAGGCGCTTGTCTTTGGGTACTTGCTTGCCAACTAATGGATTTTGTGGAAGTGCTGCATGCTGACAGCTCTCTGATCTGATCAGTGGACTAAGGCATTTAGCAGGCAGTCATGCCCAAGTCAGTGAGAAACCGCAGGCCCTCCCTTGATGCCACTCACACACCAATGAGAGACCAACATCAAATATGAATGGTCCAGATAAACATAGCTTCACAAACTACAGCGTCTCTCAAACCACAAAATACTCTGATAGCATAAATCAGAGGCCAGACACCATCCATCTGGGGCACTGGGGACAGTCTTTCCTGAAGATGTGACATTTGAGTTCCATTTAATAATCCCAGTAAAACTGGAGGAAGGAGAGAGCTGGCATGGGGCTGCTGAGACAGGAACCATGTTCAGGAGGAAACAGTCTCTTTTTAGACAAAACTATTAGAATGCGCAAAGGCCCAGAGGCCCGGGGGAGTATGCTGGGTTTTTGGTCTAGAGACTGGATGTCAAGGAGACCTGAAGAAGAGAGATACCTGGAATGAAACCAGACAAGCCCATGGTGAAGAAGTGATTTATTCCAAGAGCTAAGGCAAACTGCTTCTTTGTGAGTTTTAAATGTCTAGTGAAGAAAAATCTAAGGTGACTGTGTGGAGTGTGAGAAACTCCCACTCTAGGTCAGTGTACCCCCCAAAGGCATCACAGGAACACAGCATGCAATGCTCCTTCAGAACAGCTGAGGCTCAGGCTGGCGGCCAGAGATCTGGAGTTCAGTTCCCAGCAACCACAGCAAACAAACCTCCTGCAGCTCCAGCTCCAGGGTGTCCAATGCCTCCAGCATCTTTGGGCACCTGCCCTCATGCATGCATACATACAGAGAGAGAGAGAGAGAGAGAGAGAGAGAGAGAGAGAGAGGGAGAGGGAGAGGGAGAGGGAGAGGGAGAGGGAGAGGGAGAGGGAGAGGGAGAGGGAGAGGGAGGGAGGGAGGAAGACAATGTTGGGGTTTGTTTCTACCCATACCCTAGAAGTAAATACGTAGGCTATAAAGGCTGACTTCAATTGTCACCTTATGAGTGTAGCAGTGAGATTCCTGCTGAGGAGCTTAACTAGGAAGAGAAGACCCCATAGACAACACTGCCCCATGAGCCAAGGTCCTTTATTGAATAAACAGGGGTAGGGGAAAAGGGCACCGAACACGGGCACCCATCTCGCCCTCAGTACGGTGCCTTCCCTGCCATGATAGACTATACCCCCCCAAGATGCAAGTCAGCCCACATAAAACTTTTTGTTGTTGTTTGTTTGTTCAAGACTAGGTTTCTCTGAAGCTTTGGGGCCTGTCTTGGAACTCACTCTGTAGACAAGACTGGGCTCGAACTCACAGAGATCTGCCTGCCTCTGTTTCCTGAGTGCTGGGATTAAATGCCTGCGCCAACACCACCCAGCTCCAAATAAACTTTTCCTTATGTACTTTCTATCAGACATTTCATCATATCAATGGGAAAAGTAACTAAGACGTGGGCTATAAGCGATAGCTGAGCTATAATGAACAACCACCACATGTATACAAATAGGACTGACTATACCATAAGCTCATCACTTAGCCACTGAGACTTCCCACAAAGCCTCTTGAGACTCCCTCGTTGCCCCTTCATCTGAATCAGTTTCAGGGCATGGAAATATGCCCCCTTTAGAAGGGTTTCTGGCTGAGTATAGTAAACCTCGGGGTTACATTCTAGCATTCAAAGGGTGACAGCCACTTAGGATGGATATGTGTTTTTACTGACAATATTGTTCCTGGCCTCCTATTGCTAGAAGGCAGCCACAGCTACGAAATAACAGGCTGTCCTTCCTCTGTGAAGGAAGATTGTGTCCGTGTGTTAGCCTCAGCGTAGGAGGTGCTGAGTAACTCAGACCTTCCCCCTAATGACTGGAAGTGACTGAGTGCAGCTCAGAGAGGGGGCAGACTCTGTGGTTCCCACAGGAGCAAATATTAGGGAAATCGCCCACCAAGCCTTCCTCCAACCAAAAAACACTCCTTTCCTAAATTTTGAGCCTGCTAAAGGAAATCCAAAAGAAAACAGGCTCGGAGGACCTGGAGAAACAAATTGTGACAGAAACAGGGTGAATTTAGGAGTCTTGATATCCAGTTTAAAACAGGGACAATGCTGCATGCCTGTAATCCTGCGTCTCAGAAGTCTAAGGCGGGAGGACCACAGAGAATTCAAGGCCACGGTGGGAGTGGCCTGTGGTCTAGCCCTTCAGGAAACAATTTAGCAGTCTATAACAATGGGTTTACAGATGTGTATACATTTACTATCTATAATTCTCTTCCTAGAAATTCATTATAAGAAATAGTCAGAAACAGACAACACCCACAAATCCCACTACACACAGTGCCCCAAGCTGGAAAGTTTGTGTAGCCAGCCAGACAAATGTGATCATGAATGCTAGTGCTGGCAGAAGATGAATTAAAGCCACTGGTCACGATCTGTTTTGTTGTTTAAACGTATTTTACTTCGGACAGTCCACCTGCTGAGATTTTTTTTTTTCCTTAAGAAATAATGCCTCCATTCCAAATATATCATCAAATTACACAGAGAGCTCAAAATAACATCAGTGCAATGTGTCTTAAGTCCCAGCATTCATGTGGCTGGCAGGTCACACCTGGTATGACAACAGGCAATAGATCCAAAGCAAGTGCCAAATTTGTTCATGCGTTTCCATTTCTAATCCATCCTTAAGGGAAACCATAAAGGCCAGTGCTTGGAAGGCTGAGGCAGGAGTACTATGAGTTCAAGGTCAGCCTAGGGTACAGTTCGAGACCCTATCTTAAAAAAAAACAAACATGAAGCCGGGCGATGGTGGCGCACGCCTTTAATCCCAGCACTCGGGAGGCAGAGGCAGGCGGATCTCTGTGAGTTCGAGGCCAGTCTGGTCTACAAGAGCTAGTTCCAGGACAGGCTCCAAAGCCACAGAGAAACCTTGTCTCAAAAACAAAAACAAAAAAAAAAAACAAACAAACATGAATGAACAAGTGGGAGAAGGAGAGAGTCGGTCCCACGGACCTCACATTCATCAGTGGAAGAGATGTCTTCTGACTTACGCTTTCCCCAACCAAGATAATAAAGATGGTAAAGTTTGGTTTTCTTTTCTTTTTTATTGTCTCTTTGTTTGTCTGAGATAGCGTCTGGCTATGTAGCTTGGGATGGCCTTCCCTGTGTGGTCCTTCTGCCTTTCCCCCCTGGGTTTACAGGCATGTGCCAATACACCTGGCTTAGACCTTGTGTCTTTTTAGATTAGCAAGAACATACATGGCTCGCCAACATTTCTTCATAGGACTGCCTTTGCCCTCTTGGTGCACGTTCAGGGGTCTCCGGGAAGTGCTGGCAGTCCAAAGCAGGAACTCATAGATGCTAGGCAAGTGGTTTGGTGACAGTTCAACACCCCAACTCACGCCTCCTTGGAACAGTCTTCTTCATAATGCCCAAGCGCAGCGAGTACAACAAACCCAAGGTCAAACTTGTCTAGCTTTCCTCAAGCTCTAGAACCTTAAGAGTTTGCATATAAAGATTACATCACCCCTCCTCCACTGCCGCCTCCCCATCCCACCCCGAAATGAGGTACCCCAGGCTGGCCTTGAACTCCACAAAGTCAAAGATGACCTTGCAAGTTTGATCCTCTTGCCTTTACCTCCTAGATACTATCATTAAGAGCACATGCCACTAAATCAAGTTCATGAGGTCCTGGGACTTCATGAAACCTACACAAGTATTCTGCCAACTGAGATACACCCCCTACCCTTGTGGTTTGGGGGTTTTGGGGGGGAGGTTGTTTTTGTTTTGTGCTTGGGTTGGTTCATTGGTTTTTGAGGGTCTCATTATGTCATTTGTTTCCCAGGCTGACCTTGAACTCCTGGCTGTCCTACTTCAGCCTCCATAATACCTGAGGCTATGGATGTACACTCCAGGCAAGAATCCAGTTTCACATAAGTTCATGACGTGACCATCTCAATACCAGAGCTGATCACTCTTTGCCTTGGTCCTTCCACTCAGGTGTTCCCCCAAACAGTGAGCCTTGGCTGTCTGGCTGGAGGCCCTGCTGGTCCTCTTTCTCTCCTCTAGCATAGCCTAGGGCAAACATCTCCTGTAAAGTGATGTAAATAAACCCTGGCAGCTGGTGGGAGCCAGCAAGGCTTAGCGGGAATCCAGGGCAGAGCTAAAGTGGAGAGGACTATAACCATGTCTTTAAGGAGCATTTAATGGCGTGGGAAGTTACAAGTCTTTCAGCTTAAAAATCATCTTATACAATTGTCACAATGACACTTCAACTCTCATCTCTGCCTGTCAGGGCCCAGGGAAGGATGACGGCTGTTGTTTCTGAACAGTGATTACTTTTTTTAAGCACTTCTTACTTTGTGAAGTTTTGTTTTATAAATAGGGAACATACAGGACGACAAGGACCCTCAGACCTTAACTGTTGTGTTTGTTTATAAGATTTGTTTCTAATTACATATGGGAGTTGTATGTGCACATTAGAGAATGTGCCCACGGAAACCAGAAGAGGGCAGCAGACACCCAAGAGCTGGACTTTTGGGCAATTGTTATCACCCTAAGCGGGTGCTGGGAATTGAACTCAAGTCCTCTACGAGAACAGTGTGTCCTCTAACTACTGAGCCATCTCTTCAACCCCTGTTCTTGTAAGCTCTTGCTTTCAAGGACATCAGGACATCACCTTGTTTTTGATTTTTTTTGCTTTCTTTTTAGGCTACCAATCAACTCCCAATTCACGACATGAAGACTTAATGTTAATGATAAATGCTCGGCCTTATGCTCATTTCTTGCTGCCTCTTATAACTTAACCTCTTTCTCTTCATCTATGTTTTACCTGGGGCTTTTTACCTTTCTTTCCCTCTGTGTATGTTACTTTGTTGTTTTTGTTTTTCGAGACAGGGTTTCTCTGTAGCTTTGGAGCCTGTCCTGTCCTGAAACTAGCTCTTGTAGGCCAAGCTGGCCTCAAACTCACAGAGATCCTCCTGCCTCTGCCTCCCAAGTGCTAGGATTAAAGGTGTGTGCCACCACCACCGCTCCTGTTTCTCATGTCTGGCTGGAAGCTGCCTGGCTTCTGACTCCAGGTGTGTCCCTCTCTTTCTTCTTCCTTCTCTCTTCTCTTTTGAGCCTAGATTTTTCCTCCTATTTATTTATTCTCTCTGCCCGCCAGTCCTGCCTATCCCTCTTTTACCTAGCTATTGGCGGTTCAACTCTTTGTTAGACCAATCAAGTACCTTAGACAAGCAAGATGAAATAAATTTAACACACCATTACACAGTTAAATATTCCACAGCATAAACAAAAATGACACATCTTTACACAGTTAAATATTCCACAGCATAAACAAAAGTAACACACCTTTACACAGTTAAAGTAATATTCCCCAGCATAAACAAAAGTAACACACTTTCACACAGTTAAAGTAATATTCCCCAGCATAAACAAAAGTAACACACCTTTACACAGTTAAAGTAATATTCCCCAGCATAAACAAAAGTAACACACCTTTACACAGTTAAAGTAATATTCCCCAGCATAAACAAAAGTAACACACCTTTACACAGTTAAAGTAATATTCCCAGCATAAACAAAAGTAACACACCTTTACACAGTTAAAGTAATATTCCCAGCATAAACAAAAGTAACACACCTTTACACAGTTAAATAGTCCACAGCATAAACAAATGTAACACACCTTCACACAGTTAAATAGTTCACAGCATAAACAAAAGTAACACACCTTTACACAGTTAAAAGTAATATTCCACAGTAAAAACAAAACACACCTTTACACAGTTAAATATTCCCCAGCATAAACAAAAGTAACACACCTTTACACAGTTAATATTCCCCAGCATAAACAAAAGTAACACACCTTCACACAGTTAAAGTAATATTCCCCAGCATAAACAAAAGTAACACACCTTTACACAGTTAAAGTAATATTCCAGCATAAACAAAAGTAACACATCTTTACACAGTTAAAGTAATAGTCCACAGCATAAACAAAAGTAACACACCTTTACACAGTTAAAGTAATATTCCAGCATAAACAAAAGTAATACACCTTCACACAGTTAAAGTAATATTCCAGCATAAACAAAAGTAACACATCTTTACACAGTTAAAGTAATATTCCAGCATAAACAAAAGTAACACATCTTTACACAGTTAAAGTAATATTCCAGCATAAACAAAAGTAACACACGTTTACACAGTTAAAGTAATATTCCCCAGCATAAACAAAAGTAACACACCTTTACACAGTTAATATTCCCCAGCATAAACAAAAGTAACACACCTTTACACAGTTAAAAGTAATATTCCACAGTAAAAACAAAACACACCTTTACACAGTTAAATATTCCCCAGCATAAACAAAAGTAACACACCTTTACACAGTTAATATTCCCCAGCATAAACAAAAGTAACACATCTTCACACAGTTAAAGTAATATTCCCCAGCATAAACAAAAGTAACACACCTTTACACAGTTAAAGTAATATTCCACAACATAAACAAAAGTAACACACCTTTACATAGTTAAAGTAATATTCCAGCATAAACAAAAGTAACACATCTTTACACAGTTAAAGTAATAGTCCACAGCATAAACAAAAGTAACACACCTTTACACAGTTAAAGTAATATTCCAGCATAAACAAAAGTAACACACCTTCACACAGTTAAAGTAATATTCCAGCATAAACAAAAGTAACACATCTTTACACAGTTAAAGTAATATTCCAGCATAAACAAAAGTAACACATCTTTACACAGTTAAAGTAATATTCCCCAGCATAAACAAAAGTAACACACCTTTACACAGTTAATATTCCCCAGCATAAACAAAAGTAACACACCTTTACACAGTTAAAGTAATATTCCCCAGCATAAACAAAAGTAATACACCTTTACACAGTTAAATGTTCCCCAGCATCACCTAATGCTACTTCTTGTGTTCGTCAAAGTCTGAACTTTGCCACGTGGTCAGACCATACTCTTGCTAAACATTAGCTGTCAGGCACCCTAGTGCTTGGGGCAAATCAATTCACTTATTTTAACTACTGTAGGAGTCTTCAAACTGAGGTAGCACTGTACTTTGAGTTCTCTAGTTATTGTGACAATTCTCAGACCATAGAAACTTAAGTAAGTGGGGAAGGATTTACATATCTCACAGTGAGAAGGAATTCGGTCCACCCTGGTGATGGCACGGCCTCAGGAGGGAGGTAATTGGCTGTGTTGTTATCTGCAGTCAGGAAACAGGTAGTGGGACTAGGTTATAAAAACCCAAGGCCCACCCTCAGTGGCTCACTTCCTCCAGTGAGACTCCACATCCGTCCAAACCAGCACCACTAGCTCAGGACCAAGTGTTCAAACACAGCAGATGTTTAAATTTCAAACCACCGTGTACTAAGTCTACAGTTCCCAATGGGTAGCCAGTCATTTGCGCTCTTCCCAACTTTTAGAAACATTTAGAAACAATGTTGCAGTTATTCAAGACCTTTATAGTCAGGAAAGAATGAAGTTCTTAGGGTCAAGACACGAACTACCATGTGAACAGGAAAAAAGATGGTGAGAGATACAGCTTTGTCTAGAGAAGGGACATTTCCCAGGCTGGAGTAAGGGAGGGTATCCACTTGCCTGGTACTCTCTGATGCTCTGCTCCGTTCTGAAGGACTACTAATAACCACCCTCAGGGTTGAGCCTATACCTTCGCGCTGACAAATTCAACAGCTGCATACGTGCTTAGAGGTCGTCCACCTTGTGTCTCCTCCAAGCAAGAGCTTGAATATTGCTCGGAACACGACCATGGCATTTGATCTGTTTCATTGTCTGGAGCACCTCATGCACCATCACAGTTCCCATTTGTCCAGCTGGGGGATGGGGCACAGAGAGGTTAAGGAAATTGTTCAGAGCCACACAGCTAGTAAGGGAGCCAGATTTAAATCCAGGCAGCATGACTCCAAAGTCCACATTCTTAACATCTGCACTGCCTTCCATAATTTTCCACTGGCCCAATCTTTATCTCATTTCCCTTTTACAGCCTTGCCCCTCCCCTGCTTCAAGGGAAAGAAACGAGGTTGCCCAAGGTCTGAACTCTGCCTCGTAAGTGTAGCTACCCACCACTCTGGACTCTTACCTACCACTCCCTACCATTCCCCCAAAGGAAGGTTTGTATTTGCAAGCCAGATCTCCCTGCAACTGTGTGTTCTTGCACACACTCTGATCCCCTCTGTCTGGCCTCTTTCTTCCTCTTAAAATGCAAGTATCATGTCAACAAAAGCAGAAATAGGAAAAATGGGGAGCTTGCAAGTTATGTCTACTGTCTCTACAGAAATCCACATAAAATCACTATTAAAAATCTTCTGGAAATAATATGTATAATCCTGCCAACTTTTGGGAAGACTTGGGGTGCCAGGCACATCTGTGGGCCAAAAGGATAGCATGTTTTTTTGTAATTGTTGAACCCATTGCTCTCTGTGTGTTGATGACAATAAATTGGGAAATGGCAGCCGTCAAATCACCTCTCCTATTTTCTATGCCTACTGCGTTTGCTTTGTGGCTGGCTCACTCTGTTCGCTGCTGAGAAAGCTGTGCTGGGAACAGCCGCAGCTCCGATATGGTTTGCTTATGTCTCCTTGCCGTCATGCCAAGTCTCTTGTCGCATTGTTTAAAGTCGTCTTGTCAGCTGTCTACAATTTAGGATTGCCCTGTGTGCCTTTCGAATAGCCTTTTTTAACCTGCTTGGCAGGGCTTACTTCAAAGTCTACTCGATCTGGGAGCCACACAGCCACACAGCCCTGTTCCTTCTCAGTGTGTTTAAAATCTCTCTCACAGACCAGACTTGAGTTGCTTCCCCTCCAGCCTGACAAATCTTGCCTCGCACCTACATTGTTCTATCCACATCTTGAATTCCTGGACTGTTATAATAAATGACCCAAACCCAGTGCCAGGAATTGACAGACTCTGTTCCTCAGAGGTCTGGGTGCTTGAAGTACAAAATCAAGGTGCTGTGACCACATGGCTTAAAACCCAGAACCGCACTGCAATTCCTTGGCATCTGTCTCTGAAATGCTTTCAGAGTTCATCTCCTCACGGCTCAATTGTCTCCTTCCTGGTTTCATATATAAAAAGAAGGCTAAAGAGGAGCACAGGGTGCAGCTCCCCAAATCTCAGCCACTGTGGTCATTTCACGGGGAGAGCAGAAGAAGAAAGGCAGCATTTGGTACAAATCCACGGTGACTTTTTAATGTGTTTGACACATGACATTAAAAAAAAAAACAGGAAGGGGAGTAGAGAAAAATGTAAAACTCAATAAAAATAAAAATAAAAAAACCTCTCAGGCAACAGATTAATGAAGCTTCCTTGCTTTTGCATATTTTCTTGAGTTATGAGGCCTTAGCAACAGTGCATAGCACTTTTTCCGGCCAAGGAAACATATGCCAATTCATACATGAAACAGAAAGCCTTGAACTTAGTGAGAGCTTTCCCGTCAGACAGGCAGAGTGCAGAGAAAGAGTCATTTCTCCTGAGTAATCCTCAGTCTTATTGTTCATTGTCACCCTCATCAGGGAGGCTCCCAGATGGCTCTGTCCAGCTTCTCAGCCAGGTGTCCTTAACATGTTCCAAGCACCAGGCCTTTACCAGCCAAACACTCGAGACACGAGTTTTCTCCTAGGCTCTGGAAGAGCTCCTAAGAGAAGTCTCATGCTACCTGCTCGGCACCATCCTGCTGGACTATGTAGAATTTTCCAGAAGACTGCTGCAGAATCAATACTCATCTAACTACATCCACTCTTGCTGTCATTTAAAAAAAGGAAGGAAGAGAGATCGCTTAGTGGATAGAACACACTCGCCTGCCGTGCAAACCTGATGGCCTGAGCCTGGATCCCAAGAGCCCATGGGGAAAAGCTGTATACTGCATGGACAAGCGTCCGTGACCTCAGTACATCCCCATGGAGGTGAGAGATCACGACAGAAATCTTAGAAGCTCCTGCTCAGCTAGCGTGAGTTATACAACGACGAAGAGACCTGGTCTTAAGAACAAACTGTAAAGGTTACAACTGACACCCAAAGGTGGTCCTCTAACTTCTACACTCACACACTGTGGGATGCACGAACACAGATACACATGCACACACACATGCACACGTGCATCAAATAGACATATTATGCACCTATCCAGTATAGAATTTCTAAGGCTTTGTGTTTCTTGGATTGCAATGGATATTGTTACAGACAGAGGAAGCTGCATTTGCAGAGGCCTTGAACTGTGAAAAGGTAAACACAAAATCTTGGGTTGTAGCCGCTGGCATGCAAGGGAGTCTTTAATGGAGGTAACTCATATGGGAAAAGAAGAGGAGGAAGCTGTTGGTACAGGGTAAAAACAGAGCCTGTGGCACCCAGCCAGCCAGCAGCGCAACCCAGGCCATAACGGGTGCTTTTCTCCTTGAAGGATCCATTCTGGAAGGGCACTGTCACCTAGACGCCAACCCCTGAAGGCAGGATGGAGCAACTGGGTGGTCCAGCCTCACTTGGAGGTAGCAGGTCCCCCAATATCTCATAAATTTAAGTGAGGTTTTCATATATGGATAAAAAGAAGAGGGGCCTGTGATTGCCCTAGCTCTCTGTTGCTCCTTCTGTAGACTCACCATGGAACGGTGACGCTATTTTAAGCACTTGAATCAGTCACCTTTCTTGTTGTAGTGACATGTATAAGATTCTAGAAGGATAGATTCTTAAAAAAAAAAAACTGTCGTTAAAAGCTACCTAATAATACTTAAGGAGGGAAAGATTCTCTTGAGCTCACAGTTTGAGGGGCTACATTGTGTCTATAATGGTAAAAAAAAAAAAAAAAAAAAAAAAAAAAAAAAAAGCATCCAGGCAGGAGTTTGCCCACAGGTGGCTAGATCAGGAAGTAGATAAAGGAGTAAGTTGATCACCCTGCTTTCTCTTTCCTTCCTTGGATTCAGTCTGGAACCCTAGACCATGGGGACAGTCCTGCCCACACTGAAGATACATCCTCTATTCTTTGTTAATCTCTCACATCCACCCCACCACAAAGGCAAAGGCGAGCTTCACTAATACCTTAGGTGTTTTTTGGGTTTTTTTTTTTTTTTTGTTCGTTTGTTTGTTTTTTTCGAGACAAGGTTTCCCTGTAGTTTCTAGAGCCTGTCCTGGAACTAGCTCTTGTAGACCAGGCTGGCCTTGAATTTAGAGATCCGCCTGCCTCTGCCTCCAGAGTGCTGGGATTAAAGGCGTGCACCACCACCGCCCGGCTACCTTAGGTGTTTCTTAAACCCAATCAAGACCCTGCCACAACCCTCCGGCCTCGGCCACGCCTGCCGAGTGTTGGGATTTTAGGTGTGTACCACCACACCCAGTCCTCTGGAATCTCAGCCACCTGATTCCTGAAGGACAAGAAAGGACTTCAACACGCAGTTGAGAGTGCTGTGATGAGCCAGGGGTGCTGGCACTGCTGTAAACTTAACACTGAAAACTGGAGAGGGAGGAGTGGCTTCAGTTCCTGGCCAGCCTGAACTATGTGGCTAAACCCTATCTCCAAAAGTAAAAAGCACCAGAGACATCTCCCTGGGGTCCGTGGGATGATGCCATAAATGAAAACACCCCAAGTAAGTGGCTCCTTGGCCTCCTCAGAGCCCAGGGCTGGCTGCACCAGCTGCGCAGGTGCACTTAATCCATAAAGCCATCTATCCAGGGCTGGAAATTCAGCTGCTGCCTGCTTAGCAGGCATGGGCAAGGCCTTTGGTTCAATCCACAGCATGAGAGGGAGAGACAGGAAAGAGTGTCGTGAGCTGTCCATCAGAGAAGACCCCTTGGACACTGTTTTAAACCAACAGAAAGTCTTTCTTAGCTGGCTGATAACTACACTGTGTACTCAGGATCCCACTGTAGCCTTTAGCCTTTCTCAAGGTGAATTTTTAATCACAAAAACTACATTCTGGGTTGACACACTTCAGTTAGCAAGAGCAGGTAGCCAGAAATAGAGCCACAGAAGCCCAAAAGCAATGCCAGTACATTTAAAGACCTTCCCAGAACTCTGGACCTTGATAGAGACCTCTGTTTACATGTTGGCAGGTGGTGCTGAGTTTTGTGGTCTGGATGATAGCTTCCATCATGGCATCAGGGAAAGAGGAAGAAAGAAAGGAAGGGAGGGAGGGAGGGAGGGAAGGAAGGAAGGAAGGAAGGAAGGAAGGAATAAGGAAGGCAGGCAAACAAGGGCTGAGGAGATAGTACAGTTGATAAAATGCGTGCTAACCACACAAGCATGCGGACCTGAATTTAACCCCCAGAATCCACATTTAAAAAGCTGGGCACAGTGGCACATGTTTGTAATGTCAGTGCTAGGGAGGCAAAAACAAGCGGATCTCTGGCACGGGCTGACCTCCTAGAAACCTTCTCTTAAAAATCAAGGTGGGTGGTACCTGGGGAATGACACCTAAGTTTGTAGACCCTGCCTGTCATACACATGCACCCACACCCACATATAAACATGCACAGGCATGTCTACAATGCACCCACATATAAACATGCACAGGCATGTCTACAATGCACCCACACCCACATATAAACATGCACAGGCATGTCTACAATGCACCCACACCCACATATAAACATGCACAGGCATGTCTACAATGCACCCACACCCACATATAAACATGCACAGGCATGTCTACAATGCACCCACACCCACATATAAACATGCACATGCATGTCTACACATGTACCCACGCCCACATATAAATATGCACAGGCGTGTATACACATGTACCCACATCCACATATAAACATGCACAAGCATATATACATAGGACATGTAGCCAAATACTGCTCCCATTTCCTCATTTCTAATGTTTCTGCTGTGTATGTGATCAAATGAAGTGTATAACTATTTTTAAGATCCAGGAAGGAAGGTACTTTCCAAATAAAGTATTGTTTTTTGGGTTTTTTTTAACCAGTAAACTGTTATTTTAGCAAAAAGAAAAAAGTGTCAACAGGGCCACATCTTCCTCCTAGGCCCTAAGGAGGAACCCATCTTGGCTCTTCCTAGATTCAGATGATCCTGACATTCCTGGGCCTCTCGCATCATGACGCTGCCCATTGGCCCATGGCTGTCTTCCCTCTGCACAGGGTCTCACATTTCCTTTCTTCTAAGGACCACAGATGTAGGGCCTACCCTGGTCCAATATGACTTCATCTGAACTTGAATATATCTGGGAAGATCTTCTTCCAAAACAGGTGATACCCAGAGGCACTGAGGGTGAGAACCTGAACTTTTCAACCCTCTACAGTCTATTTACATACAACATAACTACAGACACCGTGGAAGGTGCACTCCTAAGACAGTGGGTGGAGGCACAGTGTACACCTTCATGTGGTTGTTACGGACAACGGAAAAGAAACACCAGCTTTCAGGTCTTACTGCAGTAGTTAAGATAAGCTGTCCATCAGAAAGCATCAAGTTGTTCGTTGTCATTTTTTTTATTAATCTTAACCATTTTGTATAGTCTAAATATTAATCCTCTGTCAGATACTGAGCTGGCAAAGATTTTTCTCCTAATCTTGGGTTTGGTCGCTTTACAGATACTTTTAGTTTGATGAGGTCCCATGTGTTGATTGTTGGTATTGATTCCTAAGCAGGCAGAGTCTTGTTTAGCTCACGTGTGTGTATGTGGTAGCGTGCTATCTGACTCAGTCTCAGCATCTCGGGTTTCACATTGAGGTGGCTGGTCTGTTTGGAGGTGATTCTTGTGTGGGAAGAGATAAAGATCCAATTTCACTCTCTGTGTGGACACTCCGTTTTCCCGGGCACCATTTATAGAAGATATTGTCTTTTCCTAGAGTATGGTTTTTTTGTTTTTGTTTTGTTTTGTTTTGGCTTGGTTTGATTTTTTTTTTTTTTTGCATCTTTGTGGAAAACTGGCTATAATTACAGGGACATGTATCTGGATCCATTGATATATGTCTGCTTTTGTTATTTTTATTACATCGTTCTGTAGTATAACTTGATATCAGGAATGGTAATTCCGCCTGCATCATTCTGTTTATCCAGGGTTGCTTCAGCTCTCCATGGTCTTCTGTGCTGCCACATGAATTCTTTTTTTCTATTTCTGTGAAGAACACATGGGGATTTTGATTGGATTACACTAAATCTGTAGATTTTTTTTGTAGGATGGTTATTTTCACAACATTAACATGATTATGATAGTTCTTTCCATCATTTAGTGATTTTCTTAATTTCTTTGGAGATTTGAAGCTTTTGTTGTAGGGAACTTGCTCTGCCTTGGTTGGGTTTTCTTCATTGTTATTTATTTATGAATCTATTGTAAAAGGGATCATTTCTTTCACTCCTTTCTCAACTATAACTATATGTTATTAGTATATAGAAAGGACACTGATTTTTTAATAAGTTTTGTATCCTGATACTTTGCTGGAAGTGCTGGAGGTTTTCAGGTGGAAATAATTTGGGATCTCTTATGGGTAGTGTCCTATCATCTGCAAAAGGATAATTTGACATCTCCCTTTCCTATCTGTATCCTTTTTTATTTACGTCTTGCCTTCTTGCTCTAGCTAGGACTCACGGCCCTGTATTGGACGGGAGTGGAGGCAGTGGACAGTCTTGTCCTCAATTTTTATGGGATTGCCAACATTCAGGATGATGTCAGCAATGGACTTAGCATATATAGTTTCTTTTATGTTGAGGTGTATTCTTTCCAGTCTTATTCTCTATAGGACTTTTATCATGAAGGAATGAATGTTGGGTTTTATCAAAGGTCTATTCTGCCTCTGTTGAAATGATTACATGGTTTTTGTCTTTAATCCTCTTTAAATGATTTATCACATTTATCAATTTGCACATTTTAAATCTTACCTAAATCTCTGGATAAAGCCAACTTGATTGAAGCACGATTAATAAAAACTCAGAGACAGAAATTGGGGTTCAACCTAAAGATCAGAAAAGCAAAGGAGCCAGTTACTGGCTCCTACCTCTACTCCAGACCTCATTCCGAAAATGGTGATTCTCCAGGAATCTTGGAAGGAGACTGTGTCTGAATCCCGTCTCCTCCCATTTTATATTCCTCTCTATGGCTGGGATGAAAGGTGTGCACCACCAGGTTTCTATGACAACTACTGTGGCGACTGGGATTAAAGGTGTGTTACCACTGTCTGGTCTGTAAGGCTGACCAGTGGGGCTGTTTTACTCTCTGATCTTTAGGCAAGTTTTATTTATTAAAATACAAATGAAGGGGCTGGAGAGATGGCTCAGTGGTTAAGAGCATTGCCTGCTCTTCCAAAGGTCCTGAGTTCAATTCCCGGCAACCACATGGTGGCTCACAACCATCTTTAATGAGGTCTGGTGCCCTCTTCTGGCCTGCAGACATACACACAGACAGAATATTGTATGCATAATAAATAAATAAATAAATAAATAAATAAATAATACAAATGAAATGCCATTACACTTGACTGTGGTGGATGACCTTTTTGATGTGTGTCTATAGTCAGTTTGCAAGTATTTTGTTGGGAAGTTTTAAATCAGTGTTCATTAGGGATATTGGTATATAGGTCTTGTCTGAGTTAGGGTTTTCTATTGCTATAAAGAGACACCACGACCACGGCAACTCTTATAAATGGAATATTTTCTTGCGATTTCAGGGGTTCAGTCCATTATCATGACGGAGAGCATGGTGGTGTGCAGGCAGATGTGGCTGAGAGTCCTACAGCTTGTGGGCATCAGGAAGTCAACTGTCACACTGAGGGAAGCTTAAGACCTCAGAGCCTGCTCCCTCAGTGAAGCACTTCCTCCAACAAGGCCACACCTCCTAATAGTGCCACTTGCTTTGGGGGCCATATTCTTTCAAACCACCACAGATTTCTTTGTTGTTGTGCTTTTGTTTTTTTTTTTTTGTTGTTGTTGTTGTTGTTTGCTTTTTTTGTTTTTCGAGACAGGGTTTCCCTGTAGTTTCTAGAGCCTGTCCTGGAACTAGCTCTTGTAGACCAGGCTGGCCTTGAACTCAGAGATCTGCCTGCCTCTGCCTCCTGAGTGCTGGGATTAAAGGCGTGCGCCACCGCCGCCCGGCCTGTTGTTGTACTTTTTATCTCGTTTTTGTCCTAGAGTAACGTTGCAAGGGGTTCAAACTGGTGCTGGCCTGGAATCTTCCTCCCTGTTAGTGCTAGGAGAGGAGTCATCAATAATTTTACCTGCTCTGAACCATATTGGCTTGAGTTACAATAGGCCTGGCAAAATATATTCATTGATGCTATAGTGGTACAAATGTCATGTGGTTAACCAAAGGCTTTCTAACTGGCCTTAGGATCTACTCCATAAAAAGTAATTCATGAAAACTTTGGTGCTGAAAACTTTGCTAAAGACCTCAAGAGGTCATAGGCCCCAAGGTAGAACCAGCAACTATGATTTTACTAAAGGAACATATCAAACTGCTTCTAAATGTTTGTTCTTGTACTCAGAGATAAGTGCATCTGTCACCCCATCAGAGAAGCTTCCTTAGGCAGTGAATACAGAGACTCGCAGCTAGTCAAGCTCAGACACTAAGTGACCAGGGACAGTGAACTCTTCAGCCTTTATGGGGCACCTATAACACATGCCCTCTCCCAAGGCTTATGGAACATCAAGGAAGTGGACGAGAGAAAGAGCAAAACCAAAGAGGACAGCTATGAAATGCTGTCTTATGGGCCATGGCGCCCTGAAATCACAACAATTGCAGTTGTCTGCACAAGAACTACCCAAGATGGAGCCAGTCAGTGTGTCAGCATGGCAGGGGAGAGTCTCGTGAGACCCCTGAGTGAAGAACTTAAGGCAAGCGAAGACTTCCGAGTCAGCTTCTTCAGCAGTGCAACTCACAGTAGGCTGCCTGCCATCCAGAGACAGAGAGAGAGACCAGACAGACAGAGAGAGAGAGAGAGAGAGAGAGAGAGAGAGAGAGAGAGAGAGAGAGAACGCCAAGAGGCTGAGGCATTAATTCCAGGAGTTCCAGACTAGCCTTTAAGGTTACCTTATAAACTGGAGGCCTTGGAGGCCAATGTCAGTTACACAGTGAGACCTTCTTTCAAGAGAAAAAAAATGAATGTCTGAATCTTATACCCTCCTACTCATCAATCAATAAAACTATTAGTATAAGCTTGGCCTCACTCCTTAGGTCCCACCTGTCAGAGTAAAGAAATACCCCTTCAAATCCTTATCTCCTTACTGTGACTGACGACTTGGCTGATGGGAAATGTTACTAGATTTAGACTTAACCATTGCTAATTTCAACATTATCTGGCTAGGGCTGGGGTGCTATTAAGCAGCAGACATAATAAATCCATTACCTAGCAAGGTAGTTCTAGTGGCTTTAATCCCACAATCTTTCTGATGTTACCCTGAGGCCTTTGATGGCAATACCTAATGTCAAGAGTTTACTGAGCGCCGTGACTCACCTGGGGACAATAAAGATGAGGAGGGCCTAGATTCAATTCCTAGCAACCGCATGACCACTCACAACCATCTGTAACTCTGGCTCCTCTTCTCTCTTTAATGGGCTTCTGTATATATGCGCTACAGGGAAGAATGAGAAAAGAAAGCACTCAAGTCTACTTCTGACCTTCACATGTCTGCGTGCGCGGGCACTTGCGTGCACAAGAATGACCAGAGCCAAGCATGGTGGCTCACTCCTGCAATCCCAGCATGCAGAAGAGTAAGGCAGTAAGTTTACCATAAACTCAGGGCTAGCCTGGGCTAGCCAGTGAGTTCCAGGTCAGCCTTGATGGTGAGATCCTATCTCAAAAACAGGAAAACTGAATATGTTTATCCTATCAATGGACACTGTTATTCTTTAATTAAAAACACAGGGACTCAGCTCCCCTGTGTAACAACTCAGTTATTTCGAGCAAGTTTCTTAACCTCTCTGTGTGCTCTTGTGGGCACATCTGCAGAATAAAGTCAACACAACTCGAGTGGCTTTTAAGGACTAAATGGGGATTAGCAATAAATCTTTGCTTCAACGAACCTGTAATTTATTATAGAACTGTTGTTAGTTTGGTTACTAGAACTGTAATCTGCAGCTGTAACTATTCCTAGGCAAGCTGTATGTGCCCCAGATTTTGTGAGACCCCCCCCCCCCCACCCCAGCCCCAAGACTGAGTCAAAATCTCCACATTTTCCTTCAAAGAGAGACATGAGAAGGAAGGGAGCTAGGAGGTCCCTCGGGTCTCAGGGGATGTGAACGCATATAAGATCTTTGGAAAGGAATGAAGTAGGCTGTTAGATGGGAACTAGACTGTGACAGTTCCGTGTCTAGCACATGCGGGTTAAAGTCTGGAAGCCTGAACTCTCTCCCATCACCCCGGCCAGCCTGTTTATTGATTGAAGAGCCGGCTTTCATCAAAGCAGAGGGTTCTTTTTGCTGTTCCACCTCCATTAGTAAGGGCTATCCTAGAGAAAAATCTCTCCAAGTGCTGACCCTGACCTGAAGGAGACGTGTGTGCTTCCAGGGGCGGGGAAGAGGAGTCTGTGTGGGGGGGGAACATTGCAGTTGACAGCTTTCAGTAGGCCCTGCACAGAGCTGTCAAGGACATCATAGTGTCTGGGTGGCAGGGTCCTGGCTGAGCCTCTTGTAGCTGTTTTAGGTCCTCTGATGAACACCATGGCATCACCAGGGAACCTGGATGCAGCCACAGGGCTGATGACAGGACTGTATTTTAACAAGTTCCCCCGGGCAATGGTAAGAAAATACTCTAAGATGTGAGAAGCACTACCTTGAACCAACTCTGTAAATAATAGACCAGTACGCCAGCTGGGCAGTGGGGGTGTGTGCCTTTAATCCCAGCATGTGGGAGGCAGAGGCAGGTGAATGGATCTCTGTGAGTTCGAGGCCAGCCTGGTCTACAAAGAGAGTTCCAGGACAGCCAAGAAGAAACCCTGTCTGGAAAAAAACATTAAAAACAAAAACAAAAAAAAAACCCTCCATGATGTCTTGAATTCCTAGCACCCACTTTCATGTGATCACATTTATTGCTCATCTGTGTATCAAGGATAACAGCTGCCCACAGACAGAAGGGCTCTTCCCTAGAGTCTTATAGCTGCCCTATGATGTTGCTTGCAAAAGAACCCACTGACCCACCAAGACTTCTGGCTTTTTGCTGTTCGTGCTTTTATAGGAGAGCTCAGAGACCTTAGATGGGTTGCCTGGATCACTCGGGCTCAGGTTCAGAACTCCCTTAGGATGTCCCAAAGCCCATGCTATGACCTGCCACATCTGAGAAGAGGATCCCCTATGGGCCATTCAAATTCCTGGTCACCCAGAGTCACCAGATTAACAGGTCACCGAGGACCAGTTCAGCACAAGAGCTGTTTCTCGCGCCAGGGCCTTGATGTCTACCTACAGCTCCTACAACCACAACAACCCATTCAGTCCAGAAATTCTACAACATGTCCACTCCTCACAACCTTCAGTTCTCTGCACCTTAAATCCAGTTTACACACACCAACCGGAAGGCCAGCTCTGGAGTTGATTCATCTCCTGGCTCACAGGCATTTAAGTTATTACATGGGGTATTGTCTTAAGGGTGGGGACTAAGCCTATTCCAGGTCTCCTGGAGCTGAGCGGAGTTGCCGAGGCTGTGAAGTCTCAGAGGTTTCTAACAAGCAGGTGAGGACAGGCACTGAAGTGCAAGAGGCACAAGCAGCAAGAGACTGGGTGGAATGAACGTGGAAGTATCCTTGGGGAGCAGGGGCTTTGGTTGCCTGGCTCCCAGAGGGGAGAAACAGGGAGCAGGGCCAGCTCCTCCGTAGCTGCAGAGCTCCTGGGGCAGGCTGTCCCTGAAAGCAGGATTGCATCAGAAAGAGAATGTAAGCAGCTGGCTCTACCTGGGCTCTACCTGGACGGTGACATTTCTCAGATCACCTGATCAGTGTGCTAGGGTCATGGCAGTCAGCACCTCGCGGTTTCCCAGTGACATTCCCATGTCAGTGTATGCCTCAGAGGCTACCCATGAAGAGACTGAGGCTGGGCTGGGGAAAGCTGTCCAAGTCACAGAGCCAGTTGTTGGTAGTCACTTCCCAGCCAGGAATGTCTGATCCCTGGCAACCTTCTCTGCTGTGGGACCCAGAGACCCACCGGGTGGGAGCAAACAGTGAGAGGCATCAGCCACTATATCTGATATGTTTCTGTAAGCCTCTCCAAATGTTTATGATTGGAATCTGAACTCCAACAGTGTGTGCCTGCATCTGTGTATGCATACCATTGCACACTCATAATGTGTGACTGTGGAGGATGTTGACATCATCTTCAAAGGGTCTCCACTTTATACTTTGAGACAGGACAGGGTCTCTTACGGAACCTGAAAGCCACTGATTTGTCTGGATTGACTGGCCAGCAAGCCTCAGGGATCTTGTCTGGGTCTTCCCAGGACTGGCATTTTTTTATGACTGGCTTCTTTATGTGAGTTCTGGGGACTGAATTTGGGTCCTGATGTTTGCCCACCAAGCACGTATGTACTGAGCAATTTCCTCAGGCTTCCAGAACTTTCTGAATACTGAGATGATATAACACAGTGCTCAACAAGTTTCTAATTTTGAGCTGAGTGTAGTGGTAACACCTTGTCACCTCAGCATTTGAGGGTGGGGAAGGGGAGGAGAAGCAGAAGGACCAGTAATTCAAGTCCAGCCTCATCTACATAAGTGAGTTTAAAGGCAGCCTGAGCTATACAAGATCCTGGTTTCCTGGTTTTTGTTTTCTTTTTTTTCTTTTTTTTTTTTTTTTTTTTTTTTTTTTAAGGTTTTTAATTTGGGAGTTAAACAGGATGACACACACTTAGAATCCCAGTACTTAGGAGGGTAAGACAGAAGGATTACAAGTTTGAGATCATCCTCAACTACACAGCAAGTCCCTGCTTAAAAGAAAAAGAAGAAAAAAGGGGAAAAGTGGAGGAAGCAAACTGGAGTAGGTTCTACAGGGCTAGATAGAGTTTGTTGGTACCTCATGCTTCCTGAACTTGAGGTCCAGCACCAAAAAACCACTTTGACTTTAAGGAGCATTTCAGTTTGGGTGCTCAGAAATGCTCAACCAATAAAATCCACGCAGTTTTCCCAAACCCAGGAAATACACAAATGAGGAACACTCTGGTCCCAGGCATTTTGGATTAGGGATGCTCAACATATGTGTTTGTGAAGGTGGTGGTATGCACAAACAGGACGTGGACATTTCAGGACATCAAACTTAAAGCTCCAGTTCCTTCCCCACCGCCTTCCTCTGGACCTTAGCACAGTGACGTGGACCGCGGCTCCCCAAACGGGACACTCACATCCTCTGCATCCAGCAGTGACTGCGACCATGATTTTATTTAACTGCAGGGTATCTCTGTGTAGTCTTGGTTGTCCCAAAGCTTGATATATAGACCACACTGGCTGCAAACTCACAGAGGGCCTCCAGTCTCTGCCGCCCAAGAGCTGGGGGATTACAGGAGTGAGCTACCACACCCAGCTGTGACCAGTAAGTCTAAAAAGAAAGGCTTGCAAACAATGAAGCTAGGCTCTAGAGATAAGAGTATCCAGGAAGCTGGATTTAGGCTGCTTCAAAAATGTCCTTCCCAGAGAACGGGAGGATTTAACAGACAGGTCTAGCCAAGGGCCTGTGAAGACAAGCAGAGACTGGTCTCTGCAGCCAACCCTGACGAGACCTTCGGCCACAGCAAGTTGAAAGAGGCAGGCTACAGTTTTCATGGAAGCCCTCAGAGAGCTTGTGAGTGAGTATGTGGCCATTGCTTTATACTTCAGACCTCCCAAACTGTAAGAGAATAAAATCCAGCTGGTTTAAGTCACTGGATTTTCAGATATTTGTTACGGGTCCTGAAGAAATAAATTTAAACTGAAATAAAGTCATTCGTGTTTTAAATATGACCTTAAAAAAATCTTTATCTGCCGGGCGGTGGTGGCGCACGCCTTTAATCCCAGCACTCGGGAGGCAGAGGCAGGCGGATCTCTGTGAGTTCGAGACCAGCCTGGTCTACAAGAGCTAGTTCCAGGACAGGCTCTAAAAAGCTGCAAAGAAACCCTGTCTCGAAAAACCAAAAAAAAAAAAAAAAAAAAAAAAAAAAAAAAAAAAAAATCTTTATCTGCTGGGCGGTCATGGCTGCCTTTAATCCCAGCACTCAGGAGGCAGAGGCAGGTGGATCTTTATGAGTTCGAGGCCAGTCTGGTCTACAGAGAAAGTTCCAGGACTGACTCCATAACTACTGAGAAATCCTGTCTTGAAAAAAAAAAAATTATCTATACTAATTGTAATGATCTGTTCTGTCTCTTTAAGAGACAAGCCACGCCCACTCCCTCCCCTTTCACTGAGGCAGGCAGATCTTCCTTCCAGCTTGTAGCCTGCCTCTCTTCCTTTTCCGGCTCCGTCTCGATAGGCAGCTTCTATCTCCCCCCACCCCACCCACTATTCTACCCACTAAGCTTTGATTTGCAAACCTCAGATTTGAACATCTATGTTCAGAATTTTGAGTACTTTTAAGAGCACACAGCCTGAAAATGGTATCTATGAAGCAGGGGAGTGTCTTAGCTACTTTGTTCTCAAGGAAGAAAACACCTCCCGTGCTGTGGGGATTACGGTTATTTATGCAACCCGGGAGTATTTTAAGCGGTGTTTTTAAAAACTGTGCACTAAGCATGAAAGAAAGAGAAAGGGGGAGAAGGAACTAAACACAAAGGGCTTAGATTTCACCCCCATTCCGCACTGCAGCCCGCAATCTGTGAGAGGGGCCTCAAATTCTAGCCTGCAGTTTCGGGTGTAAATACTTTTTTATTTTGAGCCATTTCCCTCTCTCATGCTAATGGGCAGGTTTTCAAGCAACCGTGAGCTGAAATGGAATCTAAGTGGTAAAGAAGCCCCAGCTAAGCACAGAGCGTTATGCTCTCCTCTGCTCCCATTCTGAGTCACTCTCAGTACGTTCGCAGTGATCGGCCATCCTCCGAGGGAGGAAATCCTGCCAGTTTTCACAGCAGTTAGGGGAAAGGGTCCTGGACTCACCAACTGGGACTAGGAAGGACACTGTGAGCCCAGGGGTCTAGGTCAAACAGCAGGGAGCCTCGACCCCCCCCCCCGCACCCCGAGCCTCGCCCGGCCCCGCCCCCCAGAACCTGAGTGCGAGTCCTGAGTCCTGGCCACACTGTGACACAAGCAAGGAGCACGTCCGGGGGTAAAGCGCTTGCTGAGTGTTTGCAAGCCCTAGAGTCCATCCCCAGCATGGCAAAAGAAAATACTTTGAAATTATTTTTAAGCGACCAGGGCTAAGAGCCCTTGCTACCCTCCAGGAAAATCCAGGTTTGATTCCCAACTCCCACATGGTAACTCTAGCTTCAGGGTTTCATCCACCTGTAGCGGATGCCCTCTTCTGCCCTCCACAGACAGCTTCATGCATGCAGTATGCTCACAGACAAGTAGGCGCACGCATATAAGCATAAATACAAAGTTTTAAGAATGTTTTAAATTCTGTGTTTAGCGCCTGGCATAGACCTACATATCTATAATGCCGGCCCTTGGGAAGCTGAGGCAGGAGGATTGTTAGCAAATTGAAAGGCCAGAACATACAGTATTCCATTCTGTACGTTCATATTTCCTGTAGGCAGGCATTAGCTGATCAATGGCGGGTCCCTTCTGTACCCCTGCTGCTGTGTACAGAGCTGCGGACTTTACACCCTCTGTACTCTGGCCAGTGCTAGTGCTGGTGCTGGAAGCTCACGGGACTTTAATTTTTGAGGAACCCCGACACTGATTCCCATCCAGCCTCTCTGAGTCTCAGCTTCCTCATTTCTGACATGAGAACAACAACCTTGCTAACTATGGAAATCCACATCAGCGTCGGCTCTCCGTCCTTCCTTCTCTGTCTTGTTAGTGTTCTTAATCATTCTCTCCATTCGCTGTCAGAGCAAGCAACCCAAAGCAGGGTGTAGTAGTATACAAACTCAGCCCCAGTGTCGGGGAGGTTGATGAAGGCGGACTGAGAGTTTGAGACATTGCCAAGGCTACAAGTTAAACTGTCTCGAAAGAAAGAAGAATTCTCTTTCATTTTTCTCCTACCTTCTTGAACTCCTCAGAGCAGCTGTCCTCCTTCCTTTGTCCTTTGGGGCAGAGTGTTTGGTTCTTGTTCCTTAAACCTCATCACTCCCATAGGACTTTATCACCTTCCTGCTGAAGACCCCAAAATCAAAGCCCAGTCCTCTTTCACTCTCAGATCCTGAAATGTAGCTTTTCTCTTTTTGGGGGGGGGCAGGAGGGTAATGGGGTGGGGCTATAGTGAGGATAAAAAGTAGAGGCTCATCCATAGGAGGTGAGCACTCTACAATAAGGCTATGGCCCCAACTCTTTATGTATTTAATTTGTTTGTTTGGTTTTTTTTTTTTTTTTTTTTTTTTGGATTTTCAAGACAGGGTTTCTCTGCAGCTTTTTTAGAGCCTGTCCTGGACCTAGCTCTTGTAGACCAGGCTGGCCTTGAACTCATAGAGATCCGCCTGCCTCTGCCTCCCGAGTGCTGGGATTAAAGGTGTGCGCCACCACCGCCCGGCTTAATTTGTTTGTTTTTAAGATATTGCTTTGCTATTTAGCCTTGGCTCACCTTGAATTCTCTTGGTAGTCCAGGCTGATTTCAGACTTGAGTTTCCCACCTTGACTGAGATTATAGCCATGGATTACCATTCTTGACCTAAATGTTGTCTTTTCTTTTTTATTACTATTTGTTTTAGAAAAACATAGTCAACCTTACCTTAAAGATTATTATGTTGATTTGGGAGTTGTATAAGCTGCGATGTACAAAATTTTGAGAGAGAAAGTTAAGTAAACCCTAGGATAGCAGCAGAAACTGGGCTAGAACTCCAGTGACTTGTTTACCCCACCCCTTTTTTTTCACATGATCTTAGTGGGGATATAGGGAGAACCCATCCTTAACACATCTGGCAAACACACCTTAAAGTACTTAGCAGAGTCCTTGCTAGACACGGGAGTGAGAGCAGCATGCTTGTCTTTACCTCCTGCCTGGGGCTGTCAGCAGTCAGTTCTCTGAGCAGGTAGGTGACCAGCTGCTGTCAGCAAGTTCACGGGTACCTGCTGTGAGCAAACAGCTCTGGCTACTGGGGCTGATCAGTTGAGTGTCAAGTTCAAACCCAATGCCCAACTGTGGCCCCAATGCCGGGAAAGACCTGGAAAGTTACTACACCAAGGACCAGAGTAACTGGTACCAATCCAGAGCTAGTGGCAGTCCCATCGTCTCAAAGGGCAGAACACTCTTGGAGACAAATTGGCAGAGTCCTTAGACAGAAGGAGACCAAGTTACTGACTCAGGGAAACCAGACCCTCTCTGGAGGGGCTGAGTCTTCAGAGCAATGACTGGAACATTCTTGGGTGGGGCATTTCACTGAAAAGCAAACAGCTTGACACTTCATCTCTCTCCAAAACAAGTCTCCCTTCTCGCGGCCCAGCCATGGCAGCCACCTTGGGTCTGACCGCACCTGAAGACTCTTCTGAGGCACTACACTTTACAGTAGCCATGTGATCTCACTCTTGTTTTCCCCAACTCCCAGCCTGCCCTAACCCTTGCCTCATCCTCATCTAGGGCCTTCATGCTGCTCCTACCTCAGTCTACTGAGGAGCTGCCTTCCTGAGGCAGCTCTCTCTACCTCAGGCCCTGTCTAGTGGTGACCCCAGTCTGTACTCTGCAGGGATATATGGTCAACCCCCAAGGAGCCAGGAGAACTAGCAGTGCAGAGAACCAGCTTTCAGATCAGAGTCTAAAATCTTATTTCTATCATTTGCCGTTACGTGGACAAGCGGGGCTATCCACTGAAAAACTATGGATAATCACTCTCCTGTGTTTCTGTATCCTGGCACCAAGATAGTAGGATCCCCTGCCTTTAATCCCAGCACTCAGAAGGCAGAGGCAGGCAGATCTCTGTGCATTTGAGACAAGCCTGGTCTACAACGCAGAATTCCAAGACAGGCTCCAAAGCTACAGAGAAACCCTGTCTTGAAAACACAAACAACAACAACAAAAAAGACAGTAGGATCCAAGGACTGCACCCTGCTGGGCCACTCCTTCCTCTATACAACTACCAGATGAAGAGACTGATACCATTTCAACGCCTGTGAGAAAGGGTGCAGCCAAAGTCTTCTGGAACCAGAGAGTTGGCCTTCCCAGTCCTGCTTCTAGACAACTGACACCCAGGTATAGAGAACCAGACAGCTGTGCCAATGATGTTTACTCCCCTGGGCAAAGGTACTCATCTTCTACAGAACAAATGATCCTAGACAGGATCCCATGGCAAGTGCAGCTTAAGACCAACCAACCACAGATACGGAGAGAACTAACTAAGCACACGTGTATACACACAAAACTTTGAACATTAATAGGAAAACAGAATGCAAAGCATCCCACTGATGTTTGCATATTTATTTGATGTTATAATAGGATCTTCAAATATTTGGTTAAAGTAAATATATTAAAATTAATTCCATTATTATTTCAGTGAAGTGATTTTTGTAATAATCTAATTATATATTCTGAATATATCTATTTGCTAATTCCTAGAACCAGAGAATATTAATTTATATGATCAAAGGGTTAATGTTTCTTTCTATGGAAAACGTCATGATTGTCTGTGCACCCTGGTGTTATGCTCTGAATGTCGCTGTGTGGTTGGGTGTCATCCAGACTATTTGCAGAGTGTTGAGTATACAGTGAAAACTAGAAAAGTTGGGTCTTCTTAGGTAAACTATCTCTAAAAACCTACATATGGTACAATGCATGTATATCATTCTCCAAAGCCAAAGAGGAGGGTGCCATGCATAACACACCTGCTGAGTAGTGCATGCAACTGTCCTTCTCACGAGTACCCAGGAGTTCCAGTGGACAGCATGACCCCACCTGCTGACTCATCCCCAAACTGAGCTACACAGAGGCCTCTTTGTTCAGATACAGACCTTGTAGCAAAAGAGACCCAGTGACACCATGAGATGGGCATTCTCACTGTCTACCGTGATCTGGACCAAAACTGTAGAAGACAGCAGGATGGAGTAGGAAGAAAGAAGAAAGAGTGAGAGGAGGGGATACGGTGGTGATTGGAGATGCGGAGAGAGTCCTAGCAAAATTTTGTTGCCTGGTTCCAGTCCCTTCCCTTCTGAAGACCACTGTGCTTTTCATGTGGGTTCCACAGGACGTGCCTATATCTCTATAATCGATCTCTCTGTTTATGTTAGCCAGTTTTCTATAAGTCTGTTTCCTATTTCTATAATGAAATGCCTGAGGCTAGGTTGATTTCGGCTCAGAGTTCTGGTCCAAGATTGAGGACCTCTGTCTAGTTAAGGTCTTACTGTGGCAGAGTCCCAAGATGATCACAGGGCACATCATTGCAAGAAACATGGAGATCACAAGGATCCAGTGGGAGCCCAAACTGATGGCCTTGTCTAACCATAATGATTTCTCAAAAGTGTCATCCATAAACACCAAAGTTAGCGCCAGGATGTGGTGGCGCATGCCTTTAATCCCAGCACTCGGGAGGCAGAGACAGGCAGATCTCTCTGAGTTCTAAGCCAGCCTGGTCTACAGAGTGAGTTTCAGGACAGCCAGAGCTACACAGAGAAACCTTGTCTCGAAACACCCCTGCCAAAAACAAAAACAAAAAACCCCACAAAGTTGGTCTTTTCTTTTTTTTTAATTTTCACAACTGGGATTTAATACTAACATAAGTATCAGGAGAGACAACCCATATTCAAATCATAACTATTTAAACTGATTTCTCTTATATAAAAGAACCAACAAAGATACCTTCATGTAGTTTAGAACAGACAAGCACAGTTGCTATAGAGAATACATTGTAGAAGACTAGCGTGGTGGTGGCGCATACCTTTAAACCCAGCACTTGGGAAGCAGAGGCAGGTGGATCTCTGTGAGTTCAAGACCAGCCTGGTCTGCATGCAGAGTGAGTTTCAGGACAGCTAGAGTTACATAGCAAGCTACAAAATAAACAAACAAACCAGCAAACAAATGGAAAAACAAGCAAAAAAAACTACATTGCAGATTGGGTATGCGGTAATTTTAACACCTGGAAGGTGGAAGCAGAATCAGGTGTTCAAGAAAAGTCACCTCTGGCTACACAGTAAATTCAAGGTCAGCATGGGTTTCAGGAGACCCTGTATTTAAAAAAAAAATGAACAAATAAAAACCAAAGACCCAAAATGTCCTAGTCTCCTTTCTGCTTCTGTGATAAAACACTGACCAAAGCAACTTAGGGAGAGGAAAAGATTTATTTACTTATACTTCCAGGTCACAGTTCATCACGGAGGGAAGTCAGAGCTGGTACTGAAGCAGGAACATAAAGCAGAAATTGCAAAGGAGTGCTGCTTGCCAGCTTGCTGAACGGTTCAGCTTAACTAGCTTTCTTCTGTAGCCCAGGAAATACCTGTCTTTAGCTGTGGACTGGGCCTTCCTACCGGAATGAAGACAGTCAAGACAATTGCTTACCGGCTGTTCCTACAGACTAACTGGAGAAAGATCATTGTAAAACCCAGGCTCCTTTTTTTTTTTTTTTTTTTCAGGTGATTCTATGTCATGTTGACCATTCATGATAACAATAATAAGAATCAAACCCCAAACCAAACTGAAGAATCCATCACCAATGGCGTAGCACTGGGAGCTGGTGGTTGTGCAATCCTTGTGAAAGCTGTCCCAGAGACCGTCCCTGTGCAATCCCTGTCTAAACTGTCCCAGAGACGGTGGTTGCGCAATCCCTGTCAAAGCTCTCCCAGCCTTGTTCCAGCTGGTGGACTCGATGCCTGCAGCTTTGGCACAGTCTGACTTCTGTGTCTTCTCCCAAGACTGCGGTACAGAGCAGTCTGAAACAAAAACAAAGCAAAAGAGCCTTTGTAAAGTAATTCCAATCCAGCAGTCATGTATGGATGGGGTTTTGCCTTAAAGCTCTATGATCCTCAGTTTTCTTATCTGTGCAATGGAGGTGATGAATGATCCCCAACCATGGGGACTTGCAAAGATTGCATGTCGTTATGCATGCAGTGTGCACTGCACTTTTCCCAGGGAAACGAATCCATGAGTTATATCAATGATATCAATAAAACGGGCAGTGAATAGTTTTGTCCTCGCATCTCTCCTGAGCCTCAGTGACCCTTGACTTGTTACCCATATGTGCTCTCGATGCCTTTGTTGAGCTCTGGACCCGAGCCCAGGCTCTGCTCGCTCTCTCTCTCACCCATGCTATTTCCACCCACCCTGTGCGGCTGCAGGGCTATGGTGCTGCAGCAGGCTGTTCCCTGCAGGTCCCTTTCCACAGAGCTGACTCTCCAGCTCTGCTGTGGGCTTCACAAAGGGCTTAGTTCAGTGGTTCTCAACCTTCCAGATGCTGCCACCCTTCAATACACCATGCTGTGGTGACCCCAGCCATAAAATTATTTCGTTGCTACTTCATAAGTGTAATTTTGCTACTGTTATGAATCATAATGTACATATCTGTGTTCTCTAATAGTCTAAGGCAACCCTGTAAAAGGGGTGTCCAACCCTGGGGGCCACAACCCACAGGTTGAGAACCACTGGTTAGCCTTTTCTGCTACCTCTTCCCCTCTCAGCTGAGGCTAGTGCCAGCCCCTCTGGCCTCTTCTAGCATCTCACTACATCTTCTGGTGATTTCACTGTTTTAAAGTTGAGTGTAGAGGCAGGTGCTTGCAATCCCAGTAGTACTTGGGAGGCAGAAGCAGGAGGAACTTGATTTTGGGGCCAGCTGGGGTTAGTTATAAGCTTGCCATCTCAAAACAAGAACAAAGCCAAGCGTGGCAGTTCACACCCAAGCCATGTTTGACTGAGGAAGAAGGACTGCCACAAACTCAAGCACAGCTACGTAGCAAGTTTCAAGCTACCCTGCACTACACAGTGAAATTTTATCTCACAAAAGAAAAAAACACTGCATTTATTTTACTTTTATTATAGTATATCTTTTTGTTTTGTTTTGTTTTTTTGAGACAGGGTTTCTCTATAGCTTTGGAGCCTGTCCTGGAACTAGCTCTTGCAGACCAGGCTGGCCTCGAACTCACAGATATCCGCTATCACAGGGATGTGTGTGTGGGAAGGAAGAACCAGTGTAAAGTTGATGCTATATGAGGTTGCAGGCATTCACCGAGAGCCTTAAAGCCTTTCCTCCACGTGTAGAGAAGGACTCCTGTTTGCACACACAATACACAGCCCATGGATCCGTAGTTTCTTGGGTGCCCTGCCTCATAATCTCCTGGCCTTCTTATAAAAATGAAGTTCCAGAATGACCCCTTTCTGGAGTCTGGGTCACAATCTGTGGGCAGGGAATGAAGTTCTGCATCTCAAGCATCCGAAGTTCAAGGACCCCAGCAAAACAATTGCTATTTTTTATTTCTCTTCTTTCTTTTTTCTACTTCTTTCTTTTCTTTTCTCTTTTTCTTTTCTTTTTTTTTTTTTTTTTTTTTTTTTTTTTTTTTTTTTTTTTTGGTTTTTCGAGACAGGGTTTCTCTGTGTAGCTTTGGAGCCTGTCCTAGAACTAGCTCTTGTAGACGAGGCTGGTCTCGAACTCACAGAGATCCTCCTGCCTCTGCCTCCTGAGTGCTGGGATGAAAGGCGTGCGTCATCACCACCTAGCACAATTGCTATATTTTTAAGTCGTGAGTCTCAGGGTTGGGGGACCACCTCACTGCATGCCAGTTAGAACTTACGTGTGTTTGGTTCCTCTTTGTATTAGTGCCTCAGCACTAATACACACAAACAGTCTCATTTTCACAAGATTATTTTTGAGGATTGATATCGTGATGCTGTGTTCTATAGTTTTGATAAGTGCACGTATTAGTCTGACAGCTTCCTTTTAGAAGTTTTGGGAAATTCTGCACAAATTATCACATCATCTGCAAATAAAGAATTAGGTGTTTGTTTCACAGTGGGATCTCACTGTGCAACCTCCTTCTACCTCAGTCTTCCCAGTACCTGTGTGATAGGTATTTGCCTTCCTCAAGAATTAGTTTTTTTTCCTAAACGTGTACCTTTTATTTCTTTCACATGCCAATTGCATTGATAAGTACAGTCACTGAGTGTTGGTCTGAGGAGAGGGAAGAACAAGTGGCTGGCTGCTCGGCTCCTCCGATCTTTCAGCTTTCACGCCTATATCGGACACTGGGTTTTTATTATTAAAAACAATTAGAGATTGTGTTACATGTCACAGACAGTGATGCCTCTCTGTCCCATTCTGTCCATAAAAAATTGGCATAGCTGGGGGTCTATGGAGCCAGAGGGAATTACATAAGCCCTTCGGTTTTATTTCCCCAGATGAGCAGAGCAGCAACCTACCAGCCAATGTATCTTACCTCCCGTTGAAGGCCAGCCTTGAGGAAATTCGTGCCTTCCAGGGTAGGAGTGTGAGGATTAGAATTATTAAGCAAAAGGAACAGAAATATGAGAGAAATAAGAGACAGACACCTAGAACAACATCGGGAGGGAGATTCAGCGAATACTGAATCACCTGTGGTTGGTCTTCACATGTTTATATACTTCACCCCCAAAGGAGCGTGTGGGGGTGGGGTGTGCAGCAGACTTCATTAACATGATATAAGGAACAGACTTGAATTCTCTGACCCCTGGTCCAGAGCGAGCGGGTCCACCTCTATCCCCTAAATACTAATTAACCACACCCTAGGTCAGGATCTCTTGTTTGTAGCCACACCTGTTGTCAACAACTTTGTAAGAGCAAAAATAAGCTCAAACTCCCCGACCTTTAGTCAAGATGGAACTGGCCCACATCTGTGGCGTCCACAACCTCCAAAATTCTCAAAGCTGTTGCCGTTGGTGGTGACATCTTGGAGCTAGAACAGTAGAATCTACCCCAAACTGACTTCTGTCTTCAGACCACTTTTGAAGGGCAGGAGTGAAATAATAGTCACCAGCATACAAAGCCGACAGATTGAATAACGAATCTAGCAAGAGTCACCCCAAAAGTTTCGCTGGTTAGCAAGCACAGAGAAATACAAATCCAAAAAGCCATGCAAGGCAAAGAACAGAGCTTTGATTGAAGTTGCCTCAAATCATTTCCTCTGGGGGAAAACAGAATACAGAATAAACAAGAGAAAACTTGTATGACTTTGCCTTATATCCGTACTTCTTTTTCTTTTGGTTCTGATTTTTCATTGTTTAAGACTGGAGGGTTTCCGAAGCCTCCATGAGACAATATGGTGCACTTCGAGAAGCTGCCTTGCCTTCCATCCATTCCACCCTGGTCCCTTTCTTCCCTCACACACATTTGAATGATCTTGGGCTTATTCTGCCAGTATCAATTTGCAAATAAAAGCAGGCTCACGTGCACATAAACGCTTCCCCAGTCGGAGCTCTCTCTCTTCTAAGCACAAATAACCTGCCATTTTATGCTCCTGCACCTTGCTTTTTTGCTTAACAAATTATTCTGCAGATCACTGCATATCTGTAGGGAGACATCCTTCCCGTTCCTTGTAATAGCACAGCAGTTTGAAGCATCTATGTGGTCCCTTAAATATATTAAAGAAGTGGGAACTGTAACTCATCTGGCTTAATTTGACTACCTCTGGCTTATCTACTGCAAATTTCAGTTTGGGATCATTTACCACTTACCCCCTCCCTCCATTACCTGGCACACACTGGGACCACAATACCTACATTTGATCACTCCCTCAGGTTAATTAACAGGCTTTGGGCTAGAACAATACAAGGGTGGCACCTGTGAAACTTCCAGCTGGGAAGGAACAAACATTCTCCCTTTTGTTTCTGGGCACTAGGACCTGGGCAGTCACCTTCATCAGCGGGCTGATGCTTACCTGAACACAGTCTACAGAAATGGCCTCTGCTCCCATTTGAAATCAACTATGGAGCGACTTGGCACCAGGCCCAGCTGCAGAGCTCTGACACTTGAACAGATATCTGGTCTACTCTGTTTTAGGGGGCACATGACTGATTTGAATATCAGGTATCACTCTCGAGGCAAAGGCTTCCATCAGAGCAAACTGCTAATTTGGCTATGCTAAACACAGGATACGGTGTAAAGACCATGACCCATGTAGAAAACTCCGGAAAGCCAAGCAAGCACAAGTCTTCATGGCATCTGCTGCCAACCCAGCGTCATCACCATCATCCCGGTCCGATGCCACTGGACCCCTCAAGTCAAGGACATCTCGGTCACGTAACCCCAGACCTGGATCATCTTAAGTGTGATGTTTTAGTCTGTCGTGTGTGGCAAATGTGTTGAGGGACAATTTGAACTTACACATTTAAGATTAATTCAGAAAAGAAAGGTAAGTGAGACATGGATATGACTTTTTTTCTTTTGTAGCAAATTTTTATAAAAATTGGTACTAGAGATGGACACAGTGGTAGTCACAGCACTGGGGAAAGAAGGGATCATGAGGATGAGCCCACCAAAAGCACATAGTAAGACTATGATAAAAAAAAAAGGTGGGGGCTTAATAATAACCTTATGCAACAAAGTAATATTACTAGCCATTTGTGAAACTATTTTTTCCAAACAATAACTTTTTCCTTTCTCAGAAAGCAATACTGCCTTACTCTTCAATGTTTTACAAATGCCTTTGTATTTGTTACTCTTTGTTGTTGTTGTTGTTGTTGTTGTAAAAACACCGTGATCTAATAAGTTGGAGAGGGAAGAGCTTATTTGGGCTTACAGCTCCAGAGGGTTAGAGTCCATCATGGTGGGAAGGCACCGCAGCAGGCAGTCATTGTGGTGGAGCAAGAGGAGACAACCATGAGACTAAGAACTAACAGGAAGTGGGTGGAGGCTACAGACACTCAAATCCCACCCCCAGTGGGATATCTTCTCCAGCAAACTCTACCTCCGAACGCTGGCAACCTTTCCAAACAGAACTACCAACTCAGGACCAAGCATTCTAATATCAATTGCACGGGACGTTCTCACTCAAACCTTGTATCTTGTAAAACAGTCTCTCTTTATAGATTTATACATGCTTATTTTGTTTAACACAAAGACATGTAAAAGGTAAATAATTCTTGCTCGTATTTATGCCAGGCAAATGCAGCCACTGTGAATAACTGAGCATAGTCTCTTTCAGGATTTTTTTCTGTTATATGACCACTGTAGTGTCTGTATACCTTGTAAGAAACGTGGACTAAAAGTGATCAAATCTAAGGCTTTATAAATCAAAAGTAAAGTTGTACCTTTCTGAAGATATTATCTTTTAAATATAACTGATATAATGCTGGGATATTTCAGTTTCTGCATAACTTAGAAAACTTTCTACTTATCACCATTGTAGTGGAATATTATTTGAACTAGGTAAAAATGTGTTACATTTGTTTATGCTGTGTTCATTTAATGGTGTAAGAATGTATTACACTTGTTTGTGCTGTATTTGTTTAGTTGTGTAAAAGATGTACTACATTTGTTTTGTCTTGCCTGCCTAAGGCACCTGGTTGGTCTAATAAAGAGCTGAACAGCCAATAGCTAGGCAGGCAGAGAAAGGATAGGCGGGGCTGGCAGGCAGAGAGAGCAAATAGGAGGAGAGATCTAGGAAAGGGAGGAGTAAGAGGCCAGAATGAGGGAGGAAGAGAGGGAGATGCCCAGGGCAAGAAACCAGGCAGCTGTCAGCCAGCCAGCTTGAAAAGCAGTGAAAGCAAGATATACAGAAGGAAAGTAAAGCAAAAAGCCACAAAGCAAAAAGTAGTTAAAGAGAACCAGGTTAATTTAAGTTAAAAGGGCTAGCCAGAAATGAACCTAAGTTAAGCTGAGCATTCAAAACTAATAATAGGGCTGGGAAGATGGCTCAGAGGTTAAGAGCATTGACAGTTTTTCCAGAGGTTCTGAGTTCAATTCCCAGCAACCACATGGTGGCTCACAGTCATCTGTAATAAGATCTGGCCCCTCTTCTGGGTCATAACTTCTGCAGGGATACATGTTGGCAGAACACTATATGCTTAATTAATAAATCTTAAAACAAAAAACAACCTAATAATAAGTCTCTCTGTCATGATTTGGGAGCTGGTTGGTGCCCCAAAAGAAAAAGGTTGATACACACCGTCACTTACATTTTGTGGTTATTATTGACATGACAGTATGTTTGCAAGATGGGAGGAGAATGGCTTCCTTTTGAATCTATTGTCTGATTATGATTCTATTTTTTAAAAATATTTTCTTTGTAATTATGAAGGGTTGTGCACATGAGTGTAGTTGCCTGTAGAGTCCAGAAGAGGGCACTGGAACCCAGGGAGCCGAAGTTGCAGGCAGTGGCAAGCTATCAGACTTGGTTGCTGAGGACCAAACAGTAAGCATTCTTTATACACACACACACACACACACACACACACACACACACACACACACACTTTATTGTTTCTAATTGAGCTGTATATTTCCCCACTCCTTTTCCTTCCTCCCATCTCCCTTTCCACCCCACCCCATTCAGCACCTCCCCACGCTCCCAATATACTCAGGAGATCTTGTCTTTTTCTCTTTCCTAGGTGGATCCATATATTTCTCTCTTAGGGTCTTCTTTGTTGTCTAGGTTCTCTGAGGTTATGAACTATAGGCTGGGTATTCTTTGTTTTATGTCTAAAAGCCACTTATGACTGAGTATAAATTAGATTTGTCTTTCTGGGTCTGGGTTACCTCACTCAGTATGCTTTTTTTTCCTAGTCCCATCCATTTGCCTGCAAATTTCATGATGTCATTGTTTTTTACAGCTGAGTAAATGTACCACATTTTCCGTATCTCTTCTTCAGTTGAGGGGCATCTAGGTTGTTTCCAGGTTCTGGCTATTACAAATAATGCTGCTATGAACATGGTTGAGAAAATGTTCCTGTGGTATGATTGAACATCCTTTGACTATATGTTTAAGAGCGGTATTGCTGGTTCTTGAGGTAGATTTGATTTCTAATTTTCGGAGAAATGGCCATACTGATTTCCAAAGTGGCTGTACAAGTAGTTTGCACTCCCACCAGCAATGCAGAAGTGTTCCCCTTATTCTACATCCTCTCCAGCATAAGTTGTCATCAGTGTTTTTGATCTTGGCCATTCTGACAGATGTAAGATGGAATCTCAGAGATGTTTTGATTTGCATTTTCTGATGGATAAGGATGTTGAGCTTTTCCTTAAGTGTCTCTCAGCATTTTGAGAGTTCTCTGTTTAGGACTGTGAGAGTAAGCATTCTTAACTGCTGGGACATTTCAGTGTTCTTTGCCTTAATCAAAGATGACTCTAACTCACTCATTAAAAATACTCCAGGATAATGACCTTTGGCTGATTTCTCTCCCCATCCTCTTCAGACCGTGAGTGTGTATTTGCTGCAGCAGCTGAGATGTGGCAGCCCTGGTCCAGGGACCAGTGAGAGCAAACTGGCCTTCAGGAGCATTGATTGAGGACCTCATCAATTCACATCCCAGACAAAGGTCAGCACAATTAGATCACTTTAATTGAAATGAGCTTTTGGAATGCTAGACTAACAGAATGGGTAAACCACCAGACCATATTTGCTTTAGAACAGAAGTCTTGCTCAGTGAATTCCTTTAAATGACCCGTTCCCTTTTTGTACGGCTAACTTAATAACTGACTACACAGAAACATGCCATTCAGGAATTGCCCCTGAGGAGAGCCCTGTGCACAAGACCTTCCTGTTTTGCTGGGAAATCTCTTTAAAGGTAGCTGTTTGACATATCAAATGCAATGAACAATTACCAAAGTTTTGTTTTAATTTGGGGTTACATGGAGCCACAGATAAATTTGTTTCCTACCTTTTGCGGGCCTAATTCAGAGTGTATAGAACTGAAGGGGACATAAGGCATCACATATGAAAATATTTAATACCTTTCAATATAGTTGGAAATATCTGCACCAGAAAGTTAATATCTCAAGCTATTATTTATTTACTTCCTTGTGTATTGAATTAGTTTTCTGAGGCAAGACCTCCCTCTAGAGTCCTTGCAGGCTTGGAACTCATTATGCCACCCAGACTGGCCTGGTACTTACAGCAATTCCCCTGCCTCTGCTTCAGCTTCAAGTACAGTATTAACATGAGCCTTACAGAGAGATAACGTGAGTGAATAGGTTTATTCCTAAACACAAAGTAACTCAAAACCCAAGACCCCTTGTTTAGAAGTTAATTTCAAGAGAGCAAGAAATGAGAATTAAGAGCACTGGCTGGCTGATCTTTCCGGAAGACCCTGGTTCTGTTCCTACCACCCACATGGCAGCTCACAAACTTCTGTTATCCAGGAGAGCCAACGCCCTCTTCTGGCCTCTGCAGGCACAGAACATCCATATGGGCACAGACATACATGCAGGCAAGAACATCCATAAACAAAAAATAATAAAACGTGTGTACATCTATCTATCTATATATATCTATATCTATCTATCTATCTATCTATCTATCTATCTATCTATCTATCTATCTATCTATCTATCTATCTATCTATCTATCTATCTATGAACAAATTTAAAGAAGGCAAGAGCAGACTGTCAAAGCAAACACAGGCCCTGCTGTGAGCTGGGCTTTTTTTGTGACTGTACACCACGTCACGTGCGCATGAGGCCAGCTCCGCCCTGCTGCAAATCCTTTTTCTTTAGCTGCCTTGAACTCTTTTTTTTTTTTCATGCGCTGTGCTGGGATGCCGGCTGATGTTGGCTTTGTCAAGTTGTTCAGTTTTAGGTAAGAGTCTCAGCATAGCAACTAATTTATCAGAGAATCCCTAGGGGCATATTATAACACAGCCAAACAGATTTTCTTTTCTTTCTTTCTTGTTCTACCCCACCCCCCGCCTAATTTAAAGGCAAATTTACCGGTTGGCTTTAAATGAATAAATAGTTGCACATGGCTAGCAAAAGCTGGAGGCCAATATGGAGCATCCCAGAACCCTAGCCCGAGAGCCTGCTGGACAGCCAGGCAGTCCCTGCCACTCGCTGCATTTTCCTCAGGGGCCATAGATCTCCGTCGTCCCTGGAAACCCCTACGGAGATGCTCATTCTGGGAAACCTTCCTTCTGTTCCTCTGAGGCAGCGACATCCCATCTGAAACAGCTCCCTGCACCTCCCTGCCAGTCTTGAGGCCACCCCGACACCGGGGCCCTCCCAGCCCGGTTTTCCCGGGAGCTCTGCGCCCGGTTCCCAACTCTGGAGAGCGCGCTCACGCCGCCTTCCCGGGTCCTCCAGGGACAGCGTCACCCAGCCCGTGCAGCCCGGAGTCCGTGCCCTGCTCCACACTCGGCGCTCCCGGCCGTGGCAGCGCCGGGGTCCCACGCGGGCAGGGACGCGAGCGTGCTGTGCGAGCGCAGCGCCCCCCGTGGCCGGGCCTCACGCAGCGGAGCTGGGAGGCGGTGCCGGGCCGGCCCCCTCCTGGGTCGCCAGCGGTGTCGCGCCTCCGCCCGCCCCTGATTTCCTCCGCTCGGCGGCGGCGGCGGCGGCGGAGGCGCCTCGTGCGCGCGGTTATTTATTTATTTCCGGGCCCAGAGCGCTTATAATGGAGCCGCTGTCAGCAGAAGCTCCTGCTGCCGCCGCCGCCGCCGCCGTCCCTGTCCCTCCTCTCTTGCTCCCCGGCAGATCTTTGTTGTGTGGGAGGGCAGCGGGGATGGACTTGAGCTTGCGGCTCTCCTGCTAGAGCAGCCGCGCTTGGAGAGGGCGCCGTCGCCGCCAGCAGCCGCCGCCCCAGGCCCCGCCGGCCGCGGCCTCCGTCCCCGCGCCGCGCTCCGCGCGCCTCCCAGCACAGTGCCCTCGCGGCGGCAGATGTGTGGGGTCAGCCCACGGCGGGGACTATGGTGAAATTCCCGGCGCTCACGCACTACTGGCCCCTGATCCGGTTCCTGGTGCCCCTCGGCATCACCAACATAGCCATCGACTTCGGGGAGCAGGTAAGCCCGGCCGCGCCCGGTGCGTCCCGCTCGCCCGGCCTCGGCCTTGAACGCCCGACGCTGGGGGATGCAGGAGGAGGGGAGTCACCTGCTCCGAAAACCCCTTTACCCTGGAACATTTGACATGGCTTTGCAGCTTGCCGAGGGTGACTTTTTGCAGCACCCCGCTCCATATCTCCGCAAATATTGGAGACTTTTCCCAGCTTTCTCTGGAAAATGGCAAGCGACGGGGTGATGGGGACCATCGCCTATAGAAGGGGGTTTCGTGCTTGGGATGAATATTATGTAATTTGTGATTATGTAAACCTCGGGCCCAGAACTCCATGTAGTTTCTAGTACCATTATGAGTGTTGGCTTTTTACTTGCACTTCGTTGGTGGTGATAGTGATGGTGGGAGAATTTGCCTTACAATGTCTCCAAGTTGATTTCCCACGTACTTCCAATTTTTTACGTCTTCGCTCATAGCCTAGAATAAGGTTTAGGGCTGTCCTGAAGGTGCCTTGCTTAGCGGACCACTGACTATCTCTACTTTAAGATTTCTGTTTCCTTCTTTCTCCACCCCCCCCCTCCCCCCCACCCCGGAGCAGTAAAGAGCAGGACCACATTTCTGGTGTTGTCTTCTCGTCCTTGTTCCCTTTTCATATTATCTCTGTGTGGCGTCATTGCCAATTTGGTGCTGCAGACTCTCTAGCGGCTGGGAGGCACGGGTACCCCACACTTGACCTGTGGGAACTGTTTTTTTGCAGGGCTTCCAGGCGGATGAAGTTACATCCTAAAGCCCGGGAGAGCATTTGGGGATGGGAGCTGCATCTTTTTAGAAGTCTAAGATAGACCTACTTTTGCAAATGGGCTCCTTCCCCCGACCCCTCCACCTTGCTTCAAAGCAGTGGGATAAGCGCTCTTTTGTTCGCGATGGGGATCCTTGTGTTTGGGGATGGAGGAGGGAGAGAGGAATTCTAGACAGTTACTGGGTAGGCAGGTGTAGTCCACCTCTCTGTGGGGAGTGGTGATTCACGTGCGAAGGTGAAGAGGTGATACACGGAAAACCAAGGATCTGCTTCTTATGCCTTGGAGTAGGAAACGCACGATTATCAAAACATGTCATCAAGGCCAGGGAAAGCGTTTTAAATGTTTCATGGGTAGATTTTGTTTGTAATTATAAACATCAGTTAGTGATTTCCTCAGAGACTGTTGCCAAACTTTTAGAGCAGAAATTTAGACTCCACTGAAGAGTTTGGGCACGGCACATCGCCGATCACATAGAGGACTCACACAAGGGTCTCTGAGCATGTGTGTTGTAGGGTGCCCAGTAGGAGACCTGTAAATCTATTCCTAGCTTCCAGATTCTCTGCATGAACAGTATAGGCTTCTTTGTCATTTTATAGCTTGTGGGGGAGGCTACACAGTACCTAATTACAAAAACTGTTCTCAGCTGGGCCTGGAGGTACTAAGCTGGGCCTCCCAGGACTAAGGAGGCAGAGGCAGGTGGATCTCTGAGTTCAAAGCCAATCTAGGCTACAGAAAAAGTTCCAAATCAGCCAGGGCTGCAAAGTATGACTCTGTATCAAAAACAAAAATCAAAAGACAAAAATACAAAACCCACAAACCAATTTATTATCACATTAAAAAAAATTGACAGTCTTGAGAAATAGAGATGCATGGAGTTCTCCCCTGAACAAGAAATTTATGTAGAACAAAATCACTGTTTTAAAAATAATATACATAAGCCAGGTGATAGTGGCGTACTCCTTTAATCCCAGCACTTGGGAGGCAGAGACAGATGGATCTCTGTGTGTTCAAGGCCAGCCGGGTCTACAGAGAGTGTTCCAGGACAGGCTCCAAAGCTACACAGAGAAACCCTGTCTCGAACAAAACAACAACAATAATTATACAAACACACACACACATAAGCATTATAGCAAAGAATGAAGATATATCTATTTTTACAGAAACTGCTTTTAATATATATGTATATATATATATATATCCTTATATATATATCCTTTTAGTCCCATGGTTGCTGCTTGATAGTCCGAAGCATTAATCACTTTCATTATCAAGCAAGTGCTTAAACTATCATTTGATATATTGATCATTTGTTATATTGATGCATGTTACATTTGAGGGACGGACGAGAGGTCTAGGTGTGGTAAATCTCATCCCCAAGCGATACACAGATAGTAAATGGTAGACCTAAATTTCAGGTCCACACCCACCTTGTCCCTTATTGGTTCTGATGGTCACCTCCTCCACTCCAGGCCGCCCAGTGATAATTCCTCAGCTTTCTCGGAAATTTAGAAATAAGTTCTAGCTTTCCAGATCTCGTCCTAGGCCCAGATTTAATCTTAGCTGCCATATTTCGAACCTTTAAAATTTTGTTTATTCATTTATTGGTTTAGTGAGAAACACGCACATAGACACATGCACATACACAGAGAGACAGAGAGAGACAGAGAGAGAAAGTGCTTCACAAAGTGCCCTGTGAAAGTCAGAGAGCAACTTGTGGAAGGCTGGGCTCTCTCCATCGTCGTGTGGGTTCCAGCGGCTGAACTCAGGTCGTCAGGCCTGGCAGCAAGCATCTGTACCAGCTGGGCCACCTGGCCAGCTCCCATATTTTAAACTTGAAAGTCTCAACAGATAGAGGTAAATTGTGAACGAGTGCTCCCAGGAGAGGGAAACTGCAGCCCAGACACTCACGTGAGAAGAAATGATCCCTCAGGTAATACGATGGAAACAATATTTAATTCTGGTAAAGTTGGCTTAGTCTTTGGCTGAGGAGAAAGAGTAAGAAACAGCCAATACCTCATAATAAAGTGATTGAAGTCAGCCTTTACCACAGAACAATGTTGATTGCTAAGGAAAGAAGCAAAATGAATGCTAGGGTATTTTTTATTTTAGAGTTTTATTTATTAGTAAGGGTGTGTGTGTGTGTGTACATATACATGTGAATGTATACCATGGCACACATGTGGAGGTCAAAGGACAGCTTTTGTGGAACCATTTTCCCCCCACCTCTGGGTGGGTTCCTGCTGCCAGACCTGCGGGAGCTTCACCCGCTGAGTTGTATTGCTCATCCTAGGGTATATTTTAAACAGCATTTGTCTTTTATACTACCTGGGTGTCTATTTGATCATCAGGTACAGAGTCCCTGATTTTTCTTGAAGCCAGGTTCACCAAGTGTCTTAGTCAGGGTTTCTACTGCTGTGATGAAACACCATGACCAAACGCAAGTTGGGGAGGACAGGGTTTACTTGGCATCCACGTCCACATCACGGTCTATCATTGAAGGACGTCTGGGCAAGAACTAAAACTGGGCAGGAATCATGCAGAGGCCATGGAGGGGTGCTGCTTACTGGCTTGCTCATCATGGCTTGCTCAGGCTGTTCTCTTATAGGACTCAGGACCCCCAGCACAGGGTGGCTTCCCCACAGTGGGCTGGCACCTCCCACATCAATCACTAATTAAGAAAATACCCAACAGTCTAGCCTACAGTTAGATAGGATGGAGGCATTTTCTTAGTTGAAGTTCCCTTCTTTCAGATGACTATAGCTGGTGTCAAGCTGGCACATCGAGTTAGACAGAATAAATAGCTATTTCAATAGGTAACTAATCACACTTAAAATGTTAAGGGTGACTTGAATAAAGACTGTTGCAGCTGTTCCTAAGATAAAATTGGTTCTGCCCAGCATCAGATTATCCTCATTCTGACTCTAGGTAAGATACCCTTCCCCACCAGAGACAGGAGTTTGCTACATAGCAAGCTAGACTTGAACTCTTGATTCTCATGCCTCAGCCTCCTAAGCTCTGAGACTAGAGGGATGTGCTCTTAGGCCAAGCAGATATTTCAGATGGCTCTAAAGGAGCCACTGAGTTTGGTAGAATTCCATGTGGTCGTCTCACAGTGTGAGCCACCTGACATGGGTACTAGGAACCGTCCTCTGGAAGCAAGTGTCGTACATATGCATGTATAATGTTTCATAGGACACAGAAACATTTTCCACAAATAGTTTTAAAATATTTATGTATCTGGGGATGTGTCTTAGGAGTAGACTGCTTGTATAGGATGCTCAAAGACGTCTCCTGGCTTCAATCCTTAACACTATCACCCCTACCGCACCAAAACCAACCAACCAAACAAGCAAACAAATAAATAAATGTAAGGAAAAAGAAAACCCCACCCTGCTACACAAACAGAAGCCCTACAAGTGTTTAAGTGTGACTTTAAACAGCGGCGTAATAATTTCACTTGACCTATGAACATGCTTTAAGTCTCTTTGCTGTATGTTACCCTGTTGTTTAAACAGTGAGGTTTCTTGTTTGTTCTTTTGCAACACAAAGTTTCGATGGACATCTCACTGTTAGCAAGCGCAGACTGTGCTCCGTCTAAGGCCCTGGGCTCTAGGCCTGGCTTTTGTGCCTATTTCAGTTTGTCATTCTTACATAGAAAATGAGGTCATGTTTTTCTTACGGTCCATATTTAGTCAAGGACAGTGTGACCTCCTTAGTGCTCCCTGTCACTTCTCTCCCATGCTTCCAGTTCTCCTCAGTGGTCCGTCTGCACTTAAGTCCTTCTCTTTAGGTTCCCCGGGAAAGCATGTTGTTTGGGGAGCCGCAAAGGTATAATCCTGCGGTTGGTCTGTCTATTTCCTCATTTACCGAGGAGGCTTGATGAGCATCTTAAATGGTACTCTGTCAGTTTGCTCCTTTCCAAGCCTGTCCCTCCTGCATGCAGATCGTATCTACACCTCTTTCTAGTAACAGAGGAGTTCTTAAAACTGATTTTGTGGCGTAGAGTGTGATGTCATTTCTGGTATGGGAGTACTTGTGAGAGGGGGCACACTCAGCTGGATGTTAGTGATAATTTGGTTTTCATTTCTTTCTAATCTTCCTTGTTTGGTTTGGGGTGACTGAGGTGGTCATAGTGTAGTGGGGTGATGGAAGTGGTCATGGTGTAGTGGGGGTGTAGAGTGGGGTGACTGAGGTGGTCATGGTGTAGTGGGGTGTAGAGTGGGCTGACTGAGGTGGTCATGGTGTAGTGGGGGTGTAGAGTGGGGTGACTGAGGTGGTCATGGTGTAGTGGGGGTGTAGAGTGGGGTGATGGAGGTGGTCTTGGTGTAGTGGGGTGTAGAGTGGGGGTGATGGAGGTGGTCATGGTGTAGTGGGGTGTAGAGTGGGGTGACTGAGGTGGTCATGGTGTAGTGGGGTGTAGAGTGGGGTGACTGAGGTGGTCATGGTGTAGTGGGGGTGTAGAGTGGGGTGACTGAGGTGGTCATGGTGTAGTGGGGTGTAGAGTGGGGTGATGGAGGTGGTCATGGTGTAGGGGGGTGTAGAGTGGGGTGACTGAGGTAGTTATGGTGTAGTGGGGGTGTAGAGTGGGGTGATGGAGGTGGTCATGGTGTAAGGGGGTGTAGAGTGGGGTGATGGAGGTGGTCTTGGTGTAGTGGGGTGTAGAGTGGGGTGACTGAGGTGGTCATGGTGTAGTGGGGGTGTAGAGTGGGGTGATGGAGGTGGTCATGGTGTAGTGGGGGTGTAGAGTGGGGTGACTGAGGTGGTCATGGTGTAGTGGGGGTGTAGAGTGGGGTGATGGAGGTGGTCATGGTGTAGGGGGGTGTAGAGTGGGGTGACTGAGGTAGTCATGGTGTAGTGGGGGTGTAGAGTGGGGTGATGGAGGTGGTCATGGTGTAAGGGGGTGTAGAGTGGGGTGATGGAGGTGGTCTTGGTGTAGTGGGGTGTAGAGTGGGGTGACTGAGGTGGTCATGGTGTAGTGGGGTGTAGAGTGGGGTGACTGAGGTGGTCATGGTGTAGTGGGGGTGTAGAGTGGGGTGACTGAGGTGGTCATGGTGTAGTGGGGTGACTGAGGTGGTCATGGTGTAGTGGGGTGTAGAGTGGGGTGATGGAGGTGGTCATGGTGTAGGGGGGTGTAGAGTGGGGTGATGGAGGTGGTCATGGTATAGTGGGGGTGTAGAGTGGGGTGACTGAGGTGGTCATGGTGTAGTGGGGGTGTAGAGTGGGGTGATGGAGGTGGTCATGGTGTAGGGGGGTGTAGAGTGGGGTGACTGAGGTAGTCATGGTGTAGTGGGGGTGTAGAGTGGGGTGATGGAGGTGGTCATGGTGTAAGGGGGTGTAGAGTGGGGTGATGGAGGTGGTCTTGGTGTAGTGGGGTGTAGAGTGGGGTGACTGAGGTGGTCATGGTGTAGTGGGGGTGTAGAGTGGGGTGACTGAGGTGGTCATGGTGTAGTGGGGTGTAGAGTGGGGTGACTGAGGTGGTCATGGTGTAGTGGGGGTGTAGAGTGGGGTGATGGAGGTGGTCATGGTGTAGTGGGGGTGTAGAGTGGGGTTACTGAGGTGGTCATGGTGTAGTGGGGTGTAGAGTGGGGTGACTGAAGTGGCCATGGTGTAGTGGGGGTGTAGAGTGGGGTGACTGAGGCGGTCATGGTGTAGTGGGGGTGTAGAGTGGGGCGATGGAGGCGGTCATGGTGTAGTGGGGGGTGTAGAGTGGGGTGACTGAGGTAGTTATGGTGTAGTGGGGGTGTAGAGTGGGGTGATGGAGGTGGTCATGGTGTAGTGGGGGTGTAGAGTGGGGCGATGGAGGCGGTCATGGTGTAGTGGGGGTGTAGAGTGGGGTGATGGAGGTGGTCATGGTGTAGTGGGGGTGTAGAGTGGGGTGATGGAGGTGGTCATGGTGTAGTGGGGGTGTAGAGTGGGGTGACTGAGGTGGTCATGGTGTAGTGGGGTGTAGAGTGGGGTGACTGAGGTGGTCATGGTGTAGTGGGGTGTAGAGTGGGGTGACTGAGGTGGTCATGGTGTAGTGGGGTGTAGAGTGGGGTGACTGAGGTGGTCATGGTGTAGTGGGGTGTAGAGTGGGGTGACTGAGGTGGTCATGGTGTAGTGGGGTGTAGAGTGGGGTGATGGAGGTGGTCATGGTGTAGTGGGGTGTAGAGTGGGGTGACTGAGGTGGTCAGGGTGCATGGGGGAGGGGAAGAGATCTTGGGTGGATATGTAACTCCTTCACTGTCTTATTAAGCTGGAGACAATAAACCCTGCAAAATTCTCAGTATACCATGCCAGAGAGACCTAGGGGAATCTTCATGTTTTAAAAAAGATTTGTATTAGGTATTCTTGTGAGTCCTGTGGCTCTGGTAGTCACTCTGGAGATTAAATAAAGGTTATTTTCTTCAGTTTTACCTGGATACAAGTGGCCCACACCAGTGAGTTTTCATAACAAGTAAAGCTTGTCCTTTTAAGAACAAGATCTTTTCTTTTTTAAATTTAAAAGCTAATCTCATTAAACAATATTTGTCCATATTGTGTATTTCTCTACCTTATGAAATATAGTTTGCAAAACATAGTGCAACATTCTTGGCAGCCTGTGACTGTCTCTGCCTTGTGCTACACAATCAGGGTTGGCCATGATAGTGATGTTCAAAATATTCCACAGTGTAATACAAGCCAATAGGAATTGACTTTGCCCAGTCCTGGCCATTTGTGGGCACTATTCCTATGAGCTTTGGAGATCCTTGGATGTGTGATAGAACTTGAGTTTAAAAAAAAATTAGGTAACGTATCTGATTTTATTATTTTTCACCAGAGAATTGATATCCGATGTGTATGTAGCGTGTCTACCCAACCTCTTGAATAGCAGTGATGAAATGGAATTAAAATAACCAGCTTGTTGAGTTTGCCTTTAAATTTTCTGCCTTGGATCTGGTTGGTGTCCAGGAAGCCAAAATTAATTAGACTGCCAGGCAAAATAAAGAATAAATGACTCTGGTTGCCTCTAGTGATACATTTTCTTTTGTTCATTTTGCTTCTCTTCTAAAGGAGATCTACAGTCATTGTCAGTGACGTAATTTATCTTTTTTTTTGTCCTTTATGGTTTTTGGTTCTTTCAGAGTTTTAAACAATATATTTAATCATGCTCAATCCCTCTCTCCCTCCTCCATACATCGTTCCATCCCTACCCAAACTACTTTGTGTCTTCCTTTTATTTTTTAAGTGTTTAAACCCACCAAGTGCAATTTGTGCTATTCACGTACTCTGGGATGTGTGGCCTTCCACTGAAGAGTCTTCAGACCACCATGGGTTACATTCTTTTTTTTTTTTTTTTTGGTTTTTCGAGACAGGGTTTTCCTGTAGTTTCTAAAGAAACAGGACTTTGTCTCTCCTAGCGGCTACCAACTGCTAGTACCTCCCTTTTCCGTGCTGGAGTTTTGTTTGTCCTGAGGGTCCATAAGTCTTGGGCATACTGTCTTTTAACTACTTTGATATCTTATGTGCAGTTGCCTGCTGTATCCAGAAAGCATGGCTTCCTTGTCATCATCCACTGCCTCAGACTGTTACACTCTTTTCTGTCCCCTCTTCCTGAGCCCTGGGAGAAGATGTCCCGTTTAGCGCTGAGCACTCCATAGTCTCTTATCTTCTGCACCCGGATCAATTTTGGGTCTTTGTGTTCATCTATTGCCAAAGAATGCTTTTCTGATTGGGGTTGAAAGATGCACTGATCTACAGGTATCCCAGTAAGTCATTAAGAGTCAGTTTTATATATGACGTCGGTTTAACAGAGTCACAGTAATAGGTTCTCCCCTGGTGCCTATGATCTATCTCGACATTGGTTCTTGGCCTGATAATGGTGCCAAATATGGGTTTCATCTTGCGGAATGGGACTTAAATCCAGTCCGAATTCAGGTGACATTCAGGCCACTAGTGCACCAGTGGGAACATCTTGTCAGGTTGGTCATCGACGCAACTCATTGGGTTCACAACTAGATATGACTGGTAACTTGTTTTCTCCCCGAGGAGTGTGGCTAGCACCTTCCAGCACTGTGAAGGCTGGTCGGTAGGAGTGAAGTTTCCTGGCGAGTACCAGCTTTATTTCTCAATGACTCATGCATAGGGAGTCTTAAGCCATAGGGTCTTTGAAGTTATAGAGGATAACAAGGGCCCTGGCAATAGTCTGCGACGTTTGGGGGTTTGTGAAACCTCCCTGACCAACAACTCCAAAGGAGGCAACCATTCTTAACATTGTGGTGTCTGAAGGAGCATCGTTGCCCCATTATAGGATAACGCTATTTGAACTCCACATATGTGTATATATTAGGAAACTTCTACGGTAGGAGAAAATGTCATTAATGTTAGTTATCCCTCCCCTATTCCATTATCTACTCTGCCCTTCTCTCTGCCTCCCCATTAAATCCTTCTTGTACCTTTTAGTCCCTTTCAACTCTTTATACCACTGTGTTCTATCTCCCTGTCTTGAAATCCCATTGACTCCTTAGTTATTTTTCTGAACTTTGTGGGCATTTAAAATGCTACACATATACCTAAAGATTATGAGAAGGACCCCAAAAGCACAGGTAGTAAGACCAGCAGTTAATAGATGGAACCTCGGGAAGCTAAAATGATTACCTACAGCAAAGGACACCATAGTTCAAGGGATGAGGCAACCTCTAGGATGGGAAAAATATCTTTACCAGTTATATATCTGACAGGGGGTTAGGATCTAGAATATACAAATAACTTAAAACACTGAGCATCAAGAAAACAAGCAACTCAATTTTAAAATAGGTCATAGAACTGAACAGAGTTCTCAACACAAAATACAAATGGTCGGTAAACTTAAACAAAAAAAATTTCACCATCCCTAGCTCTCAGGGAAATGCGATTAGAACTACTTTGAGATTTCATCTTTTTTCCAATCGGAATGGCTAGGATCTGTGAAACAAATGGTCACCAAGGCTGGCATGGATGTGGGAAAAGAACACTTATTCACTGCTGGTGTGGGTGCAAACTGGCACAGCCACTGTGGAAATCAGCGTGGAGGTTCCTCAAAAAGACGTAGATCTATTCCGTGATCCGGCTCTGTCCGCCTTGGCCGTATACCCCAGAGATAACCGCTCATTCATATTCATTGCTCTGCTAATCAAATCGCCATTAAATAGAAACAGCCTAGATGTCCATCCAGTGACGGATGGGTAGTGAAAGTGTGGTACACTTACAAAGCGTAGTCTTAGTCCACTGTTAAGGGAACCAAAATTATGAAATTCTCAGGTAAATGGATGGATCTGGAAAGCAGCGGAGGGCGATAGCCCAGACCCAGAAAGACACACATCGTGTTTTCTCTCCTTTGCCGGTGTCAGCCTTGAATATACACCAAGCCATCTTACAAGATAAGATATCATTGCTTTATTTGATGTAGCCCCCACCTTCAAATTGTCTAGGTCCTGTTTAAGAAAATTCAAGAGGAGCGTCAAGAAAGCTCATGAGGTAAAAGGTGCTGGCCACCAAGTCTGATAATGTGAGTTTGATCCCCTGGACCTATGGTGAAAGGGGAGAGCCAACTCCTGCAAGTTGTCTTCTGGCCTCCACATGCACAATGTGGTTTGTACACATGCATGCATGTGTGCGTGTGTGGGCATGCACACATGCACGCGCGCGCAGACACACACACACACACACACACACACTAAAATAAAATCAGTGAAAGAAAATTCATATGAAACTCCTTAGCAGCCAGAGTAGGTAAGAGAGGCTGTCTGATTGGCCGGTACAGTTTACTACAGCCCAGGCAGCACAAGCAGCCTGGGTAACTGCAGCTGCGCATTAATCTGGTGCTGGCAAAGCAATGGCAGCATGCTTGTATCTACATCTCATCAAGATGAGATGAGGCAGTCCCTTGCCTCTTCTTCCGGATGCCTTTGTCATCAAAGTGGCCAGCTCAGGTCTCCAGAGGTAAAAGCAGGCAACCAGATGGATAGAGGGGCAGGCTTCAAACCCAGCCTTGCAGGTTTGGTTTGATCTGCTTTTGCTACTCCCAATGACTGTTCCTAGTACAACCACCAAGTTGCACAGCGACGCTGTGAGAACAGATGCATTTAAAAGGACAATGGCAACATTTAAGAGTTATCTCAATCAAGTAACGCGGTTTCTGCTTTATCACTGGATGGGGTGGCTTTTTCGTGCCAAAGTGGTTTTGAAATCCATCCACTTGTTAGAGCAAAGAGGTCATTTATTCTGAGATATGGATTTGCCCTAACAGCCTGTGTATTTAGATCAGGACTGGTGCAGGGTCCCTAGAGCTGGGTTGACAGTTCTGCCCCTAGAAAGAGCTGTGTATCCTACGTAACTTAGGTCTTAGAGCTTAGTGGCCTTTACTTGTTTTTAGATTTTTTGTTTGTGCACTTTTCATTACTCTTGTTTGTTTGTTTTTGTTTTTCGAGACAGGGTTTCTCTGTAGTTTTGGAGCCCATCCTGGAACTAGCTCTTGTAGACCAGGCTGGCCTCGAACTCACAGAGATCCGCCTGCCTCGGCCTCCAGTGCTGGGATTAAAGGCGTGCGCCACCACTGCCTGGCGACTTTTGTTTGATTTGAGATGGGGTTTCTGCCATGCTGTCCTGGAACCCATATACCCCCTCCCTCGGCCTCCCCGGTGCCGCTGCGATCACAGACGTGCGCCACTACACGGCGCTCTCAGTTTTAATTTTTTTTTAAATTTATTTATGATATTTTCACGGGATTAGGTTGGCGAGATTTTCATTGGTCCTGACATCTAGGGCTGATTTCACCCTCCCGTGGGTTGACAAAGGGTGCGACTCCTTATCATAGACCTCAGGCAAGTGAGGCTCCATCCACACCTAGCCCTTGGTGCTGCAACCACGCCCTGGCTGAGCTGGGGGGGGGGGGTGGAGGCCTAAGGAGGTGTTTGGGGGTGGGAGGTGTTCAGAGTGGGAATCCTGAGTTGGAAGTTCCTAAGGTAACTAGAGAAATAAAACTGGTACACTTGGGGGCACTAAGTTGGAACAGCAACCAGAAACGGAAGGTCTGGTGGTAGAAGATTCTCCCTGGAAGCAAGAGGGGACTAGCATGGAGGGTGGAGCGCAGCCTTGTGATTACAGGGTTGAGAATGTGAGGCGTTGCTTATTTTCAGGGACCCTAGGAAGAGTATTTTTGGCCTGTTGTTTCAGGTTCTGAGCTCCATGGGAGCCATTCCCTGGAGAGCTGGCATTAGTGATTCTTCAGCTCAAATGATAGTGCATCTGTAAGTGGCTAGCTCTACCGCGTCCCCTGCTTGCTTTTCTAAAATAGAACAGGGAGCAGGGGAACCTGGAGGCCCTGGCTGTCCTTTTCTGGTTCTGGCTTGCCTTAGGGCTTAGGTGCAGCTGTTTTGTACTTCCAAGAACTCTCTAAGATAAGAAGTTTGCTCTTTGGTGTAAACAAGCTTTGACTGTTGGCCCCTGCGGAGGTCAGGCAGGGTAGAGACCAATTTACTAGCAAATTGACAAAAAAAAAAAAAATTGACTTGGGGAGTGGCTCAAGTAGTTTAACAGGAAACTCATCATGGCTAGGTGTGGGCTAAACTTGTCCTCAAACTTGTCACAGAGTAGAGTCCTGTAGCCATGAGCCGTGGTTCATAGGAAGAGGTACCTTTCTTCACTTCGTGGTTTCAGCCACGGTCAATGCCACAGTAATAGCAGTCAGCCTGGTAAGGGCCAAGGCCTTGTTCCCTTCACTTCAGGCCTCACTCACTCCACTGCCTTAGGTCCTTCCAGAGACCTTGCTCTTGCCTCACCTGATACCTGTCCTTGAGCCTGACTTGCAACCAGGTGTGCCTTGTTTCTGCTCCTGGGCGGAGGTCTGCCGCTCTCCACACCACCCATCAGGCCAGGCAGGTGGTGACAGTACAGGTGGTTAGCCCACGTGTCTCTAACAGACCTTCCTAGGCACAGTGGCACTTACACAGGAAAGAGAAAGGAGCCTGGGCTGAAATTTAGGACTAGAGACCCAACCATGGTCCCCAAGTGAAAATGGCAGTGCGCATCAGCAACAGCTGCAGAATATACTTTGGTTTTCAGAAATTCTTAGTTTGTGTCTTCTTCTAGAGGGTCAGGGGGGAATGTTTTTCTCTTTTAAAAAGTGACATGTAATTTTACACACACACACCTGAAATTTGCAGCTCTTAGGCATACAACTCCATGCAATTTGACAAAGAGCAAATACATGCCTGTGCGTAATCCACACCTATCAGGCTGCAAAACCATCCTATCCGATCATGAAGTTCCCTGGTGCCCCTGTGACCACCTGCACTGGAGGCAGCTGCTATTCTGATTTCTGTATTGGTCTTTGTAACTGCTCATGCAAACGGCATATGTATTCAGTCCCTGAATAACTAAATTTGGAGCCACTTGTTTATGAAAGTATTTTTTGTTATGCGCAGATCACGGAGTCCTCCAAAAACCAAGTAGGAGACCCAGCCCTATATGTGTCCAATGTATTGGCACAATCGGAGAGTCCCAAGCTCAGCTGGGGTTGAGTTTTTATAACAGCAGAGGTTAGGGTGAGGGATTTCTAAGATTTAGGACCCCTGATTGGCTGACATTTGTCTAGGGGTGTCCTGGTGAAAAGCAATGGGTGTGTGCTGGCAGGTGATCCTGGTTGGAACTTTAGGAATTTCCTTTGGAAGATCTATTCCTGGGTGGTCCCAGTTTGTGGTCTTTCTTGGAACCAGGTATTTCCTTAGGGAAAACTACTGAGATTTAGGCCTTTGTTGAGCTTATCATGGCTGGGTCCTATTTTATCATTATTTAACTTTGAAATATATTTTAAAAATGAAATACGATATACATATGTTTTGCATACATACATACCATAATAGACTGTTATTCAGGCTTAACAATAAAGGAAATTTTGTGTGTTATATTGTGTTAGGCGAAATATGCGAAACACAAAAATAATTGGATGATTTCACTAATAAGAGATAACTACCTTAGTCACAGTCATAGGGATAAGGTACACACTGCTTGCCAGGGGAGATGGGATTGAAACTGCTTGGTGGGTATAGTGTAGAATTTCGATATGAGGTGTTAAACTTCTGGAAATTGACCTCAGTGGTGATTGTACAATGAATTTATTCAACATCACTGATGTGTATGCTTTAATACCCTTACAAGGATAAACGTTTATATTTTTTCTCAATTAAAAAAATATAAATAAGCATCATAAACTAGTGGGAAAGTGTTTTTTGAAGATCCCCTTTTAAAACGAGCGTGCTACTTATATTTGCCTTTCAGGCAGCCTTCTTTTTATTGTCAAAGAAGGAAAAGACTGGGCCTGGTGGCTGGCAGAGGCAGGGGGGTGGGTCTCAGAGTTCTGCCTCCCCACCCCAGCCTCCCACTCCTCTTCTACATAGGGAGTTCCGTGTAGCCAGGGCAACACAGTGAGAACTTGTCCTCAAACCCACAGTAACAGAAGACAAACTTCAAATAGAAAGTGAAATTGCATGTGCTTCCCACCTGGATGTGCTCCTGACCACATCCATGTTCCTCCTCACCTGTTGTCTGGGCATGTGCTTTGGAAAGAGAAAAGAGTCTCCCCATCTATGCTCGGTGACTCCACTTGGATTACATATTCATTGAGTCTGAGGCCTGGTGTTTCTAGCGTTGGGTCACATGGACATGCAGTAGTTTATCTAATCTCTCCTCTGTGGCCAGGCTGAGTCTCCTTTATCCCTGTTACTGCTGATGTAAAGCCTTTTTTTTTTTTTGTATGTAGAAAGCTTTGTATAAGTTGATTATTTTTTCATCACATGTATGTGTAATATGTGTGCCAGGACTCTTTAGATACTACATGTAATTGTGGAACGTTGCCTCAGTTTCTCTTGGGGGACCGTCCTGTCCCTGGCATAGTGTTTCCCGCCTGAGAGCTGCTTCAGGGCCGGTGACTTCTGCACTGAGTTCTGCACTTGAGTTATCCGAGGTTTGTTTCATGAAAAGCACTTTAAAACGCTGGTTGGTTAAGGGTATCCTGTTCCTTTAAGACCAGTTCTGGATTTTCTTTCCCCATTTTGGACCTTAGGCTAGGTGTAAGTGCAGGCAAGTGGGGAATTCTGTTGGTTTTCCTGACAAATTAGAGGAGTCTGGCCTCCCTTTGGGCACTTTGGTGAGAGAGGGAAAAATGCAGACAGAGCCTTGGCCCTGAGCAAGGAGCACGGACCAAAGAGTGTCACCTTCCCTGCCCTGGATAGGTGAGAGGTGTGGAGGAACAGCTGTGGCCTGTCTGGCCTCTGGCTTACTTGCAGCTCCTTGGGAAGTGATGCAGGTGATTCTGTAGAGAAAAGCAGCCTTGATGGTCCTAGGAGATGGGAGGGGCATGTCCTCTTCCCTGCTGTGTCCTGGACGATCCACTTTTGACTTCTGTAGGCTGGAAAGGAGGGGAAGAGGGGAGAGAGAGAGAGACAGAGACAGAGAGACAGAGACAGAGAGAGAGACAGAGAGAGAGACAGAGACAGAGAGAGACAGAGACAGAGAGACAGAGAGACAGAGAGAGACAGAGAGAGAGACAGAGAGAGACAGAGAGAGAGACAGAGAGAGACAGAGAGAGAGACAGAGAGAGAGACAGAGAGACAGAGAGACAGAGAGAGACAGAGAGACACAGAGACAGAGAGACACAGAGACAGAGACAGAGACAGAGAGAGAGACAGAGAGAGACAGAGAGAGAGAGACAGAGACAGAGAGAGAGAGAGACAGAGAGAGCGCAAAAGGTTTCCAGTTAATGTAGGTTAATGTAGATGTGACTACCATCTGTCCCCGTCCCTGTAGCTTGTTCCTTCCTCCCCTGAGAAGTGGAACAGTCAGATCCAAACAGCAGTTGCATAGGAACAATATAGACTCCTGGGAGTCAGGGCACCAGTTTTGACTTCTGGTTCTGTACTCACCCGGTCTGTGACCGTGAACCATGGACTTAGTTTCTGTGGCTTCACCTTTCCCCATTATCAAGTGATGGAGACAAAGAGGTGACACAGCTTTCTTTGGGGGAGTGCAGAATGGACAGCTGCTTGAAAAGTGTGAAGTGCATGCATGGAATGCAGCATGAAAAGTGTGAAGCGGCTGTATGCATAGAATGCAGCGTGAAAAGTGTGAAGCGCTGTATGCATAGAATGCAGCGTGAAGTGTGAAGCACTGTATGCATAGAATGCAGCGTGAAAAATGTGAAGTGTATGTATAGAATGCAGTGTGAAAGTGTGAAGCGCTGTATGCAAAGAATGCAGCATGAAAGTGTGAAGCACTGTATGCATAGAATGCAGCGTGAAAAGTGTGAAGCGCTGTATTCATAGAATGCAGCGTGAAAAATGTGAAGTGTATGTATAGAATGCAGTGTGAAAGTGTGAAGCGCTGTATGCATAGAATGCAATCTTGTCAACTCTTGAGCATCTGGTTCTGTTTATCTTCGCAAGTGATATTTTTGCCTATGTCCATCCAATGATTCTCATTAAGGAGCTTTCTTAAACTTGATCCAGCTGGGCTGGGATACGTGGAAGCGTGCATATGGCAGGTGCTTGGAGATTTGGATATTGCAGCGTGTTGGACTTCCTACTCCAGCCTTGTGGGAAAGACATTTTGATTGTGTTACTAGATTTTAAGTAATGTGATTTTTGGAGAGTCCGGTTAAATTTAATTTTCTTTTCATGATAAGCTACTGTTTGACACCGAACTGGGGATGGTGGTTACCATATGCTACCAGCCCCTATTATAATCTATACATATAAATGATATCAAACATTTCTGAATTTTATCAATAATTATGACAGGAACACACCAGGGTGCTTTGAGACAATATATGGTGGCTGCTTAGTGAGCTGGAAGCACATGTGTGGTGTGTGTTTGTGTGTTCATTAAAGAATAGAGGCTCAGAAGCATAGAAGCCATGAATGTTTCTTGGATACTCATGATGTCCCAGACAAAGAACTAGTTATTGTTAGCAGTGAGACAGCTGCTCTGATGGTCCTAGCTAAAGTGGGGTGGGAGGTGGGGAAGGGTCGGGGTGGGGGTGTGGGCAGGAGGGAGCCGAGGAGTTCAAGGCCTGCCAGGGGACAGCATTGATAAGCCTCATTTCCACAAGAGGGGAAAAAAGGCAGGAAGAATACTGAAGAAGCTTTTACCCTTCTGTCTAGTAGGACAACTAATCAAATGACAGAATCAGGGTTGAGCCGTCAGGGCCTGGTGGGCGTGCCCTGGAATCCTGTAGAAGGAGCCTGGCTCCAACCTCAGCAGCTAGGAGGCCTTCTGTTCCTGCTGAGACCTGAAGGGAGTGGAAATTCTTTTGGAAAGCAACATTCCAACTGAGGAATGACTCGTGTTTACTGACTTTGGAGCTGGGCCTGCAGGAAGTGAGAACGGCTGGCTAAGGAAACATAGCTGGACTGGTCATGGCACGAGTTTGGGCTTCATCCAAGAGTTTGGCCTTGATCCTGAGCATTATGGATCAAAAAAAAAAATGGTTCTTTGTAGGGTATGGTGTGCTTGGATATGCATATTTGACATATAATTTTGGTTTTTGTGTGGCCAGTGAATGGAGAGAACCGATTAGGAAGCCACTGTGGTTCCCATCACTTAGGTGGCTGAAGCCTCTTAGGGATTAGAATGAGGAAGAGGCAGGAGGAGATCCCAGTCGAGTATCAGATGGACTCGGCTGAGGCTCTCGCTTGGATGGGGTGGCTGATTGGGCCCCTAGATGTCAGGGAGCTAGTGAGGGTAAAGGTTCTGTTCTAGGACTGGTAACACAGCCCAGTGCACAGCTGCTTGAGACTAAGAGATGACGCAAGATTTATCCCTGGACCCCATGGTGGAAGGAGAGAACCAACCCCAGAATATGTTCTGACCTACACGTGCGTGCACACACACACACTCACACAAATAAAACTATTTATAAAAAGGTTTCTATTCTAGCCACGGTTACTTTATTAATAGACTTTGAAGATACTTTAAATTGCTTGACTGAAAGAATACAAATTATGAGTGAATGGTGGAAGCTATAAAGACACAGGCTTGATGTCTCAATCTTGGTAGCCCCCTCCCCCAGCACTGCACTGCATTCTTTATAAATGGGCTCTTTTTAGAATTCCTTTTTGCCTAACTGCAAATGCTACGAATATCCATTTATTCTCTTAAAATGTAGAAGTGCTTTATCATGATGCAGTCAGTTCTCAGCCATTTGCCTTAATGAAATCACGATATGGAAGATTTGAAACCACTGGTGAGTACTTGGCATTGGGCTGCATCAGGACTCCGGAGCTTGGTAACAGCAGAGAGGTACCATCTGGAATTAAATTCAGCGTAGCTCCTTATCCGTCTTCCTGTAATCTAGATGCTTGTGTAAGCAGCGGCAGGTGGGCCAACCTTGGAGGGAGTCCTTTTTATAACTGCACTGGTTGGCATCATGAAAGTCATGTAGAACACATTTTTCCCCCCTGTCAAAAATGACATTATAAATTGTGGCTAGTCTTTGCTTCTTTCTTTTCTTTTTGAAACAGAGTCTCATTGTGTAGCTCTGCCTGGCCTGGACTCGCAGAGCTCCACCTGGGACGAAAGGGGCCTGCCACCGTGCCTATCTGTGTGACTGAGTTTCTGAGCCACTCCGCCACCGCTGTGTATTCTGACTGTTGTGGTAGCGCGTGTCTGTGATTCCAGCACCAAGGAAGCTGACACACGAGACTCAAGTGCTAGTCCAGCCTGTTGACCCTGTCTCAGAAGTAAATAAATAAAATATTTTTGCCATGAGCAATAGTAGTAAAGCCATACTGTCAGAATAATTGTTATCAAAGAAAACTGTATTACTGAAAAGGAGATGTTGGTCTTGTCCTTCTGAACCTGAACAACTAGTTTGATCATGGTAAGTGGGGAGTGATGACAGTCTGGGAACCAGTTGGTGCCCAGGGCCGCAGAGATACTATTAATTCAAAATCAAAATGTCTTCTTGATGACAGGCCTCACAGTTGTGACTTATAATTGTTTCAAAGACTTAGGAATGAGATGGTGGAGGCCGCCTCCTTGGGCACAGCTTGACAAAGACTTGGAAGCCAGGAGGAATCTGTGAAATGGACCTCCCCTGGGTGGAGCTGAGTAGGAACCTGGGTGAGCTCTGGCCTCTGCAGAATGCTGCAGAACTGCTCCCCCTGGGCCAGCTGGCTTGGGTTGTGTTGGGGTGGGGAGGGAGTGGGACCAAAGGAAGGGAATGTGCCCTTTGCTCAGGAGGGTGTGGTTTTGGACAGGTCACAATCCACAGCCTATAAAGTGCTTTCAGTTTTTAGACCAACATTTTTTTTTTTTTTTTTTTTGCTGCTGGAGTCATACTGAAGGGCATTCAAGAGTTTTTAAAATTAGATTTATAGATTTTATTTGATATCAGAGTATATGTCTCTATGTACACCACATGTGTGCTTTGTGCTTGCGGGGTCAGAAGAGGCCATCCGATCCTCTGGAACTGGAGTTAATGGGTGGCCAAGAACCACCATGTGGTCGCTGAGATAGAAGCCTGGTCCCCTGCAAGAGCAACAAGTGCTCTTACCACAAGCCACCTCTCAGCCACTCTCCCCCTCCCCCATTCAAAATGTTTTAACCCTGAACATTAATCTCATTTCTTAGAGACGTGTTGTTCTGATGACCTCTGTCAGTAGCTCCCTAGTCTTTGACATTCATGTTCCCTGCTCTGTAATTCCCTGTGACCTAGCCCTGTCCCGTGCGCACGGCAGCTTTCCAGGCAGTGTTGCTTTCATATCGTGCTATCTTTTCCCCAGTTCGTCCTCAAGGGGCACTCGGTTCTATTTATATTATGTTATTGCTGTGTTTTTACTGAGAGGAAGTTTAAAATCACCCATCCGCAACCTTTGATCTAGACTTATCCATACGTTAAGTTGATACTTCTTGCCAAATAATGCAAATAGCATCATTTAGTAGCGAGAGTCATAAGGCGTTAGGAAGCCAAACAAAAGAAAGTATTTATAAAATAGGAAATACCCATTTTATAAAAGGATGGTCTCTAATATATTTGTGCATATGTCTGTGTTTTTGAGAACCAATCATGTCTTCTATATTGTCAGACATGGTTTCAATTGCAGGCACAGAAAACAAGTGCTTGTTGAGTATGTTGGTGCACTCCTACGGTCCCAGCATTCAAAAGGAAGATGAGAATTGCACGTTTGAGGCCAGCTTGGACTTCAGAGTGAGGTCCAGGAGATATAACTGAGATACACCACTCTGTCTGTAAAAGAAAAAAAAAAAAAGCAAATACTTACCCTCCTCCCCGCTTCATTTCAGAAGAAATAGACAGTCTTAATTTCGTTGTTTTGTTTTCCTTGAGACAAGCTCTCACGGAGCCTAGCTAGCCTCGGACCTGCACTGTAGGCCAGGATGATTTTGAAGTCACAATGATCCTCCTACTTCCACATTCCACGTCCTGGGATTACAGGTGTGTGCCACCACGCCCAGTCTGATGATAGACAGCATTACTTCAGAACGTGACAAAACGTGCATTGCTTCCTTGCCTGGCACGCACCTCCTCTTTTAGACCACTTCCGGTTTGCAAAGTACCTTCTCCGTTTGCAAAGTGGCCTGCCTGGAAGTAGCGTGATGTCCCTCGCTGATGATGTCTGCGGAGCATGCGCTCGACCCAATTTCCCTCTCTCGCTGATGTCTATGGAGCATGCGCTCTACCGAATTTCCCTCCTCCAAGACAGGAGTACCTCCTTTCACCCTGCATGGTGCCCTCCAGCAGGTCCCCATTTGGGCTGTGGAGGATTCTGGAGACCAGTGTCATGCATGGGACTGCGACCTGGCTGAGCGATGGAAGGGTTGCTGATAGCCTGACTTCAGAGCTAGCCTCCTTTGCTCAGGGTACCTAAATCCCCTCATATCCCCTTCCTGGGTCATGTACTATCTATCATAATGAAGGAGGTGAGGGATGCCTCTGTCACCACTAAGGCATGGGTCACCCTGGAGCCTAGAGGGTTCAGCATCACTGGAGGCTCCGCCCCCTCCCCCTCTCTCTGTCGCGGGAGCCTAGAGGGTTCAGCATCACTGCAGGCTCCGCCCCTTCCCCCTCTCTCCCTAAGCATTCCTAACATGCGGCGCTGACTTGTGCCCCCCCCCCCCTTTCTCTGCTAAACTACATGGGCACAGTTCCCTCTGAAACACAGTGTACCACTTTCTTAAAATGTAATCTTATAGTGTGAAAAAAATACACTTCGTGGGCTCTCTGGACTTTAATTGGCAGTGCCTTCTGGCACACGGTGCAGTTCTCCGCTTTTCAGCACCTTTTCATAAGTTAAGTCTGTTCTAAAGATTTTCTTTTTCCCCAGCCAAGCATTCATTAGTTTCAAATTGAGTTGCCCTGGTTGCCACTGTGATGGATTCCTTTCCTCCTCTCGGCACCCAGCTCCAGAGGAGGCTGAGAAGGAGCCGCATTGATTCCGCCCCACCCTTCTAAGAAGCGCTGCCACTGCCAGGCAGTGCTGCTGTCTTACAGGGACCATTTTGCAGTGTTCCTCCTCCATCTTCCCATGATCCCCTATGACAGGGCTTCTGTGTGACACTGCCTCTGTCTCGGTGTCCCCAGACACCGCTGTTTTTCTTCTCCTCCAGAATTCTGCACACAGTAGGGATTTCAGATGGGTTTCCGTAAGTTAAGAATAAAGGAAATTGTGGACTCCTCAGGTACCAGTGGAATTCTGCAAATACAAACATGTCCATCTCTGTCAGACAGAGCCCACTTTTCTCTGTAAATGGAGGGTCGGTGAACCAAGTGTGTTAGATGCTTCCCTAAACACACACACACACACACATATACACACGTAACTGTGGTGTGCACATAGCTCAGGGTATACATCAGGACGGCTGAGGGTACTTTGAGGTATAAAGCAAACCCATACAAGCAGATGGGCTACATTCAGGGAAGGACGCCTGGGACTTCGCAGCTGCTTAAATGTTCAGTGAAAAGGCCGGCTTTCTGCAGCCCTTCTGCAGGATACACACAACACACACCGTCCAACCGCATAGCCCAGGTGGACCTTGAATTTGCCTCCGCCTTTTGAGAGACAGCTGGTTACAAATGAGGACACCGTACTTGGTTTGAAAACGATTTTTTTTTTTAAATTGTGTTCAATGAGAAGGTTCTTCTAGGGAGATAAAGAAAGCCTGTGTTTTGTGAGGCAGTTTCTCTTGAGGGAGCAAAGTCAGCACAGGTTGTCAGTCCCAGAGGGTCCACTGGGGAAGCACAGGTAGGAGGGGAGGAGGGTGTGCAGAAGGCTGACAGAAGCTCAGCTTCTCCCTCCCTCTACTATCTAATATGCCCCTCAATAACTGCTGCTACTTTTCCATGCAGGTAATGTGAATGAGTGGGGGTCATTTTTGGACAGTCTCTATGCGGGCCATACCGGAGGAACAAAAACCTTGTGGTGTGAGGGTTCTATTTTCTCACTGTTTTACAAAGGGGCGGTGGGTGTCCAGAAATAGAGCCAGAGTGTCCTCCCTCCCCCATCTCCAAATGAGGCAACGGAAGAGAAATGTACCTGGGACTCACCTGTGTGCGGATCCGACGGAGAGGAAATCTGATCTTCTAAACTGTGACTAGGGCGCAGGTGCAAGTCGCTGGGGAAAGGGGCAGAAGTAAGCGTGGGGTGTTTATATACATGACTCTGACTCTGTTTTCTAAACTAAAGTGTCGTTCCCCCCCCCCACTCTCCTCCCCCCACAAGCACATTTACTACATGTTTGGGACTGTTTTCAAAGCAAATGTTTCCTTACAGAGGTTGTTAAGTCATTGGTTACACAACCTTGGCAGCCTTTTGGTGGCTTTCTTTTGTTTGGGGTTGCCATTAGCCTGAACTAAAATATTTACAGGCTGGCTGGAATAGGCTAGATTATGTTAACCAAGGAATGAAGTGTGAAACTAAAACCTTAGAGAGCAAAGCATGGGTTTGCCCTGAAGGTGATAGACAGTGAGGCTTTTAAATTGACCTATAACCCCTCTGGGAGAGAGGACAGTGGGTTGTCAGCCTTCCGGGGACTCTGAATTCCACATAGCTGCGTATCTTTGTGGTTTCCCACACTGAGGAACAGCCCTCAGATATACTGCTGTTTTTCCTGGGAGTAGACAACATGGAGGCATGGAAACGTTTGTATTGCTCCTTCTTCTATTTGAGGGTCTGGGGATTTGTGCTCCGACCTTCTGTGGAGAAGTGATAGAGAGGCAGGAGGGGGGAATAAACACAACCAGTCATCCTTCAACAGACTAAACGTGATTCGTAAGTCAGTCTTCTTCATAATACAGTGTTCTCTTCTTGGTAACTATTCCTGCTTATTGCAAAAAGGAACAATAGTGACAGCGATTTTGTTCTTTCTAGAACATGGTGATAAGCCCAGAAACTGAATCAGAGTCCTTGCTAGGTTTTCTGCTGTCAATTTCCTAGAGTCTCATAATGAGTGGTGGTTGTCTGAAAGCATATGTTCCTCCCATATTGAGCGGGAGAAAAATCGCTTTATCCTAAGATTGTCAGAGAGTAAAGCAGACTTCTTTTGCTAGCCCACGTGTTTTGGGAGCCCGGGCAGCAGCCGCTTGTCATTCAGCCACCGTGCTTACAGAGTTGCTGGGATCTGAAGGAACAGTTTTGCTCTAAACAAGATCAATGGTTCTGCTGCAAATAAGATCACAGAAGGACCCAGAAAGCCCCTGATGCTTGCCGTGGTCCGCTCTTTGTTCGCTTTGCTCCTCTGTGAGCATGCTCCTTGCCTCTGCTGTTGGTGGCAGGTCCCTGAGGACCCAAGGGTAGTTCCTTTCTTCTGCAGCCAGGTATCAGCCACACACCGCTGGCCTCCACTACAAAGGAGGCTCTGTCAGAACCAGCCACAGCCTTTTCTTGCCTCATCATCACCGTGCTCTTGTTACTAGCCGCCCACTCACTCATTTTGGGGGGCTTACGTCTTTTTTTTCCTCGGTGTGGATTCGAGCTCTGCCTTGAGTGGATAATTGGCTTTCTCTCTGTCCCCGAAAATAGCACGGTGCTGCTGAACTAAGACAGCCTGTAAGGCAATAGCCAGGACCAAAGGCTTTACTCCATTCTTAGCAGGTCTTCACATTAGATGTCAGGGTGTGTGTGTGTGTGTGTGTTTTCACGTGCACTAGTGTGTGTGTGCGCATCTGTGCTTTCTCTTTTAGGTTATTAGTGTTGGGTGACACGTCTTTCGTAGAAATGCCTCAAAACAATAATCAATTGGCTACCTGGGCCTTTCTGTTTACCGTTGAGCTACCATCCCTTTACCCACATAAGAAACAATAGAAAGGCTGGCAATACTGCCTAGCGGTTAAGTGCCTAGACCCTAGGCTCATTTTGCTGCAAGGAAGGAGGGAGAGAGGTTGGGAGGAAGGAGAAATCCTTTTAAAAGTTGAGGGACTAAAAATTACATAAAACTATCAAGTAAACCCAGGTCCTTATTGTGTCGCAGTTCCTTCTCTATGTATACACGCACGGAAAGCATGGTTGTAGAACACTGTTGCTTCCCCTCCATCTTTACGTAGTCTCATGGCACTACTAGCATGGGAAATTTCACGCAGTTAGAAAAGCTGTCTTACACACTTAGGAATGATTTTGCACGTGTGTGTGTGTGTGTGTGTGTGTTGTTTTTGAGACAGGATTTTATGGCCTTCAATGACCCAGAGCTTGCTCAATAACTGAGACAGACTTTAAACTCTCAGTCTTCCTGCTTCTGCATGCTGGACTTACAGGAGAGCTCCAACAGGCCCGGCTGGGAATAACATTCTTAGGCATTTGTATAACAGACTTTAAAAAAACCATAACCATCTTCTTTAACATTTGACATTCTGCTTTAAGCATGATTTACTGAAAGACACTCGGTTACTGTTCAGTTGTATTTAGAAAGCACAAATTTACTAGATGGCCGTAAGGAGCTGTGTAGAATGGTTTCTAAGGACACGGTTGGCAGTATCATGTAGACCTCTGTCACCTTTGCCATGGTGTAGCTGGTCACATCTCTCCTGGTCATCCTGTTCTTATGGTCCCCGGCAGTCCTTGGAGCTCATTATAGGAAGAACCTGGAGTCCAATTGACTCCTATAAGAACCTCAGAAGACCTGCGATGTTGTAAAACCATGTAGTGAGGGCAAGTGGGCTAAAATCTCACTTATATACCCTCATGAAAGGCTTTTCCTTGACATACAACCCAAACAAGCCTGTTTTGTTTACTTTTTCCTGTCTTCACTTCATGTCCTTTCTTAGTGTTTACAATGAACCAGATAGCCAAGCATGCTGACATACGTAATCCCAGCACCTGGGAATCAGAGGCAGGTGGATCTCTGTGAGTTGGAGGTCAACCTGGTCCACAGAGTGAATTCCAGGACAGAGAGTTCCTGTCTCAGAAAAAAAAAAAAAAAATCAAACTAAACAGACTGTAGCCAACAATGATGGCTTCTCCCCTCAGTACCGGGGAGTTTTGGGTTCAAGTAGATGGAGAAAGAAATCTCCATACGCATTTCGAATTAAACTCTTCCACATCGGCTAACTAAATAAAAACATAGAACAACACTCATTTCTGTTGGTTACCCAGTAGCAATTGGGGAAAGACACCGGGAGACATGTTTCTATCGATACCTTTAATCTGGATGCTAAGTGATAAGACAGCTTGCTAAAGTATCTGAAAGTTGGGTTGCAGACCAAGGGCTTTCTGTATTGGCTGTCCTCCATCCTCCTTTCCCCTCTTTGCCTGCTTAGGTAAACAGGAGTAGAATTGCATGAAGAAATCAATAATATGATAGAATTTTCTCCTCCCGGGGGAAGTATTTTTTTTAAGGAGAAAATCGGTGCCGAACACTCTGGCTCCCATCTTCCCTAGCAGATGCTCCCAGAAACAGCTGAGACAACGGCAAAAAGCTTGATCTAAACCAAAAAGGAGATGGGGAAGGAAGGGGGACAGCTTTCAGAGTCAGACATAAAAACTCCTTTAAGTCTGAGGCCTGTGTCAACAGACTTCCCGATTAGCAATACCCTCTTTAAGCCACTACCTGTGTCTAGATGGGACAGTTCCCATTCATGATTGGAAATGGAAGTAACCGAAGGTTGCCTTTGAGTTCTGTTGTTTCTCGGGATCTCTGAGCTCACTCAAGACCGACAGCCGTGGCGGAGGCTTCTCAAAGTGGGCCAGTCTGCAGTGTGAGCTGCAACTGAGCTGGAAAGGACAAGGGCCTTCCTCCATGTCAAAGACTTCTGAACTGAACTTTGTTTCTTTTAAGCTGATGGTCAGGAAACTGATGGGGTATGTGTGGGGGGGGGGTGTTTGTGTGGGGTGGGAGGGGGTGCACGCACTGAAATCCTGTGCGATGTTGGAAACTCACTCACCTTTGGACAGAAGTAAACTCAGATAAACCTGGCAATTGGAACGTAGTTCTGCTTTTTTTTTTTTTTTTTTTTTTTTTTTAAAAAAAAGCAAGCCTGTTTATTGTTGAGAAAGAAGAGGCTGTTGGAGAGGTACATAAGACTCAGGGTTGTCCTAAGGTTGCCAGACTGGGTGTGTTGAAAATTTAATTTGACTTTAGGCTACCCCTGACTTCAGGGGAACTAGGGCAAAGGCTGCTTTGTAGTGTGAGGCAGATCCTGCCACACTGATAACAAAGCTATTCTCCTCTGCAGCCAAGTCACTGCTGGGCTCTGCTGTCCTGAGTGAATTTGACTCCAGGGCGGGCCTTGTGGGTAACTCAAGCACACCTGCTCCTCCGCTCTATCTTTTTGGACTCAAAAGAAAGCATAGTGTCCATCCTAAAAGTTCACATCCGCGCGTCTGGAAGAGTTCCTGCTTGTGCTTGCATTCCTTAAGTACAAGATGCCTGCCTTAGGAGTTGGCTGTCAGGGTTTCATTACTGTAACCCTTCATCTGCCCCACCACACCCTTGTTCTTCCATGAGTGCTTTGTTTTGCTGGGAGACAGGGCCTCATTCTGTAGCCGCGGCTGAACTAGAACTCTATCTCCATAGACCAGGTTGGCCTCAGACTCTCAGAGATCTGCCTGCCTCTGCATCTCAAGTGCATGAATTAAAGGCATTATTTGTTACTTTTTGTTTGTTTCGGGGAGCAGGATTGTACATAGCCTACCAAGGCAGACCTTCTTGCTCCCACCTCCTAGTGCTGGGATTTCAGGCATGTGTCACCACACCTTACTCTTAATGCTTCTCATGTCATTTTTCTTTAATGATAGCCCTGTCCTTCCACACCTGAAGAGTAAGCCACGAGCCAGGGCTTACCCTTGAAGAAGTAAGCAGAAGTCTGTGGGTCAGGGCAGCAGAACTTTCTTCCCTCCTTGCCCAGGCTGCCTTCTGACTCTCCTGAGCTGTGTGCCCTTGCCAAGTTTGCTTCTGCACATTCTCTTGTCTTCAGTCGTGCCCTGAGTTGTTTAGAATGAGCACTCCTGCTGGCGTCTGGTGCATCATATAAAAAGAGTCCCAAAGGCTCCGCCCAGGCTCCTGGTTGGGGGAGCCAAGTTACCCCAGGAGACAGGCTATATCTGCTGCAGAGCTGCTGGCAGTTCCATATCTAACAAACAACCTCTTGTGAAGGTCTCATTGCCCCAGGGCATCTGGGCACAGTTTAGCTCAAGGCTCTGGATTACTCTGAAGTTCTCTAAACTGAAGCTGTTGGAAATCAGCAGAGCTATGGAACAGAGCATGCTGAACCCGGGCCATGACCAGGTAGAACGGGTTTTCACGTCATCGGTCTACCTGTTCAGGACATTCTGCTCTGGGTGCTATGACTGAACGAGGAAGGGAAGAGTGGCCACCATCCACATGTGACATGATGTTCCTTCCAGAACCAAGCATGTGGACTCTGATAGAAGGGACCCTTCTGAACTCATTCAGATTGGGGCTAGAAAGAAAAGTGGTACTCCCTGCTCCTGCAGGCTTTATCTCTTCCAAGCCCAGCCCACACAATTTATCTGAGTGTTTTCTCGGGCTCTTTAAAGCCTTTGATGCTGTAGGCCTGAATGACCAGTTCCAGCTTGAGACACAGCCAGAATCCTGTAGAAGATGGTTTTCCTCTTAGGCAGCTGATACCGTAATCCCTATCCAGAACTTGCTTCGTCTTGCACAACTGAAACTCGGTACCCACTATACACTGACATCCCTTTTCCTGTTTCCCTCAGCCCCTGCCATCTACCATGTCTTCTCTCTGTCTCTATGAAGGGGACAACAGTGAGTGCCACACTGTAGCGCATCACACCTGTCTGTGCTCTATATGCTGCCATACAGCTCGTGAACCCAGCAAGGGGCTGGAGATTGAAACACACAGAGACACACAGAGACACGGGTCATCCTCAAAACAGGAATGTCCCCTTTAGTGTGTCCAGGGGCAGCTTATATAGGGATCCGTAACTGATAGTCACGCCCCAGCCAAACCCACCAGAAACCACTCTCCTGCCATCAGGAACTCCTGAGGGTCTCATGCTCAGAGCAGCTGCAAGCTGTCTCAGAGCAGAGGAAAACAAGTTGTTTACAAGAAATTCAGGATCTGGGAGTTCACCACACATGAATGCAGGCACGTGTCATTTGTCTTCCTGAGTCTGGTTTCTTTCATTTAGTGCAATAGAGAATTCAACATGTTAGCTACCTAAGACCGAACACCCAGGATCAGCTCCAGGCTCCATAGTAGTCATTGCACAGCTGACTCAGGCCTCCCAGGCAGTCCCTTTGGGTGTTGCTTGGTCCCCTGTGCTTGGCTTTGTGGTGTGCCAGTGTTCTGAGCCTTTGATGTGGTTCTTTCTAGCCCGAAACACTTAGGCAACCTCTAAACCTCGCAAGGGTGGACATGATTGACAAGTCTCACAGCAAAGTAAGAAGCCAACCCTCCCTGTCTCCCCCTCCCACCACCAGGCAGCTCTTAGGTGAGTGAAACATTGTACCTAGGATGCCAATTATTTACCACCTTCACCTCAAAGTGGTCTAGGATGGTGTTTTCCATTTCCTCGCAGCAAATAGCCTCTTATGTGTCTATTCCCTAGGAATGCGTCCAATCCAGTGAGGACTCTGGCCCCTTTAACCTTATATTATCTTCTGGGGTGGTGGCGGTGAAATTGCTTTGAGTTTATTACCCCCTTTGTAAAAGACTAATCCCTTTTATTTCTCTCAACACTATCTCCTCCTGCAGGTGGGTCTAACCTCTTGACATTTTGACAGTTCACCCTCAAGAGCTACACAGTCAACTTACAAGACATCAAAAATACCAATCTCATATTTTAAGGGAGTCTTCAAATTTGTGTTGTGCCCCATTCAGAGCTGCCCGTCTTAGCTGTGTGTAGCCCTTGTGTGGTGCATTGGACTAGAGCTTTGGAATTGCCTGGTTCTGGAGTTCTAGGATGTGGGAGTTCAGGGACCCTCTAGTGCCAGATGTTATATCACCCTCAGTGATAGAAACCAGACACAGGAAGACAAGTGACACGTGCCTGCATCCATGTGTGGCACTCACTGTTGTCCCCTTCACAGAGACAGAGAGAAGACATGATGGATGGCAGGGGCTGGGGGAAGCAGGAAAAGGGATGCTAGTGTACAGTGGGTACCGATATAGAAGACATGGTAGATGACAGGGGCTGGGGGAAGCAGGAAAAGGGATGCTAGTGTACAGTGGGTACCGATATAGAAGACATGGTAGATGGCAGGGGCTGGGGGAAGCAGGAAAAGGGATGTCAGTGTATAGTGGGTACCGAGTTTCAGTTGTGCAAGATGAAACAAGTTCTGGAGAGGGGATTATGGTATCAGTTGCCTAAGAGAAATACACTTAGTACCACTGAGCTTCCTAACAAAAACCTGGTGGCTGTTAGGTACACTCGTATGGTGACATAAAAATAAAATTCTAAAGGGAAAATACCATCACATACACTTACTTATGTATGACTTATAATGACTTATGCAGATGTCATTGATTTTATTTGGATCCTTTTTATGCAAACTGAAAAGGCATGGGTTTTTTTCTTTCTTTTTCTTTCTCGTTTTTTTTTTAAAGCAAAATATTGCATGGCCATTTTATTTTCTGGATTCTACCCAATGAGTGTAAAGCCTTGTTTGGCCCTTGGTAACAGTTACTGTCATCATGCCCTACTAGTCAGGTGTATCTCCCCTCAAAACATGTGGGATAGCTCCTGTCACGTATTTTAGGGTGAAGGAGACACAGCCGTGCTTAGGGAGGGGTCAGTGTACGGAGTTAGAAAAAGTCAGATGGCGTGAAAAAGTTGAAAAGTCGTGAGTTCTGTCCCTGTGGCTTCATTCAGAATCTTCCTTTTCTTAGTTTCTGTCTCTTTCTGGAGATGCCCTTAGAGTCCTCTTGCAGGATGCACATCGACTCTCTGTGGGTGTTAGAGCCTCTTGGGGGACAAAGAGTGAGTGCGGCTGTCTGGGTGTTATTAGAAAGGAGTCAGTACAAATTTAAAACAGATCATTTGAAAATGTAGTCAGTCGCCACTTCAGCAAACGGTCTTACATGGTAGATACGTAAGCACTGACCTTTCCTTCAAATGGGTCACATCACTCAGCGGACCATGAGATCACCTGTTGCTGTTCACAGACGGCGCAGTTCAGAAGACTGTAGAAGCTGCAGCAGCTGCTTTCTTAGCGCATTTTTGTCTTAAGCCAAAATGGAAAATGATAAGCACTTAACACCCTGTAGTGCTGACAGAATGTTCCTTCTTTAAAATCCTTAATCTCACCCGGGCGGTGGTGGCGCATGCCTTTAATTCCACACTGAGGAGGCAGAGGCAGGTGGATCTCTGTGAGTTCGAGGCCAGCCTGGTCTACAAGAGCTAGTTCCAAGACAGTCAGAACTGTTACACAGAGAAACCCTGTCTTGGAAAAAAAAACAAAAACAAAAAAAAAAAACAAAACAAAAAACAAACAACTACAAAGAAAAAAGCCTTTAATCTGGATACTGGATATAGTAAGACAAAAAATAAAATATTATTTTTAAAATGCTGTATAGCTGGGGTTGTATCTCAAGGCTAGTAGCACTTGCCTGCTATGCACAAAGCCTTGAGGTCAATCCCAGGAACACCGAACACCATGAAAATTTCGTACTTCAGTTGGACAGCCCACTTGTTGACCTCAGAGGTCTAGGGTATCACCACGCCCGTGACTGGTGTGTTGGCGAGATGTGCTTAGGAGTCACGTGCTGTGTCCATAGAGCCCTCAGTAGAAAACATGAAGAACTCCCTGCCCTTTCCTTTGCTTATTTTCGGGCAAATTCTGTGTCATTCATAGAGGGCTAGCCTGGGCAATTATGGAGTTCAATGAGATACTAGCCATTTTCTATGTTTTGAATTGCTATCAGTTAGAGAGATGTTGCTTTTGCATGCCATATCCCTGCCCCTGAATGTTCTTATATTTTTACATTCCTTTCCATATCAAGATCAATGCTAGGTCCTACATACATCCCTGACATACAAAAGCTGTGTTATTTATGGTGCAGATTTAGAATGTTGAGGCTGAAGAGGGGAATAGTGAGAGCCACAGCTTCCACTGTGTTCTCTGATGTCCTGTAGTTTCTTCTGGGAAAAAAAGCCAGGACTTTGGTGATGGCCTCTCCCTCTCAGCCTGAAGGTAATCTGAGTTTGGAGACCCATCACAGCTAGCCAGCTTGGCAAATAAACCAAACAAAACCCCCTTTTTATTCTGAAGGGGGAAAGAAGATTTGAGGTTAATCAATGATAATCAAAACGATTAATAGGCCTTTCTTTAAGAAGACCAAGTAGGAGGGCCTAATGGGATGCCTCTGGGGATAAAGCGCTTGGTGTGCAAACATAAAGGCTAGGGTTTGGAGCCCCAAAACCCATGTAAAAGCTGGCAGGTGTGGTGGTTGCCTATAATCCAATGCCTGGGAGGCAGAGAGTGGGGATCTCCTGGGCAACCTGGATAGCTAGGTTATCCAGAATTGATGAGCTCCAGCTCAGCAAGGGACTCGGCCTCAATAGAGTGGAGAGTAATTGAGGAAGGTAACTCTTGTTAACCATGGACCTCCACATGCATACACATACATGTGTGGGTGCACAGTACACACATACGCACACACTTCACAATTCTAACATGCATAACCCTCCATACATATGCACAAGTATGCTTACATAGCATGTCTATGTACGATGCTAAGCCATACTCATGTTCAGGTCAGTCATGTGCCAAGCTGTAAGTTTGAAGGTATCGGTGCTAGCATCTTTTTGTCTTCTCTTGACGTTAAAGACAAAAATAGAACAATCTTTGCTTGCTGGAAATGAGAGCTCAGCCTGAATGTTTCTGAACCGAGCACTTGGGTTTCAGTGCAAAGATTCAAATCAGTGAAAAATACTAGTGGATTTCCTGGGTTCCAGCATTCCAGATGTATGGCTCCTTTGTGAATACTCGGCTCCTGCGTGCACTTTATGCTTTGGTTTTCTGGTCTTTGTTGCTTCTCAACGAACATGAAAGGCTCCGTTTACTAAAAGTGAGAGCCCACTTGGGATATCTGTTCGGATAACTGGGTCAAAACCTACTCAAGGGTCACTTGCTCGGCTTTTATTGGCTTGTTTTTATTTGGGTTATTGTTTAAAGAGAATGTAGTATTTTCAAAAACCCAGTTGTTTGGTGCTTGGGTCTGGGATACTCTTTACCTCATGTGGATAATGATTTGTTCCGTGACCAATACATCTCAACTCAGGCCACAGGGAGGGACATAGCCAGCTTTATGCCACACCTGCGGTTTGTGTATACAGGCATAAAAATTCACACCGTGGAGTGCTTTGTCAGGCTCATAAAGTGACTTATTAGAAATGCACATTGTTTCTAAAATTCCCTGTGTCAGAAAGTGTGCAAAGACTCAGCTGCCAAGTGAAATAACCCCCTTTGGAACTGAGCGAAAATACCTCAAAGTCTGTCTGTCTGTCTGTTGCATTTTCCATGTCCCTCGGGGTTGCCTGTGAGTGACGTGGGCCAGCTCGTCCCTAGGGACAGCGAGGCTCGACAGGGCATGACTTTCTGGAGCTGAGAGGACTGTTGATGATGGTGCTGGCAGGAGACAGAGTGAGTGTCTGCTTAAGCAGAAAGACAAACAGGAAAATAATTAATAGCCAGGAGAGACATCTGCCAGAACCCGAACATCCAAACACACAGAATGCACAACCAGATACCAATTAAGGGAAAGTGTGGGGTTTGTGCTCTTCTGACCGCCTAACACACAAAGATGCCAATGAGGATTAATGGCCCAGCTGTAAAAATGATCTTCCAGTCGATAATGCTGGACCCGAGACGCATTTTAGCATGCACCAGGCTGGCTGCAGGTGTGGACCGCCGGGGTTTTCAAAAGGTGCCCTTTACAACGGGGCACATTCTGCCAAGACACAAATTATTCTAGCAACTAAGCAGAGGTACAGCATTCATCCCTACTGGCAACATCCATCTCCTTTAGTCTCAACAGAATTAAAAATATATGTAAAGCTTGTTAAAATTTAACAAAAGTCTGTACCAATCCATATTAAAAAAAAATTACAGCCAATAACAATGAATCTCTGTAGGGGTATCTGAAATAGTGATGGATTCTGCCTGACTGATTAGTGTCAGTGGCATCGCGAAACAATAGCAACAACAAAGAGCACTGCCTTTTCTTTCCCATTCTGGCTGTGTCCTTAAGAACCCTGCTCTCTCTGCCTGGAAGGTGTGCCCCCACCCACCCAGGAGAGGACCTTGTGATTACCGCACAAACCCCTCAGCAATCCTGTCACCATCCGGGCTCTCCGCGAGCATCCCAGTGCACAGAATGAAGAGCTGGTTTGACTTGCTGCAGACTACATAGCGCATCCTTATGTGTTTTAAGAATCTCGAAATTCCTCGTAAAGCCCTGGAACAGATGAGTTTCTCTTTCCCAGCACAGCAGTGGTGTCCCTTTCCCAGTCCCTGCCATGTTCACCTGGATAGTCAGCCGGGCTGTTTGTAGCCTGTGAGGGGTCTTCGTGATTATCTCCCTTTCCCAGGTGGGGAGGCTGAGGTCAAGGGTGCCGGATAAGTTGTCTAGAGTTGGAGGGCAGTTCTTATCTGTGGCCCACAGGCCAACAGCGCGCACGTTGCACCCTGTTCTGTTAGTTCCTCTTCACGTTTTGTACAAGATCCTTCTAGCCCACCTTTGTTCTTTACGGATGCCTGTGAGGCTCATGGGAGGTGAGCACATTTGGAATACGGGCCGGATTGATACCCAGTGAGGTGCCCGTCGTTGTGACTGCAAATAATTGTGAAGGTTTGCTTTGATTTCCCAGTTCCTTCCTGCTGCTGGAAAGAGTTTTCAGAAAAGAGAGAGGATGGAGTAGGGCTGACTAGAGGCCCGGCTCTGCCTTTGCTCGCCAGCACTTACTTTCTGTGAATGAAGGGCCAGTCTAGAAGGGGTTACCGTGATGCGTACCCCACTTCTCATTCAGTCATAGGCTCTGCGGGGCCTAGAGATCACTTTGACCTGTCCTCGGGGTCAGCATAGGCCAGTCAGGCCATGCGGGGGAACATCTTAGCTACCTGGAAAGGTCTCTGCATAAGTCACACTTGTCCTCGAGGTTGTGTGGCAGAAATGTTCACTAAAATTCTTGATTATTTCACTTCTTTTTTTAAATTTATTTTTAAAAAAACCCTATCTTTTCTCATTTTACAAGCCAAATCCAGTTCCCACTCCCTCCCCTCTATTTTTCCTCCCCCATCCTACCCCTAAGGCTTCCCATGGGGAGTCAACAAAGTCTAGCACATTGCTTTTGAGGCAGGACCAAGGCCCTCCCCACTATATCTAGCAAGGTATCCCTCCAGAGAGAATAACAACCTAGATGCTCCTCAACTGAAGAATGGATAAAGAAAATATGGTACATTTACACAATGGAGTTCTGCTCAGCCCTAAAAAACAAAAACAAAACAAAAAAAACAGTGACATCTTGAAATTTGCATGCAAATGGATGGGACTAGAAAAAGCCATCCTGAGTGAGTTAACCCAGACCCAGAAAGATGAGCATGGTATGTACCCACTCATAAGTGAATACTGTAAAGCAAAGGATAAGGAGCCTATAGTGCATGACCCCAGAGAAGCTAGGTAATAAAGAAAACCCTAAGAGAAACTTACATAGAACCCCTGAGAAGGGGAAATAGACAAGATTACCTGAGAAAATTGAGACCATGACGATAAGGGGGAGAAGGGGAGGAGAAGAGGAGGAGAAGAGGAGGAGAAGGGGAGGAGAAGGGGAGGGGGGAGGAGAACTTGAGGGAACAGAATGGTCGAGATGGGGGAAGGACAGAGATGGAGAGCAAGGAAAAGAGGTATCTTGATTGAGGGAGCCATTATGGAACTAGCAGGAAACCTGGCATTAGAGAAATTCCCAGGAATCCACAAGAATTATTTCACTTCTAAATCCATCCTGGGTCTCATACAGACAGGAGGGATAAACATCCCCCCCCCCATGTATGTATATATATGTGTGTGTGTCTTCCTATTCTAATATAGCAGAAGGTTGTTTTTTCTCTAGAGCCCACTGAGCTCTGAGAAATGATAGTGCCTTTTACCAGCCTGCCCATTACCACGGAGAGCTAACAGCCTTCATGTGAATGATGTCTTCAGATCTGAGCATTCCAGGGCGAGGTGCTCAGCTGACAGGACATGTATCTCATCATTTTTAATGAGCGTGGCAAGCTGATTCCTTTTAGTGTTAAGTCTCTGTTCGAGTTTCCAAAACATGTGGCTATGCCACGACCTGAACGGAATGGGAGTTTACTGGCACTGGGACATCTGCGCGTAGGATCCCTCACAGGCATTAAAATAAGCAGGAGGTGAGCCATTGTCTGTGTGTTAACCAGGGATCCAGCTGAGACAACAGGAAAAGCGGCTTTGTCGCCAGAGCGACCCCACGGGGTAGGCTTGTCAAGCTCAGGGCCACCAAGGCAGCACTGGGACCCCCAGCTAAATCAGAAAACCTGTTAAATCCATGAAGCTGTCACACTCAGCTGTAGCTACCTACCTTTTCTTTGCCAATTGAAAGGTAACCTGAGAATGATCATTGCAAACTACACTTCTAAATGTTCATTGCTTTCCCTGGACCGGATGTCTTCATCCTCCTCTTGAACCTGGTGTCAGCCAGCATGCTCCAGAAGTTCTGAAGAGCGCTGTTTCCAACAGCCTAGAGAGCCATGCAGGCAGCAGATGAGAGCCGGAGAACTGGGAAAGCAAAGCGATTGAAAGTTCTTTGGATGCTTGCCTGATCCAACCTGACCCTCAGCATTTTAATAGTTATACAAGAAAATTTCTGTAATTTTGGCCTGATGATTCTAGTTGTTGAATATGCCCAGTTTATGCTTCATTTCTGCCCTGTGTGTAGCTACCCTTGGTCCCAGTAGTCAATAATTTGATAATCAACTTCAGTTATTGAAGTGTTAGAATTGTCTGTAATCTTGGAATGTTTCTCCCTCATTGAAACTACGTTGGGAGCTTCTCACAAATCACAATAGTGTAGATGATACTTATTTGCACGTGGAAAAATGTCAGAATTTCCATGGAAACAATAAGATTTATGCTCGCAGCAGCACCTTTTAGTACTTTTAAAGTATTTTTTGTTATGTTTTTAGCTTTTGAATTATGCTCGATCTTGGAAGGAGCTCTGCTGAATTCTCAGGCCAGAACATATTTTTAAAACCCTGCATTTGGAGATCATTGATCTAAGAGTTGCTTTTCTTGGAAGGGGGCTGCCATGTAGAGCTGGCATGCCTAGGATTATGAACTGGTTGAGAAATATAAAGTTGGGCATTTTGTTAAGCAAAGATTCTCCCCTCCTTTCCAAAATCGGAAAGTTTTAAAAGTAAAATATCTCTTGTAAATAATTGATCTTCTCTCTGATCCTTAAGCTCCCTAAGTCCCTGGATCTTGTCTACTGAATATTTACGTTTATATCCATAGACCTGAGTTGCTATCAGCCCAGGTAATGAAGCTTCTTTTGCAGTGGACAGGGTCAGTTATGAGAATACAAGTGGTCAGGCCATCAGTGACCATTGAGGATGTCTCTAGGTGGGGCATCTTTATCAACCTTCCCGTCAACACCCAGGGAGCATTGCAGAAGAGGAGGCAGAAAGAGCTGGAGGATGCAAAGAAGCGTTGTCTCTGGATACCGCATGGCTATTGCATTGGAACTCACAGTTGAGGTTACCTATGTAAGACCTGTGGAAGATCAGGCTAGCTTAAATTCCAGTGTGGATGGGGAGGAGCTCATGAAGTCCCATCCCTAACTGAAGAGCTATTAGCAGTTGACAGCTACTGGAAGAGAGAATCATTCCTGGGGTGGGAGTGGCCACCAGTAAGTTGTCCATGCTCCAGTGTATGGCCCCACCCTCATGCACAAATGGACAATACTAATTGAGGTTAGTGGGTCATTTGTTTTTTTTTCAAGAAGCCATGCAGTAAAGTAGATGTGATCACATTTCATTGGATACACATATGGAATTCTCAAATAATACATTTTGAAAATAATTTAATTGGGCGATGAGAGAGAGAGAGAGTCATCTATGGAAGTGACAGCTTTTCCTCGGTTATTGGGACTCTCACATGTTTTTATTCCGTGACTGTCTTAGATGAGCATGTCCCCCTACTTGCACTGTTAGGAGAGTAAGGCTTCAGTCAGAACTGCATCCTGTAATCAGGTAAGTTAGGGCTGAGTGAGGCTGACTGCGTTTGGCAGCTTCTTACCCTGCAGCCTTGGCGGGGGTGGGGTAGTCATGGCTGTACCAGACTCAGCTGTAAGCAGTCCTTGCTGGGGAAACATTTCAGTCCGTTGTAACTGTGGGTATGGCACTGGTCCCTTGAGATTATAGTATACATTTTATTTTTTGTATTTGCTGTCATTTTATTTTTGTCTATTTTACATTTATTTGTGTGTGTGTGTGTCTGTATACATGTTCTTACATATGTGCATGAATTTGTGGAGGCCAGTGATTGACGCTGGGTGTCTTCATCTGTCCCTGTTCATCCTATATTTTCATACAAGCTTTTCACTGAACCTGATTCAGCTAGGTTGGCTGGCCAGAAAGCACTTGGGGTTCACCTGTCTCCATCTCATCAGTGGTGGGCTTTCATGCATGTGCGACTGCACCCAGATTTTTACGTGGGGGTTGGGGATTGAACTCATGACCTCATAATTGCCTAGCAAGCTCTTTACTAACTAAGCCATCTCCCCCACACCTCCTCCCCTCCCTCATTTTGAGATAAAGTCTTTCTATATAGCCCAGGCTGGCCTCTAATTTTCCATACCCCTGCCTCTCCTCCTACTGAGATGACAGACGCTCACCGCCACTTCTGGGTGTAGTCATATAAACTGTGAGAGTACCACTTTGATGTTCACACAATGACCAAATTGCCCAATGATACAATTCTCAGAATATAGCCCCATCGTTAAGTAATATAAAACTACATATCTTAGTTTCTCTCCACAGCCCCATGAGCCAGTATTATATAATTGTGTGTGTGTGTGTGTACATATATAGAGGGAAATACAGATATAGATAAAGAAGGTCACAGAGTTTAAGGAAATCCAGAGTAAACAGCCAAGGGAAGTTGAAACCCATATGCAAACAGTAGACTTGTGCTACCAACCAATAGACTAGACCAACTTGAGTTTCAATAACCACGCAGTTGGGATTGTGTGTGTTTGATCCAGGCAGAGAGAAGAGTGGATTTGTGTCTGCAAAGGACCCCTTCAAAGCACCTGCTCGCCATCGTCTGAGAGTCAGTCATTTCACCAGGAAGCCGGCAACAGCATTTTAGTCAGCCTTTCCATTGGCTTGCGGGAGCTCCCACTTAAAGGGTGCTGCCGGGATGGCATTGATGCTGGCCGCCATACCCCCTTTCCTTCCACCCTCCTCCTTTTCTTTTTCGTCTCCCTTTTCTTCAATGCAGGGTTTTGTTATAGAGCCCAAGCTAGGCTCAAATCTGTGATCCTCCTGCCTCAGCCTCTCAAGCACCGGGTTATGGGTGTGCTCCTAGGCCTCCCTTTCTTGTGTCCCGTTTCAGACGACAGCTCCTGCTTTAGTTTAAGCACTGCTTGTGCTGGGCTCCTATAGGGACAGCCAATAACTTGATAACTGGATACACTTGCGGTTTTCCTTCCTTAAATTACCTTGTATTTCAGCAGAGACCTTCTGCGGGTCACAAGCCCATGTTCTTGAAATGGTAATTGGATTGCCAGTAATTCCCAAGGAAGAGGAGAGGCCATGTCTGTTTGGATTCAGATAATACCAGGTGGCCCTCTGCGTCCACACTTACAGGCTGAAACATGCTGCCTTCTTTCCAGGTGGTTGCTGCCACGCCCTATCTCATTGTGTCTTTTTCTTCTGTGGTCTTGGGGTTGGAACCCAGACCCTCGTGTCCTGGACCAGTGCTCTGCCTCTGAGCCACATCTTCAGTCCTTCCTTAAACTACCACCTACTCTATGCTATTCTTAATTAATAGCACAATGATAAGAATAAATGCAGTTCATTGTGAGTACTTCAGCAAGGCTCCTGGCACATGCGTTATCATCCAGTGAGACACAGCCCTGTGGGTGCCATCTCCTGGGACACTCACTGTTAGAATGCTGTTCTTCAGACTTCAGGCCCTGGAATCAAACCCTCAGCAAAGAGCCAAGTACTCACAAGAATGTGACATGGTCCTGACGCTAGGCACACTATTGGAGAATACAGCTATTCCAACAGTGCACATCTCCCTGCTCTTATCCAGAGGAGAAGGAAAAGAATAAACTTAGAGAGTTCCTCTCCTGGGGCCACTGTGCATTTCTTAAGGGCTTCTTCGGGCAGATCTTACCTGGTTGCCACCCAGAAGATGCCCTTTCCATGCACAGACCGTGAGGGCACTTTTAATTCACTCATGAGTCTTTAAAACGTTTGTTGTGTGTGTGCGTGTGTGTGCGTGTGTGTGTGTGTGTGTGTTTTGGTTTTTTTTGTTTTTGTTTTTTCGAGACAGGGTTTCTCTGTAGCTTTGGAACCTGTCCTGGAACTAGCTCTTGTAGTCCAGGCTGACCTCGAATTCACCTGCCCCTTCCTCCCAAGTGCTGGGATTAAAGGCGTGCGCCAGTACCACCCAGCTAAAATAAAAATTAACTGCATCCATTTATTTATTTGGCAAGGGGAGGGATGCACAGTGCACGGCACAGAGTGAATGTGGAGGTCAGAGGTCAACCTACAGGTCTCTTCTTTCGTAATGTGTGTCCCAGGGATTGAAGTCAGGTCTCCAAGGTCAGTGGCCAGTACTTAAGCCTACTCGCCAGCCTTGCCTGCTGACTCATATTGTCAGCTACAACGAGGAGGACAAGAGAATCCAAACCAACTTATCCAGTTCTAGCTAAGCACAATGCTTGCATGTTTAACTTCAAACCTCACAATGACTCCAAGAAAAGTTTCAGTGTCTTCTCTTGGCCATTCGCTGGCCGGGGAGGAGGAGGGGAGGGTTGGTAGTGGAAGTGAAGTGAGCCGCCCAAGGTCACATTATTCTCAGGCCTTGGATGCAAGATCAGCTACTTCTACCATGCACTACACTGAAATAGCCAAAAGCACTTTTTTTTCAGGAAGAGATGGCCTGTACCCTTTCTTTTTCTCCAGTCTTAGAGACTGGATTTCTAGAAATAATCCCATCAACTTACCAAAAGCTGAATATGCTATGCAGTTAGAACTGAGCTTCTACTGGAAAATGTCAAAATCTTACAAATATAATCCAGGCTCTGAGATAGGAAGGGAAAAAAGTGTCAGATCCCCACTTTATAAATAAATCGCCAAATGCTTGGCAAGTGTGTGATTGGGCATGCTGCCTGCTCTCATGTGCTTATCAGCAGGAGTACAATCCTAAAACCACTTCTGCCAGGCCAGCATGGCACAGCCAACACACATCACATGTGTCTCAAAAGCCAGCCTCTGAAAAAGAACCTCTTGGCTGAATCACATTGAATTAAAACCAGGTAACCCACACGACTGGTTACCCCTGGTAAGCTGAGGCAGGAGGATCAGAGGTTTGAGGTTGGACTCCACAGTGAGTCACTGTGTGAAAATGAGAGGAAGAAGGAGGAAGGGGAAGTATAGGGAGGAAGGGGAACTGGAAAGGTTGTTGCGTGTGTCTGTGTTCTTGTTAGGCCTGAGAATGTAAGCTGTCCTCTTGTGCACAGGATAATGATAGGGAATTCATAAGTGAGTTGGTGTTTTTGTCAGAGTTTTCATCCTCACTTCAGCCAGGAGCTCATCCACATACCCACTAGAAGGTGACCAGCATCAGAGAATCATCACTATGTGATTTCCAATCTTTACTTTGTACCACCTAGGTTGAGAGGGAAGGTTGGTTCATCTAACTTTGCTCTACAATGACTACCAAGATGATTTAAAATGTTACATGGGAATCTTCCTGTGCTTTGAGGATGTCCTTCAAAGCCTTCCTTTTCTGCTAAGCCTGGGTTCATAGGGCAAGAATGTTTTCCTAATGCCAGACCCTATCAGAACCACAATGTTGCCTGTGGCTGGCCTCCAGGGTCCTGCCACCTCCCTCTGTTTACATGCACCCATCAGGCCAGAATAACCTGAGGTGGGCACAACAGGACAGGAATAGGAAGGAAGGAAAGTGTGCCCACTGCCCCCTAAAAGAGGCCAACCCAAACATCTCTTCTAGGCTGTGAGGGCAGGAAGTGGCTGGAAAGATATTCCCTGATGGCTTAGGATATGCAAACATTGTGGGTTGGGATCGTGCATGTGTGCACATGTTAGAGATAAAAAGCAACTTTGCTAACATAAAAATAATTTGAGTGTAACTGAAATAGACTAATAGCAATAAATCCAAGCAAGACAGCAAGAGGCCGTCAGCAGCTCAGGCCTGGAGGCCTCTTGCCCCGAGCTGCCTCCACACTGGTCACTTTCACCAGCTCTGTCCAGAGAAGAAACTGAGTAGGCATTGGTTAAACACTGAGGTCATGCACCGCCTTGTCTCTAACTTCTAGCCTGTGTAGCACTCGGAAGTCGCCTGGTTTGAGGATAGCCTGGGCTAAATAGCAAAACCATCATAAAAACAAAGGGAACAAAGAAAGGGAAGAAGGGAGAGAGAAAGAGAGAGAGACGGAGAGAGAGAAAAGGAAGAAAGGAAGGAAAGAAAGGGAAGGAGAGAGACTCATAATGTAGTTCAAGCTGACTTAAACTCACTATGTAACCCACACAGCTGGCTGTGAAAGTATGATGTGTGATTTCTCTACCCATAGGATTGCAGGTTTGCTCCACTACCCAGGAAGCTCTCAGTCCTGGGCAAACTGAGTCACATCACAGACACCTGGTGTTGAACCCTCTCCTTGACCATGTAGAGGTGGCCCCGTTTTCCCTTTGTTCTTAGATAAATGACTATCTTCTCATGGAAAGAATACCATTGAAAGGAAACTGTGCTTCTTCGATTGTTTCCAGGATTGCACTGTGCACTGGGAAACAAATCCAAGGGCACTGAAAGCTGTCTGAATAGTCACAGGCAACTGGCCCACCCATCCACTTTCAGACACTGCGATGCGCTGTTGAGCGGTGTGTTAATGGTGTCGCTGTTATAGGCAGTGCTCTTTCACTGAAAAGGTCTACAATGTGTACTCCAAAACAGCTGTCTCCTTCCTTGGTGTTCCTTCTGCAGTAGGTGCCTCCAAACCCCATGGCTAACTCTCGTTAACACAGGATATGAAATGCCCCCCATGGGCGCATGGGTTTGGTTGGACACTTTGTCCTCCTAAGGTGGTACTGTTTGGGACGTTGAGGAGCCTTCAGTAGAGGAGGAAGTGAGTTACTGGGGGTGAGCCTTGAGGGTTAGAGCCCAGTTTCTGCTTTCGACCTGTTGAGATTTAAGCGAGCATCCATCCCTGTCATGATGGGCTGTATCCTCCAAGCATGAGCTGAGATAAATCCTCCCTCCCGTAGGTTGCTTTTATCGGATATTTTATCACAGTGATATAAGATATAGCTGACATATGTCCCAACCCCTACTGCTTTCCATCAGGCCTCAAGCCATCTTTCTCTATTCCATGAGACATCGGATTCCCAGGCTTGGGAGACTCACCACTGCGCTCACGGTGAAAGTAAACAGTAAACCAGAGAGCCCATCAGACGTGGGGCTCTCAGAAGGACACTGTCAATTTCTTTTTTGGATTTTCGACATAGGGTTTCTCTGTAGCTTTGGAGCCTGTCTAAGAACTCGCTCTATAGACCAGGCTGGCCTTGAACTCACAGAGATCCTCCTGCCTCTGCCTCCCGAGTGCTGGTATTAAAGACGTGTACTACCACTGCCTGGCTGTGTCTCGATATTTGTTTGTTTTTGAGACAGATCTGACTGTCTTGGAACTACCACATATGATAGGCTGACTGGCCAGTGATCACCAGGCAACTCTGTCTCACCTCCCCAGTACTGGGCCTATGAGGGCATGCCCCCATTACTGGCTTTATATGTGAATCCTAGAGGCCAAATTCAGGTTCTTAATGTTTGTGTGGTAAGCACGTTACCAACTGAGCAGCTATCTCTCCAGTCCAAATTAAGTATTTTTATTTTTTTTAAAAGAATTTTTTGCTTTGTTTTATGTGTGTGAGCATTTTGCCTGCATGTCTGTGTGTGTACCACATGTATGTCTGGCAGTCAGATGATGATACAGATGGTTGTAAGCCACCAGGAGGGGGCTGGGAGCCTAACCCAATAACCCAGGTCCTCTGAAAGAGCAACAAGTACTGAACCAGCTCTCCACCCACCCCACCCCACCCCATTAGTATTTAAATCCTTGCAGGTTGTTTCTCAAGATCAAGAAGCAATCTCTAAAAATGCTTCACTTCCAATGTGATCGTCCCACCCGCATTTCAGTGCCTGTATTTTGTGTGATGTGATCAAAGTGGCCAGGGTCCGTTTTTGCTGAAGGGCACCTGATTGGCTACAGATAGAACTAGCAATGTCATGTCCACTCAGGAGACCTTGAGTAGGTACAGGGAGCACTAAGAAGAAAGGCGAGAGCTGGGGAGAGATGGCTCAGCCCCAAAGAGCACTTCCCGCTCCTCCTGAGGACCTGAGTTCAGTTCCGCACCCAGGTTCAGCAGTTCGCAGCCGTGACTCCAGCTCCAGAGGACCCAAAGGGTCCAGATCCTGTGGGCACCTGAACTCATGCACACATAGCCCACATGCAGAGACATACACCTACCCACGGTCAAAAAATAATACTAAAAATAAATCTTAACAAAGGACGACCATGACATGGAACCAGAAGTTGGCAGAGAGACAGCTGTTCGATTCCTGATTGGAGGAAGTTTCGTGTTTTGTGGTATAGTCATGAGTTGTTTCACAGTGCGGGGACCTTCTTCAGAATGTATCACTGGGTGATGTGGTCACTGTGTGGTCATCAACTTGTAACTGGGCACATTTCAATAGTACAGCCTACTGTACAGCGAGATGTTGTACAGTCTAACTTACTATACACACAGGCCTTTTTCTTAGCTAAATGTATTAGGAGATATCTGACCATATGGAAAACACTTAGAATATTTGGTACATGATAAAAGTATTAGGTGTTTCTGTTACTAAAATATGCTCGTGTCATATTCCTTCCGTATAAAGGAAGGAATGGAGAACAGGAGGAAAGGTATAGACCCAAGTACACTAGTGGCCAGAGCATACAAAAACCTCTTGATAGCCGTGAGTGTGTGTGCGTGTGCGTGTGTGTGCATGTGTGCCACAGCCCTGATCCACAAGGTGACAGGCTGTGTGTCTACATCCAGGGTTCTTAATTCCTCTGGGCCTCTGGGCTTCTCTTCAGGAGCCAGCAGGTTAGAGAAAAGCCAACTTGCTTATCTTCTTGTTTCTGTATAGACGAGATCCAGGCATACTGCAGAACAGGCAGTACAGGGTGTTCATGCTGCCGGGAATAGCACCTCAGTTAGTCTGTCATGAGCAGAGTGGTTTGCCAAGAAAACAGAATACTCGTGTGTATGGAAAAACGCATATTGCTGCATACTTTATCACCTGGGTTACTCTTGTTTGCTTATTGGGTTAACCGTGTGGGCATCGGGTCAAGCTGTAAAGCTGGCTTTGGTGTCTTACCCTCTGCTGATAGAATTAAGGTCCTTAACATGGACCTGCAGTTAGTATTCTGGTTATATATGTTAAGTAGCCTGAGGACTCTGGTATTTGAAATAGAACCTTTGGAAAGAAGGTAAAACAAGCCTGTAAGCCCCTGAGGATGGACCATGAAGAGGCTCACTCACTTTTGAATTAGGTATTTCTTTAAAAAAGCCAAAAGATCCAGCACCTCAGTCAGTTAAGATGAGTCAGCTCATTGCTGATGTGACGGTTCCGCAGAGTCAGGTCCCTTCTGTGGAGCTGAGGGCTGTTTGGAAAGCACCGAGAAGTGGAGATTTACCCAGAGGTCAGATGGAAGCGGCCCCCTATGTGTACTAACTAGTACAGAGAGCAGCGATAGACTGGAATTGCCGAGTCAGTAGGATCCCTGTGCCAGCACATCTGCTTAAGCTCTTTGACCAAGTCACAAGACTATTGAGGGCTGCCTAGTTGTTAGCAAACTCACCTGCCACAATCAATCAGATGACTTGGCCACCTCCATTATGGTAGCCAGATGAGGAAAGCACCTTCATATATGCCCTGTGGTCATGTACTTTCCATTTGGGTATTATAGAAACATTAGAAACAGGCAAACGATCTGGTCTGTCTGTGACTGGCAGCTGTTAATGGCATGCCCTGTCTACCCCATATCCTAAAGCATTTTCACTGTAGGCTCTTGGTTTATTTTTGAGACAGAGTCTCTCTCGTAGCTCCAGCTGGCCTCCCGCTCACTATGTGGCCTTGAGCTGGTGCCCCACCTCTACCTGTCCAGTGTGGAAACTCTGGGCATGCTCTACCATGCCCATCAGGCATGCACCACCATGCTGGGCTTTGTGTTCTTTATCATACTTGTTCCTCAACACAGTTTTCGCTGAGATGTGAAGGTGAGAAGCTTCCAAGGTTAGAAACTAGAGGCTTGGAACACCCATCTCGGTCTTTCTCAGGGCTGGGGTGTGGGGGATTACCAGAAGCACCCAGCGCCAGCTCTTGGGCTGGAGCGGTAATTCAGTACAGACTTTGGACTTGAGCGTTTATTCTTAGGAGCCAAGGAGCTTTTTATAACATATCTAGGATTACATGACCTCAAAGCTGCAGGGTTCACCATTGTATTTATTAACTCACAGTGTTTCAGAATGACTACTGGTTTCCATGTGATAGCTTAGTGTTCCTCATTCCATGCATTGAAATTGAGGATCTTGTTGAGGTCTCCAGCATCAAGGGCAGCTGCAGTTTGGAGCGCCTATTTGTGGACGTGCGTTATCATCTCTATTTAATTCAAATGCAGCTTAATGTTAGAAATGGAATTACTTTTCATATCTCTGTCACTGTGGAAGAAACAGTTCAGCAACCACTGCCCTTTAGGCTCCTAGTTCACTTTTGATTGTAATTTCCAAACAGGACCAAGTTGTATGTATATAGTAGAGAAATCATCTCTAGGCTTAATGTACTTGATAATACACCCTCTTCCTTCATCTCCTTCTTTTCTTTTTCTAACAAATCTAGAAAGGAGGCAGACTCAGCGTTTAAAATGCTTGTCATATGAGCATGAGGATCAGGGTTCAAATCCCCAGACCCCTGCTAAAAAGCCAGCTGCTATGGCAAAGAACGGTTTGCGGATCAGGTCAGCTAGCCTGTCATAGCAATGTTCATAGCAGTGAACAAGATACCTCGCCTCTGACGGGGCGGGAGGTAAAGGCTGATACCTGCCATTGTCCTAACCTTCACAGACAGCACACTGAACACTTATGTGCATGTGTGTGTTGTGTGTACCTGTGCTTGTACGCACGCACAGCATAGCACACCTCATGTGCATGCGGACATTTAGAAAGTCTGGATGAGTTCCTCTTGTATCACTTCTAGTGTTTTCCTGCTTGTATTTCATCTGAACTCCCCTGATGGCAGGTCGTTCTGCAAACAGATGGCTTCAGCCTTTGTATTTCTGGAGCCTGTTTTGTCCCGTGCTCTGCTCCACTGTCTGAGAACCCTGCTGACTTTTGGTCAGGGTGAGATATTCTTGCACACCACCTACTTGTTCCGTGGGTTCCTGGCCACCCGCTGTTTATCTGGGCAACACCACAGGAAGAATGTTTAAATGTGGAAGCGGCTTCTGACATGTCAGAGGCCGCAGGCTCGGGCCATTTGTGAGTTGTGATCTCCAATTTGCTAGAGAATAGCTACTTATTTTCTATCAGTCTCCCAATTACAGGATTATTTGTAGACGGTCATCCACCCAAACCCCATGCTGTATTTTTCTCCTCTGTAACATTTGCATAACAAATTATCATTTTATAAACAGTCCTTATGTTACATTGTTGTTGTTAGTCCTGATGTCCTAGAGATGAATGCATTGTCATTAAATGCTTCAAAGCACTTAGACTTAATAAAGTAAATGAACCAAAGTTATTTCCTCATAATACACTATAAATACTATAGATTCAGCTGTCGGATCTTCCCGGTATTGATTCCAGCCTGTAGCTCATACTTTGCTCTTTGCAACAAATGCAGTTGGTCCCAGGTGTGCAATTGAGTGTGAGGCATTACTTTCCATTGTAAAATTATACAGTGTAGTGATTAGTATCACCAAGCCCAGAAAAACTCAAATTAATTGCAGCATTAGTCCCTGTAATGGCAGGTCCATAGGGCACATGGAAAAGGTAAGAGCGGTTCTGTGTCTTTCACACGTTTAGAGATGTGTGGCCATGAGTTTTCTGAGTCGGGTCAGGTCTGATGTGGTTAGTGTAGGTGCTCCATGCTTCCCTACTTGTCATGAGAAGTAAAGGCAGCTAGCTACCTTATTAGACATGTGAGAAGGGTTTTATAATAGATGAATCCATGTCTGAGCAGATGGGCCCTGGGGAGGGTCATCATGTGTCTCTGCCGTGTGCTATTCCTGAAGTGTGAAATATTCTCTCTGCTCAGATGGCTGGGGAAAGCCACCGCCCCCACGGAAGCGTTTCATGTCAGGCTGTCCAACAGAAAGCCAGATGAGCCACATATGACAGTTGAAATTTTCTAGTTGACATCGTTTTAGCATTGCGTTTTATTTAGCCTAGCATATCTATTTAGCATATCTAGCATATTTCCACTGATGTCAAAAAAAACGTATCGTTGGGATTACCACTTTTATTTATTTATTTTTAACTTCGTCTTGACACCCAGTTGTGTTTTTCTGCTTATAGCTTGTGGAAGCTTAGCTGAGTGGCTTCTAGATGCTCAGCGCCTGCCTGTGGCCGCTGGTGGATGCGCTGTGCACTGCAGGCCTGATATGATAGAATTAAGTCATTCATTGACTGACACTTCAGACTGGGGGCAGAAAGGGATCATGTGAGATGCCCATTCCTATGTAAAATAAATAAATAAAAATCACTTCTTGAGTTAGGAAATGCTGGCAGAACTTTCCAGAAAACAAAATAAATAAATAAAACCGTTTCTGATGTTTATTTGCTCAGGTTGAATGCCTTCACCCTGCAGAGTTGACTGTTTTCATGGGGGTGGGGGAAGGAAGGAAAGCAGAACGGATTTAATGTTAGCGATTTCTTTAAGGAAATTAAAACTCTACATCAGAAAGCCATAGTGTGAAGGAGTCTTTCTCTTTCTGCTCGTGTCTGGGTCTGGTGTTGCCATAGTTACATACATGGGACACAGCAGAATTAAACCTTCTAGTTATCATCACAGCGCTTTGGTTCTTGGATCACTTTTCAACTGAAGATGTTTCTGTTCTATCAGGTATGCCCCCTGACAAAATCAAGTTTCTCTTTGACATTTGCAGAAAGCTAATGTTATTGGTTTAAGTTTTTTCATTTATTTTTATGTAAGCACGTGTGTATGTGTCTGTGTGAGTGAATGTCACATGTGTTTCTGTGTTTGTGGAAGCCAGCAGTGGGTGTTAGATCCTCCAGAGATGGAGGTGCAGGTGTTTGTGGACCTCTGGATTTGGGTATTAGGAACCAAACTTGGGAGCAGCGAGTGTCCTTAACCACTGTGCCGTCTCTCCAGCCCCAAAGGTTAATGTTTTGATTTAGTATGGCCAGTGATCAAATGTCACTTTGATGCTATTTCTGAAGTTTCCCAGCCCACATGCAAGTGTAAAACCACACTCACATATCAATAACCAGTGTTCATTCACAAGCACTTGATGCTGATCTGACCTCCTTCCCTTGTTCTTCTCTCGAGTACAGCTACTTTATGCCATTCCCTTTCCCGAGAGAAGGGACGATAACTATCAGTTCTGAGTGAGGTGGCCAGCAGTCTTCCTGGCTGTACGAAAGTGTTAACCCTCATTTTGACAGCCTCTGACTTCGGAGTTTCTTGCTGTTAACTGTTAAGACATTTTGGTAGATTACTGACCTCAAGTGACTTGTAGCAAAGACTGGGGCTTGGAATAAACTTGAAATGTATCTATCGTCTATACAATGTTGGCCTCTCCTGCAGGTTTGGCCCAGTCTTTAAACTTGATACATTTATTGAAGGGAAGTAACTGGTAAATTATTATATAATAGTAGTAAATTCCATCCTGGATCAGATTTTGGTAAGGCTCCTCCAAGTTATGTTCACAGCCTTAGCCTTCTGTATCTGCCCTGTCCTGACCTGACCTTAGAGTCCTCTTACCAGTTTGCTGAAGCTCCTTTCACAGTGCCTCTGGATTCTGATCAGGTGCCTCTTCCATTTAGAAATCCCTTGCTTGCCTTCAGCAAAAATTCCTCCATCCTTGATGTCACCCTTAGAAATCTTCCACCCACTGATTTTCTCTTCTCATTCCTGTGTTCAGACCTAAATCCACCGGTCTCTTTTTCCTATGTAGAGTTTAACCTTTGATGAACATGAAAGGCCTTTGTTCTTTTCTTTAACCAAATGGTCCATACATGGCCCAGAAAGCTCATGCATACTGTCAGCACTTTTATTGTAGTATACACGTGGCAAACTTTCATGTCGTCCCATTCCGGACATCAAACAACGCGACTTGAGGTAGGCTAATGTGAATTGCATGGTTAGAATTGAAGTGCATACGTAGAAAATTCATTGTTTGTCACCATCATTATACATCTTACTCTGCTTACATCCAAGCTGTTTAGACTGTTTATAAAATGCCAAATTTGCTGGCCCTGGTAGCATACATCTTTAATGCCTGAATCGCTGCAAGAAGGTAGGCAGACCTTGGTGAGCCAGCCTGGTCTACATAGTGAGTTGCAGACCAGCTAGGTATACACAGTGAAACCCTGTCTCAAATCTCAATCTTGTGGAATTCTTATGCTTTGACTTAGTTTGGTCAATGGGAAATGGTACACTTTATGCAGATAGGTGTCACCCGCTGGTGTTAGATACTAAGTTGCAATGGTGGCTCAGAGGTGAGGTTTAATGTACTGTTATTCGCTCTCAGGAAGTCACTATGAGTTTGCATGGAAAATGTCTGGCAGAAATACGCTTCCCACCGCCAAGGTGACGCAGAACTGTGTTGGAATCTCATCCAGTCATGTTTGCTGTGGAGAAACTCTCCTTGGGTAGTGACTGGGCCCCATTGGGAGAACATATTTCATTGCAAATGCCTTTTCCTGACCTGGGGATAGCAGTGTGGTCCCAGAGGGTATGGGCACACTGAGTGTTAGCAGCCCATTTCCTGCCCCGTTGTCTTTCCTCAGCGTACAGCTATTGTACAAGTTATACAAACGAGGTTGAGAAAACTGTATTGTGTGACTTCAGTATTCCATTTCATTGAAAATGAGTGTGAAAACTCCCCAGAGCCTCCTCCAAGACGGCAGCAGCTTCTAGACCTTGGGACAGGCTCCTGCTGACCTGTCTCCTTGGGAATATCTGTTTGGACTTAAGGCTTTCATGCCTTGTGGAGAAGATGCTTTCCATGTGTGTTTAAACCTCAATACATTTCTGTGCAGTTGTTTTTAGAATGGAGCCTTTTATGATTTAAGGAGATTAGCTCTTCCCGGAAGCAAAACAAATTTAATTCTGAGTTAAAACCTCTGTTCAGGGCCTTCTCTACTACATGGGGTCGAGGATCGCCACTTTTCAGGGAGGGGTTTTATTCCCATGTGATAGAATCAAGAACTACATTTCTGTTAGAAAGGTGGCGATCTTGAAACCCAGCCCTGTAGGAGCCAGTTGGCATGGATACATTTATATGAATGAGACAGCCCTCCCACCCATCCCACTCCCCATCCTGCTTCTGCTGGGAAAAGAAAGAGAACAACAAGCACTAGGGGCAGTGATAAGAGGTGAAGAGATGGGGCACTCTGTCCCCTTATGTCTCTGCTGAAGTGCCAAAGACTTAAATACAGAGCTAGTAGACAGTGGACGTGTAGAAGGAAGCCAAGAGAGCATTAAAGACTGCATCCATACGCTTAATGAGCTGCAGGTGTCAGAGTAGATGCTGAGACATTCCTCAGAGAGTCCTCACTCCTGGCTTCTTAACCTAATCACATCAGGCCTGAGGAAATGACTCTATCTGTAAAATTCTTGTTCTGCAGGCATGAGGACCAGAGTTCAATCCCCAGAACCCACATTTTAAAAATCCAGGTTATGTAGCCAGGTGGTGGTAGCGCACGCCTTTAATCCCAGCACTCGGGAGGCAGAGGCAGGCAGATCTCTGTGAGTTCGAGGCCAGCCTGGTCTACAAGAGCTCGTTCCAGGACAGGCCCCAAAGCTACAGAGAAACCCTATGTCGAAAAACCAAAAAAGAAAAAAAAAAATCCAGGTTGTGGGGTGGGCAGTGCAGGGCCATGGCTCGAGGGTACCTGCTGTCAAGCTTGATGACCTGCGTTTCATCCCAGGGACTAACATGGTGGAAGGAAAAATCCAGTCCCATAAATTGTTCCGATGACCTTTGCATGTGTACTGTCCCGGGCACCACACACACACCACGCGCACAGACTAAATTTAGTATAATTAATAATTAATAATAAAGCCAGTTGCCAGTTGTATTGATGCAAACTTGTGATCATAGCCCTGGGAGGCAGACAGGAAGATGCCTGGTGCTGACCAGACTAGCCTACCAGGGCAAATTCCAGACTAGAGAGAGACTCTGTCTCGGAAGAAGATAGACGACAGTTGAGGAACCAAGTTGTCCTTTGGACTACACACACACAACAACAACAACACACACACACATATGCCCACACACATGAACATGCGTACACGTACACAAACATTTTGCATGTTTCGTATCAGAGTTAACATTTTTTAAACCTTACTACTCCTCTTCTTACCATAAACCGTTTTTCCCCCTGAAAATTTGGGCTCACTCTGGTTGAAGCCTGTCTCAGCTGAATTCTGATAATTGCATGTCATTCAGCAATGTCTGTGACATTGCTACCCCCATGAAGTGACTCTTTCTCAGCCTATGGGTCATGACCCTTCGGGGGTTGAATAACCCTTTCACAGGGGTCACCTAAGACCATCAGAAAGCACAGATATTTACATTACAGTTCATAACAGTAGCAAAATTAAACTTAGGAAGTGGTAACGAAATAATTTTATGGTTGGGGTTACCACAGCATGAGGAACTGTAATGAAGGATGGCCTTAGGATGGTGTGCCTCTAGATGAATACCCCTGGAGGGCTAAGCAACAATTCAGTCCTTCGTGCGTGAACCCAAACTGCGAAGTGAAGCAGGTGTTTTACACTCTAAAGTGGAGTCTGTCTTCCTGGCTGCTTCTGTGGGAGCTAAGGGCAGTGGGAAGACGAGGATAGAGAGAGGCCAGTTAGACATCTCTGGGGAATGTGGAGCATGTAACGAGAGCTGGTGGAAGACTAGCTTAATGCCACAAACACATTCTCATGGTAGCGTAGAAATACTTTGTTCTTTCTTCTGCTCTCCTGTCCCCTCTCTCTGTGTGTGTGCTTGTTCTTGCCACCTTCCCATCTCACTTGCTTCCACTCAGCCTTCATCATGTTTGCACCAGACATAGGATCCCCCACCTTGACGGTGTTTAGCTATGTTATATGCTAATTAAGGAGCACCATGCGTGGTCAGGCTGTCTCTGATGTGTCATCAGCACAAGGCCAGAAAGCCAAACAGAATCAGCCGGCTTTGATTCATCATCTGTCCTGCAATGGCCACTTCTAGACTTTAGCACGGTACATCCTCTCCTTCCACCTCTTTAATAGAAAAATGAGAATGTGCACCTAGAGACATCAGAGCATTTTCTCCAGGGAACTGTTTGAATTTAGAAAACCTCGTGCCACAGGTTCATAAAGAAGGTTTTGTTTTGCCTTTTAATTTAGAATCCATACCCGATGAAATCTTGCAACAGTTCGTTTTAGCCATCCACAGAACCAAGAAAGAGTATCGGCTCCTTGCGCCTTGGCCCATATTTTATCATATCTCAAGAGAAAGCTGCTTTTTCCCATGTTGGACCACTTGTTAACATCATGATAGGCAAAGCTCACTGGGAGGCTGAAGTGCCAACTGCCCCGCTCTTAGGAGACTGAGTTTCTGAGTAGTTAGGACCAGACCAACCTATCCCAGGCTCCCCTGCGGGAACAGTCAGGCAGACTTGACATAAGCATGGACCTTCAGAAAGACGATCAGAAAGACAATCAGAAGACTCCGGCCTCTAGAAAATAGCAAGGTGTCTGCGAGAGCAGAACCGCAGACCCCTGTGTATCAGGCTTTTCCGCCCTGCTTACATGGAGTGGTTCATTCCTGCCTGCCTTTGCCAATGTCTAACCCAGTGATCCTCGTCCTTCTACATTGTCTGCTCCTGTCGCTCCTCTCAGTCACTCCCCAGCGCTAAGTCAGATTTGGAGAGAAAGCATTTTGTGATAGAGTCATCAATGCATCTGTCTGAGGTTGTGAAGCGATTTAAACACTGACTGTTTAGAGCACCTCTTCACAGTGTTTGGTAGACTTTACTATTATTATTATTCTGTATGTGTGTGTGTGTGTGTGTGTGTGTGTGTGTGTGTGTGTGTGTGAGTGAGAGAGAGAGAGATGAATGTGTGTGAGTGTGTGTGATGAGTGTGAGTGTGTGTGCCGTGACACAAATGTGAAGGTCAGAAGACAACTTCTGGGAGTTGGTCCCTTCCTTCCACCCAACCCCACAGTCAAGCTTCATCAAAAGGTTTGTATTTTATTTATTTGCAGAAAGAGATGGGGGAGAGAGAGAGAGAGAGAGAGAGAGAGAGAGAGAGAGAGAGAGAGAGAGAGAGAGAGAGAGAGAATGTGAATGCATGTTCATGTGCTATGGCACAAAGCAGAGGTTTGATGACAGCTTGTAGGAGGCAGTTCTTTTTCTTCCACCGTGTGGGCTCCAGGGGTTGCACTCGGGTCTTGGGACTTGGCCACATGGACCTTTACCAGCTGAGCCATCTCAGCAATCCTATTATTATCATTATTTATTACTATTATTATTATTACTACTTCCCCTTCTAAGTCTCGTGTGTACACATGAGTGTGGGTGCTCTTAGCTGCTGTAGGCGTCAGATGCCCTAGAACTGGAATCACAGGCAGTTGTGAGCTTTCTGGCAGGTACTGGACCTTGAACTGTGATCCTCTGGAGAAGCAGTTTGCCCTCTCTGCAGCATCTGGAGTTTCCCTTGCTGCTCATGTGAGGGATGCTCTGGCTATAGTCATAACGTCTCGTGACTCTTCTAAATGTGCGCGTGGTTCTAAAAGGACTTTTCAGCAGTCACCTCTACTCAAAATTCCCGTCGGAAACTCAGGTGATACTTTTATATGACTGATCTGCACAGTGTTGTTGCTGGAATTTTCTGTGGTTGTACTTTTTATCTGAGGGCCTGTTTTCAGGGAGCCTTTGTATCATCCTAGAATGTTCGTGTGCACTGAGAGATGGGCTATACTAATAAGGACCTATGTGATCTAAACACATATGAATGGTCAGGATGATTATAAGGAATAAAAAGCACGTCAGCTCTCTGCTGATTCAGTGCCTGCTCTTGGCTTGCTAGTTCTAGGCAGAGCTCACAGTGGTCTGTTGCTAGCCTTTACTTGATAGACGGTCAGTTACTCAAGGATAGAATTGTACTTCATTCATTTGAGAATAAAGAAAAGTTCAAGACACAATTAACTATAATACTTAATGGTGAACTTACTCAGGACTATTGCGGAGGTCTAGGGTAATCCCAGTGGGATATTTAACTCAAAAGGCAAAAGAGATAGAGGGCTTCATAGTCAAAGAGTAGATGATTGGCTAGTGACCTGGACTTGCTAGGAGAGGACGCCATGGGCAGGAGCTGCTTGCTCACCCAACCTGGATGGTCTGAAGGCAGACCATACAGGGTGGTTTTGTGTGTCAACTTGACACAAGCCATAGAGTCATCAGAGGAAGAATTCTGACAAAGTTACTTATATCTGGGGGAGGAAAAACAAGCTTGAATTTTCATTAACCCTTAAACAAAAAAAAACCATCTTCCCTTGATAATATTCTAGTTCTGTGAACTCCTTTGTTTATTTTTATAGGCAAATATGCTCACAAAAACAATATCTTCATGATTGCATGACTAAAATGATTCGAATAAATGAAGGGAAGAACGAACTACAAGCCACCGTGAATGGAATTAAGAAAATACTCAACCTTGACACAGTACTCCTGGCGGGCCACAATGGTGCCATTCTTTCTCCTGTTGTCTTTAGGCCTTGAAGGATTAAGAACAGAGGGAGAAATTGAGTTAGGATGGATTATAGTTAACGTGGCTCTGATAAAAGTGAAGGTCTGTCCCAAGCCCTGGGGCCTGGTCACAGAGCAGGCTTGGTGTTTAGATTTAAAACACCCAGGCGGTTGCAGAACACAGGAACTTAGGAGAATGTAGCATAGTTAGTTCACCCTTGACTCTACCCCTGGGAAAGTGAGGTAGAGGTTTAAGGTTGGTTTCCTTTGAAATAAAAATGTATTCATTGGATTGGAAATCAAACTTCTTTTTGTTACTTTATCACTCAAGGTTAATTGTTCACTTGTCTCTGGGGACTGTGCGCAACACAATTAGAACATTGTTAAGCTGTTGTTCCAATGGTACACTCCCACAAGGCAATTCAAAAGGCAATTGAAAAGGGTGTACTGACTGAGATTTCTGTGAGCTGAAGCCAGCAAGCCTCACTCCCACTCCTGACAGCAATTGCATGCGTGGAGGCTTCCTTCAGAGAGTGTGATTTGTCTCAGCGGCCAGTGGGGTTGTCAGAGGGGACCCTGGTCCCTAAGAAGACCCCAGAGCTTCCCCCTTTGATGCTCTGTCTTGTGTGTGCATATGATGGGAAATGCCTGAGTTATACTGGTAGGGTTGTGACTCTTAAAAGCCAAGTGTCTGTTCTGTCAGCAGCCATAGTAAAGTCTTCAGAATGCAATTCTCAGCTCAGAGCACAGGAGTGAACTCATTTGGAAGGCTGCGTAGGCTCCACCAGAGAGGTCATGGCCTGTACTTACACAAACATGATTTATCTTTTGCTTTTTATAGTCCATTTATTTCCCGCCTACTTTCTTCACCTCAAGGTGCCCTGATGAAATCATAATTCTCTGTGAAGTGGCCTTCTGTCGCCATGGAAATGATAGTATCGAATCTACAGTTTTATGAACGTGTTGTCCTTCCCACTAGTGTAGGTGAAGAAGAGGCAAAGCACAGCATGGTGACAATTTGAAAGGTTTTTAGCTCATCTTGAGGTTTTGTGGGTTTTTTTTTTTTTTATTTTCTTCTACTGCAGAAAAGCAAATTTAAGTTTCGAGATAAATGTTCATCCTGAAGGAATAAGTTAGGAAACTCCTAAGAGGAAAGTAAAGATGTTTGTTTCACTTTTAGAATTGGGGGAAAAAAATCTTGAATTCTGGATATAATGGGATAAATGACTGAGCACTGTGTTCACAGTTAACGCCATCAGTCCTGTCTCCTGTGTGCTCTACGTTTGCGCCCATGGAAGTTAATTCTGAATTTAGTGTTATCATGTATATTCATGCTCGTCACTGTTGCATTTCGTGTTTTTTTTTTTTTTGTAAGTTAATGGTTTCATATTTTCATAGCAGAAACTCTCCTGTCCCATGAAACTCCGAATTGCATTGTGGTTGCTCATTCTCCTAGAGGGACTTAGAAGCTGTTGGTGGTGCACAGTTCCCAGGAAGTCGGAATAACAAGCTAGGTTAGAGCGTGAACACTGAGTCCATGCCTGTGGCCGGACTTCAGCTGGCATCCCTAACTAGCTTCCTGTGAAGGCCCCTTTGTGAGCAAACTCTTGGTTTCAGATCTTAATTCTGTTTTGGCTTTGGAAGTCCAGTGCCCACTCCAGAGTCACATTGAGACTGACTCAGAGGAAGGACCCCTCCTGTTGACTCATCTCCCACTTCCTGTGGGTCCTTAGCTTTCTTTGGAGGCCTCCCATTGAAGTGGTCCCTAGTCATAGCCCGTAAGAGCTGGGAAGCTCCAAAGGATGTGAACCAGATACATGAAGGCCATGCATGCTCTCTGGCCCTTCGTTCCATCAGAAACGTATCTTTTTACACCACCATAGGTTGTCTTCTAGTGAGAGATGTATGTAGAAGAAAAATATCAGATCTTTTTTATCATGCTATATGCTTGTCTCATCAAAGCATTTAAGCACATATTCTTAAGTGCACCCCTGGACTGACATAGAAACTTTTTTTTTTTGTTTAGATAGGGTCTCACTATAACATGCAGATTTTAGTGTGTGTGTGTGTGTGTGTGTGTGTGTGTGTGTGTGCGCGCGCGCGCATACCAACCTCAATCATTCTTTAAGTTTATTTTTAAAACTTGGTTTCTCACTGACCTGCAACCTGACAGATAAGCTGGCTGACCAGCAAGTACTAAGGCTTGGCCTGTCTTCCAGTGCTGGGTTGGAAGCACATGATACCATAGCTGGCTTTTGTGTGTGTGTTGGCGGGGGGGGGGGGCGGGTTTCTGGGGATTGAAACTCAGGCCCCATGCTTGCTTGAAAGGCAAGCACTTTTCTACCAAGTTATCTTCTCTGGCCTGGCATACTGACTTTGATAGAGGGACCTAGTGCCTATCTGTAGAAATAGATAACTTAGATGATCCCATATGTATATCAGTAACCATTAAAAAATAAAATGCCTTGAATTTGAGGTGGCGGTGGGGGGGGGGGAGATGAGAGGAATCGATGGGACAAAAGAGGAAGCGGTAAAGAAAAGGGGGTTGATGATATAATTTGAATTTTTAAAAATAACATGATTTTTTTAATGTAGAACTATATTTTCCAAAACTTTGTGATATTTGGTATTGTGCAGAATGTGAAGAATTCACTTTATATCTAAATTAGCCATGGGCTTCCTGAAGAAAAGGGCACTATTTGTCATGGTGCATCCTCTTTTGTTACTGTGTTAGGAATCTAGCTGAGGAATTTGAGCATCTTCTCCAGCATTTCCTCTTTTGCAAGAGTTCACAAGAGGACAGTTAAGTCGATGGTGCCCTAGGACAGCACACATTCAACGGAAAAGCCACGGTGGCCCAGGTCCAGTAGACGAGTGTCCAAAATCAACACAGCCCACACGGCAGTATCCCTCACTATCTAAAGTCATCCCTGCCCTCCTAAGAGGAGATAACAACCCGCTGGCCACAGCCACAGCCATAGCCAGCGCTCCCCTGACCTCCGCAGAAAAGGGCCCACAAATGTTAAAGTAGCAAACACTCATTGGAAAACACCGTGCCGGGATTACACCACTCAGCTGCCACAGAGCATCAAACCGTAATCACTAAAATTGGGGCAAACTTTCCCTTTAAAAATTGTGTTTTTATCCTGAACAAACAGTAGGCTTCTGTAAGTTGTTTCCCCCCCCCTCTAAAGATGATATGATATGATATATGATATATGATATTTAGGGGCTCAGAGAGTCACCTGTGAGGAAAAGGAGTGACCTAGGAGATAATGCGTATTAACTGATCATGTTACATTTTCCCAGCGGCATTTGAGTTTTCTAAGCCATCAGCAGTATTGTGATGGCAGAAGTGAAGGAGCTGAAAATCATGGTGGTAAGGTTTGTGCCCAATCTGTATGTTTGTAGCAGCTCTAAAGTGGCATTTACTGTGTTTGTTTTGCACTACGTGAGTTTGATACATTGTCTTGCCTTCCCGATCCACAGTGTAAGCAAGTCAGAAATGGCCTAATGTTGTGTGTGCCTTCTCAGAATGCTTACCTGTGTGCTAATGAGAGTGCTTGGAGATACAGGCCTCAGAAAACCACGGAGGAGAGGGGAGGGGAGGGGAGGGAGGGAGGGAGGAAGGGAAGGAGGAAGGGAGGGAAGAAATACAGAGAGAAGTAAATACACACACACACACACACACACACACACACACACACACACACACACACACACACACACACACACACACTGGCCTCTGGATATGGAGCATCGCCTCATTGTGCTACTGAGTCGCCTTAGGTAAGGACTGCGCTTTTGCAGTGACCTACCTTCCAGTGAGTGTTGTCCTGACATCCTGAGGCAAGGCAGGCTGAATGTAGTAGAACCTTTTACTACACAGTTACTGCACAGTTCTTTTACGTCCAGCGTTGATAACAATGGCTGGCGTAATCCCTGTGAGCTGCTGTCTAATGAGGGAAGACGCGTGTGAAGCAAGGTCCCTCACTGGAGCTCAGGCAAATTCCATGCAAACTCGCTCCTTCAGAATGATGATCCAGACAACGGGAAGACACTTGAGCTCCGATCACTGTAGCCACTCGGGCTGGTGTACCCAAGTCCTATAAGGGAACCCCGTGACTTCACTAGACCTGGAGCCTCCCGCAGCAGAGGAAGAGCCCGATGCTGGGCTGTCTGACTTTCCATTTAGAGGCCTCCATTGTGTAGTAGCTCCCATCAGCGGCCCTCGGGAGTCTTCCTTTGTTCCGCAGCTCATTCATCCCCTCTAGTGTTTGCGCACACTCAGCAAGCGTATATCTTATTTCAAGAAGTTACCCGTCGGGCCGGGCGATGGTGGCGCACGCCTTTAATCCCAGCACTCGGGAGGCAGAGGCAGGCGGATCTCTGTGAGTTCGAGACCAGCCTGGTCTACAAGAGCTAGTTCCAGGACAGGCTCCAAAGCCACAGAGAAACCCTGTCTCGAAAAACCAAAAAAAAAAAAAAAAAAAAAAAAAAAAAAAAAAGAAGTTACCCGTGATTCCACAAACTTTTATTCCAAGTCTTTGCTTTAGGTGAGGCCCTAGCTACAGTTATCAGGCCTCTCCTGGTGGTTGCATCATTATTACTAAGTGGACAGGGTAAGCGTGGAGCACACATACACACATGCACTCACGCACACGCACGCACGCACACGCATGCACACACACCACACACACACAGCACACACGTGTGTGCACACACACATGCACTCACTGTAGCCACCTCTGGCCTGCTTCATGCTTGCCATTCAAGCCCGGACTGTAAAAATCCATTCATTCTTCCTTCAAGTGTTTATTTGGAGTCGTGGGTGACTCCAAGTGCCAGGAGCGCAAACAGCAGCCCACTTATCTGCATGCCTGAAATTACAGGCATCTGTGGTGGGGGTGGGGGGGCAAGTCTGTTAGGAGGCGGCTTGAGAGCCCCAGTGACGGGGAGGGAACTGGCTTGTGACTCTGGTTGTGCAGTATGGCCCAATCGGGGTAATCAGACCTCCGTGTGATTGGGTCTAGGGAATACAAGAAACAATAGGATCTGCTCCATAAAGGTATTGTAGATGCAAGGGGCAAGGTGTCTCATTCATTATGTACTCATCAAAAACGGTGGTCGCCAGTGGTGGTGATGGTCGTGGTGTCGATTTTTTTTAACAAAACGGTTTTAGGGGGCTTGTGGGGCGAGGCTTGGGAAAGAGGACAGATCTGATCTGATGGTGCAGTAAACGGAGACTTTGGTTTCTCTGAGGTCATGAGAGAATAGAAGAGATGGGGCGTTCAAGAAGAAAGTGAAAGAGAAAACGAAGTGGAAAAGACGGAGAGATGAGGTGAGGGCCAGGGCCTCCAGCTGTGCAGGGGGAGTTTCAAGTTCGCCACCCCTTGATGCGGTCCTGGATCTCAGGCCCCGACACTCAACCAACCGACAAGCATTATCAGAGCTGCATGGGACCCACTGCACTAATCACACGACAGCCGGGGACTGCAGTTCACACGGAGCAAAGCAGGCTATCTGTTGTGATTGACAGGGCCTTCCTGACGTCATCCCTTTGCACATTGGTCTCAGAGTCACTGAGTTTATTAGTCCAGCAGTACTGCTCCCAGAATGGGAGAGAATCATACTCTTCCATTCAGCTAATATTTATTAAATACTTATTGTGTGCCATGTAATTCAGTAAGCCTTAAGTGGTATCCCATGGCATCAAATATGTCCTGGCAGTATGAGAGTGGGAACTGACTAAGCCTATGGACCACAGGAAAGGAGACCCAGCATATACTAGTGAGGGCAAGGCAACACGAGAAAGAGTAAAGAGACCTGAGAGGGAAGGAAAGGCCTGCAGTCTGAAAGGGGGTGGGGTAGGGAAAGGGGGATGGAGATGCTTTGGAAGCCAAGCAGAGAAGGCTAAGCTGTGGCCTAGAGAGGAAGATGAGTTAGTCGCACAAGGAGACACACATGCAATCCCACCTCTTCAGAAGGTTCTTCCAAGGGGAAACAAAGCAGATTGGAAGGAGCAAGAGGAGGCTGAGAGGGTGAAGCAAGTGGGCAGTGGAGCATTGGAAAACACGGTGAGAAACAGAGCTGTTGGGCACTGGGAGGGAGAAGGAAAGGAACGGTAAACATGGCCAGATTCCAGCATGGAGTGGATTCAGAACAGAGTAGTACAGGAGAGGAAAATGGCGGGGATTATACCTAAGACAGGAAGAAGAGGACCACATAGAAAAGGAAAAGCAAAAGCCTCAGGGGGAAAAGCCTCCGGGGTATCAGGCATGATGAGTCTATCCCAGATACACTGAGGTAAGGACTCCTGCCAGGCCCTGCCCTGAGAAGGCACGTGGAAGATGGTGACCCTGCATACCTGGGAGTCCCAGGAATGAGCATATCCCAAGTGTGAGCTTTGTTGATGTGAAGACAAGAACAGAAACGGTGGTAGCAGATGCCCTCCTAAGGAAATGGCCAGTGTGCTTTCCAGCAGCCTTCGCAAGAGGAAGCAGGCACGCATCTGTGCTGTGGCCCAGGTCGCAGTCCGTGTATACACATAGCTAGAGGCACGTCCCTAGCACATGTGCTCAGGGGCAGGATCCATCCTGTTTATAAGAACGAAGCCATTGGTTGTGGTGTTCTAAGTCATCTTCATGACAGATTCATGTCGCGGGGTGCGGGCTGCGAGGGATATGGGCTGAGAAGATGGTGCAGTTGGGAGCCAGACTTTGGGGTCTTGGCGTAAGCATTCAGTTTCCTTCTATTCCTGTCAGACCTGCATCTGCCAGCTTTACTTCAGCAAGGGCAGCAGGATGTCCCAGGAATGCTTATGTGACATGAATCTCAAAAATAGAGTTCTACAAGGAAAAAAACGTGTGAGAAACTCTAACGCACTGTCAATTCAGATTCTCAGCATATAAGTCTCGAAGGTGTTCACTCTATAGTTTAAGACAGTTAATCCAGTGCTTATTTTGTGTGAATCGTGTGCACGCATGTGTGTCTGCATGTTGGTATGTATGGGTGTGCTTGTATGTGTGGGTAAGAAGGTAATGCTACAGTTGAAGTCATGTGTTTTCCTTGATTGAGCACTCCCTTATCTCTTGAGGCAGAGTCTCTCACTGCAACCCAAAGCTCGCTGATTCACTAGCGACTGATTCCCTAGCTTGCTTTGGGGAATGCCCTGTCTGCTTCCAGGTATGAGAACTATATACATACAGTTCACCATGGCTACCCAGAAATTTCATCCATGCTGAGGATCCAAACTCTAGTCCTGGGATGATTTACCCACTGAGCCATCTGCTCAGGCCCCGGGAGCTTTTTCCACAGGGTACCTGTTTATATCTGGAGAAAGCAGTGTCTCTTGGGGCATACTTTCAGAAACATTAGCTTGTTTATGTCTAAATCTGGGGTATTCTGTCCTGTGACTCCAACCAAACCAAGAGAATTGCAAGTTCAAGGCCAGTGTGGGGAACTTAGTAAAAGAGATGCTCTAGCTAAGAATTAAAAAAAAAAAAATAAAGAAAGGAAGGAAGGGAAAGGAAAGAAGGAAGGAAGGAAGGAAGGAAGAAGGCTAAGGTATAGTACAGTGTTAATTAGCATCTATAAGGCCCTGGGTTCACTCTCTAGTAATGCATAAGCAAACAGCAGACATCAAGACTCAAAAAGAATGAATGAATGCTGCTGATCAGCAGACCAGATGTTGGTGGGGATTGGAAACAGTGGTGTTTGTTTTTCAAGAAGATCATTGAAAATTTCAGGATTTGATGCTTCAGAGCACCCGAGAAAGGGCTCTGTGGAGATAAGAACGAAATGAAAGAAACAGAGGAGCCCACTGTCCGCTGTGATTCTGTCAACTCCTACTCCGTGCGTGTCCAGTCACATTCCTAAAAGGCGCACATACGGAATATTTTGTTAAAACAACAGCAACACATCAAAAATGTTCCTTTTTCTGTTGAGATAGATCCCCTCTAACATGTAGAAGGAATATGTGTCCACAGTCATTTTAACTGTAAAAGGCTCCGTAGAACAGGACACTAATGAGCTATCAGTTTGTAAAGGGAACAGTGGCGCAATGCCACAGGCTGGACTCACCTCAGGAGACTTGCTCTTAGGAGCTCTGCAGGTCATTACTGCTGCAGTTTCTTCTTTGAAGAGAGTCTAGGCTTGTGTAAAGAGCCTAGCATTTTCCCTGTGGTGTCTTGTTTCCTATTAATTAGCTCATATGATTTGGGCATTATAGATAAAGTTTAATTACCACAGAGTATTGCTATGAGATCTCTCTGTAAAGGTCAGTCAGCATAAAAGCTCTGTGATTTTCCTCCCAAATGTTTCCTATTGAAATGATAAGCGTATAGACCATCAGGACTGGATTGTACTGCCAACATTGAAGGTGCATTCCCCTCCCCTCTTGTTGCCAACTATGTTTTCATATTTGGTGGTAATGGCTTTGAGTCAACAACCAAGTTCCAGTGGTCATTCGCCTGCCACGGGGTAAATGGGAACGTTTCTGTGCACAAATCCAAAGAAAAGAGCAACTGTTGGCTACGCTGCCTGCTGAGTGCAGTGCCAGGGTCAGGCTTGAGTTCAGGCAGCCTTGGTTCCACTCACACAAGTGGGATGAAGCAACACCTCACCCTATGCCTGTGTACCAAATTCTAGTTCCAGGGCCTGGGGAAACACATCCAGCAAAGGAGACACAGCCGTGGGCCCTCCAGAGCCGGGAGGAAACCTATCTCTCTATTGCCTCACCTTCTACTGAAGGGAATGTAGTTCACATTTCTTCGAAGCCCTGGAACAATGTAATGATAAATAAACCTTCCCATAATTCCAAGAAAATGAAACCGCTTCCTCCCAACCCTCGCTTTACAAATCTGAAGTTCATCTGTTGAAAAAGGAAAAAATAGCAAGCCTGTCCCATGATGACAGGTGGCAATCGCTCTCATTTGCTTATCACGCACCCGTCACCATTTAGGGAAAGATAATTAACTAACTTTACTAGAAATCTGCCTGTGGGGGAGCTGGCTTTTAACCACAGCGCATCTCCAAATGAGAAGAGTTAATAAATCTGTGGATGTTTATCTTTCGGTTGTGATCTAACAGTGAGCAGAAGGAGACGCTATGGTAGGAGAGCTCTTAAGCAATTAGGATTGGAAGAAGAGAAAGAGGGCAAGAGAAGGCATTTAATTAATAATCCTACAATGCTCCTTGAGTATCCTTCCTGTTATGCAGTGGCTGTCACTAGTCCATGGCCAAGGCTGCTCAGTGACCATTTCCCTGTTTCCGTATCTCCACTGTCTGCCCCATGATTCTTGCCAGTGCTGGGTGCACCGGGAAACAGTAGCATACAGTTTGAGCTTGAGAAAAATCAGCCTATAGTAGGTGTCCACTGTGACAAAACTAAGTGTCCTGTGCAAACAGGTTCTGCTGCCCCAGAGTGGTCTGGTGCTCGCGGACACTCCTCAGTAGCGCTTTCCGGCCCTCCCCTGTTTGCACACCAGCTAGCTGTGGCTTGACAGGAGAGAGCCCTGCACCCAGATGCATTTACTCTGTCCACGTCCTTCAGAGTGGGTTCTCTGCAGTGTAAACAGATCCCAGAGATATTAATTCTGCTTACCCCAACGCAAGCCCGCTATCAGATAAGTGTTCGCTTAGCAAACACATTTGCTGTGCAGCCCGGGATGGCTCATTGGTTAGCATTGCTTCTTCCACTTAGAGAAACACATTTTTTCCTCAGTGGGTGGTCCCGCTCCATTCATTGTTCAACAGTCAGCAGCCCAGAAATGCAACCGCAGCGAATGTACGGCGGCGAGAGGACTCGCCATTGTGGGAAGCACACAGGCTCCACCTGCCAGGGCCTAGCTCACCACGGCCGAAGGACACACAGCTGGCAGGGTTACAAGGTGTCTCTTGCAAAGTGCCCCATTGAGGGCCAGCTTTCCCTAGAGCAGAGGAACTGAGGCAAGTGGTGACAGTGGGGACAGCAGATGCATCACCCTATACAGCGGCTGAGTCTGGCTGCCTGTCTTATCTGCTACCTCATTCTCTGGGTGACTCCTGGTTCCTCAGCCTCTCACTGCAGACCCTACTCTACCACTGGGAGTCATTTGTCTCATGCTCTTCCTGGTTTCTGATCCCCGACAGTGCTCATCCGGCTGCCTGATCTGCCCGTGCCTACCCTCTTGAGTTGGGAGAATTCTCTTGAGCTACTTGGCATAGTCACCAAGACTTTTTAAGGGCCAGGTTATTAGTAGTATGATGTTCAGGAGAAGTGGGGACCTGGGCACTATCATTGTCCCTGTGTGGGGTCCCTGTTAGCTTGCCGAGTGGCAGAAGTGTTTGCCATGCATGACACAGATACACGGGACAATAGACGCAGACATGAGATGGGCTTGTCTCACATCACATCATGTGTTAGCTCCCATCTGACTTTCTCACCACTGGCATGGGTTCTGGGTCTAACTCTGTTACACTATTGTCCTGTCTTTTCTAGGCTGTGTGTATACACAGTGTCACTAGACCAACATTCAAATACTATCCATTCACCAGCTCACCACTGTGCCTTCTGCTTTTACATGGAAGCTGGACTCACCCACCTGGGGCATAGGTCTGTCATCTAGGCCCAGACCTCGTCTGCTTGCTCCTCCTATTCCCCTCCAGCCCTTGGAGCAAGCAGAGCTCACTTGCTCTCTATGTGTTTAAGATCCTGCCCTGAGCACAAAGCATGCTCCCGATATACCAGTGTGCTCTCCGTGCCCCACGACATTGCTGCCTCGTGGATGACAGGGGCCACCTCTTAGACCTCCTGCCCAAGTTCTGTGTCCCTTACCTTGGACAGAAACAGGCACAGTGTCTGAACACATTCTTTTTAATCGAGTATCTACAGACAGGTCCCTTCCCAGTCACACCTGGGTGGCTGGCATAGCCTGATGCAGAGGGAACCATGCAGGAGGCCCCAGTAGAGGCTATGGAAACTTTGTGTGTCTCACTGGAAATGAGTTTAGTTTGGTTTGGGTTTTGAGACAGATTCTTGTTATCCAGCTTAGGCTGAACTTGAATTCATTGTGCTCTCCAGTCTGGCCTTGAAATTGTGATAGTCCTCCGGTCTCAACCTGGGATTGCAGGTGTGAACCACCAGTGCTCCAGCGTATATTGTGAGCATTTCCTTTCACTGTGTCCAGTTGACGAGGGTAACCACTAAGGGATGAAGCTACATTGCTGCTCTTCTGGCCGCTAGCGGCATTTATTCAAAACCTGTTCTTACACATATTAAACAAGAAAATCATGTTTTTGAGAAGAGCGTCTAATAAGGAAATGTTTACTATCTCTGGGGACCCCTGGTGAAGCAGCAGGATTGCTAGAAATAGAAGTTAGAATCACTGTCTCTGCCTTCTTCATGGGAATTACAGAGCAGCTAGTCAGTTCCTCTGTTGCTGGGCTAGAATCATTAAGTCTCAGGCAGTTTAGAGGAGCATGGTCACTTCTAGAAACCCAGCTCATGGCTTACATCCTAAACCGCAGCCACCCACCCAAGACCTCACTAAGAGTTAGACAATGCAATGCAAAATGGCCTGTGGGCGAACTATGGCTATCGGCCTTAGCTAATCTAAAAGGGAAGTTAATTCCGGGAGATTGACACCAGAATTCTATGCCACAGGTCTTCATGACTACTACTCAGTCTGCCCTGAAGCAAAATAACACACTGAGTTCTGCTAGGGTTTTTGAGATTCCCTGTGTACCTGGGCTTTGATTTGGAACTCTTGCCTCAAACTTTCACGATTTTACTGATCTTGTTTGGGAAGAACAAGGTGGATGACATATGTCTTGGTTATTCTTCAATTGTTGTGACAAAGTACCATGACCAAGGCAACTTATAAAGAAAGCACTTCACTTGGGGGTTCATGTTCCAGAGGGTAGAGTTTATGACCATCATGGTAGGAAGCCTGGCGGCAGGCAGGCAGGCAGGCAGACAGGCAGGTATGGTGCTGGAGCAGTAGCTGAGAGCTTACATCTGATCCACAAACATGAGGCCGAAAGAGAGCTAAAAGAAATGACATGGGCTTTGGAAACTTTGAAGCCTGCACCCAGTACCACACCTCTTCCAGCAAGGCCTCACCTCCTAATCCTTCCCAAGTAGTTCCATCAACCAGGAACATTCAATACATTCCAATACATGAGCCAGTCTCATTCAGACTACCACAGAATATGACCTCAATTAACCCCCAAAGCAACCCATCGTATATGAGGCAGACTTTTAGGAGTATCCCTATTTGGCTGGGGACATTTAATCTTGGGGAGGTTGAGTCACACACTTACAACCACCTGGTTTGCATCTGGGGAAAGGAAGATGTGAATCTGATGGCTGTTGGCTGCCAGCTCACCTGGCTGAAGTTTCAATCCTATCTCTTAGAAGCTTTGCAGCCTTGGGAGATCACTCTCCCCACTGTGTCCCCACCTTTTGCAGCAGCTAAGACTGACTATCTTGCTGGCACTTCCGAAGGATCAAATTAAAGTGGTAACTCATGAGATATGCCAGCCAGACCCCAGAGCAGGCATAGGAAGGTGCTTGAGAACAGTGGCATCTCTCTACAGTTCTCTTCAGGGATGAATGCGAATGTGTTTAGAGTTCTACTTAGCAGTTCCTTTTAAATACAATTTACAAAGAGATAGAAAAGAGCCAACGAGGAGGTGATTTGGTCTTGTTCCAGGAGTATTTTAAGGCTCTATCCTTTTTGCAAAGTTTACAGCCAATGTCAACAAGTACTTGGTTTGTCTAATCTTTCTGTGGTTTGCATAGTAGGTAGATTGGATGTTTTTCAAAGTTGGGACTTCCTGTTTTTCTTCATCCTTGTTTTTCTCTTTGAATTCTTAAATTTTTTGGACCAGTCAAGAAAACATTCAATACAGTCATATGGGACAAATCTCACGTTCCATATATTTTTGTGAGGATTAAAACTAGATGACAAAATGTAGTTTGTTGTATTCTGTTTACTGTACTTCTGTCTTTGAATGGAAGCAAATATCTATGGAGAGACAGTTTTGTTCTGTATTTTAAAAAAAGACTGTAGGAAAATCTGAGTGCATCTGTGCTGTGTCCCATTCTGTGGAACTGAATACGGCCAGTGGTGGTGCACACTGGTTATCCCTGTGCTAGGGAGACAGTACACACCGGTTATCCCTGTGCTAGGGAGGCAGTGCACACCAGTTATCCCTGTGCTAGGGAGGCAGTGCACACTGGTTATCCCTGTGCTAGGGGGACAGCTGCCCCTGGGATTCGCTGACCAGATACTCTAGTTGAAATGGTGAGATCCAGGGGTAGTTTGAGACCCTGTCCTAAAAATACAGGAGAGTGACAGAGGAAGACACCTGAAATCACCCCCCTCCTCTACATGTATAGGCTCAAGCAAACACCCTCCCCCACAACAAATATCCACCTCCCCACCACACAAAAGGTGGGCAGTGCTTAAGTAATTATACCTACAGTTGACCACTGGCTTCTTTATATCCTTGTACACATATCTACAGATATATACACACGCATGTTACAACACATGCACACAGCATACATGTACAAAGTTGTGAAGGCCAAAAAGCAGGTACATAGCTTAGAAAGGGGGCTTGGTTTTTCAGTCCCCAGGACTCTGGAAGTACTGCGTGAGTCTGAGTAATTGCTCTGAATCTGAATGCTATCAGAAGCTCTTAACTTTACAGACTACATTTAAACCATCGAAGGCTCTAGACCAATCTTAGTTAAACCATATCAACACTGAGTTGAGATACTTCTTGCATTTAGAATAAACACTGCTCGCTCTCTATATATAAAATGCTGGCTGAACTGAGATGTGGCCATTCTTGCACAGCCCCAATGACCTCTTAATGCATGAAACGTGTTTTCCTTTCTGTATAGCTGCATTGGGCACATTCCATAGACCTTTGTTCTGAAGGCGTACCCTACCCGTTTTGTCCGCTAGAGTTACAGTGCTAACCGTGGGCCTCGGCTAGCTGTCCTGCCCTTGTCTGACTATTGGCCCAGTCCTTGTCCCTCCTGCATATTTCTCTCTGCCCTTCCCTTGGCCTCTCATCTTCAGATCATTGATTCTGTCCCCTTTAGGGTCTTACAAACATGCTGTAATCTGAAGTCAGTGTGCCCTGGTTCTAACGTTTGCTAGGTCTAAAAGAAATGAGCTGAGTTGTGATGAAGGCCTGCAAGACCAGCACCCCTGAGGTAGCAGCAGAAGGGTCAGGGATTCAAGGTCACCTCTGACTGCAAAGGGAGTTCGAGGCCAGCTAGGGAGACGTATCTCAAAACATCAACCAGCCAAGCAACCAACCAACCAAAGAACTATGAGCATCCATTTGGCTCATACAGTACATCTTCCTAGCTCCTAAATCATGTGTGGCACACTGGCCATAGAAAGTCAGGATGTCCACTGTCTGTGGCAAGCATGATGCTAGACAGATAGGCCTAATCAGAAAGCATAGCTATACAAGTAAAGTATTTCTATAAGTAATTAAAAAATGCCAACAGTCGCTGTGCCACGATCAGTCAAGGGGCACCCTCTATTGACCTGCAGGCTGCCTTACGCGCGAGAGACTCCATTGTAATTGTTTACCTGTTTTAGAGACAAATCGTAGTTTAGGTACTGAACTCAGAAAGAGAAGGAACAGGGGCTGAGGAACCGCAGGCTTTGGGGCAGCACACAGCTCCTAACATTTAGCCTGTGATATCAGAAATCACAATGCTTTCCCAGCAAGTTAAACAGGGAGGATTCTACTCAGAGATGGCATCCCAGGTGAACACTGAGAGCTGTTGACAGTGCACCAACATTTGCTTGAGGGAGGGTGGTGTTTATATTTGCACACCAGAAAATACAGCACTTTATTGATTTTTGTGTGCCTTGATAAAGCTCTTTATTTCCTCCAGGTTAAGCCAGTGAAAAATCCCCTCTGGTCTTTGAATAAGTAATGCAGATATGTCTACTAACTTTGCCTTTCTCCTAAAATAGCCAGTATTCACAGCTAGCTATATGTCACTCTCTAATTCTTTCTCTCTGCTCATACACATACCTTTGCTTACTTCTGTTTTCGCTTGCTACTGGCTCAATATATTGGGCTTTTGTCCCTCCCTGCTTTGCGTCTGTTGTTCCCCTATGTGGAGAAGCCACATCCTTTAGTATTTCCTATCAGTGGATAGTCATATTGTTGTTAGCTGTCCGCCTTTCCAGACTGCTGATACACACTCTTGTGTGATGCTGTTCTGCTGGAGTATGTTGGTTTGTTTGCATCCATTCCTGAAGGGGGATTACCAGATCGGGAGGTTAATGTTCTTTTAATTTTGTTCCTCTTTTCTGTGTTTTCTTTGTTTTTATTTTTTGACACAGTGTCCCACCCTGTAGACCAAGCTGCTTCAAAGTCCCACACCCCCTGCCCCAGTGGGCGCCTGGATTCCAGGAGGATTTCATCAGTAGTTTTCCATTTTTAATGTGATGGTGATGGCATGGCTGCTTCATTTTCCCAACTCCCATTGAGGCGTGGCATGTTGTTCCTGGTCGGGCCTCAGTGGCCTCCGTTCTTGGGCCTTCTTCTCTGCAGGTGACCGTCCACAGTGCCAGGCCTGAGCTTCATTGCGTCTTCCTAGCCATTTTCCTAGCCTAAAAGAAGTTAAAAATCATCTGCCTTAGGTCCAAGTGAAAACCCAAATTGCTAGATTATAAATCAGACTCCTTTACAGATAAATCCAGCAAAGCCTTTCATACGATTCTGTTGTTTTCTCATCAGGAAACAGTGTGACTCTTTAGTTTCTTGAATCTCATTGTCTCTCTCTGAAGAACCAGATGCTATCTATGGTTTGTTTTTAGTGAGAATACTTGTTCTAAGGACTGGCGCACTGGCTTGGCAGGTAAGGTGCTTGCTGCCGAGCCTGATGACCTGAGTTTGATACTGGGACCCACATCCTGGAAGGAGAGCACCAGCTCCCTTGTGCTGCCCTCTGACTTCCACACATCTCTGAGACTCAAGCATCCATGTGCTCACACGTGGTCAATCAGTGGGAGAAATTTAGAGAATCCTGTTTGAAGTATTCCCAGAATTTTGTTATTTTTGTCTCATGAGGGATGTTTTATGAATCTGATACAGTTTCAACAAGCTTATTAGTCTAATAAAACAGGTGTGTGTGTGTGTCCATCAGACACGGAGAAAGAATATATACTTTCAGTGCTCTTGTTTTCCTTGACACTGATCCCTTTGAAATAATAGCTATACAGTAGGGAGTGTTATTAAAGACAATTGAGAGCCTTACTCTCCTAGCGTACAGTTATATGTCCTAAGTAATACTCTAGTTTCCATTTTACCTGGGAAGATTTAATACTTCCACATGCAAGTTCATTTTTCTTTGGGGTCCACTCTGAGTGGCAAGGACACAGAAAAGTAAAGACAGAAGTAACCCCACTTGGGCGGTGGGAAACCTTCCAGGGAACTGTTCTCCAGCTGCCAGAAAGATGAAATGAAAGTAAGAAACCCCGAAACACACCACCTGTGGAAGATTTCATAGGGTGTGAGCTGCTGCCAGGGCACTGGGCATAACCCACAGGCCACCCTGTAGCCAGGTGATGCCAGGCCACTGCCCTGCTACCCTGGGAGAATCACAGTCTTCCTCTGTTTGGAGTCAGTGAGGCCTTGACTGGGCTTGTGCTAACTTCCGTGAATGCCTTTTCCAGGGACCATCATCCCCTGTTGTCGCAGGAGCCAGCACTGAGGTTCTGTCCTTTCTGCCAAAGAGCTCCCAGGGAACCATAGTCCAGGAGAGTCACTGATCTGTTGCTTGTGTGGGCCTTCTGTGCCCAGTCTTCAGAACAGTGACCAAACCTGGGCTTTGTCCCGAGATACTGTGGCCCACTCTTTCCTGACTCAAGAAATCAAGTGGAACGAGATTGAAAAGTATATCTGATGTTGACCCGTGCCCTCCACATACATACATGAACACACATGTGGACAGGAACACTTCCTCCAGATACACACACACACACACAGAGAGAGAGAGAGAGAGAGAGAGAGAGAGAGAGAGAGAGAGAGAGAGAGAGAGAGAGAGAGAGAGAGAGAGAGAGAATAAAATCAGTAACAGCTTTACAAACAATCTTTTGAAATAGATGATTAACCTTAGGCTTTGAATCACAGAATTCTGAGCCAAGAGATCTTAGAACAGGGTCTCCCACAGCAGGTGCTGGCTGCTCAGCTACTTTCATCATCGTGTTATTATAGCCCCTGGGTTTCAGAGGGGCCAAGTGCAAATCATTTGCTACTTAGTGTAAATACATTTACAGAATTCACGGAAGGCCACAGACAGGCATCAAGTAGCACTATGTACTTAAGTCAGAGACTAGCACAGCAGGGAGTAGAGATTCTGGGCAGCTCAGTATCCCCAACCAAGGCTGAGGTGACAGAGTGATCAGGAAAAGTCTGCCCATCAGGGACAGAGCAAGTATGGAAAGTTCTAGCAGTGCTTAGCCTTCTGTTTACCTGAGTCCCTCTGCAAATACACGAGCATGCATATGGAGGCCAGAGGCCTCCTGTCTGTCTCTCCGTCATTTTTAATAGAATATCTTTTTTGGTTTTTGTTTTTAGAGACAGGATTTCTTTGTGTAGTCCTGGTTGTACTAGAATTTGCTCTGTAGACCAGGCTGGCCTCAAACCCAGAGATCCGTCTACCTCTGCCTCCCAAGTGCTGGGATTAAAGACGTACTTCACCTGTCTAATAAAATATCTCTTATTTATTCTTCAGCAATGTCATACATATAAACAGTGTATTTTGATCATATCTACCTCCCAACTCTCCTGGGTCACCACCCACAAGACCCTTCATCTTGTCCTCTTCTTTTTTTTTAATAGGTTTATTCGTTTTGTTTTATGTGTATGAGTATTTTGCCTGTATGTATGTGTGTATATATGTGCACCACACATGATTCTCGTGTCCTTGAAGATCAGAAGAAGCATCATATTCCCTTGAACTAGAGTTATAGATGGTTGTGAACCACCATGTGGGTGCTAGGAATTGAACCTGAGTCCTCTGGAAGAGCAACCAGTGCTACTAACCACTAAGCCATCTTTCCAGACCTGATCTGCTCTTCTGTTTGTTTTTGTTTATTTTGGTTTTGGTTTCTTGATTTTTTTTTTTTAAATCCACTTAGTACTGTGATGGAGGAGGGCCATCTGTTTATGTGTTGCTTTCATTGGCTAATAAAGAAACTTCCTTGGCCCTTTAATAGGACAGAAAATTAGGTAGGCGGAGTAGACAGAACAGAATTGTGGGAGAAAGAAAGCAGAGTCAGACAGATGCTTCAGGCAGACGCCATAGCTCTCCTCTCCAAGATGGACGCAGGCTAAGATCCTTCCCCGTAAGACACCACCTCGTGGTGCTACACAGATTACTAAATATGGGTTAAAGCAAGATGTGAGAATTAGCCAATAAGAGGCTGAAACTAATGGGCCAGGCAGTGTTTAAAAGAATACAATTTGTTTGTTATTTCTGTGGCTAAGCTAGCCGTGCGGGACCCAGGCGGGACGAAAAGCAGGCCCACTGCTCCTCCTTCTACAGTACTGCCTGCTAGAATGTTTGTTTTGATCTGATGGGATCAAGTGCAGGAAGCCATAGCTACAGTGAGTTCGAGAGTAGGATGGCCATGTTGTATCTGGTGACGTTATTTCACAGTACACCGCCCCATCCTCCAGCTCTTCCATCCCTCTCTGTCCCCTCTTCCATAATGCACCTCTGGGCACGTGGAGGGAATGGGTATAGATCGACACTTTGAAGACCAGTTATGAATCTCTGCATCATCAATTGCTGACGGATGCAGAGGGAAAGAGTCCTCTGGCAAGGCTGGAGGCAGCACTCATGTGTCTGAACAAATACTCATCCTTAGAAAGCGCCTTGACAACATGAAGTAGCAACAGGTTCTCCCGTGGACCTCTCACCTCCCATGCCATGGACTTTCGAGAAAGCTTTGAATACCGACTGCGGATTCACTACCAACCTCTGGAGCAGGCCTCGAAATCCAATCTAAAACCTTTGGGTTATCCCTGTGACTTTTATACTAGTGCATCACTGGGCTCCATACGAGGGCTTTCTTTCAAGGACCCGGGAGCTCACCAGTTATTAGGCTGGGCTGGCTGACTGGCAATCCCCAAAGCCCTCCTCTCCCTTCCTCCTCAGCCTGAAGTACAAGCACGTGTCCCACTAGCAGATTTTTGCTTAGATGTTAGTGGTCTGAAGGAGGTCTCCATGGTGGCATGGCAGACGCTTTACCAACTCATCCATGACCCCATCCCCTCCTGTTGTTTTTAAACTCAGGTCTGACACGGACAGGTATCAAGTTGACACATTCACCAAGAAATATTTGAGGACCATGTATAAATATAAAAAGCTACTAGGAAATAAGATGGTTCAGTAAAAATGTGACATCATGGTGAAAAATGAGAGGCTTTTTTGTTTTTTGTTTTTTGTTTTTTTTAAGAGCACAGGAAGCCTCTAGTGTTTTTCAAAGGACACTAGAATTTTCATTTTTTTTTCTTGTATTTTTTTTAGATAAGCATGTAGCCCAAGAATGACCTTGCACTCCTCCTTCTGCCTCCCACCTCTCAGGTGCTGAGATTATAGTCATGCAAGCGGATACCAGCAGAATTTTCTCAGTAATAGTCCTTCTTTGTCAAACCTTCCGCAGTTAAATTTGGTGGTGCAGACGAGGTTCATATCTAAATAAAGGAGAGTTGAGGAGTTCTGTGACACTAAACTACGTCCTTTCATGAATCAGCCAGTTTTAGAATTAAAACAGTCATTTTAAGAAATGCTTTTTAGTACCACAGATCTATGAAGACACTGAGGGAAGCACACTGAACACTTCATTACACCTTTCCTGGTGATTGGCATTCATTCATTCATCCATCCATCCATCCATTTATTGAAATAGGGTCTCACTGTGTAGCCCTGGCTGACCTTGAATTCACTTGCCTTTGCCTCCCAAATTGCGCTCTCTCTCTCTCTCTCTCTCTCTCTCTCTCTCTCTCTCTCTCTCTCTCTCTCCTCTCTCTCTCCCTCTCTCTCGTCCCTCTCTCCTCTCTCCTGCCCTCCCCCTCCTCTCTCTCCGCTCCTCCCTTCCCCTCTCTCTCCCTCTTTCCTCCTCCCCTCTCTCTCCCTCCCTCCCTCGCTCTCCCTCCTCCCTCCCTCCGCTCGTCTCCCTCCCTCCTCCCTCTCGTCTCTCTCCCTCCCTCCCCCCCTCTCTCTCTCCCTCTCCCCCCCCCCCTCTCTCCCTCTCTCCCTCCCTCTCTCTCTCTCTCTCCCTCCCTCCCCCCTCTCTCTTCCTCTCTCCCTCTCTCTTTCTCTTTTCCTTCCTCCCTCCCTCCCTCCCTCTCTCTCCCTCCCTCTCTCTCTCTCTCCTCATCCATGTATCACAGGTGGCAGCCAGCATCAATGTCATCTTTTGGCCGGACCAGGTCACCTCAGGGTTCTCGGCAAACGCTAAATATGGACCTACATCGCAGAGCCATATTTGACTTCTGAAGAGACCAAACTTATTTGCCTGCTGTTCCCGTCAAACCACAGGCTCACATGTGGGTGTCGAGCTCTTGGCTGGAGCTCCAGCTAGACAGAGCTGTATAGACCCTTGAGAAAACAAAATGGAGCTGGAAAACCACCAGGAAGACAAATGATCCAATTTAACTCTAACCACTTTTTAAAATACAGACACACAGAACAATAACAGTGGAAAATTACAGGAACCCAGAATCCTGCGGAGGACTGACATCCAAAAAAATGGCTGACCACCCCAATCCTTAGAAGCTGACCCCACAGGTGGCTGGGCCTAACCACACCCTTCTGATTCCCACAGCTCCACAAATGTCACCTTCCTGAAGATGTTGAATTCAGGAAAGATTTGTAAACTACCCTGTAACTGTTTCAGGATGTACTGGGTGTGACAGGCACCCTGCAGCTTTAGAGGGAACAGTCAGCTTTTATCAAAAGGCTTAGAAAACATTCTGGACCCTCTCCACAAAAAAAACCTAATGACTGTCTAGTATGTAAATCTCATGGTTTCTTTAATCCAAGATGAGACAAATGAAGGAGACATCTTACTAAAATAAAAAAAAAATGGGCTTTTCTCATTGACTATCAAATGCCAACTGGAAACCTTGTAGACAAATTTGATAAGCCATTCTGAATGAACAGCAAGACGCTTCCCCTGATATGGCCCTGGTCTCTAGGTAGCATCTGAACCCCAGACTCTAAACGATTCCTGAATTGTGTAGCCACCCCTCTTTGCCCTCATAGTCCCTGTCTTCAGAACTTGGGGATCCACAACGGCACACTCACCCTCTATTATGTTTGCCACTCTGGGGATTGAACCTGAGGGCTAATCAAGGTCTCTGTGTAGTAGGTGAGCATTTTATGAACTCCAGGCCAGGCTACCAGCCCTACCACTCAGCTCTCCCGTGGTTCTCTCGTTTTCTCTAGGTCTTATCCTTTAAGCTTGACTTGCTTCTTAAGCAACTCCATTCCTCAGCGTGGCTTGACTCTGTCAGAGAATGGTTTGCCCTGCTTTCCAGAACCTTCCAAAGCAAATGATAGGGGGGAGTTGAAAAAAAAAAAAACTTACGTCTAAGCTTGACTCTCCCAAGGCTAATCGTGTGACCCAATGCTGCATTCTATTTGTGTTCCTGTTACTATGGTTAAGAGACAACAGGGTGTCCAGTTGTGTGGACCAAGAGTGTGACGGACCAGATGTATCAGGCGACACCCTGCCTATCTACGCAGCCGATATTAGAACCACAAGGATGGGTGTCATCACTTTGTATATCTTAAGTCCATAAAAATTTATGAAGAATTGTCATTTCTTTTGTAACCTATAAAACCAAGCCCCAAACTAGGCTTTTACCCATTAATGATCATCCGTAAGTCAGAGATCATTTGACTTTGTTCCTGTGTTGGGTTCAGGTATTCATGGTGCTAAATAAATACAAAGAAACTGGTAGCCAATGAGGTCTAGGCATTCATCCTCAGGGTGACCAGAGCACACATTGTTTTGCAGTAGCGGGGCCTGGGGTATGCACAGGGTGGTGCAGAACAGGAGAGAGACGGGGAGAAAAGGGTATGGCTAGTACAGAGGCAAGAGGCTTCCTCTTGAGGTGGACCGAGGTGTGTGCTATGTAAACCCTGATAGGAGGAAGCCAGCTCAAACAGGGGAAGAGAGCCAGATCAAACAGGAGTGGATACAAGCAAGGCCCCATAGAAGTTTAACAGACATCCCCTAATCTACCTGATCAGACTGGCCTCTCCATTATAACAGGAGATGGTAAGGAAAAGCCTGAGACACAGGTGTTTTTTTTCAGTCTTTTTGTGTTAGGGAACAAGCAAACAGGAATTTAATCTCTCCTGATGGCCTTACTACAGAAGAAGTGGCAGGCCAGGTTCTTCTAAGAGGGAGCCAGGACTCCCATAAGGGTGACTGGAAACAGCCAAGCTTCTGTGAGCCCATGTAGACTGTAGGTTCTGTCTGTTCTGTCCTAGATTCCAGCATTTCTCCAAGTTAAAGCTTGCAGGCACAGGTAAAAGACCAGGTAACTAAGTATTGAGCCCCAGAGGTATTTGAAGACCTGACTTGTGGGTGTTGATGAAGGTGGCTCACAGTAACTGCTTGAGCTAGCTGTCATGGATGTGGGATGACAGCAGCCTTGAGGGAACGGGTGACGTGTCCTAAAGGATCTCAGTTTGCAGTTTAGGAGATATGTTGGCCTCCAGGTCCCAAGTTAAAAATACTGGGAGTTGCCTGTCGGTGACGGTGCATGCCGTTAATCCCTGGGGAGGCAGAGGCAGGTGGATCTCTGAGTTTAAGGCCAGCCTCATCTACAGAGCAAGTTCCAAGGCTACACACAGAGAAACCCTGTCTCGGAAAACAAAGTGTTGGGCGTTTAGGATTTCCTGTCCTGAACAGTTCTTTCTGGGGAGATCAGGTTAAGCCCGCGAGTTTCATAGTCATTTCCCTGGAGGGCGTAGGTTTTATTTTTTTAACAAATGTCCTGTGCTTTGGTGAACGTGTTGTATCAAATCATAAGAGCAGATAGGATAGGAGACACAGCCGTGCTCACGACCCCTCGGTGTTTCTGGGAAGTTGTAAGCTGTGCCCTGCCCTGCTGCTGGTCTTGGTGTGGATCTGAAGTGAGAGGAGAGACCAGTGCTGTTCCCTGTGGGACTTGGACTGGATCGTGAGAGAGGGGTAGTAGCATCATCTTTAGCATTATCATGTGTTGGGGTAGTAGTGGCTCTGGCCACAGGGTAAGCTCAAATGCCTTTGCTTTGGAAAACTGAATGGGTATGAGCTGTCCTTGAACCTTAGTTCTGCCTTCATGGAGACCTCATTTATCCCAGTGACATCTCAGGTACTTTTTGAGCTGAACCTTAAGACCATAGCTGGTCCCCAGCCACAGCAGCCTCTACTGGACTTGGCATAAGATGCAGCTGGGTTTCAAGTAGCATTGCCCGGAGGCCTCTGACCTACTACTCAGTTAGCTTTGCAACACAGCCTAGTCACCAGCCAGCAGGACTGGGCCTGTGTGCCCTTGACAGGCTGGATTTATCCCCAGAGACCTACATGGAGGATTCTCGGCTTTCTCATCCTTTCTGTCTATAGCCTTCCCAGAGAGCTCTCACAGGCCACCAGCTTTAAATGCTGTCCCATGCTTGACTACAAAGGAGGCCCAAAGGCAGAGGGCTCGCCTGCATGCCACACACCCGTGGTGGCGCCTCCCTCTCTCCTTCACTGTCCCTATCTTAGTGAACACCGCACGGCTCAACAGTGGTTCAAACCACGAACCTCAGCCGTCATCCATTTGCCCCTTCGCCTCACACCCACCGTGAAGACCATCTTCTGCTCTAGTTACCTTCTGGTTCTGTCTGTCTGCACTACCCTGCGTTTCCATGCCACTGCCTCTGGTCTGGATGTCCCCAGAGCTCTTGATCGCCTCCTGCCGTGCCCTTTCTCTGCAGGCTACTCCTGTCACCACAGCTGGTGACAGAACTACATTGTTTGCCCTACCTGGTATGATCCGCTGTTTCAAACTCTCCTTGTCTGCTTGCTCCTTAGACTCCACCTCCCGCAGGGCTCAGGCTTCCTGGGCTCTTTATCCAGCTAGCTCCTCATCCCTCGAGGTCAGCTCCAGGGCTACCTTATGGAGGGAGGTAGGTGCCTTTGTCTCTCCACACGAGCTCCTCCTAGAACAGCCAGCTTGTGGGCATATTGCTTTTCTTCAGGACACATCACAGTGGGTGTCGTTCTCCAGTCTGACCATCCTCCTGTCCTACATGGGCTACCCCTGCCAGCCTGTGGTTCTGGGGACAAAGCAATGAAATGCAGTCTCTGCTCCCTGGAGCTTGTGCTCAGAGGAGACCGAGATCTGAGATGACAAGTGAATATACACGATGCCAGGAGGCGAGCATTGTGAACAAAAGCGGGGGATAGATGGCACAAACAACAGGTGGCGAAGGACGTGTCAGAACCTAACAGATGGTAAGAAGTCATCACAAATAAATGGAAGATGGATGGTTTGTCCCGCGTGCAGTTTTGAAGAAATGTAAGCTGTCTGGAGGTAGTTAGGTTTGATCCATCTATCAAAAGTGCCTGGAAGATGAGGTATAAAAGTTAAGTGTGTAAACAAAGCCATAAAGTGAAACAAAATAATCTTATTACAGATGGGCAAATAGCAAAGGCTAAAGACGCGTGCCGTGAATTCTGGGGAACGATCAGTGGAGCTTCACCATAACAATATCCCGATATGAAGAAATCATAAAATCGATAATTCAGCTTGCAAGAAATGGCTACTAATGGCAATAAAAAGAACTAAAACATTAATACAGCACATACAAATTCTGAAGCTTTTCATACATTTCGATGCTAAAGTCAGGATAAGTTTTGTTTGAGAGTGAAATGTGCATTTATCAACGTCACCGCAGACGTTCGATCAGTGGAATGTCTTACGGGCCATAGCATCTCGTAGCTAAACATCCTCCTCTCAGTGTCCTTCCTAGTCTAGTAACTGGTGCTCTGAGCACAGCCCATCCCGGTCTCTTCCCAGGTCATTTGACCCACTTAGCAGTTAGTGATAGGAGCCGATTCAGGCTGAAGTCTGCCTGTGTGAACCCCGTGCTCTTTCCTCAAACTGCGGCAATTGTTGGACTCCCGAAACTTCTCAACCTTGCCAACAGCTGTCATTAGCTGTGCCCTTCTTTCCACCTACCTCAGCTCTAGGTTTAGGACTCAAATTGGGAACTGCTGGTGGAAATAGCAAGTACAGCCTGGACTGATAGATGGTTGTGGTTGTTTGTTTTTCTAACAAAACCCGTAAGTTTGTCAAGAACACATGGAAACATAGGTATGGCACTAAGTGTATTTGAAACTTGTGCTAAATAATGCCATTTAAATTTCAACGCACCTTTATGCACTACAAACCAATAGTTCACTGGCTGGTGAGCCGCTCAGCAGGACAGGGTGCTTGTCACCAAGCCTGACAACTCGAGTTCGGTCTCTGGCAGGAACCTACATGGTGGAAGAGACCTCACTTCGGCAAGTTGCCCTCTGACCTCCACATACATGCTCTGGCACATGTACACAGGCACACACACATGTGGATGGACACACACACACTAAATAATAAATGTTAAAAGTACATTTAAAATTCAAAATCATAGACTTTAGGAAAGATGGGGGGTTAATCTCTACCAGCTCTGAGAGGCTGAGAAGGGTTTTATGGTGTAATGTTGGCACTGCAGGTTGTACAGGTTCTGGGCAGCCAAGAAGGAATTCCATGGTGTAATGTTGGCACTGCGTATTCTATGGGTTGTGAGCAGCTGAGAAGAGATTCCATGGTGTAATGTTTGCCCTGTGGATTCTCCGGGTTCTGGGAGGCTGAGAAGCTAGCAATTAGAAACTGTTCTGAGTTGACTCTTAGTGGAGTAAGGCCTAAGGAGAATAGATTCTTGTATGTTGTAAATTAATGAGCATACAGGATGGGGAGCTGAGGAGAGGGAGCAAGGTTGGTGTCTGCTGAAGTCTACTTCCAGGTCCTATGGGGAACTGTAGCGGAGTGGCCCACATGGAAGCAGGGAGCTCGTCCTCATGACCCATGACTGTCAGTTCTTGGCATCCTGTCACCTGGGGATCTGTGAGCCGTGATTGGCACCACTGACATCCATCACTGGTTCACAGCGGACTAACTTGGTGGATGATCAAGGGAGTCCATTGTAGTCAGGCTTTTCTTTGGGCTGCTAGCTCATGATAAAACAACACAGAGACTTATAATTATTATGAAAGCTCAGCCTTAACTTAGGCTTGTTTCTAACTAACTCTTATAACTTAAATTAACCCATCTTTATTAATTTAATTTCTGCCTCGTGGCTTTACTACCTCATCTGTACTGCCCATCCTGCTTGCTCTGAGTCTCCTGGCCTCTTCACCTTCTTCCCAGCATCCTCTCTGCCTGGAAATCCTGCTTAGCTATTAGCCATTCAGCTTTTTATTAAACCAATCAGAGCGACACATCTTCACAGTGTACAAGAAGATTATTCTACAACAGGGCCCTCCTGTCAAACACAGGATTCATTACCTGGGGGTTCTTGGTTTTCAGTTTGCACTATGGTATTAAGTGATTTGATCTGCTTTGATAGAAGGAAAAGTTTGCTTCTTAAAGAAAACAAACAAACAAAAACAAAGAGTTATCAATGCTCTGCAAACACTAAGAAGGTTGTTGTGGATATTTTCAAGTTATTACGGGAAAAAATAAATTAGAGGTATAATTGAAAAAACTTGTCAAAAACTAGCATTGCAATTCCCAACTTTGTCAGCAAAAGAATTAATTCTTCAGCTGTCATCCATTTTTGTTCTAGGCTTTTCTAAAATTATTATTCCGCACAGGGGTATTCCCCTACAAATGCTTCTCCTACTTCCCAGTAGTCCCTGTATGGCATGCTCGGCTTTGGATGTGCTCACCGACTCAGCAGCATCTCTAGGAAGGATAGAAACCAAGTGTCAATGAGGAATTGAAGCCCCTAAGTTTTGTAAAGCCTGCACTGGACAGTGTGTTATATTAAAGACGAGGCCTTCAGAGTAATTTTCAGTAAAACATGAAATACCGCCTCTCTCTCTCTCTCTCTCTCTCTCTCTCTCTTACACACACACACACACACACACACACACCCTTGCGCATGTGCACATGCACTCACATAATAGCATGTTTATGGTCTGAATACATTTTATAAGCACTTGACATTCAATTATAACTGGAAGGGTTTCATCCCTACTTAATGGTACATTACCTAAATAACATACTCTACATCTGACAGCCTTGGAGCCAGTGGAACTCAGAATGAGTTTGCTTTGCTAAGATTTAGTGTGATGGTTCTTAAGCATCGTATGTCTGAAGAGCCACTGCGGGTTTGTCTGGGGAGTCCAGCTTTTCTTCTTTCGCAAACGCCTCGGCTCACTTAGCGCTTAGCACGCCATCTTTAAAGAGGATTGCAAAGTGGCACTTAGGCTGTGACACAGCTGTTTATAGAGAAAATGGTGAACTACTGCCTGCTAGTAGGAATGGGGCAGACACGGGAAGAGCATTTCCTCTTGGAGTTAGCGTACCAAACACAGCTTTTATGAACGTGGCTGTGCATCTGGCGGAAGGGCGAGCGCCGCAGGTGAAGGCTTTAGGGTGTCATTGTTTTAAAGGCTGCCTCTGCGGTGGTGCAAACGTGTCATTAGACTTTAGTAAATGCTGCTAGAATGTAGGGCACAAAGAATGAGTCTCCTGTTGACCACAGATGAGAGATGGCAGTGTGTTGATACAGGTTCATCACTTGTAGCCAGGCTAGTGGGGGAGGTGCTATGTTTGTCGGGGGGGGGGGGGGGGGGAGAAGGGGACAAGAGAGAATTGTGTTTCTGTCACTCACTCTTTCCAAGAACTTAAAACGACTCTAACAATAAGTCTGTTATAGCTGATGCATAACTGCTGTGTGAAGGGAGGGGACGGTCTAAAGGGAGAGGGCGGGTGGAGGGGAGCAGGAGGATCATTGGGAGAAGGACAACATATATTGCATGCTTCTCTCATGCAGATCTAGATTAACAACATGCACACACGCATGTGACATAAGAGCACAGTGGGGACTCTTTCAGGAGGAAAAGTGGGGGTCAGAGAAAAGGGGTCAGGTGAAGGTGGGGAGGGGGCAGAGAATATGAGCAAAGTAGCCCTCGCTGGACTAGAACCTCAAGCTGGGATCACAGGCGTGAGTTACCCCAAGTTAGGAGTTTTAAAACATCGGCTTTTAGGTAGTACTCTTAAAACTGCCTTTTGATACTCAGAAATACTCAGATTTGTTACTTTTTCCAGTGGACAGGTATCTCACCCCCAAAAGGTACTCAGACTGATGCTAATATGGGCAAAAGAGAAAAAGGAAAAGAAAAAACAGTATTTTCTACGAGCTCAGGAGTGGATTCACCCTACACACTACCCATCATCTAGCCCAGAAAGCGCATCTGCCAACTTCCTTGTTGGAGGTGGAATTCTGTAGAGATGTGGCAACTGTTTCTCATGCTGGCCTTGGCTTTTCTCTCCCTTGCAGGCCTTGAACCGGGGCATTGCTGCAGTCAAGGAAGATGCTGTGGAGATGCTGGCCAGCTATGGGCTGGCGTACTCTCTGATGAAGTTCTTCACGGGGCCCATGAGTGACTTCAAAAATGTGGGCCTGGTGTTTGTGAACAGCAAGAGAGATAGGACCAAAGCCGTGCTGTGCATGGTGGTGGCCGGTGCCATCGCTGCCGTCTTCCACACCCTGATAGGTAAGGCTCCTGCTACCGCTGAGCGTTTCATTTTGGTCGTTTCTTTCTCTCCTCAATGCTTTAAATATAGTGGCGGGCTCAGTGGCTTCTTTAGCGATTATTGAACCTTTCTCATAAAAATTTAGGAGGATAGAAGGATTGAAGTTCGTGCTCTCCTAAATCAGTAAAATTTTTTAAAGCAGTTTTCTTCCTAAATCTAGTTTTGTGCCTCTGATTTCCAAAGTCAGAGAGTGAATGGTTTTATCCATAGGTGAAATCTAAGTAGTATTAGTACCTAATGGTATTTAGCTTAGCCAAAGTACCTAATAGCATTCCAGGAGGTGGACAAAATAGCAGACACACTCTCATTATTGCAACTGAAGAACAGAAGTACGGTTGCTGTTATTTTGAATTCGTGCTTATCACTATTGAGAACCAATCAATGACAGGTTGTTTCATTGAGATTAATTTTCTCCAGGGCTCCTGGATGCTGCTTTACTCAAAAGCATACCTGAATACCTTTGCAAGGCTGTCCCTGCAACAAGAAAGCTATATCCCAGCCACAGCATGCCTGAATACCCTTTCAAGGCTGTCCCTGCAACAAGAAATCTAGATCTCAGCTGCAGCAACTATGCATATGCTCCTGAAGACTCAGAAAAGCATGTAGTGTCAGGGCTAGGCTGCTCCTTCTGCCTTCTTGGTGGCACTAGAACTTGTGGGGGTGTGGTTTCAGAATATCTTGGCTTTAGAACAGTTCTGTCTACCTGGTGTAAAACTGGCAGGGCACATGTGTTGGGAGCAGTTGCCTAGAGCACTTTGAATGGTATTTCATGAGCCCGCTGTGTACCTTAAGTGTGGCTGGTGGTATGAGAAGCATGAATGTCAGGAAGTAGAGGAGCCAAAGGATTAGCCCGAACCACTTACCGTTTATTCATTCATAGAAAGCCAGTGTTTACTCACAATTGTGAGTGAGTCGGAGAGTAAATAGGAAGAGGGCTTTTATGGTTTTCCTTTCTTCTATGGCGTAGAATTTTGTTCTAAGAGCAGCAGACAGGAGAGGAAGTCTGCTGGTGGGTGTATTCAGCTGAGCGCTGATAGCCATCACTTCATTTGCGCTTAGGAGCTCAGGGAGTGGGCAGGCAGAGCTGGGTGCCTTTCTTTCTGTCACTTGATGTCCTAATGAGGGTTTGGACACAATTTCTGCTGCCACATTGCATTCGAGTCATTTCCAAAGTCAGCGTATGTATTGAGAAAATGTCGTCCATTTTAAAATAAGGGTCTTGCCTAAATAAGTAAATTAATTCCCTTTTTTGCTATTTTATTTGAACCCTAAATATATCCAACGTCCCCTATTTTAGCCACAGTTATATGAGACTTTGGGATGATAGCTCATTAGTGTCTGTCAACTACCAGGAAAGAGAAAGACTGGACAGACTGTGTTATTGACAGCCATGAGGAAAATATTAACTCTAAGCTTTACCATCTTATCGTTCGGTATTGTCTTATGAATCCAAGGCACCTTAGACAAGTCCTATAGCTCAGATTGACCTTGAACTTCTGACTTCCCTGTCTTACCCTTCGGAGGTTACAGACGTGCACCTCCACGCTCAGTTCACGCAGCAATGGGGATGCACCACAGAGTTACAAACATAAGATATATTTCCCTGCTGAAATATAGCCCAAGCCAATTGTTTTTCCATTTTAAAAAAAAAATTTAAAACGATAAGATCTTAGATTTAAATCAAATGTACTCTTTACTCCACTTATACAAAATAAATATTTTTGCTACTCTTGACTTTTTTTTTTTTACAGCTAATACCATTCCCTCCATCAGACCAATGCTTTTACTTCTCTCTTAGAAGTACACAGCAGTTGATTTTGAACACCCACTGCTAGACTCTCAGTTCCCTGTGCGACATCTCTGGCAACCCCACAGGTGAATCTATCCCCGTTTTGCTCTTTTGGACTAGGCATCTTTGCACACATTGTTCTCCGCTTCTCCTCTCAGGCATTTGTAAGATCTTTCCTGGTCTTCCGTATTCTGTCCCGCAGCTCTCCCTCCTCCCAGGCCCGGCACCTTCCTCCTCTTCTTCCTATTTTCTCACATGAGCGAACGTTTCCCCACAGTGCAGTTTCCTGCTCTAGGTACGTTTCACTTGCGTACACCAAACCCATTTTCACCTCTCAGCGAGGGTGCAGAGAGTCGGCTCCTAGCTAGGCTTGTAGCAAGGGACTCTGACTCGGCTGTGAAAACCCACATATTCTCCTCTGCTTGAACTGAGAAGCCATGGTGTGAGCCCCATGCCTTTCATCATCTACGTCAGGAGTTGAGACCAGGTGGGCAGCAATTCTTATCATGTATGCCCTGCCTGGGCAGGACATGCCAGCAGGAAAACCATAAAGCAGAAACACATGGAGCTTTTTAATGCCAGAATAGAAATATGCAACAGAGAAATCTGGGCATAGGCTGAGCTTCTCTGTATTCTTTTCTCAGACAAAACTAGTCTGATTGTTTCTGCAGGTGTTATATTTTCACTGCTTTAATGAACTCAATCTTTTTCTCAAGTCCCTGTGTGTGTGTTGTATGTGTGTGCATGAGCATGTAGGTTCATGTGTACGTGTGTGCATAGAGCCAGAGGTCAGCATGAATTATCTTCTTCAGCCCCCACTGCTAGCCCCGACACCATTTTGTCTTGTTTGTTTTGAGACAGGGTCTCTTCCTGTACCTTGGCTCACCAATCTGTCTAGTCTGGCAGGCCAGCAAGTTCCACAAATCTTTTTGACTCTCCCTCCCAACACTGGTGCTGTCCGTGTGCACAGCCACATTGCTTTTTACATGTCACTGGCGATCCCAACATAGGCCCCCATGTTGGTGACGCAGGCACCGCGCCATCTCCCTGATGCAGCTTTACTTAGCGTTTATAAGGGCACCCAAGAGCACAGAGCAAGAGGGCTCCTTTCTTTTGAGGGTTGGGCCTGGAGGTTCTCACAGACTGGCTCTGAAGGGGCTAATGTGTTAGAATAGGGCCTCTTTGAGGTTTTTCTTAGTCATCTATCTAATGCAGTCAAGAATTTGACCCTCTTTTCTAGCAGTTTGCCAATGCTGCATTTTAAAGCTAAAGTGGGGGAGCATTTGCTGAGCGTGGGTGTGGCCCCGAGTTCAGTGCCTCGTACTACCAAAGGGATGTGTGTGGGCACGTTTCTGTGCGTGTGCACATTCATGTGTGTGTGTGCGCACATGCGTGTCTGCCTGTTGTCTGTCTATATCGAAGTCTCCAGTGCTCACTTCTCCTGTGTGTATAATCTACTATTTCTATCTAGCATTCGATTTATAGTTGAGCACTATGATATATTTTTGGTGGTTTCTTTCAGCTTGTGGCCAATTTTATGGTCCCTTTTCACTTCGCTCTTTGCTTCCCCTGCTGGTTCCACTCTTTGAGATATTACTGTCCCCAGAGCGAGGCCTTCTTCGCATTTCGTAAACGTTCTCATGGACAGAGTCCACCTATGTTTCTATGATGTTAAGGAGGATGTGGACCACTTCTTCACCTGTGCAGATGCACCATCTGCATAACTGCTGTCTGTCTTCCTCTTTGAACGGTGGGACTTTAGTCCGTAAATTACCCTCCTGGGGACTGCAGAAGAATGGGAGTTAGAATTAGCATTGTTTCCCTCCCTTCAGATGGCTCAGCCTCCACTTCTCAGTGTTCAACAGAATGTGTACTAAACCTTAAGGAACTAGAAGTGAAATGTGTGCAAAACACAGTGGCCAGCTACACGCCTCTCCCCAAGTACATGTAGCCAGTGGTAAAGTGTGTGTGTTCAGTGTCCATTTCTAGAGCTCTAGCATGAGCTGATTTCTGCCAGTGAGAGCTTTGAGAAACTGCAGAGCAAACCAAAAGCTGGAGCCAGAGTCAGGTAGCCAGCCAGAGCTTAGAGCCTGAGCCCAGGAAGAGATCTGCTGGACACAGGGAAACCAAAGAGCATCAGGGAGGGAGAGGGTGTGGCAGTGGGGAAGAGCAGCATAGAGCTAAGAAGCCAAGAAGGGAAGTGTTGTGATGGGTGTCTAACATAGATGCCTTTTATATGCCTTTGCCACCTGTGGGCATGCTTGTGGTGCCTCAGGGATATCCATATGGAATAAGGCAGATTCACACTAGTGTTCACGTAAGTTAAATTAACCAGTAGAGATCACTATGCTCTTACTGTACATCTTTAAACCCCATGGCCTCTAAAAAGTCTTATTTCACATTTAGAAAAATCGGCTATGTTTTCTAGCTGTGCTTTATGTCCATGGTGTAAACGGATGCCTCGTTTAGCTCGGTCTCTTAAGATTATTTTTTAAATACTGTGTGTCATTCCGTGATGTTTCCAAAGACTGCAGGAACACTAACAATGAGCATGAATTTTAAGAAAGTGACTAACGTGCCCAGTCTTTGTGGTATTGATGCCAATGATCTACTGATCCCGGGGGGGGGGGGGGGGTCATCTTCACTCAGAGGGGCTTCAAGTTGAACCGTGTCTGTATCTGAAAAATTGACTACAGACTTAGCACCTTAGGTTCATCAAGCTGGTGTCATCTCTAAACGCCAGTTAGTGCCTACAAGACTGCTGATGTTATCTCTGTACATCAGCTAGTGCCTACAAGACTGCTGATGTCATCTCTGTGCACCAGTTAGTGCATAAAAGACTGCTGATGTCATCTCTATGCATCAGCTAGTGCCTACAAGACTGCTGATGTCATCTCTGTGCACCAGTTAGTGCATACAAGACTGCTGATGTCATCTCTGTGAGCTAGCTAGTGCCTACAAGACTGCTGATGTCATCTCTGTGCACCAGTTAGTACATACAAGACTGTACTCACTGGATGCTCTTTGTTGCATCATCTGTTATAAATTGTTCTTGTCCCAGGAAAGGAAAGAACCTGCTATGGGTCCTCCTCGTTGCCTGGGCAATAGCGAATGTCGTCTTCTTCCTTCTTGCTTGTTTTCCGACTTTCCTTTCTCTTTTCACCACTGGAGAGTGAGGCAGGCATTCTCTCATCCCTGACAGTTCTGCACATGGGCGTCGGTTTCCAGACATAGCTGGAGCAGATTCCACCAACCACATAGGCTTTTTCTCTAAGAAAGCTTGGTGGAACTCATGAGGGAAAGATGGTCCCAGCTCTTACTTAGCGACACCCCACCGACCTCATGCCATGGAGCAGATGCGTAGACAGCTGGCGCTGTGCTGGATTTGGAAGACTTTACATCTCGAAGTCTCTGTAGCTGTAAAGTCCCTGTCAGCCCCCTGCACACTCACAGCCTGTCTCTAGCTAGCTGGACGCACGAGCTTTGAACATATGTGTTGGGTGGTTGCCACTCAGCGTCCCTTTGGAGTTTAGTCATAGCTGGAAGTCTTCCTGGAGTCACAGACTGCAGCGACAGGGTTTGCCACCACCACATTTGAATTAAGCCTGGCAGTCATGAGGCAGGTACTATCTTAGCAAACCTGTAGTGAGGACAGGTCACTGACCTGATAATGTAGGTAGTTTTGGTTGAGCCCAGATTACTGTCGTCCATTGTGAGTCTTTCTGGCTTCCTTGTTGATGCAGATGGAGGAGCTGTTGAGTGCCTTTAAGCTTTCTTTATATTTGTTCCCAGTGGGGACCAGCTTCATGCTCTGAGGGAACCTAGGGAACCAGCAGGGGAATTGAACACACACAGGCTCTTATTGTGGGTAACTAAAATAATTTCTAGTGATTTCTAGAATGTCCCTTCTGTCTGGCTTATCTTTTCAGATTTCTTATTTACTCATGAATCACAGACCAGTCCTAGGAAGGGTGGATGGGTGCCATATAGAAAATCACACCAATCAGAGTAATAGGAATAAGCCATTTTGTTTATTATCTGACAACCCACCATGGGGTCAGGGGATTTTGCTCAGAAAGTGGAATATTTGCCAAGCTCCATATCTGAGCCCCAGTGTGGTGCTGCAGGGGGACCAGAAGACCCGTTACATCCTCATTACAGCATGAGTTTGAGCCCTGCCTGGACTTCATGAGACTTTGACTCGAAATAACAAACAAAAAGGAGAAAACAAAAGCCATCCAGGACTTGGTAGCTTAAAAGGCAAATGTTCGCTTTTGTTCTACCGATCATGGCTGTCCAGGGGATTCTTTTGGACTTTACTGGGCTCGCACCCCTGTGGGCAGTTAAAGATCAGGGTGTGACTTAACTGATATTGAGGGTGCTCCCTGGGGATGGCCCTGTGACCTCTGCTGAGCTCCTTTCCTTCCTTGTCCAGTAGCATTGTCTGGGCTTCTTTGGATGGGACGTGGCTGAGCTCCATCTGTCAGGGTGAAGGTGAAAGCATCCTGAAGTCAAGAATCAGAGGCACTATAACACTACTGGCTGACCAGAGCACATTGCTGGCCAGCTTAGGGTCAAGGGGTGGGCACATAAATTATACAGCATGTGGCAAAAGGAGCCGAAAAGTCATAAAGAACGTTGCTATAAAGGGGCGGAAGATGTGAGAACACTTTTACAATCCCCTCTTTTGGGCATGATGGATTTATCAATGCTTTCAATCTATAGTTATCAAAACCCATGTTACATCCTGGTTTTTCATACCCTCTAGTGAGAAGCCAATGCCCATAGTAACTTACACTGATTTCCACTTTGCCAAGTGTTACACCAGCGAGGCTTTGAATCCCATGCTACAATCTTATATTCACATTGCTTATATTATACATGGTCCCAGGGTATTTCTCCAAGGACTTGGCCTTATGTGCATCTCCTATCCCTATGCTTTCTGGGCAAACCCTGCCCAGGATGGAATGAGTCTGTTATATATCAGTGTTCCAGTCATGTGTAGAAAGCTGTCTCCTTCACAGCTGGGTGATTGGCACAGTGCCTCTTCTGAATAAGTAATTCAACGCATATTTGTTGAGGCGATTTAAATGTGGTTTATCAGCCATGTAAACACAGACTCTTTGGAAGCAACACATACATTAGAGACCCAGGATGAACTTGTAGGCTCCTACAAAAACCCTCCTAAGTAGGACTCAATGGGTCAGTAAATGGTCCTGGCGAGACTTTTACCCATCAATACCTTAGAAATTTGAATTAGAACAGGTGTTCTACCTGTTCTGAATTTTACATCTTGGAATTGAATATATTATAATGTTGCTGAAATTGATGGGGTCTCAGTTCCCAGAAGATATTCTTTACTAGACTATTTTTCATTAATATGAATATTTCACAGTTTGCTATAAGAGCTGGTAACTACTAGTCCTGCAAGTTTAAGAACCACTGATTGCAAAGGGGATGTACTCAGTTGGCTGGGGTAATGAGATCATTTAAAGGGCCTTCCTCTCTTTGTTTGGTCTAGTTTTGAGCCTCCTACCAGTCCATAGGTCAAGTCAATGTCCTCCTCCTGCTGTTTGCAGTCATAAAGCCTGTGTCATCTGCTCAGAGGCTCTGTTTAATTTGTTTTATAGCTCTCTCCTCTTCAGGAGAAAGACTAGTTTGCAAATCAGTCTTGGTAAGGCAGTTGTTAGGAGCTGAAGCCTACTAAGTAGTCATTAGGGACTATGCAAAGCATTTTACACAAATCACCCCAGCCACCAGCTTTGGCTGAGCTGGAACTAGCTCAAAGGCTGGCCCAGGAGGGTGGAGCTGGGGACAGAAGAGATGAGGTGGAAACAGGTCCTGGGATTTTATATACAGAGTATCCAGGGTGGAAAAAGCCACTGAGTTACAATCAGATTCTTCTCCCACAGAAAGAGTAAGTAAAAAATCTGAGTAAAAAAAAAATACTGTCTCTGGCCTCCAGGTTTCCCTTTTAGTAGCTGAAAGAGGAAGGGTCTAAAGCAGAAAGAAGCGAAATAGCCCTTGTGCCCATGAGTCCCAGATGCTCTGAAGCTGGGCCCATGGAGCCAGGCAGGCCCTGGGAACTGGAAGAACTAGAGTGGTAACTTACATTCCTGAGACAGTGCTGGGAGAAAGGGTCAAGAACCCCACTGTCCTTAAGCCGCCATTAACCCAGATATCTTACAAAAAGTCCCCATCTTGATGCTACAGTTAAAATACGTTACTGCTAGAGTCAGGGTGCTCACTTCCATCGTTTTCCCTATTCACAGGTAACAGGTGCAGATCACACGCCTTTGCTGTCAGCAGCACACATTCACCGCCCCATCTTTCCTTGCCGCCACACCTTCCTCGGAGCCCTGCCATAGTCATTGGCAGGGCTGCTGTGTCAAAACACTACAGACCCTGTAGCTTCAGCGACTGAAGTTTACAGTCTCACAGCTCTGCAGATAGCAAGTCTGAGGTCAAAGTGTAGACAGGGCGGATTCCTTCTGAGCACTTTGAGGGACAGCTGCTCTTTGCTTGTCCTTTGGTTTTGCGACTTTCCTGGCAGCCTTTGGCATGAGACTGCATTGCCCAGTCTCTACCCGCACAAGGAAGGATTTTTTTTCCTGTGCATAGCTGTCTTTGTATCCAATCTCTCCCTTTTCACAAGGTCACTGGTCATGTTGGGTTGAACACCCACTCCAGTATGACCTCATCTTATTATATCTGCCGTAGTCCTGTAGCTACGTAAGGTCACATTCTGAGGTCCGGAGGTTGGGACTTTGATGTTTGAACTTCAGGGAGACATGATTTGCCCATGTCACTATCGTTCTGGCCCTCAGCCCTTCCCATGGTCCCCAGTGTCGGCCTTGTAGTCAAGTCTTGTCCGCTGGCTTGCTCCATGGACTGTAACCTTTATCAGGGGATTTTTGCTCGCCAGCTATTCATAGCGGCCCCATGCTCTTGCCTGACCTTTCCATCCCAGCGGTTTCTGCCAGAATAGGGACGCTTGTATGGGTAGGTCAAGATTGTCTCCTCGCAAGACCCTGCACAATTGAGCATTTGCCGATGGCATAAAAGAGCACGCACACAGATAAATAGCAGCAATGATAAAGAGAAAATGTCCGCGGCTCTGCCCCAGAGTAGATTGTGTGTGGGATGTGGGACTCTTACTTCCTGGCTTTGTGTTTCCATCAGCTGACTGCCCGGCTGGTTGTACCACACTGCACACCAGACTAAAGCTCTCACGCTGCCTTCCAGGGTCAACTCGGGCCTCCTGTCTGTGCCTCATCTCTGTTGGCTTCTGATCCAGATGGCAGATCCGAGCACAGCTGTCCCCTCCCCGCCCCTTGCTGTGACGGTCTCATGTTCCCCAAGCTCCTCTTTTGCTTCAGGGTGTCTTCTCCCTGGACTTCTCTTCTGGCTTTTCCGTGGCCTTGATAGACTTGCTGCTCTCCTCACCCAACACCCTTGCTCACCTCTGCCGCTGTCACCTCAACCCTGACTTGTTCTCTGGACATCAGAACCATCTTCGCTCCTTCAGCTGCGTGCCCACTGTGACCTCTGCGATTCCGGTGATACATTTCAGGTTCCTAAAAGTCATTTTTAAGGTCACATTACTACAAAATCCCACATTACTCAAGACCAACCCCGACAAAGGAGCATTGTCTCCATTGACTGTTTTGTGTGGTGATAAGTCACCCCCCAAACTCCGACATGGGGGTCTTATTTTTCCCTTGGCTCCATTGTGAATTCAGAGTTGCATCTAGGTGTCACGTGCATGCACGGCTGTAGTTGTGAGAGCAGGACGCGTGTGGTAGAGCCCTTTTAAAGCCTTGAAGAACATCGGTGCATTTTAACCACATCTGTGAGCTCAAGCTAGCAGTCCGTCCCTTTGTCTTTGCTGCTGGTATCTGTCGGGATCCTCCAGTCCTCCATCTTTTCCTCTTAATCTGTTGGGCTTGAATACACCCTGTGTATTGTTGGGGTCCCTCTATGCTTCGCTTCCACACCATGACCAGTCTAGATGCAGGAGGACTCCCCAAAGACCCTCTGGACATCTCTTTCTATTACACAGACAATTTCCAGTCCCGAACACCCTCCTCCCAAAGCAGTGGCATTGAGCGCTGTCAGGTGTCAAAACTTGTGCTGAAAACAAATGCCAAATTCCAGAAATTTTTCTCTTTGTAAATACCTAATTAAATTTTTTTTTTTTTTGGTTTTTCGAGACAGGGTTTCTCTGCAGCTTTAGAGCCTGTCCTGGAGCTAGCTCTTGTAGACCAGGCTGGTCTCGAACTCACAGAGATCCGTCTGCCTCTGCCTCCCAAGTGCTGGGATTAAAGGCCTGCGCCACCACCGCCCGACTTAATACCTAATAAATTTAAATATTTAGCTTTAACTATTACTACCAACCAGTCAAATAATACCACAGATGCACAGTAGGAAACTGGGTAAATCAACTCACTGGGAGTCGTTCAGCGAGTGGGAAGACACCATTCAGAGTTGTTGTGGTTTAGAAGGGAGTGTGCAGTCTGACCTCCTTAGGTATGCGTGTTGAAACTCACATGCTTACCAACATACCAGTAAACGTACTGGGTAGCCGGCAGCTCCACCCACCCACCAGCAGAAGAATGAGATTCTGCATGGGTCTCTGATGGTGTTTTTTTGACTTCTCTACAACAAGCAGATGTGACATTTAAAATTGTTTTAAGTGTTTTCAGCAAAAATCATGTAAACTAGCTTTTTCTAAACACCGTGTCTGTTTCGGTCCCTTGTAGCCTACAGTGATTTAGGGTACTACATCATCAACAAGCTACATCATGTGGACGAGTCTGTGGGGAGCAAAACACGAAGAGCCTTCCTATATCTCGCTGCCTTCCCTTTTATGGACGCTATGGTAAGCAGAGAAACCGTGTACTTTCCTTTTTCTTAATGGCTAAATATGTTCATCATAGAGTTTGCTGTTTTAGGCATTTTATATGTGTCTGGTTCAGTGGCAGAAGAGCATTCGTGTTTCTGTGCAACCCAGCACCTTTATGTCGCATATTATAGCTGTTCCCATTAAACAGGAATTCCACCTCGCCACACCTTCTCGCAGAAACCCTGTGCTACCTCCCATGTCTATGAATGGGACTATATTAAGACCCCACACACGGGGACCCACACTGTGTTCATTCTCTTAGGAGTGGCTGATTTTATTATAGATAGCATCAGTGTTCTCTTTGTGCTACAGAAATTGTCAGGATTTCATCCCTTTATGAAACGGAATGATATTTCCTTGTCTAGATAAAATTCATTTTGCCTATGTGTTCATTTATATCCTTCTCCATGTTGGCTCCCGTGAGTAAAGCCATGGGCATGAGTGTACAAATATCTTTCTGAGTCCCTACTTTCAGGTCTTTGGGGTACACGTCCAGAAGTGAGATTTTTAGATTGTCTGGTGCTTACAAATTTTTTGAATTTTTTGAGGGACCATCGAGCTCAATCCCACGGCAGCTGACCATTTTCACCTAGAGTGCAGGTGGGTTCCAACGGACCCTTGAGCTTTAACCAGCGTCTCATCAATTTATCATAATTATATATCTCTGCCACAAGGCCTAGCAGGTGGCAAGAGAGCACAATTGGAAGTTTTGATTCAGTTGTTTGTTCTGGTTGGTTCAGTAGCAGACGAGGCTAGCTTTCTCATACACTGGCTGCCCGTGTGATGCGAACCTGCGGGTTTCACAACATTGCTTCTCCTGAACCTTCTGGTGAGCTGTCATTACTTAGTTACCTGGTTTACGACATAAAGAAAGAGCTGCCATGAATCCTATGTCAATGGCCGTGAAGGGAAGGCTTTGTTCTTCTCTCTTAGCAATAGCTATACAGAGACAATACAAAATTAATATTTAATACCTAGCAATAAATTCTTCCATTGGCTCCTCTGTAAATTACCGTCGGTGGGAAAATAGGGTCGCCTGTGACCACCTGCGCCTGGATTTTCCTTTTATGACTTTGGCCAGCTGTGCTGCCTCTGGTAGCTGATGCAGGTGAACCCAAGGGTAGTTCACAGGGGCCATGCGGTCCCCACTTCCCATACTTTTACACCAGGAACCCGGTGCATGCAGGTGGCTTCATCAGAGATCAGAATCAAGTCTTGATGCTGAAAGAGTTAAGGCTGAACTGGACAGACTGAACCTATGATGTCACTCTGTCCACCCGGTGAACTGGAAGTGGGGATCTAAACAGAGAGCTGTAATTATACAGTGAATTCTGGGAACTCATGACTTTCATAGAAGGAGTCGCAGACTCTTAGATGCTCTGCCTTCTGTCCTTGCCAGCTGCTTTTCTTCGCCACAATACCATTTTTAAAGCTCAGTACAGGTTGAGTTTCCCTCATCCCAAATCCCAGATGCTAACTTCTCAAAACCTAAAGCTTGCTGAGTGGCACCACATGTGGGAAACCGTACATTCATGTGTGAGACTCTAATTCACGTGTGAAAGTCTTTTAAATGCTGTATAAATTTAAATGCTGTCAGACTCTTTGTATAAGAAATAAAAATTTTGTGTTTAGATCTTGGTCTCAACTCCTGGTTATCTGTCTATCTGTCTGTCTGTCTGTCTATCTATATCTGTTTATTTATGTATTATTTATGTATATGTATACACACACACACGAGAAACAAAGTCTGGAAGAATTTAAAATCTGTGACAACTCTAGTCCCAAGTGATCTGGAGAGCCACCAAGCACAATATTGGAGTATTGTCTTGATGACTTTCTACTTCATGTTTTACTAATAAATTCTTCTGAAGACCCCAGCAGAACAATGAGATACTGCTAATGAAAGACAGAATGCTGAGCATTTGTAAAAAGCAGTCATCTCACCTCTGCACAAATCTGCACATGTGAGCATGCACACGTGTGTACCTGCAGCACCGTCCTTACAGTTTGGTTGGGGAGATAATTGTTAGAAGTCAAGAAGTCCCCCCACCCCCATGGCATTAAGACAACAAGGCCACCTACGAGGTGTTATTCACAAATGTTATCTACGTGTCTTTTAGACATTTGACACCTTGGGACTCCCGAGCCAGGGAAGGAAGTAGATGAAGCCGCTGTGTTACAAGCTCTTGTCCCAGACCCAATGACTTGCCATCACATTCAGCTCAGACGTCAAGTCGTTTCTCTCTGTTCTAGTTCACTCTCTGCTGCTGGGATTAAGACCATGGCTGGAAGCTGGGGGAGGAAAGGGTTTGTTTCCTCTGACAGCTGCCAATTGCAGTTCACTGCTGAGGAAGCCAAGGCAGGAACTGGAGGCAGGAACCAAGCAAGCAGAGACCACGCAGGAACACTGCTTATTGCGCTACTTCCTAAGGCTTGTTCAGCCTGCTTTCTTGTACAGCCTAGGCCTACTGGCCAAGGAGTGGCTCTGTCCGTAGTGGCTGAGCCTTTCCATATCAACTTTCAATCATAAAGCTCCCCCCAGACTTGGCCTGCATTCCATTCTGTTAGCGGCATTATCACAGTTGAGGTCTCCTCTTCTGTGATGACCCTAGCTTGTGTCAAGCTGACAAAAATCTAACCAATACAATCTGTTAGTCCAAATTGGCCATTAAGGTAAGATGTGAAGTTCTTACCCAGATCCTGCTGAGAGCATCGATCTCCACACCTGCTACCCACTGAGATCAGGCTTGCTAGCTCCCGTTTTATGACTTTCTTCAGCCTCCCTCAAACACACAAAGCCAAGTTCAGATCCTGGAGTCAGTAGCGCCACATAGTTGATGTCAGTCTCTCAGAACCACCTTAGAACCCTTGCTCTAATGTGCTTTCTGGAAGGACAAGCGTTTTGGGGGGTCACGACTCCGGGAGATCTTGTGTCTCCACTCTTGGTGGCTTTTCGGCTCCCAGCCATGGAGACCAACCCACCCGTTTGGTTTACCTCCTGGTCAGTGCTACTGACTGAATGTGCACAGTCACTCATTCCACTCAGAACCCAGCGTGGAGCTGGCTGGCCACTGGATGAAGTTGCTTTTACCGGTGAAAGGCTAATCAAACCGCTGCTATGATTTTTGGAGCATATTTTAGGACTACCTACTAAGCCATAAGGTAAGACACACCATAATCCCAGCTGTGCCTCTCACTGAAAATTCTGTTCTTTCCGGCAGGCCTGGACCCATGCTGGCATTCTCTTAAAACACAAATACAGTTTCCTGGTGGGCTGCGCCTCCATCTCAGATGTCATAGCTCAGGTAACAGTGGTCCGTGTGTCTGTCACAGCTCCTTGGAGTGGCTGTCTGGCGAATGACTGGATAGAACCGAGATGTCGAAACCGCATTTACAGTGTGTGGGGGTGGTGCCTCCCAGTGTGCAGCTCCCATCAGATGTGGCTTCTGATAGTGGTTGGATGAGTGAGGAAACATAGCATCCTGTAATCAAAGTCCAATCTTGTACAGTTTCGCTAGGATGAGGGTGGTACAGCTTTAAAGGAAGTGCCTGGGAATTGAACCATTGTCTTTAAAGTGTGTGAGTGTGAAGTGATTAGTAAGGGCGCTGGCAAGGCCGCACAGTCGATGAAGTGCCAGCTATGCAAACATGAGGACCAGAGGGCAGTGCCCAGCACTGGGTGAGGTGTGATAGTGTTTGTCTGTAACCCCGGCCCTGGGGAGGGGGGACAGCAGGATCCAGGAGCTTGCTGGCCAGCCAGTCTATGAAGCAGCAAGCTCCAGGTTCAGTACAGGTTCTCTGGCCTCCACATGTGCATACACATGTGTAACTCACACACACACAACAATAACAGAGTAACACCGAGTATGTTTAGGGCCAGTCATGTATGGTCCCTTTGCCCTTGCCCTTGCCCTTGCCTGCATGCTCTTTATGGGATAGAATGCAATCTCTCACTGGGTTCCTGAATCAGCACTTGGCACTCATGGAATTATTCTTTTTTTCCTTCTTCTTTATAACTTTATTTCTTTTTAAAATTTTTTTATTTAAAAGTTTTTTTAATTTTGCATGCCAACCACAGTTTCCCCTCCCTCCTATCCTCCCGCTCCCCCCCCCCACCTTCCCGCCACCAAAAAAACTTGATTTCTTATTATGAGTGAGGCACCTGTACTAGGCATTGCTCAGTCATTTCTCCTCCTCCTGCCTGTGCCTACTTCCGGGAATTGAACTCAGGCCGCCAGACTTGAGCAGCACGCACTTCATCTGCTGAGCCATCTTACCAACCAGGGTTTTTTGTTCTTGTTGCTTTGGTTTCTGTTATTTATTTATTTATTTATTTATTTATTTATTTATTTTTGGTTTTTTTCCAGACAGGGTTTCTCTGTAGTTTTTTTAGAGCCTGTCCTGGAGCTAGCTCTTGTAGACCAGGCTGTCCTCAAACTCACAGAGATCCGCCTGCCTCTGCCTCCCGAGTGCTGGGATTAAAGGCATGCGCCACCACCGCCCAGCTTGTTTATTTATTTCTTATGAGATCTCTCTCTCTCCCTCTCTCTCTCTCCCTCTCTCTCCCTCTCTCTCCCTTCCCCCCCTCTCTCTCTCTCGCCCAGGCTGACTTTGAACACTCTGGTCCTCCTGCCTCCAACTCCAAAGCCCTGGGATTATTTTTAAACATGGCTTCTTGTGTGGGTGCAATGTTCTGTCCCTCACACATCATCCCCACTGTCTTACTTAGGGTTACCATTGCTGTGGTTAAACACCACAACCAAAGCAAATTGGGGAGGGAAGGGCTTTCTTGGCTTACACTTCTACATCTTAGACCTTCATTAAAGGAAGTCAGGACAGGAACTCAAAGAGGGCAGGAATCTGGAGGCAGGAAGTGATGCAGAGGCCATGGCAGAGTGTGCTTACTGCTTTCTTATAGAACCCAGAACCACCAGCCCAGGGAGGTATCACCCACAATGGGCCAATGGGCTGTGCCTTAACCCGCCAATCACTAATTAAAATGTCTTATTGGCTTGCATACAGCCTGATCTTATGGAGGCATTTTCTTAATTGAGGTTCCCTCCTCTTGGTTGAGTTTAGCGTGTGTCAAGTTGCCATAAAACTGGCCAGCACGCCTACATTTTAAAATGAAAGAGGAAATTGGTTCCTCTGTCTGACCACAGTGTCTGAGAGGACGGCTTTGGCTTCCCTTCGTTCTCAGGGCTGGCACGAGCCCTGGCCCGCCTTGCCTCTTTTTTTCTTCCCTTCAAGGATAGGACAGAGAAGGTTTCTGGGGAAGAATATGTAGTCCCTACAATGTGTCAGTCTGAGCAGGGCTCAGCCATGCAAGTGGGCTGGGGTTTGAGAAGAATGGTTTTTCAGTTCCACCTCTAGTCGGCGCCTCCGTTTTTCTTGATTGTACATCCTCATCTATAAACCATGGCTTGGAAATAATCTACAGTTAAACTGTTAGGTTTACCTCCCTGAAGACCGAGAATTAAATTTCCAAATTAATTGCATTTATTCCATGGGAAAGTAATTGAAAATAACTCTTGCTAACATGTATGCATGTGCCCGAGTGCCAGCTAGCATCATCCTTTGATCTAGCTTGTTAATTTTCCTGTACAGCTATTAGAGCTCTGTCCCAGCGTTACCTTCAGCATCCTCTGAGAGCTGGATTAAGCTGCCTGGTTCATTCGCTGTTTAATTTGAAGTGAAAGGAAACATCTCGCCTTTCAAACAGCAGCAGCAGCAGTTCAGGGGGAGTTTGCGGATGTATGCTATTACAAAGACAAAAGACAAAAGCAAGCCGAGAGGGAGGAGGTGGCGTTTAGCTCTGCCCAGGATAAACGTAGTCCGCATCTAGGGACAGAAAGGAAAAAACAAAACAAACCGCGCTTATGGAAAATACTTTGCCATACGCCCACGGCCATTTTCCTCCTTCATTTTCAACCCGATCCTGGTCCCTGCTTAGTGGAATAAATAGATCTGGTTGGGAGAAGCAAGGGAAGCTGAGTTCAGGTGCCTTCTGCCCCCGGGCTGTTCCCGGTCTAGAAGTTATTTTAGACCTTGTTGTATGAGTTCCTGTCACAGTTTAGTTGGAGTGATAAACACCATTTCCATCTGCAACTCTTCTGTCATAGCCCCACTTCCCTAACCACCACTCCCCCTCCCACCCCACTTCATTCTCATTGCCTGAAAGCACCCAGGACACCTAATCTGATCATTTGTCACTAGGTCCCGTGCAGAGCACTTGGAACTATCTACCTTGCCATTTGTCAGTGCAGAAACATTACTATCAGCTCCAAAGGGAGAAGAGATAAAGCTGAACATGGGCACCCAGGTCCCAGGAATACAGTTACCTCAGATTCCAATGCTGGTGTGGTAATAGTTTGAAGAAATTTTTATACTAACAGAACAAAGAAAATCATCACTCAAGACACTTTTAAAAGTGCATTGGCGGAAACGGTAGGCCGGTTACAGCAAGGCAAAGCGGAGATCTGCAGCTCCAAACTGCCTAGCCCACAGACTGGTGGGAACTGGGGCTTTTGTTCACACAGTCCAAAAGGCTCACCTGCTAGTCTCAGGATGTCGGTTCAGACAGCGGTGGACAAGGAATGGCTATTTGCAAGGCTAGAGGGAGCCCAGGGTAAATTGTAACTAGGCCTTGGAGCTGCAACATTCCAGCGTCTCCAGGGCCACTGCCGTTCGAATCTCCCAATCAGCCTTGCCACAGGTTCAATGGACGGTGCAGCTCTTTCCAGGAGCTTTCATGGCCCGAGTAAATGAGTGAGACAAACATCGGTGACAATGGCTAGTAATGCTGAGTTCTAGCAGCAGCTCCACTTAAAAACATGGCCCGGAGTTTCTCGGTTTCATACATCAGCACAAGCTGAGGCATGTGACCTGTTCTCCTCCTCCATATTGAACTGTACTTTCAATTGTCCCAGTCGGACTTTCTGAAATGCTATTGGTTTGACTTATTCCACGATCATCCAGACTTTCTTTGCTTGCTCAGCATCAAACTGAGAATTCCCCTGACGCAGTTTGTCCTTCCTGGTCCCTCCCAGACCCTGCCGTCTGCTGAAACCTACCCATCCTTGACTTCAGGGGTCAGCTGGGAACCCTCTCTGCATTATGGCTTTTTTTCACCTCAGCCTTTGGCAAGACCCTAGCCTTAACTGACCCTTGTTGCAGCTGCCTCACCTGCCCCCAGCAGCAAATGCTTCTGCAGGAACTGCAAGTCACCTCAGCTGCTGCGGGAGGTCACTGTCCCGTCACACTTCCCAGGAGATGACCTCGGTTCCCACTTCACAGAGAAAAGCGAAGCAACCACATTCTTGTCCCGTGGCCACCATCCTGTGAGCTGAGCTTGCAGCCTCCACGTTCCCTCACTCGGAGAGGCGATATCTCTCTTTCAGGGCCACCTCCTCTACCTGTACCCCAGGTCCCGATCTGGCTTGCTTTCTCGGGAGCCTTATTAATTAGTTTTTAGTGACCCTTCGGTCTCCGTGGGTGAGTGTCTGGGCATGCGCACGTCCTCACATAGATAGAAAACACGGGGGCCGCAGGCAGCCTTCTTTGGCTCCTCCTCTATCTTGCCAGCTACCGCTGACAAGTTTCTCTGTATTACTTCTCGGTCACACTTCTCAGAAGGACAGTTGCCACTCGCTGCCGCCTGTTTTCCTACTTCCTTTTCCGTGTGTTCCCTGCATCGATCTGGTTTCCCCTCTGTCAGTTCTTCTAGCTGCTTCTTACTAAGAACCCTGTGCCCTTATACCCAGGAGCAGTTCCCATTGGCTCGTAAGCAGCTCAGCAGCTCTCTCTGTAGACTCCTCTTTCTCTAGGAAACACTCCTCCTGCTGGCCTCTGTCCGCGAGGACTCCAACTCATGCCAACTCATGATGGTTTGGGATGTGGTTTGCTCGCCCTTCCATGCCCTGATTTCACGTTCAGGAGGTGTGAGCCTGACATCATTGAGGGCTGCCCCTGGAAGGGTGGTGGGATTCCAGTTTCTCTGGAATCCTTTCCTTTCACACGCATTCCCACCATGGCCATCAGCCATGAAGCCACACAGCCAAGGTTGGTGGAGGGATCCCACCAAGGCCTGCACCATGCTACTCCAGTATGCCTAGCCTTTAAGTCTGCATGAAATAGGCCCTCTTATAATAACAAGAAGACAAACTCATATTGTCTCCTAGGTGTATAGCATCTACAACATGACTGTGATTCCCCCATTAAATATCCGTAGCCTCCCTTCTTAGATCCTTCTTAGAGATCCAGGAAGAGCTACTATCGGGCCCCTGTGACTCCACTCAGGTCTTTGAGAGATACTCAGAACCTGAACTGAAGATCTTCTGCAGCGAGCTCTTTGCTGAGTAAATCGGAAAGTGCAATCATCTGGTTAGAAACTTAGGAGCCACCTGGGAGCGTGTCCCTTTGTCACGAAGGGTTATACTCTAATCCTAGCATCGCTTCCCCTTGCTGTGCCCCTCTCTGCTGCTGCCACTTGTTCTGATGGAACCACCCCTTCCTACCCACAGTGCTGAACAGCCTCCTCACCCACCCCCACCCAGCTGCCCTGGCTCTCTCCTGTTCCTGTTGCTGCCACGGTTGGTTATCCTATCCATTGAACTCCTGACCACCTCAGCCTCTGATTAAAGGCATACCTGAAACTCTCACTCCTAATGCTGGCCAAGGAAGGGCTGCAGGCCACAAATCCTACTGCCTGTCAAGCCCCAGCACAGCTCTCTTCCCACCTTGCTCTCTGGTCCACAGTCCACCAACCACAGATCCAACTTGGAAGAATACCCTGCCTCAGTTTCCCTCCTCCTTTCTGCTCCTCCCACGTCTGTTCAGTCTCAGCTCAGCTCAGGCAGAGCCCAGCAGAGATGCCTCCCTGCCTCCCGCGGCTACTCTGCATGACAGACAGTGGGTGCTCACTGGCCCATTGTTTGATTAGTGTATCTGTCCCCTCCACTAGAATGTCAGCCCTCGAGAGGTCAGTCTGGGACTGTCTCTATCCCTGAGTACCAGGGAACATTCTTTCTCTGGGAACGCCCTCGTCACTGACACAGCAGGTGCCTTTCAAATAGAATCTGACATGCTTTTGGTGGCCGTGACAGACTCAGAATTGTGATTCTGGACTGGAAGGCAAAGTGCACAAGTATTACTTTGAGTTGGTAAGTGATGTGGTGTGCTGTGAAGACATAAGGCCGGTGGCCAGTGCTGGGCCACATGCGTCAGTTGGTTAGAATTTCAGGGGGAGACTGACAGCATCTCCACCTTGGCCTTGGGGTTTCCCCTACCAAGCCCACACACCCGTCACCCTTCTGTTGTGTGGGTGCTATCTTCTCACCCCTCCCTACTCTTTGGTATGTGTCTTCCCTCTCCTCGTTCAGGTCCTCCTCCACGGTCCTGCTCCTCAGGCTTCCGTCTTGCAGAACTGTCTTGACAGCTTAGGAATTACAGGACACCCCGATCCTCCTGTTTTCACATGTTATGCATCCAGGTTTCAGACTCTACATACCAGCATTCTGGTTTACAGTGAAGATGGCAAAAATGGGAAGCTTGCCACGGCTGTGCCGCTCTACGCCTGCATAAAAGGGTATCCTAGGAGCTCTGACCCATTAGCTGAGTATGGGTATCGTGTCCACAGCCTCAAAGGCCCAAGCTTCTGGCCCATTCACTGTGTCCTAGCATGGCTTCTTCCTGCCAGCCTTCATACCTTTCAGTTCACTGCCTTTGGTTCAGGTGGAAGCCACATGGGGACAGATGTGGGCATCCTTACTCCTGTTACTGTCCAGAGTGTCCTCCTGGCATGACAAATATGTGTGAGACCGAGTGAATGAGATAGAGTGAGCACGTCCCCAGCTTGTGTCTACTTGAGTTGCCTGCATTCTCGGCTGCTGGCTCATAGCCACACATCCGTGTAGTGCCTCTGTCCCCTGTGCCCTAAGGACCCAATGGTGAGGTTGGCCACATTCCTGGCGGCTGCAGGATGAGGAGGTTAATACATCATAAACTCTGCTTTCGAGACTGAGCCATCCGAGAGGGATTAGCACTTCATCGTGGCTTCAGTCTCTCCTGACTATGGTCACTTCTACCCAACCACACAGCCCATATCCAGCCTCTAAATACACCACTGTGGTTTGGAGCGTCGGTTTCGCGGACGGTAAACATGAAGCCTGCTACTTCCACGTATAAGACATCCGGGTCTCTAACTTCAGTAAACAAATGGGCACAGCAGTCACGTTGTAGTTAATATTCGAATACATGTCCAAGCTTAGAGAATTCCATCATCATTTCTAGTGGTGTTTGGAGCAGCATTTTCAGTGAATTTTAGCCTGTCAATGTCCCGCCCTGTACATCATTGCTGCCACAGCCTTTTCCTCTGGTATGGAATAAGCCTCCAGTAGCCACGAGTGAGGCAGCCAAGAGGCCAAAGTTTCTAGGTATTTCTACTTGGCCATTTTATCCTTAAGAGAGTCTCGGTGGTGGAGCTAGCAAAATCACGGCTGTGGTTCATAGCTGTGATCCTCCAGTGAACCCCAGGCATCTGCATCTGGGTCCCAGGAGGTCAGGCTAGAGTCTGCTGGGCTCAGGAGGGCGGCCAGGCCGCTCGGATGGGCCCCGCCTTCGGCTGACCTGGCCTGTTTTCCCTCCCTCCCGCAGGTTGTTTTCGTAGCCATCCTGCTTCACAGCCACCTGGAGTGCCGGGAGCCGCTGCTCATCCCCATCCTGTCTCTGTACATGGGTGCGCTCGTGCGCTGTACCACACTGTGCCTGGGCTACTACCGGAACATCCATGACATCATCCCCGACAGGAGCGGCCCAGAGCTGGGGGTGCGTGCACCGGTTGACTTTTTCAAATGTTAACACACGCTCGTTGTACAGACTAACAGAACGTACCGTCCGGTTTTCACACATGTGCCATTGTTGGTCATACTTGTCCATCTTGATTCTTCTCTCTCCCCAACCCCCCCCCCCCGCCCCGGGGCGGTCTTTACCTGCTCAACCACAGTCTGTCCAAGACCCAGGGAATGTGAAATGAGAACTCAGTGTGCTAAGCCCAAAGGCCAAGCATTTAGGGCTTTTCTGAGGGTAGGCCATCAGAGAAATCATGAACACTAAAGCTGAAGATGATCTTAGTAGAAGTGACCATTCAGCCTCCTCCTGGCCAAATGAGGAGACTGTGTGTCGTGTCAAGTCATGGGTAACACAGCCCATGACCTCCTTGTATTCTTATTCCATGGTAACCTCTTTCATGGTCCAGAAAGTTTTTGGATCTATGGAACCTATATGTCCATGCTTCATTGTCTTTAACATGATAGCACAGCCCCAGGCTCTGTTTCTATTCTCTGCACTGGCTAGTCCCAGTATCTTAATCCGGCTCCTTCTAGGGACTCAGCAGAGCTTTAGGTACAATAGCGTGATATGGAAAACCAATGTAGAAGCAACAATTAGAAAACAAAACAGAACAGAACACTAGGTGAGTCCAAAACAGCATCTCTACTGCAAGGAATCCAGAGGCCTCCAGTTTTGGTCATGTGGTGTAGGAAGCCTCCATGGAGAACGTTGTGTTTGTCTTGGGCTTTAGGCGTCAAGTAAGAATCCAGTAAGAGTAGAACAGCCAACCTGTCACAGGAGGCCAAGGTATTCTGTTCATCTCGTTAAGAACAGGATTGGGTTTGTGTGCATGATTGCTTCTCTTCATGTGCAGTAGGCATCATTTCTCTCGCTATAAGGCAGACAGAAGTGACCATGTCTAACCCTGACCACACTCCACCCCCAGTCCCCAGATTAACCACACAATGCTTTGATCATGTCATGACAGTAATTCTGTGGATCACGTACCTCATCCCAGGTCAAGCTACCATTGACACCCTGCCTAGTTATTTGCACTTGGCCACCACAATTACCTTGATATGACCAACCTCTCTCTCAATGCTCAGCCTCCAGCAGAGGGAAAGAAATCAAAATGCCTGAGATGGTCCCATGATGTAACGCTTAACCCTCTTAAGAAACAAAACCAAAATTGCGTAACAGGAGCCATGCTTGGAAGGCAGCGCACAGCTTGGCCGTAGATGTCCTAGACATGTCTAGCCCCTTACTGTGCTTCTGTTTCACCTACGGCTCTGCTCAGTGTGTGTGATTCCTGTGAAGGCCTTGAAGGTGGGAATCTCTGCCGCTGAGCTAAATAGTCCTGCCTTATATATATTGACTGATTCCAAAGTAGATTATAATAGCGTTCTGTTGCTCAGAGTTAACTCCTACTGACATGGCTTGTCGCCAGTCACTGTGATGACATAAACAGAGACTCATTTGAAACCTGCCTCTCGGGTCCTGGGAGGACCTCGTGTGGAGGCTGGCTCCGCATATGGGAAACAGTAGTTGGAATCTATCGAGCTTCAGTATGTACTTTGATTTCTCAGTAGCTTGCCAGCTGTCTGAATTAATTTCTAATACGACTGTACACTTAATTTTAATTAAGCTTGGCGTGTCTACAGAGGCTTTTCTATATGTTGTTATTCAGCATAATGAAGTACTGTTGATTGGCATAAGGAGCCAAGCTTTGATTTTAGGCTATGTTCCGGTCTACTTCCGGAACCGACTGAGCTTTGACCTCTGTTTCTCCTCCCAGGGCGATGCAACCATAAGGAAGATGCTGAGCTTTTGGTGGCCTCTGGCTCTGATCCTGGCCACACAGCGAATCAGTCGGCCCATTGTCAACCTCTTTGTGTCCCGGGACCTCGGCGGCAGCTCTGCTGCTACAGAGGTAGGACAGTTTGTGGGCATGCGGGCACACGCTGAGGGATGGAAATGATTCAGATTTATTTCCACATCACCTCCAGAGCCCAAGCGGTTCTAAAATGCTAAATTTCATGAGACAGTGACAAAGGAAGCCATGGCTGGGTGACTTTTGAAATTTCACATTTCTGAGGCTTATGGAAAACATCTGCGTCATCCTTCTTACCACACGAGGAACTAAGGCATAGGAGAGAAAGGCACAGGCAGAACCTGCTAGAAGCTGGGATAGTGAGACTCTTCTAGCTTTCTGACCTCCTTGCCAAGGTCCTCCATTTCTCTATAGTGTCGTCGTGTAGCTTCTTTCCTGTTGTTGCAAAGGATCATGGGACATGCCTTGTAGGAGCTCCGGCATTGCCCAGAGCCTCTGTGGTGACCCCGCCTAGCCTCATCTCCCCTGTGCCAGTGTCGCACACATGCCATGCCATCTGTGGCCTCTTTGGCAATAAGCCCTCCTCCCTATGAGGGTCTCCTGTGTGCTCACTCAGAGCTGCAGAAATGCATGTGGAAACTGGCTGCCATGTCACAGAAAGGCTTGACTCATCCGTCCTTCTCTTGAGCTGGGGGTGAACAGAGTGACTTCATCTGTTTCCTCCTCCATCGCCTTCTGGAGAATTAATTCTGTTGCCGGCACCACTGGTCCTTCAGGAAGGCTGGTGAGTTCTCGTAAAGGCCTCCTGTTTATACCTGGCATTGCACGCGCTGTCAGCAGCTCCCTGGCCCAGAGCACCCTGCCAGTTTCCATGGCTTAGCAAGAGCTCCTACTGGCTGGGGAAGACGCCTATAAATCAAAAGCAAAATGCTTTCTCTGGCCCCCGAGTGTCCCTGGATTTTGGTATCCGAGTCACAGATGCCATCTGGGGCGGCTGTTATAGGACAGCAGCTTTGTCAGTCAAATACTGATTTTCCAGGTATGGAACCCCTGTTGCTTATGTGCTAGAATTCCACCTCCCCATAAATTAAACAAAAGACGGCAGATTTTGTATTAGGAAGTTCCAAGTTGCCAGCCACGGCATAGAAGCTCCACTCCTGGGAAATAAAGCCAGTGGTATCTAGATGGTGTGCTTATGTCTCAAGCATTTGTATGCATTTGACTCATTTTCCATCAGCCCTGTGTGATTAACGTTACCAGTGCCGTTTCTGTGGAGAAGCAGAGATGGGAGTCTCAACAGCGAGAGCGTTCCCATCTCACACAGGAAGAGGGAAGGTTGGCTAGGTCTGCCTAATCATGATGCTCTTTTATTCTATGCCACACCACACCACACCACGCCATGCCACACTGTACCAAACCAGGTTTTCTCACATAACTGTGGACGGCATCTTTCCCTTTTGTGCTGGGCACAGTTGCTCTGTCCGTGGAAACAAATGAAGCCAGACTTCCTCTCTCACCAGTGGGTTAAAACATTAATTGCCAGAGTGTGGCCATCGATGCCAAATTTTCTTTTTTCTCCCTTTCATTCATGCAAGAAAAGAAAACGCTTTTCGTGGAAACCTGTCAGGAGTCTTTCCTGTATGGGATATTTATTGGTTTTGCTAAATTAAAATTTTGAGTTGGGCCCCAGGGACTGAGTGGCTTGAAATGGGCTGAGGTGGAAAGACAAACGGGTCCACCACCCTGTCCACCACCCTGAGGGACAGCAGGCAGGCGGAGAAGTGCGGCTGACCTGAGACTCTGCTCCTAGGGTTGCTTTGGGACCCATATTGGGCTTGAGGGACTAGCTCAGTGTGGACCAGAGTCCGGATTACCAGCATCTGTCTGCGACCCAGAGCACGGCAAGGTGAGATGCAGGTGCTCTGAGAAGACTGGCTAGGCTAACTGGATGAATGAGCTCTAGGTTCACGGGAGAGACTCTCCCTCAATATGTAAGGTGGAGAGCAACTGAGGAAGATACGCAGTGTCATACACTCATGCCACACATGTAACACATATGTGTGAACAAACGTGCATACGATGCACACACACAAAACACCACAGGAGATTGTGATTGACTCGGGAGCTTAGTTAGGCCCAATGGAAAGAGCCAAGATCCTGGAGCCTGAGGAAACTGGATTGAGATATTGGCATTTTGCAGGGGATCTTGCCTGATCCTCATTCGGTTCATCCTTACTCTGTTTGAGACCATCTTGTGGTTAGTGACTACACGGACAGATGTGCCATTAGCCTTATCACCTGGCCCCGCAGATCCCGGAGGGCTTCCTGCTGATGCCCACACTAACAGCATCCACTCTTCTCTTGCAGGCAGTGGCAATTCTGACAGCTACCTACCCCGTGGGTCACATGCCATATGGCTGGTTGACAGAAATCCGTGCTGTCTATCCTGCTTTTGACAAGGTGAGCCTTCTGTGGCATGGTGTCAGAAACACGCTTCTCAACATTGCCACTTGATGGACAGGGGTCTCTGTGGAGAAACCCTGGACCTTTACCTCCGAGAATAGCAGAGGAAAGTGAAGCTTGCCTTAGTGCAAATTCTGTGGTGCTTTTCCAAATTGCTATTCCTGTGGTCACATTGTTCCTCGTGCATGAGTATTTTCAGTCAATAACCCCTACCCCAAGTTAGGTTGATGGGCTTTGTTCCTGTGATTATTGTTGTCTAGTCGATGCCGTGCCTTGTGGGTTTTGCAGCAGATGCCCAGGCTCTGGGGTATGAGGCTAGGGCTTGAGCCCACAGGTTCGTGGCTGCTGTTCTGTGGCAGGTAGATAGGCACAGACGGTATCTGTGTGGCAAGATTCATTTCCTGTCTGTTTAGAGGTTTCCTTTTAAGGTGTATGTATGTATTTGTGTGTGTGTGTGTGTGTGTGTGTGTGTACACTGTATGAGTTTTATGTGCACGAGATGCATGTAGGTGACCTCAGAGGCCAGAGGACATCTCATCCCCTGGAATTGGAATTATAGGTGATTGTGACCCACCCAGTGAGGGTGCTGGGAGCCATCTCTCCAGCTCCATACCAGCCGCTCTGCCCTCCTGCAACGACTGGCCCCTCAAAGGGAGGCCTCTAACCCTGTTGACCTCATCTTTGGCTTGTGGGAACTGTCTTGCCTGTCATTTAGTAAATGTCTGTTTCACCACACCTCTCTTGTTTAAACCTACAGCCCTTTGCTCGGAAGCAAATAGCTAGCAAGGCATACTGTTCATGTATAAAGGCATGTCATGTTCTAAGAGAAAAATGGAAGAGGGACGAAGAGCCTGCCACTCACTATGGGTTTTGCCTTCGTGTTTCCTAGCAGTGGCTCAGGGCTGCTGCTGCCCCTATTTTCTGTTATCCAAGGGGAGCCCAGTGAGTTTGGGGATAAAAGCCCAGGGCCAGGGTCTTCCACCGCTCAAAAATGGTCAGCTGAGCTCTGGTTCTTAACTGTCTCTATACCGGCTCCCTCACTCCAGCTTCCTGTGGGCACAAAAGCCCCATGAAGTCACGCAAACATGGCCAGGCTTGTTTAAAACTTTCCCATTTCAATCAGCATCCCAGCTCTGCAAGGTCTCCTGTCGATTAGGAAGGCCAGACTAGTAGAATATAGGTTCCAGGAGAGGTAGGTACCCAACTCCTTCCACCCCACGTCACTCCCTAAGCCCAGGGTATTCCCCAAGTCTAGACAAAGTCCACCCCCCTACACACACACACACACACACACACACACACACACACACACACTGTTCTCACCTCCCATGACAGCATTCTTCCATACTGCCAGCCTCCTGCTAGTCTTCCATTTCCCTTCCCCTCCTTTCTCGGGTGCACACACTCATCATGCAGTCTGCCTTTCCTCTCAACTGCAGGGGTCCCTCCCCGGTACCCTGGCACGCGGTGGGCTAGTGACTGTGCTGGTGTGGCCCTCACTTAGCAGTCCATTGGTTCCCACCCATCACCAGTTACAGGCATTTGGATGCAGCACCAGCCTGGAGAGTTTCTCCTGGGTAGTATTTTTGGTTGATTCTCAGACAGACCCCTGAGACTGCACAAGTTCTGGGCCGCTTTAAGAGAGAGGCCTTCTGTTTAGTGAGTTGATGCCAGCTATACATAGAATCACTGCTTTCATTTCAAGGAAGGCGTGTAGCGAGTCCTAGAAAACCAGCACAGATGTCGGTCTTTAGTTTTCCCTTTGGTGAGTAAGATTATACAATACGTCTGAAGACAAAGGCGGGTGCTGAAATGGGTGAGCTCTTGGCTGGACTGTCCCATCTGGAATTGGTTTTCCCTACCTTATAATAATAACACTTAACAATCCCACGCTGTGTGTCTTCAGCAGGAGCACCCAAGGGAAACATTATTTTAAAACTCTTAATCACAGACTTTAGAAGCTAAGAGAGTTTCTGTTTAATGAGCCTACCTCTGGCCAGAACCTGGAGTTGCTTGGGATCCTTTTCAAACCTCCCATTGTTTCCACACATTCCATTGAGTAATCCCAAGCCTTGTTTGGGAATGCCATTTGGCCAACAAAATCTTAGACCCCTCCCCACCTTGAGTGGGCTTCCAGCATTCCCTGCCTTCACTGGTGGCGTCTTGGACCTCTTTGTGGGTTCTAGAAAAAGAGCTTTAACATTGTAGCACTTCTGGCTAAATATAAACCTTATGGGCAGATTTTCTGTTTAGGTTGTTGTCTGTCAGAGAGCTCACCCGGCAAGGAAGATGGAACTGTTTCTCTAATGCTGGTGGGCCAGTTCATTTCAACCGTACCTACAGAGGGGTGTGGGTGTGTGTCCGCGCGCGCGCGTGCGCTTTCTTACAGTGCCCTGCAGGAGTCCTCACACTGGCCATCAGCATGGGCTAAGCGTGTTTGGGTGCAGTTACCTGATTTTTATACTGTACCTCCCTCCCCCACCCCGTAAGCTAATGTGGTGCCAGGTATCCCAGATAGTTTTTGTTCCCCAACTCTGGAGCTAAGTTGATCTAGAACGAAGCAGGGTTCTTCTTTGATTTCCTTCCAGTGAGGCCTGATCCTCATGTCGGTTAGGAGCATGCTTGGCTGTGGCAGCCTCATCAGGCTTCCTCCGCACTTTTTGGTGACCAGTGAGAGAATACATGAACTACCTGCTTACAGGATTTGCTTACAGCTCGGTGTAGCCAGTGCTCTTTGAGATTCTCGTCTGTTTAAGGAGGACGGAAAAGTGCTTCTAGGCCAGAGAGTGGGCAAGACAGGCAGTATTTAATCTCAGACGTGCATAGGGCACATTCTCCACCCATACAGCTCCAGTATCCTCAGGAGTGAGGCCAAGAAACTGTCTGTAAGTCAACAGTTACAGAGAGGCTTTCCCCAGCAGATGGGCTGGCAAGGAGTGGGCTTTTGGGAGGGGGGGTCTTCTGAAATCCAGGAACTCCAACAAAGGGAAGAAAGATAGATGAATGGATGCAGAAGAGTGAGCCCTGTTTGGGATACAGGGGGAGAAATAATTGTGGGATGATGTATCTGGGGCCCAAGGAGGGCCTTTAACTGCTCAGGGGAAGCTTTATTCCTTCAGTAGAGAGGAAAGGACCCCAGAGGTCAGTGAGCTGTGGCATTTAAGGAGACACTGGCCCTGGTGGCCAGGCTCAGTGACTGCCGAAGCCAAAAGGGGACACATGAGTCAGGAAGCAGGCTTCAGAGCCAAGGCCCTTCGGGGTGAGCTGGCAGCCTGGTGCCAAGGGCAGAGGATTGCATGAGCCCAGAGTTCCTTCTGGTTAATGTTTCTGGGCATGAACCTGACAGCTGTTTCAGAGACCCGATGTGACAGCCATCTTCCAAGCTGTCACTTGAAGTCCGTACTTGAGGCACGTCAAATAAAACAAGGTGCTCTTTGTGACCCGGGGGCTCAGCCAAGGATAACCCAGCCTTGTCATCGCTGCCATTCTGTCTTCCCAGAATAACCCCAGCAATAAACTGGCGAACACAAGCAGCACGGTCACCTCGGCCCACATCAAAAAGTTCACCTTCGTCTGCATGGCCCTGTCGCTGACGGTAAGGAGAGAGTGGGGATGTGGGGAGGGTGCGCGCTCGCTCTCTCAGTGTGAGTGGGTGTGTTCGCAAAGAGGGAGACTGCCATCTTAGAGGAAGGACTCCTGTATTCTGTACTGTGGTACCTGGCTGTCTTAATTAATGACTGACTGTTGTTCAAGACCATTGTAGGAAGAAAAGTGTTTCCATTGCTTCTCAGGCCCATCATAGACATAATCAAGAAAGGCAGCTTTAATTTGAATAAAACTCTTTTCTATTTGTGTGTGTGTGTGTGTGTGTGTGTGTGAACAGCCCCTTCCTGAACCCCTTTCTGTTTTATTTACCCCCCTCTCATTTAGCCCTGATGTTGATGGTTCAACTAGTGTGGCTAACCAGCTTGCCTCAAGGGAGCCTCTGCTTCCACCTCCCAAGTGCTGGATAATAGATGCTGTCTCATCCATCTATTCAGTTTTCAGGCATCCTGTGTTTCTAGGAGTTGAACCTAGGGCATTGCATATGCTGTGTGAGCTCACGGTTTTGGAGCCATACCCCCAACCCAGTATTCTTCTCTTACTGTGTAATTTCCGATCAATCGTTTAAACTTCCAGTCAACTTTGTAAACACCAGTGCCCTGTCCCAAATGTAGCAAGTATTGTTTTATTTTCTCTAGTAGAAATTCCTTTCCTAATGACACTGTACTAATTGATAATAGCTGACTTACTTGGTGATATTATAGGGGCCTCTCCTGGGTTGCAAAATGTTTGTATAATACAGAGGATACTGTTGTGAATAAGAACGGACAACACCCAGCCGTTGGTTTCTGGGTACACAATCTTTTTTTTTAAAGTGGCGTCTCACTATGTATGTAGTCCCGACTGGCCTAGAACTCACTATATAGACCAGGCTAGCCTAGAATTCACTGAGATTTGCCTGCCTCTGCCTTCCAGGAGCTGGGTGTAGGTTCTTAAGTAAACGTATCTTTACCAAGCTCCCACATGGAAGATAATATTCAGAAAACATGAGGGAAAGGGCTCAGGCTGTGAAAGCCAAAAGACACACAATACAAATTAAGATTGATAGTTTAAACATTTACTAAAGGCAGGGAAAAGCAAACCAATTTACACGGTAGCTGTGCTGTGTGATTGCTAAGGGATTAAAGAATATGGCGCCTTTGAACTTAGCTCGGTTTTCCTTTGTTCCTGTGGCTGTACTACTCCTACAATCCTGTGGAACTTAATTTCCATTTATGCCTACTATATAACGATCACACAGCCGTCACTAACAACCAGTACAGAGGGCAAAGGGCTGAGACTAGGAAGGCCGTAACTGCCACCTTCACCATGGCCCTGAGAACCTTTTAGCTGGATGAGCAGTGTCGATTGTCCTTGAAAAGCAGGCCCAGAATGTGTTTCCTTCCTCCAATGTCCACTCAAAACCTACAGCTTAATATGTGGTCCAATACCTCTAGTGTGTGACAGGCACAACACAAGACATACGGTCACAAAAAGCCTTTGGACCCACTGAGTCATAACACCATATCCTGAGCACCCATCACCACCACCACTACCCCTCCAGCCACCTGTCTCCATGAGACGCGGTGGCACACACTAGACCCAAGGCTCATAGCTAGGAGGGAATTTCTGATCACATCTGTGGTTGGAGTTGACCAGTGACCCCGGGCGACCTGTTCCCCTGTTGGCATTTTTTTTCCTTTCTTCCTATGGTGTGCCAGTTTTTCCATAGTTCCCTAAAATGTTAGCAAAACACTGAACAACTTTGAAACTGCTCAAAAGGGTATTTTAGGAAAAAACCAGAGAAGTTTCTGTTCCAGGAACAGGCCTCAGCTTTTGGAGACTGTTAATGACTTGGAGTCAAAAGTTGACTTGAAGCCAGGTCCTGGGACAGCTTCATCTACGTGGAGAGCTGTCAATTCAGGGCTGTCGTTGGCTCAGCTGCCAGGGTTTCCAGGCTGTCCTCTCTCACGTGGACTTACCTTCTTGTAGCTGGAGTTGAGTAGGGAGAACATGGCCACCCTGGGTGTGAAGACAGGCCTTTCTCAAGGTGATCGTGGCCAATAATTTGAATCTCTGCAGAACTGATCTTCAGCAGGTTTAAAATAATGGCAGGGTCTGCAAAAATACTTACTGTCCCCGGCAGATGCCGATTTCTTATTTTAATCCCAGATCAAGGAAACATGCAAGTAAAACTGGCTCAGTATGTCTACCTTAGAAATGGATGTGGAAGCCCTTGTTTGGAGGAGATTGGAAATGGACAGTTAAAACCTTTAGTTTTCAGCAAAAGACAACTTAGAATAAGCGATCTGTCCACATGCTCAGCAATGGAATAGAGCTCAGCCTCCTGGAATTCTGTCCCATTAACTTCCCCACATCTCCAGACAGGAGCATTGGCTCTGCTTGAGGGAACTGTTTCTTCAACATTAAAAGCTACAG